>NW_026522044.1:0-1200000 GCF_021234435.1 Artibeus jamaicensis | reverse complement strand
TTGCTATATTTAATGGGATATTTTTCCTTGATTTATGCTTCTGCTGATTCATTGTTGGTATACAAAAATGCCTTTGATTTCTGGATATTGACTTTGTAACCAGCTGTTTTGCCAAATTCATTAATTAGTTTGAGCAGTTTTGGGGTAGAGTCTATAGGATTTTCCATGTACACTATCATGTCATCTGCAAACATTGACAGTTTTGCTTCCTCCTTTCCTATTTGGATGCCTTTTATTTCCTTTTCTTGCCTGATTGCTGTGGCTAAAACTTCCAATACTATATTGAATAGAAGTGGTGAAAGTGGACATCCTTGTCTTGTTCCTGATCTTGGTGGAAAAGATTTTAATTTTTGCCCATGGAGTATGGTGTTGGCTGTAGGTCTCTCACATATGGCCTTTATTATATTGCGAAATGCTCCCTGTGTTCCCACTTTGCTGAGTGTTTTTATCTTAAATGGGTGTTGTACCTTATCAAAAGCTTTTTCCACATCTATTGATATGATCGTGTGGTTTTTTGTCTTTGCTTTTATTTATGCGATGTATTACATTTACCGATTTGTGAATACTGAACCATCCTTGCATCCCTGGGATGAATCCCACTTTGTCATGGTGTATGATCTTTTTGATGTATGGTTGGATGCGATTTGCCAATATTTTGTTGAGGATTTTAGCATCTATGTTCATCAGCGATATTGGACTGAAGTTTTCTTTCTTTGTTGTGTCTCTATCTGGTTTTGGAAATAGGATGATGCTGGCTTCATAAAATGAATTTGGGAGTTTTCCATCCTTCTGGATTTTTGGAATATTCTGTGGAGAATAGGGGTTAGCTCTTCCTTAAATGCTTTGTAGAATTCTCCTGTGAAACCATCTGGTCCAGGGCTTTTGTGTGATGGGAGTTTTTTGATTACTGCTTCAATTTCATTTGCTGTCATTGGTCGGTTCAGGTTTTCTGCTTCTTTTTCATTGAGTTTTGGGAGATTATATTTTTCTAGAAATTTGTCCATTTCACCCAGGTTTTCAAATTTCTTGGCATACAGTTCTTCATAGTAATTTCTTACAATCCCTTCTATTTCTGTGGAATCAGTTGTAATGTCTCCTCTTTCATTTCTGATTGTGTTTATTTGTGTCCACTCTCTTCTTTTCTTGATGAGACTACTTAAAGGCTTGTCGATTTTGTTTATCTTTTCAAAGAACCAACTCCTGGATTCATTGATCCTTAGAATTGTGCTTTTAATCTCTATGTCATTGAATTTTGCTCTGATCTTGGTTATTTCCTTCCTTCTACTTGCTTTGGGCTGTCTTTGTTGTTGTTCCTCGAGATCTTGCAGGCCTAGGGTTAGGTTGTTTGTTTCAGATATTTCTATCTTCTTTAGGTAGGCCTGTATTGCTATAAACTTCCCTCTCAGGACTGCCTTCTCTATGTTTCATAAATTTTGGGTTGTTGTGATTTCATTTTCATTTGTTTCCAGAAACTTTTTGATTTATTTCCTAATTTCATTCTTTTTTTAAAGACTTTATTTATTTATCTTTAGAGGGGAAGGGAAGGAGAGAGGGAGAGAACAGCAATGTATGGTTGCCTTTCGTGCATCCCCTGCTGGGAACTGGCCTGCAGGGTACCTGCCTGCAACCCTGGCATGTGCCCTGACTGGGAATCGAACCGCGATTGTCTGGTTCGCAGGCCCACGCTCAATCCACTGAGCTACACCAGCCAGGGCTCCTAATTTCATTCTTGACCCATTCATTGTTAGTAGCATACCATTCAGTCTCCATGATTTTGGGTGTTTTGGGATGTTTCCTTTGGGGTTAGTTTACAGTTTCAGTTTCTGGTGGTCAGAGAAAATGCTTGGTATGATTTCCATTTTCTTGAATTTGGGGAGGCTTGTTTTGCGTCCTATCATGTGGTCTATCTTTGAGAATATTCCATGTGCATTCGAAAAGAATGTGTATTTAGCTTTGGGGGATGAAGGGCTCTATATATATCAATTAAGTCCATTTCATCTAGGGTGTTGTTTAATGACACAATTCTTTGTTTGTATTTTGTTTGGAATATCTGTCTATGTCTGACAGTGGGGTGTTAAAATCCCCTACTATAATTGTGTTGCTGTCAAAATATTTCTTAAAGTCCTCTAAGATTTTCTTTACATATTTTGTGCTCTTACATTTGGACAATGTTTATGTCTTCTTGGTGGATTCTTCCCTTGAGTATTATGAAGTGACCTTCTAGGTCCCTCTTTATGGCCCCTTTTTTGAAGTCTATTTTGTCTCATATGAGTATTGCTACCCCAGCTTTTTTTTTTGTCCATTTGCTTGGCAAATTTGTTTCCAGCCCTTCACTTTTAGTCTGTGTAGGTCTTTTGTCCTGAGGTGGGTCTCTTGTAGGCAGCATATGTGTGGGTCATGCTTTCTTATCTATGCAGCTATTCTGTGTCTTTTGATTGGAGCATTTAATCCATTTATGTTTAAGGTAATTATTGATAGGTACTTATTCATTCCCATTTTTGTACCTGTGTCCCTCTCTGTCTCTTTTCTTTCCTTTCCTTAAAGCAGTCCTTTTAGTATTTCTTGTAGGGTTGGTTTGGTGGAAGCATATTCTTTTAGACTTCTTTTATCTTGGAAGCTCTTTATTTGGCCTTCTATCTTGATTGAGAGCCTTACTGGGTAAAGTAGCCTTGGTTGTAGGCCTCTGTTTCTCATTACTTGGAGTATTTCTTGTCATTCTCTCCTTGCTTGAAGTGTTTCCATTGAGAAGTCAGTAGCTAACCTTATTGGGGCTCCCTTGTATGTTACTTCTTTTTTCTCCCTTCCTGCCTTTAAGATTCTCTCTTTGTCTTGGAATTTTGCCATTTTGATGATGATGTGTCTTCAAGTGGGCCTCCTTGGGTTCCTCTTGAGTGGGACTCTCTGTGATTCCTGGATTTGTGTGGCTTTTTCCTTCATCAAATTAGGGAAATATTCTCTTATTACTCTTTCAAATAGTTTTTCTATCCCTTGTTCTTCTTCTTCTCCTTCTGGTATTCCTATAATTTGGATGTTATAACATTTCATATTGTCTTGCATTTCTCTTAATCCCTCTTCATTCTTTCTGAGCCTTTTTTCCTTTTCCTGATCTTTCTGTGAGATGTTTTTTACTTTGTCCTCCAACTCGCTAATCCAATCTTCTGTCTCATCGACTCTACTTTTAATACTTTGTACTGTGTTCTTCAATTTGGAAATTGTATTCTTCATTTCCTCTTGTCCCTTGCTAATAGTTTCCATTTCCTTTTTCATGTTGATATAGTTTGCAGTGAGATCACTGTAGCTTTCCTGTAGTTTCCTGTAGCTCATTGTGAGCTCTTTGAACTTCCTGATAATCAGTGCTTTGAATTCAATATCTGATAGTTGACTTGCCTCTATTTAATCTAACATTCTTTCTGAGGGATCCTCCTTTCCTTTCATTTGGTGATTGTTTCTTCGTCTTCCATTGTTTGTGAGCCTCTTCTTGTTAGCTTCAGCTTCTTAGATTGATCTGTTGTCACTCCCTGGGTTTATGGTGTGAACTTCTGTGGTGGAATGTCTGTGAAATTCAGTGGTGCAGTCTCTCTCAGTTATCCTGTTGTTCTCTGCTTCCACCTACTCCAATATGCAGCAACTTGTGGCTTCTCTCTTACAGCAAAGTGAAATTTGTCTCTCTTACTCTACTTTTGGGAAGCCTCTTGTATGGGTCCTGCTCTAGTTTTTTCACATTTTCAAGTTGTTTGTGTCCTTTGTGGGTAAACGAAAGAAAAGAAAAGGAAAGAAATAAAAGGAGAAAAGGCAGGGGACTGAAGGAAAGAGGGATAAATTTGGAAACAAAGGAAGAAGGAATAAAACAGAAAATACAAAAAAGAGGACAAAAGTACTGAAAGATGAAACAATAATAAAATTTTAAAAAATAACAGATTACTTTAAAAGAGAAAAAAAGAAAAAGAAAGAAAGAAAGCAAAGAAAAGGAAAACAAAAAAAGAAACCTGGCTTGTTGGTTTCAAATTGGCCAAACTGGTTTTTCTGGCTGTAGCTGGCTGAGGGTTGACTAGTGTGTTTTTTCTGCAAGCCCACTCTCAGAAGCCAAACTGTTGGCGCCTCTCCCCAGCTCCTTCCAATGGAGATCTAGGACTTTCTCACAGCGCTCTTTTCCCAGGGGTTACCACTGTGGGTTGGGTTGCAGGGCTCACGTGTGCCTGCACCGGCCAGGCTGCCTGGTTCCCACGAGATAGCACAGGCTCACAAACAATGGGTAGCACAGACCTGCCTCAGTTCTGTGGAGGAACTCCAGGCCCTCTGTCCAACCTTGGGTTAGCTTCCAGGCTGGGTGAGGAGCACATCAGGTGGCTGTGTCTATCACAGTCAGAGTCCCACACTGTGCCTATCAGTTCTTTGGGGCTGGTGACCACAGAGTACACAGTTGAGGCCCTTTGTCCTCAGCACCCTCTCTGCAAACTCTAGTAAACAAATCTCTCCTGGCGCCCAACCTTGCTTGGCCAGAAAGGGAGGAAGTTGAGGATCCCAGCTCTCTCCCAAGGACCCCTCGGCAGGCCCAGGGCTCCCAAAGAGTTCAAGGGAGATGAGCTGGAAGCCAGAAGCTGATCTGAAGGCTGGGCCCCCGCCCAGACATGCTGTGCGCGGGGCACTGATCCTTTGAACTGTGCACCAGCTGAAAACCCTTCTGCTCCTGTCTTTGTTTTGGTCCCTTCAGCAGGCCCCTGCCGAGGGAGATACGCGGGGAACTGGTCCAGAGCACTTGGCATCAACCCAGGCACGCTGGGCACCAAGTACTGGTCCCCAGACTCTGTACCCCCCAAATTCCCTGCTGTTCCTTTCTTTGTTCCGTCTGCGAGACTCTACTGTACCGCGGCTGTCTCCCTACCATCTGGATCCTCCGTGACCGTCAAGATTTCTGGCCCCTTATTTTCATATATGCTGAGCAACTGCTGGCTGCCTGGCTTCTCCTCTGCAGATTGGACAGGATTCTCTCCCTACTTTGCAAGGAACTGGAATATGCTCCCTCCTACTGCATCGTCATCTTGCCTCCTCAACTAACTTTATTATAATGGTTCTTGACCAGATATTTACATAAAATTCACTGGGGAGATTTCTTTTAAAAATGCATTTAGAAAGATTTATTTTCTTTATCTTACTAAGCACAGAACACTGATATAATTTAACTATATCTAGAAGACATTTATGGACATCCAGTATTATATGATTCTCTGATTCAGCAATGCCCACAGAGGTCGGGGAATGACCACAAGGGTCAGAAGTACTTGGTCTATCCCTACACTAAATACCTCCACATTGCAGTTCTGTATGTTCTTTTGGCTTTCTATTGGTTTTTTTTTTTTTGTCCTATCCTTGGATGTGAGTTACTACTTCTTATATTTATCAGTGTAATTGCATTCAGCAGTTCTCACATTGCTAATGTGAGCTGAGATATCAAATAAATACAACCTTTAGAACTATGATAAAGGTGACAGTAAAATAAATTGTGAGGAACTAGAAAATTTAGTGAGAAGACTTTGTGATAATTACATTGGCTGAGATGATGAAAAGTTAATGTTGCTAGGTACAACATTCTCTAAGAAAGCGCCATGATCTCAAGACCTCCTTTACACAAACAAAACAAAGAATGAACTCTGGGGATTTAAGACCAGGAAGGTATGCAGTTTCCACTCAAGTTTTCTCCTGTGGTGTTTGTTTGCTTTTTTAAATTGATAAACTTAATTTTTAGAGGTTTTGGTTCACAACACACTTGAGCAGAAAGTAGAGTTTCCCTATAACCCCTGTCCCCAAACATGTACAAAACTCCTCCACTATTGACATCCCACATCACCAAAACCCTAGGTAGTTTCTAAAGCCATGTAAACACTACAAGAACAGTTTAGATTACCTGTAACACCACAGAACTGTGGGTATTGCTGGTAAAGATACGAGTGGCTCCTGCTTTGGAAGACTGCAAATGGGATGAGAGGCCCATTTCGCTGCTTCCAAGGGACAATTTCATGTGTTGGTCTTCCTCTTCCACAAGAGATCTGAAATATTTTTAAACCATAAACAAAGGCAAATTAAAGGTTGTCATATAATTCACAGTAATGAGATGACTATTTCAAGAAATAACCAGTCACTAGTACCAATCATCTAACTATGGAACATACTAAATTTTGTTTCACTAGATTTTAGGTTCAGACCATTTTTACATTATAGAAGAAATACATATATTTTCAAAAAGGTTCCCAAGGTCAGTAAAGATAAATGAGACCTGATAAATCAACCTAAAAGCTGGTTCAAAACCATAATCACAGGGGGTTCCTTTTTTTCAGTGCCAAAGTAATTGCTGTTGTTTATTTCACTGTGTAGGTAGCAATGCAATCAAAATGTGTTATTCACAGCCAAAATTAATTTGGAATACCTACTTTTAGAAAGATAAAATAATATCTATCATTTACTGAGCAGTCACTATGCATCAGGTGCTGTGCCAAGAAATTTACACACATGATCTCATATAATCCTTAAAACAATCCATTGCAATACATACTATGATTACATCCTTTTTATTAAGAATAGGACAAGTGAGCTAAAGAAGGGTTAAAAATAACTTATCTAAGGTCACAAAAATTTTAAGTGGTTGGGCCAGGATTTGAATATAAGTCTAGTCTGATTCCAAACTCCAAAGGCCCCATTAATAAAGGTCAAAGATTAACCATGACATATTACATTATTTCCCCTTGTGTTATTAGTTATAATTCTAGTCAACCAAAAATGAATAAAAATCTTTGCATGTGTAAAAAGTTTGCTTTCTTAGCAGTATCTCTCACTTATCAGTTTGGGGTTATTTAGATAAATAGCTATAATCTAGTGGCATTTCTATCTTTTCAAAGAAGTAAATAATAAAAATAATAAATATAGGTTATACCCATATATATTAGAGCAGTGACTTTTAGGGGCCATAAGAAAGATTGAAGAATAGTAGTCCACAGATCAGTTAGTTCCATAGAAAATATATAAAAATATTTAATAGTTAATGGGTCTCAGTTAGGTTACACTAAAAAATGACCATCGTGGTACAAGATTTCATTATTCCTTAGACCAAGCTGGCTTGTGTTTCCTTGAGTATACATTGCTAAAATAGTATCTGAATCACCTGCTTGAAGGCAGGGAGCTTATGGCTCTGAATAGGTCTGTACATTCATGATGTAGACTGACATTAGAAAATAAGGAAGAAGAATGTATTTTCAAGAGCTAGAACTCTATATTTTTCCTATTTATCTGTAACTGCCTAAATGTTGAATTATTTGTTTTACTAACTCCGGTCTATCCAATATCATAAAGATTTCGCTTTTTCCTTATCATACCTATAATATAACTTGATCACTCTTAACAGAAAGTGTTTTTAAGACTATACCTGACTTTCAATAAAAATCTAGCTTTTCAAATTCTGACACCAACTGGCAATAATTGGCAAAAATTCTGGCCTTGAGGGTGACATCAATTTTTCTTAATGATATTAGAGCAACTGTATAACAAAAATAAATTAATAATATAGAACCATATTTTATTCAACTCTCATGTATATTTAATAAAGTAATTTAAAGAATATTTTAACAAGTATAAAAGAAAATGAATATAGCTTTCAGAAACAGCTTTAAAAGAATTAAATTACATACATGTTATATGCCATACACACACTCACACACACTTTTTAAAAAGATTTTGTTTATTCTCTTTTAGAGAGATGGGAAGGGAGGGAGAAAGAGAGGGAGAGACATCAACCAGTGGCCTCTCTCATGCCCCCAACTGGGGACCTGCCCTGCAACCCAGGCATGTTCCCTGAGTAGGAATCCAACCAGTGACCTTTCAGTTCATAGGCCAGCGCTCAATCCACTGAGCCACATGAACCCAGGTGAACACTTTTAAATAGGCATTGCAAACAGTTAACACTACATAATCAACTGGAAAAGAGGGTAATTGATTGATGGTAATTGGTATCCTTCCCTAATCAGAAAATTTCCATTCATCCAGAATTATTTTAATGGTATATTCAAGTAGAATGTTTTATTATTTTCTGTATTGCCTGACAGAACCTGGCATATAAGAGGTTTAATACATGTCATGTGAATGCGTACAGAATCTCATTTCTGTGGATCGTTCCAAAGACATTTGTTTTTCACACAGCACTTTAAATGACCACCAATGATCATTTTTACAGAACCACAAAGGGAACCCACATTGTCCCTATGACATATTCTAGAAATTGCTTTAAAAAATAAACTACAGATAGCAACTTCTTTACTTGCCATTTGTTTCTTGCTCTTAAAATTGAAAAGCAGAATGTGAAAATGGAGCCCTTTCTTGACAAGATAGTACAGCTGGTTTTCTAATTACTTCAAAAGCTAAAGAAGACTTCACTGCAATCATCTTCTTCATGTCTTTTTATCAACCTCTTTTGACTTTTTAACATTCAGAAAACTCCCTTATTATTTCTGCATTAGTAACAGTACATGACATGTCAACCTTCTCAGCACATTCAATATTCTCTTCCCTTTTTTCATTAAATTTACTGACTGGTTGTGAATAGCATTGGTCTTTAACACTGCAAGGACATGAAAACTCTCTGCAACCTCCAGGCTATACTTATACCAAGCTATCCTTAAAGAAACTATTACCTGAGTAATTCCAAAAACAAATAACATTTTAATCATTTTTTCAAGTTATAATTTAAAGCAATATAAAGACATGTGATTCTCTGTATAGGAAGGAAGACCGAGGGGATGTTTGCCTCCCCTCCCCTATTTGGCAATCTCTAGAGACATATTTCATTGTTGCAAGGGGGAGGGGTGGTGTGCCACTGTCTAATGAGATGTGCTAAATACCTCCCTGTCAAAAATGTACTCTAGCAATAATGTCAAGAGTGCCAAGGTTGAGAAACCCTGATACAGAGAGATTAACCTCCTCAGGAAAAATGTTCTAAACAATTTCTTGTTCTAAATAACTTCCAAGTAGAGAATTAAATCCATGAGGCAGTGATGGCAGTAGGAAATACAGTAGGATTATTAATTGCAATGAACTCTTCCAAGATTACCTAACAATAAAATACCTTTGTTCTTTCTTGGCAAGATAATATGGCTGGCATTCATATTATTAATTAATGGCCCAGCAATTTGAAAAGTCAAATGTTTACAGTATATAAGCAGATAATGGATTTGATGCTTATAAAACAATTATGCAGAAAATCTTCTGTTCTATAAAACTCAAGTAAGAATAATAATTTAGGTTCCAGCCAAGATGGAGGCATAGGTAAAAATGCTTTACTTCCTCTCGTAATCAAAAGAAGGATAACAACCAATTTAAAAACAAAAACAACCAGAACTGCCAGAAAATTAAACTGCATGAAACTATGACAACCAAGGACTTAAAAAGATACAACCATCCAGAATAATAGGAGGGATAGACAGGGTAGAAAGGACACATGGCAAGGTGGTGGCTGGCAGACTGGGTGATCCTTCATTTGCATGCAGATAAACCAGGAGTAACAGCTGGGGAGTGAGACAAACCTTGCCACACAGTGTTCCAGCACAGGGAAATAAAGTTTCAAAACCTCTGACTGAAAAACCTGTAAGGGTGGCAGTGGCAGGAGAAACTCCTGGTCTCACAGGAGAGTCTACTGGAGAGGCCCAAAGGATCCTAGAATGCACACAAGCCCACCCACATGTGAATCAGTAACTGAAACACCACAATCCACTTGTGGGAAGTGTGAGACAGAAGGTGGGGCAAGATCCGAGCAAGTGGCATTGTTCCCCTCTCTGACCCCTCACTCACAGACAACACCACAATGCAGCAAAGTGTGTTGCCCCAACCTGGTGAATACCTAAGGCCCTGCCCCTTACAACATAACAGGTGCACTGAGACAAGGAAATATGGCTCGAATGAAAGAATAAATCAAAACTTGAGAAAAATAACTATATGAAGAGAAGATAGACATCCTATCAGATGCACAGTTCAAAACACTGGTAATCAGGATGCTCACAAAAACTCTTTGGTTTGGTCAAAAAATGAAGGAAGAAATGAAGGCTACACAAAGTGAAATGAAGGAAAATATACAGGGAACCAACAGTGAAGGAGAAGAAACCAGGACACAAATCAACGGCTTGGAACAAAAGGAAGAAACAAACATCCAATCAGAACAGAACAAAGAAACAAGAATTCAAAAAAGTGAAGAGAGGCTTAGGAACCTCCAGGACAACTTTAAACATTTCCACATCTGAATCATAGGGGTGGCAGAATGAGAAGAGAAAGAGCAAGAAATGAAAATCTTATTTGAAAAAATAATGAAGGAAAACTTCCCTAATCTGGCAAGGAAATACAGGAAGCCCAGAGAGTCCCAAGAAGTTGAACCTGAAGAGGAACACACCAAGGTACATCATAATTAAGGTACCCAAGATTAAAGATAAAGAGAGAATCTTATAAGTAGCAAGAGAAAAGGAGACAGTTACCAGAAGACTATCAGCTTATTTCTCCAAAGAAACCTTACAGGCAAGAAGGGTTTGGAAAGAAGTATTCAAAGTGATGAAAAGCAAGGACCTACAACCTAGATTACTCTATCCAGGAAAGCTCTCATTTAGAATAGAAGGGCAAATAAAGTGCTTCCCAGAGAAGGTCAAGTTAAAGGAGTTCATTCTTCACCAAGCCTTATTAAAGTGAATGTTAAAGGGACTTATCTAAGAAAAAAGGATGAAAATTATGAACAGTAAAATGACAACCAACTCAAAACTATCAACAACTAAATCTAAAAAACAAAAACAAACTAAGCAAACAACTAGAACAGGAAAAGAATCACATAAATGGAGATCACTTGGAGGGTTATCAATGGGGAGGGGTTGGAGGAAAATGTACAGGGACTAAGAAGTATAAATGGTAGGCACAAAATAGACAGGGAGAGATTAAGAATAGTATAGAAAATGGAGAAGCCAAAGAACATATATATACAACCCATGGACATGAACTAAGAGGGGGGATGCTGGAGAGTGGGGGATGCAGGGCAGAGCGGGGATAAAGGGAAGGAAAATGGGACAACTTTAATAGCATAATCAATAAAATATACTTAAAAAGGATAAGGTAGATTGTAGTACCAAATTTTAAAAAAAGAATAAAAGGTTTCTGCTTTAAAAAAGTATAATAATTTAATTCTCCTTAAAGCAAGTGTTATTTAGAATCACTTTTACATGTTAACTTAGAACCAAGAAAATCCTGCACAAATAGTTTCATTTCATCACTATAAAAGTAGCCAGGGGAAGATTGTGTATACCAATTTTTTCTAAAAACAAAATCTTTATCGTACAACATCTGTATATTGCTACCAGGCCACAGCCGCACATCCTACTAAGACTAAAGACATCTTATTTTCTAAACAATGACCAGCCATAGAGCACAAAATCAATCTTTCACAAAGTGTAATTACTGAAAGCATTGCAAAGGTGGTCTAACTAAATATACACATGCTATGGCATTTCTTTGTACTGCTATTTGAAGACACAAAGAATTAGAAAGTCTAAACAGTTGACATATGTTAACAGAGTGATGTTAACATTGTAACCTTACCTCAAAAACTGCACTATTTTAAAAAGTACCCCCAGGGGGAATGTATAAATGATATGAGCACACAATTCATAAAGATAAAAGTACAAATGGTTAACAGAAAAATGTTCAACCTCATTTGTATTCCAGAATATGCAAATTAAAGGAAAGATTGCATCTTTAAACATATAAACTTACCAAAGAATAGAGTGTAAGATACACTCTCAACATTGCTAGTGCAAACATGTATTAAGCTGTGTATATGGTATTGTTTGCCCAAATGGATTTTTTTTTATTTTTTTTATTTTTTTTAATTTTATTTAGTTACTTTTCAAGTACATTTTTTTTTCTCCTCTTCCCCCCCCCCCCGCCCGGTCTCCCCCCTCCCTCCCATTCCCCCCCCCAGTCCTCATCTCTGTGTCTTTCATACTTGTTCCTCAAAATCCCTCCCCCTTTTTCCCCTTAAGTTCCCTTCCCTCTCCCCCTCTGGTCGCTGCCCACTTGTTCTCTATTTCAGCGTCTTTGTTTTTATTCTGTTTGCTTGTTTGTTTTATTCTTTAGCTTCCTGTCAAAGGTGAGATCATATGGTATTTGTCCTTCAATGCCTGGCCTATTTCACTCAGCATAATGCTTTCCAGTTCCATCCATGTTTTTGCAAAAGGTAGTAGTTCCTTCTTTCTCTCTGCTGCATAAAATTCCATGGTGTATATGTACCACAATTTTTGGATCCATTCATTTACTGATGGGCACCTAGGTTGCTTCCAACTCTTGGCTATTGTAAATTGTGCTGCTATGAACATTGTGGTGCATAGGTTCTTTGAAATTGATGTTTTAGGTAGAAACTTTAAAACCCTCAAAGGTACCATTTTTTCTATGTATATTGAACGCCATGACACTAAAGGATTGTGCATTATGTGCACAATCTGGTAGTTGGGCTGCAACAAAAGTGCTCTGTCAACCTGGTTCAAATATGTTTTCTACAATGAAAAGCTCTGTAAAGGTAATAGTTTGGTAGGCATTCTATAAAGAATTGTAAACTCTTAGAATTCACTATAGCAATTGGGTTTGGTAGCATGCCATATGGGGAAAGGAAGAGTATCATAATTGTATCATTTGGCTCCCAAGCCTCAAATCTAACACTAATCAATCTCCATACAAAAAATTACTCCAATAAAATCCACCGAAATGAATACTTTTGTGTTTAAAAAGTGAGATATCAACTTCATAAATCATAAACTGTACATTTCAATTTCTTGGTTTCTATCATTGCAAGTACCAGTTTAATGTTATATAGAAAGCCAGGTGAGGTGAAATTTCATTGTCAACACAAAAAAGGACATAGTGATTCTGAAATTATTAGCATGAAAACACATGAAACACTTGCCTTTCTTTAGTACAGAAGTTATGTGTTAACACATGCTCTGGTATGTTAACTTCTTATGCCCAATGAAGAGCAGCACATTAACAGTGCTGTGAATAAACAATGCTAAGAAGTTCTATGTACTTGCAGGGAAAATAAGTATGAATTAAGACTGTGAAAGTAGTTGTCAAGTTGTTCTCTTCACTTTCCTGTATTTATGTTAATTTCTGAAGGGGAAAAATAAATGAATCAGAAAAGCTAAGAAAGTAAAAGTAGATGAACAACACCTATATTTATAGTTTCTCTAGTTAGTTCCCACTTCATTTCATAGCATTTGTTTTTGCTTGCAACCATTACATTACAAAGTGGTTAAACCAAATATTGTATTCTAATAACATAATTCCATGGTATCAAAAGAATAGGGGTTTGAGTTAGTGTCAGAAGTATTATAGAACACTTGTTATTTCTTAGAATAACAGTGTTCTCATAACTAAAAGTCATTGCCAGTGGGTTGACATGTAAGAACAGAACACTAGCAAAATAAATGTAAAAAAATAAATAAAATAAAATAAAAGCCATGAATAGTATACAACAAATGATATATAAGAAATTGGGTTCATTAATGAAGGCACTGACCCATCCCCCCAAAAAATAAAGTACATGCTTTCCACCACCCATCCCCCAGAAAAATAAAGTACATATTTCTCACACTCACAATTTAAAAAGAAAGTCAAGAAAAAAGTTTTCTTCAATGAAGCAGTCCCCCTCCATTTGTTTTTCTGCTCTGAAACAGAGAAGTGTCTGCTAGCAGTAGCATTTGTTAAATGAAACATTTCTTGCGATAAAGTTGCATGGCAGGTGGAGGAGAAATTTAGCCACCTGTTCTCATACTCATTTGAATTTGAGTGCTAAATCTGTCAAGGTATTTCCTTCCACTCTTGAGAAATAACTAAAACTTAAGATGGTAGAAGTCATTTTCCATTGATGTTTCCATAGGTTCCAAGTATGCAGACTATATAGATTCTAAGGATATTAATAATCATCCTGCATCACAAAACTAAGAATATTAATTCCTCCCAAACAATAGCTGAATTATATCCTCCCTCCTCCCCCCTCTCTCAATCAATCAACGTCCATTAAGAAAAAATAATAGGGGAAGTTTCTCAAAAACCAGAAAGAAAATTTCAAACTCATGAAATTAATATGTTTAAAATAAGCTTTTCTTTTAACTTTCATTAAAAGAAAGACCAAAAATAGTTTAAAGTTAAAATTAAAATATTTAATTTTATATTAAATATTGAAAGGTATGTCCTAACTAAAATGTCATCTACAGTATCATTGCACAAGGAAATTACAAATATCACAGCAAGTTCTCTTAATAAGACATAAATTAATTGCTATTTAAGAAAGTATGGAGAATGTATCTCCTTAATGAGGTATTTGCCTGAAAGAAATTAAGAAAGATAAATCTTTGATTAGTTCTTTGTATTTTTTACGACATAAGTATAGTTAACCCTCAGTATGCACAGGGGACTAGTTCTAGATACCCCCTATACCAAAAATCCACTGATGCTCAGGTACCCTCATATCAAATGGTGTAAAACAGTGCATACAGTCACCCCCTAAATCTCAGATTCCCAATTTTGAATCAAAAATAAAATAAGGATTTAGTGTGAAAATATGGTTGATTGAACCTACAGATGCAAAACCTAGAGATGCAGAGGGTCGGATCTATTGTACATCATTGTCCACTTGCAAGAAATTCACTAATGGAAGTCTTTGGCATAGATGGTATAAAATAGCTGCTAATCTTTCCAAAACTTTCTTTTCTGCTGCAGCAGTACCAAAGCCCACAAAAAAGAAAGAAGTTCAAATGATTTTCCAAAGTAGAGAAGTGTCCTTATATGCATATGTCTATCACATTTAAAATAAATCACATTAATAAATAGCTAATGTCAGTTTTAACACAGGAATAAGATCATTTACCCAGCACCTGCTGTGTACTAGGCATTTTGCCAGATACGTTCTCTATAGTACTTAATCCTTGTAACAATCCCACTTTAAAGACAGAGAGAACTGAAGAGAGTTTAAGGTGTCATCATGAGTCTGGTAACCATGATTTGAACTCCAGTCTGATTCCAGAGCCCATATTGTTCCCCTTACAACGAGGCTAAAATTAAAAGCAGCAGAGTAGAGAACATAAAGCAATTGACATTTCGATGCTTAATTTACAAATACAAGTTGTACCTAAGAGACATATTTTGTTATAGGCAAGTCATTTTATGGTTGAATTAGTCAGTTTAAAATTACCCACTTCTACCATTACTTCCATAAAAACAATACCAATGCTAAAAATCTCATATCATTCTCTCAATGCAAATGTGATAAGGGAATAGCATATCCTATGATATATGTCAGGTCACATTTAGGGAGAACTTCAGATTACTGATATCAACATTTAAAAGGACAAATTCTGAATTCCAAAGCCACCCATCACAATCACAGAAATAGCACTATGACACAGATAAGGAAATCGAGCTAAACAAATGGAATGACAAATGATACTCGATTAGATAACTACAACAGAATGAAAGTCAATTATCTAATCCATAAAGTGTTTGCACTGAATACTTCATTCCTGTCCCTGAAAACTTTTAAAATTAATGTTTGCTCCCCCTATCTGCCATATGACATATTCCAAAACTTTTGCCTTCCTTCAGCTTTTAAAATCCACATACCAATTAAGTGTCTCATATCTAGACCAGAACATTCTTTTATTTATAAGCTTGGTTTATAAACTGCTTCTTATTCTTTAGATTTCTTACATTTTGATTAAAGATTAAATGGATACCTGAAGTAGAAATAAAAAAGTAACCAAAATAATAAATTTCTAATAGCTGATTCCACACCAACTATATAAAATCTAAGTCAAAGCTCCACTGCCTTAACCATCCATAAGGTGAGAGTATACAACTGGGAGTGGTGGGAGGGAGACAGCAATGTGTACTTGGAGAAAACAACATGTGCTTCCATAACTATTAACAGACCCCTCCCCAGTGAACAGGGTAAATGATTATAATCCTCTGGCTGCACATTAGTTTTCTGGAAGAATGATCCACCCTCCCAACCATACCCATTGAGAAGTATAGCTATACATGAGACAGAGAACAAGCCTTCTCATTCTTCAACAACCAAATGAAGTAACCACAATGGGAGTTCCAACACCCAGGTCAACTTTCTTTACAGGAGCTTTTTGCTCCCAAAGAATTTGTTAACCAAGGTGTCATTTTATTCTTATTATCTGTAGCTCACCAACTTTGATATTTGACTATTGTGCTATGGTGAGTTTTGATGGAAAAGCATGTCATCAAAGAATTGGGGTATCTTCTGCATAATATTTCAGTTTATTAAATACTCAACCCTCCAAGTTATCTAATTTGAGTTTATTATAAAGGCAGATTCCAAACGCAATACCAGTTAGAAACCACTGAGATTAATCCCTTTGGGAACACAAGAATCATTAAGCAAGTGGTAAAAATCCTATCCTTTTCTGTCTTTTCTAAATTTCCCAGTTATACTCAACTTCATAAAGTCAATAATTCATGACCAGGTCTTAGGGGAATGTTTATTTCTCTTTAAAAAGGATTTATTTAAAAAAGAGTAAGACTTTCGAACTTACAAACTAATACTCAGTTGCATTCCATGTTTTAAGAATTATAACTAGCAGTTCTAAGAATCCCACTGATACTATGTCTTCAAAGCTTCTAATAAATATAACAAATCTCAACTGATTTTGCAATGACCTAGAGGAACCTCTAAGTATTTCAATGAATATGGTAAAAATTTCAGTATCAAATCATCCATGTTTTAATAGAATGTTTAATATGATATAATCAAATCAATATTTTAATGATGACAAGTATTTTTAAGCCAGGGGAAAGTAATACAAAAATAAAAACCACAAGACAGATTCTTAACCCAATGAGTCTGGCAATCACACTTAAGACAGTTCTCTCAAGCTAATCTCATATATAGAACTTAGAGAAACAAAGAGTCTGATTTAGGCAAAAATTTTCATATTAAAATTATTTTTCATTTTGTACATAACTATCTGCTTTGCCATTAATGTTTTCTTCATGAAACTTTGTTATAAAACTTTAAGTTATCATTCTTGTACTATGCTTACTATAAGGAAACATAACCATTGTTGGTCTTAAGTTTTCAAGTTGTTAGATGATGGAAAAAATCTTTACTGTCACTTACAGCCCACTCACCTATCTATACATTCAAGTATCATATTCTAACAGTAGAAATGCAGTCTTTAACCCCAGAAATGGCTTCTGATTTTTCTTCTCAAATGCCATCAAGATCCATCATTTTATTACACTCCTAGAAAACTATTTTAACTAAGATCATCATAATGTCCAGTTCCATATCACAACACAATTCCATGATCTAGCTACAGACAGCTCTGCTAATGTAACAAAAATTGCTTTACAAAAATAATTTTATGAGTCCTTGTCCATTGTGCAGTAACACTAAGGAAAGAGTCCTTTGGACAAGGTTTTTATGTACTGTGACTATATTTATTTACCTGAAATATTAAATTTTATTAATAAAATTGCTAATTATTTTCTGAAAAGTAGACTGGATTTTTTGAGAGGGTAGATGCAAATCATAATTCACTGGGGAATTTGCCACTTTGGGAGTAAAATGTTTCTTTTTAGAAACATTAAGTCCTCTGGCTTAAAGAGTTTGTATGTACATTTACTTGAGTGGAATTCAAAAAGGATAGAGGCAGACCATATCATTTAAACAATATGACAGAGTAGAAATCAAGCATTCGTAGTTCTCAGTCACTTAAAGAGAAATTTTAAATAGAAGATAATTGGGGCATTTTCAGCCTGTATGTGTTTTTCTCAGAAGCTATAAATTGTGAAGTTGTAATGAAGTACTGACTTGATCTGTTTGAAATAAAGAGGACAAAGGGATATTAGGCAAGAAAGAATCATTCCCTTCCTTCCTTCCTTCCTTCCTTCCTTCCACACAGTCCTTAAAAAACAATTTATAATTTCTGACTGTCAGAGTGCAAGGAGACAAGGAAACATCACTATGTAAGTGAGGATAGCAAAGTCAAAGTTTTAAAAGCTTGCCACCCCAATAAATTCAATAAAAAGAAAAATAAGTTTTCTGAGCAGTTGGAAAATGCTACTTTAAATGGTACTACCCTCACCCCACCTACCACATTTATTTCTTGAAGCAAAAAGTCATTTGCAAATGTCCAAAAATCAAACTTTTCATGGGTCATACTTTAATGAGAAAATTGGTTTATATAAAGGTACTCTCAATGGAAATGAATTTGATGACATAGTTCTTGATCATTTCTGGCAGCTTGGTCAGTCAGAATAAAGTGCAGGCATCTGAAATGTGTCATGCATTCAAGAGAGCCATAGATAGGATATTCTAGATTCCGAAAGAAAATTATCATCATCAAAATACTTCAGTCATCTCTGATTCTTGCTTCTCTCCCATGTTCCATGCCAACTCTACTGTCAAAGTACTAGCACAATAGATAATTGTGCTATCTTTCACCGCCTCTCCACTGTCGCTGCCCTTACAAATTCTGGTATCTATTACTTCTTATTTGGATTTGGTCATTAATATAAATTACATTTTTGTTATATCTTCTTCACCTACTGTGATTGTATTTATAGCTCTGAAGGTCACTTCCTCGCTGAAAGGATTCAATGACTCCTCACCTTGCTGGACAAAAACCAAATGCCACACTCAAATTCAAGCTTCTTGGACTAGCCAAACGTAACTAAACACACATTCCAGCCAATAATTCAAAATAAATATATAGTTAATGATCAGAGAATAAAACTATCAATTCTTTTGCTCCAGAATATGTCATTTTCATACTTATTGATAGTTATGCCCTTTCTATTGTTAATCTAGTAATGTGTAAAAGCCCTTTTGTTGAAATATTTTGACAAGGAAAATTTATGTAATCTAAATCAAATATATGCTAAACCTTTGCAATTAGATTAAAGCCCTTTTAAGTACAAAAAAATTCAAAAGATAAGTAAACTTGGATGATTTTTTTTCATTACTAATTTTAAATTTATTTCTCTTAAACCTCAGGTCAGATTTCTTTTATTCCTAGTCAGTAATTCTTTTTTTCAAAGCATACATACAAAAACATTATCATTTAAGTGCAAACATATTTGCTTTAAAACATAAATTTAATTAGTTGTCTCCATTATGGTAAAGGACATGTGAAAATAAGTCAAATAACATTTTTAAGATCCGATTTCTTTATTTTTATAGACAGGGGAAAGGAGGAAGAAAGAGGAGAGAAACATCAATGTGTGGTTGACTCTCTCATGCCCCTATTGGGGACCTGACCCCCCAACCCGGGCATGTACCCTGACTGAGAATCAAACCAGTAACCCTTTGGTTTTCAGACCACGCTCAATCCACTGAGCCACACTAGCCAGAGCAGCCAAAAAAACTCTTAACTTTAAGAGTATTTACTGTCTTGGGGCAGATTATAATCTTAGGTTCTTTACACAATTTAAATTTGATGAACCATAACTAAAGTATTCTGGTCACTAGTAAATTGTTTCCACTAAAAATTATTTCAGTTTGTAATTGCTTGTGGTATTTATCAGTAAGCAAGAAACAGAATCAGGATTTTGAATTAGTTCTTTTCATAGCAAAGATAGCCATAATTTACTCTCTAACAAGACTGTAACATATTAGATTACTGTATATATCAACTGAAAAAATTCAACACTCTTAAATATGTCCCTTGAATATTAAGGGTCCTCCTGTGTCACTTTTTATGGTCTTTGTTTTGAAGTCTATTTTGCCTTATATCAGGGCCCAGAGACATGAAAAGATGATCAGTATCACTAGCCATCAGGGAGTTGCAAATTAAAACCACAATGAGATACCACTTCACACCAGTCAGAATGGTCATCATAACCAAATCAATAAACAACAAGTGCTGGTGAGGTTGTGGAGAAAAAGGAACCCTAGTGCACTGTTAGTGGGAATGCAGACTGCTGCAGCCACTGAGGAAAACAGTATGGAATTTCCTCAGAAAACTAACAATGAAACTGCCTTTCCACCCAGCAATTCTGCTGCTGGGACTATATCCTAAGAATACTGAAACACTAATTAAAAAAAAAAAAAAAAGCCCTGGCTGGTGTGGCTCAGTGGATTGAGCGCGGGCCTGCGAACCAGACAATCGTGGTTCGATTCCTGGTCGGGGCACCTGCCGGGGTTGCAGGCCGGTTCCCTGCAGGCCAGTTCCCAGCAGGGGACAAGTGGGGGGCAACCGTGCATTGATGTTTCTCTCCCTTTCTCCTTCCCTTCCCCTCTAAAGATAAATAAATAAAATCTTTAAAAAAGTTTAAAAAAAAAAAAACCCATGCACTCCAATGTTCATAGCAGCACAACTTACAGTAGCTAAGTGTTGGAAGCAACCTGAGCGCCCATCAGTAAATGAGTGATTCAAAGAACTAGTACCTTTACAGGATTGAACACTATGTAAAGGAAAGAAAGAACTCCTACCCTTTGCAACAGCTTGGATGGATCTGGAGAGCATTATGATAAGTGAAATGAGCCAGGTGGTGAAAGACAAATACCACATGATCTCACCTATAAGTGGAACCTAATAAACAAAACAAGCAAGCAAACAAAATATAACCAGAGACATTGAAATAAAGAACAAACTGACAGTAATCAGAGGGGAGAGAGAAGAGGAATTATGGAGGAAAAAGGGGGAAGGTTTGTCAAGAAACATGTTTAAAGGACACATGGACAAAGCCAAAGAGGAGTAGGATTGAGGGTGGGAAGTAGGGATGGCTGAGGTGGGGGGAGTTGTAGAGGTAAATGGAGACAACTTTACTTGAACAACAATAAAAAAAAATTTTGAAAATTTTAAAGAGGCAAAATTTATGAGGATACAATGGTGCATCTTATCATTTGGGGGTAAAAAGGTAATTTCTAATTGCATTTACCTATGTATTTCAGCAAACTGCCTATGAAAAATATTCTAATGAGCCAAGTCTACAGTCTACTTAAGATCAAAATTTTGGTTGCAGTTCCACAAACTTTTGTTTAGCTGTGAATCATTCAGAAATGATTACTTACACATAACCTTTATATTAACATACTCATAATGAATGAAATCACTTCACTTTGGTGATGCTAAGGGATTGAATGATCTATTCACAACCAAGAACATCCATATACTTTTCAAAATTTTATTTCAAATATTGGGAGTTTACCCAAATAGAAGTTAGATCAAACTCACTTACATAAGAACATGATTCCCTGTAGGACAAGAGAAAATTTGTAATGTCATCACACATATAAAGATAAATCTACTTGAGGTTTTTTTTTACTAAGTTGTTCTTAAACACTAATTTGTAATACAGTTGATGGATTGGGATAAAGTAATAAAAAGGAATGGGTTAATTCATCAAATACAAACATACACAGATGAAGGAAAAGTCATCTGACATAAATACCACATTCCTTTTCAAGGTATAATGGTATGACAATGAGTGATTTCTAAGGTTCCTTCCAGCTCTTGGATACGGTATCTGGGCACAACAATTATGCTCTTTTTGTGACGTCATGGTTTATCTCAACTGACCGGTGAAAAGCACTGTAGTTTTGAAACCATAAAATCAAAAACTGAGAATAGCCTGGCTGGTGTAGCTCAGTGGATTGAGCACGGGCCTACGAACCAGAGTATCGCGGTTCAATGCCCAGTCAGGGTACATGCCGGGTTGCAGGCCAGTTCCCAGCAGGGGACATATGAGAGGCAACCATACATTGATATTTCTTTCCCTCTCTCCTTCCCTTTCCCTCTAAAGATAAATTAATAAAACATTAAAAAAACTGAGAATAGATGTTGCAGGGCAAGTTATAAATGAAGAGCAAAGGTCATTTAGAATTTTTAGGAACACCTGCAGTGAGCAACTTTAATGTAGAAGGGAAGAAGAAAAAAGAGGGGAAAAGGAAGGAATGACTTAAGCACTAGTTTAGTCAAGTTGCACACACTCAACTGAACTTGCCACTCCAATCTATAATTTTCATAATTCATCCTCAAAATTTTACTTCTCTAAGATACAATGATCCAAGCCTTTAAAATAAAAAACTCAAACAAGCCCCTGTACCTTTCATAATAGGAAGCAGACAGTGTCTAGAGAGTTAAATAACTGGTTCTGAGTTTGGAACATTCCTCCACTCACCTCCAAGTTTACAAATATCATTTCTCAGGACATAGTAACTTGGTGGAAAATCCAGTTTTATGATCAATAACTGAGTGGCATAGACAATACTAATCTGTTATTTTACTGTTCTTATTTAACTCAATAGATGTTAACTAATGCCAGCATTTCAGTACTTTCCCCTTGGAAAGGTATTAGCAGGCAAACAACCACATAATCATTAGTCACTGATTCTATAATGTTTTGAAGATTTTTAAAAGGTTCCCTCTCAACAACCTCTGTTATCTATATGACTTTTCAGAGACATGTGAGGATTTGCTAGTTGATAACTACTATTTCCTTGTAGCCTTTACATATTATTACAAACAGTCCTTTGTACAAACTAAAAATGTTTTGAGAATGTGGAAAGAAATGCAGAGTTTTTTAAATTTTTTCTTCAATTCATCAATATAATAAAAGGAAATCAACATTAACCAATTTGGACAGCAGCCAGCCAAAAGAGAGACACAGGTAGAAATGCTTCATTTCCTCAAATAACCAAAAGAAGGATAACAACCAATTTAAAAGTAACAACCAGAACTCTCAGAAAATTAAACTGTATGGAAGTTTGAAAACCAAGGAGTTAAAGAAAAAACATTTAACTGGACAGGTAGGAGGGGCAGAGACAGGAATTTGGGGCACAGAGGACATGTGGCAAGGTGGGGGACCCAACAGACAACACAGTGACTGGCACTCAGGATTTCTCACATTTGCATGTGTATAAGCCAGGAGGAATAACTAGGGAGCAAGACAGAACATGCAACCCAGGGTCCCAGCACAGGTAACTAAAGCCTAAAAACCTCTGGCTGTAAAAACCAATGGGGATTGCAGTGATGGGACAAATTCCCAACCTCAGAGAAGAGTCCAGTGGAGATACTCATGGGGTCCTAGAACATACACAAGCCCAACCACCCAGGAATCAGCACCTGAGAGGGCACAATCTGCTTGTGGGAAGTGATGGACAGCAGGACAAAATCCTAACAAGAGGCATTGTTCCCTCTCTGACATATCACCCACAGACAGCACCACAATGCAGCAAAGTGTGTTGCCCCACCCTGGTGAATACCTAAGCTCCACAGCTTACAACATGACAGGTAGGCCAAGACAAAGAAATATGGCTCAAATGAAATAACAGATCAAAACTCAAGAAAAAGAACTAAGTGAAGAGGAGATAGCAACCTATGAGATGCACTGTTCAAAACATTGGTAATCAAGATACTCAGAGAAATGGTTGAGTTCAGTCACGAAACAAACGAAGAAATGAAAGCTATGCAAAGTGAAATAAAAGAAAATGTACAGGGAACCAACAGTGGAGAGAACTGAGATTCAAATCAATGATTTTGAACAAAAGAAAGAATTAAACATCCAACCAGAACAGAATGAAGAAAAAAGAATTCAAAAATTGAGGAGAGGCTGAGGAATGTCTGGGAATAATTTAAATGTTCCAACATCCAAACTATAGAGGTGGCAGATGGAGAAGAGAAAGAGCAAGAAACAGAAAACTATTTTTAAAAAATAATGAAGGAAAACTTCCCCAATCTGGCAAAAGAAGTAGACATGCAAGACCAGGATATTCAGAGAATCCCAAAGAAGTGGGACCCAAGGAAGTACACACCAAGGCACATCATAATTACATTACCCAAGATTTTAAAAAGGAGAGGTTCCTCAAAGCAGCAAGTGAAAAGGAGACAGTTACCTTCAAAGTAGTTCCCAGAAGACTATCAGCTGATTTCTCAAAAGAAACCTTGCGGGAAAGAAGGGTCTGGAAAGAAGTACTCAAAGCCATGAAAGGCCAGGGCCTTCACCCAAGATTACTCTATCCAGAAAAGCTATAATTTAGAATGGAACAGCAGATAAAGTGCTTCCCAGAGGAGGTAAAGTTAAAGGAGTTCATCATTACCAAGCCATTATGATATGAAATGTTAAAGGGACTTATCTAAGAAAAAGATGAAAAACTATGAAAAGTAAAATGACAACAAACACAACTATCAACAACTGAACCTAAAAAACTAAAGTAAACTAAGCAAACAACTAGAACAGGAACAGAATTACAGAAATGGAGATCACATGCAGGGTTATCAGTGGGAAGAATGGGGGAAAAGGTACAGGGAATAAGAAGCATAATTGGGAGGCACAAAATATACAGGGGAGGTTCAGAATAGTATAGAAAATGTAGAAGCCAAAGAACGTATATGTACAACCCATGGACATGAACTAAGAGGGGGAATGCAAGTGGGATTGGGTGCAGGGCTGAGGGAAAAAAGGGGGAGAAAGAACTGGGACAATTCTAATAGCATAATCAATAAAATATATATTTTAAAATAATAATAACTTGGAATACTTCTGCTAGTTACATAAAACTTTATTAAGAAAACAAATTCCAGGATTTTGTTTAGAAGGTGGCACTAATGCTTATCAGCTTTTAAAAGGAGACTTGGACTATGCAGAGCATCTCGTAAAACAGCTTGAATTTAAAGAAGGCAAGTAAATAATAATGTTTTTAAATGACTAGTATCTTAGTTTGAACTCATATCTGCATTTTATGTTTGTATACCTGCAAATTCTATGTACACAATTCATCTGTGCTTATTTTATAGTACTTGGAGCATAACAAAAGCTGTATTAATAGAGTTTCTTTTCATGATACATTCTTTTGTTTTAATTCTTCTTTTTTTAAGTTTAATCTTTAGTGTATTTTTTCCATGACCTTTTAGTCTCTTTCTACTCCCTTCCTCCCAGCAATCACCACACTGTTATCCAGGTCCCTGAGTCCTTTTTCTTTTTGCTCAGTCCCTCCATCCCGTAACCGCCACCCCCACTACTTGTCATCTGCTCTACATATATGAGCCTGTTTCTGTTTTCCTTCTTAGTTCAGGTTGTTCATTAGATTTCATGTATTACTGCATCATATGGTAATTGTCTTTCCCTGACTGGCTTATTTCACTTAGCATAATGTTCTCCAGGTCTATCCATGCTGTCACAAATGGTAAAATTTTCTTCTTTTTTACAGCAGAGTAGAAGTCCATTGTGTAAATATCCCATAGTTGTTTTATCCACACATCTATTGATGATGCTTGGGCTACTTCCCTGCCTTGGCTATTGGAAATAACGCTGCAGTGAATATAGGGGTGCTTATGTTTGTTCAAATTAGTGTTTGGGTTCCTTTGAATATATTTTCAGAAGTGGAAGACCTGGGTTGAAAGGCACACCTATTTTTAATTTTCTGAGGTATCTCCATACTGCTTTCCACAGTGGCTGCACCAATCTGCATTTCCACCAACAAAGCACAAAAGGGTTGCCCTTTCTCCACATCCTCACCAGCACTTCTTGTTTGTTGATTTATTGATGACAGTCAATCTGACAGTTGTGAAATGGGATCTTATTGAGGTTTTAATGTGCATTTCTCTGGTAATTACTGACATTGAGAACATTTTCATATATCTATTGGTCATCTATATGTCCTCTTTGGAGGAGGGTCTATTCAGATCCTTTGCCCACTTTTTAATTGGTTTTTTTTTTTTTTTTTGGTGTTGAGTTTTGTAAGTGCCTTACAAATTTTGGATATTAACTCCTTATCAGATGTATTGGTGAATACATTCTCCCATTCTGTGGGTTGTCTTTTTATTTTGTTGATGTTCTCTTTTGCTGCCCCAAATGTTTTAATTTGATGTAGTCCCATTTGTTTATTTTTTCTTTTGTTTCCCTTGCCTGGGGAGATATATCTGATAAAAAGAATTCTACAAACAATATCTGAGATTTTGCTGCCTATGTTTTTTTTCTAGGATTTTTATGGTTTTGAGTCTAACATTTAACTCTTTGATCCATTTTGAATTTATTCTTGTGTGTGGGTTAAAAGGTGGTCTAGTTTCATTTTTCTGCAAGTAACTGTCCAATTTTCACAACAATAAAATAAATTAAGCAATTAAATTGTTGTGGCTAAAGATAGGTTGGAAGATAAATATTAGTAATTTTGAATGAGTGCAAGGACTATACCCCTAATACCCAGCAGATTTATGCTTGGTACACAACGAAAAGTAAGTAACTTTTTTTCCCCTCTTTTCTCTCTCTTTTTTTATTGTTGTTCAAGTACAGTTGTCTCCTTCCCCTCACAACTCCCCCAACCCCAGCCATCCCCATTTCCCACCCTTGAACCTACCCCTTTGGTTTTGTCCATGTGTCCTGTATACATGATCCTTGATGACCCTTCCCCTTTTCTCCCATTATCCCCTTCCCCCTCCCCTCTGGTTACTGTCAGTTTGTTCTTTATTTCAATGTCTCTGGTTATATTTTGCTTGCTTGTTTGTTTTGTGAATTAGGTTCCACTAATAGGTGAGATCATACGGTATTTGAAAGTGAGTAACTTCTGAATATTAAATTCATTATATAAAGTGAATGAAAAAGAACTAAGCAGTTTCAAAAGTGGATTACTCAGTAAACTCTTTATGTACCAATTCCCCAAGAATCTCACCTTTACACCATCTCTTTACCAGTCTTGAAAAGTAAAGCAATACAGTGTGGCTGCCATGTCAATTTAGTGTCATGCACAATGCTTATAATTCATGACTCTTTAACCACAAGCAATAAAGTCATTAACACAAATACTTGCTTATCTCTTACTTCATTTTTTCCTTCTTTTTTATTGTTGTTCTAGTACAGTTGTCTCCATTTTCTACCCACTACTCCCCCGCAACCCAGCCATCCCCACCTACCACCCTTAATCCTAACCCCCTTTGACTTTGTCCTTGTGTCCTTTATACATGTTCCTTGATGACTCTTCTCCCTTTTCCCCTTTTTATCCCCTCCCCACCTCCTCTCTGGTTACTGTCGGTTTGTTCTTTGTTTCAATGTGTCTGGTTTTATTTTGCTTGCTTGCTTGCTTGTTTTGTTCATTAGGTTCCACCTACAGGTGAGATCATATGGTATCTGTCTTTCACTGCCTGGCTTATTTCACTTAGCATAATGCTCTTTTCCCTCCTCTGAAGCCAGCCATACTTAGGTCTCATCTAAATATTCTAAGTTTCAAGGAGAATGTGTGGATTCTTTAGAATTCTTAGTAACTCCAGACTTCCTGTGATGGTATAGCATTTGCATTTCCATCTCTCTTCCCTCTGGGGCAACTGTTTTTGAGGGTTACTTAGAAGTGACACTTTAAGAATAAAAATAAATAAATCTAGATCAATAATTAACAAGTAATAATAATGGAAGTTTCTTTTTCTTAAAGATTTTATTTATTTATCTTTAGAGGGGAAAGGAAGGAGAGAGGGAGAGAACTGGCCTGCAACCCAGGCATGTGCCCTGACTGGGAATCGAACCGTGGTTGCTTGGTTCCCAGGCCTGCGCTCAATCCACTGAGCTACACCAGCCAGGGCTGGAAGTTTCTGAACATATCAACAATACTAGCGTTCTGTCTCACAAGTTTTGTTTTTAAAAGAGATTTTATTTATTTATTTTTAGACAGTGGGGAAGGGAGGGAAAAAGACAGGGAGAAAAACATCAATGTGTGGTTGCCTCTCATGCACCCCTTACTGGGGACCTGGTCCAAAACCCAGGATTGTGCCCTGACTGGCAACTGAACCTACAGCCCTCTGGTTTGCAGGCCAAGGCTCAATCCACTGAGCCACACCAGCCAGAGTGTCTTGCAAGTTTCCTGTGTGCAGTTAGATTAAGTGGTTAAGCCATCTTTTTAAAAACATGCACAGTTGGTTTTAATACAAAATTTTAGGTTGATATCCACATGCCACACCTCAGACTGAAAGATCTCATGTAGCTAAAAGAATTAACACTGATTAGGAGGAGCAAGCAATCTAATTGTAAGCCTCTGAAAAGGAAGTTTGTAAATTCTAAATTCATCATGCATCCCATGTGAATCCTCTGATTAAAAAAATAATACAGTCCCAGGCTCTTAAAGACAAGTAGAATATCTGTATAACAGGAAAGAGGTGGCTTCTTCTAGTCAGAACACATAGGGAGCATTGCATCCAGATGTAGTATTTCATATAAAGATTAGCATTCAAAAATATCCAGGTGAGGACAACCAGCAGAAAGAAGGATCCAGAAAACATGTCACATTAATAATAGAGAGGAGATTTCCAGACTTGTGTGTAATGGGGAAAATAGATGTTTTTTTCTATATAGCTTGATAAGGCCACACTAGGAAGAGGAAATAAAAAATATGAACAATTGATTTTGCTCAATGCAAGGAACAGCTGTCCACAAATGAATGGTGCTGCTTTGGTAAGGTAGTAAGCTCTTTGTCACTGCCAGTCATCAAGGAAGGGCTGTACCACCATCTTTCAGAGGTGTCACAGGAAGGAATCTTGCTTTAAAGGGGGGATGGAATCTCTAAATGGCCTCTAAGGTCATTTTTATCTCTATGGTTTTCCATTAATAAGTGTTAGCCTAGCCCTTTTGCAAGCTCAGACTACTGACATTCCCAGAAGGCAGGCCAAAGTTACATACTAACACTAAATTGCTCTTAGGTGTTCTTTATGTTACTGCTTCACATAATTTTGTTAAATTAACCATGTATAGTGAAAACAAATTAGGCATACAGAAAAGTTTATGTATGATAATCGTGAAAGTAACTAAATATATTCTTTTCTAATTTGAGATGATCGATCTAAAGAGTATTTTGCTAAAAAAGATTTTTAAAACCATGAGGTTTTGTTTTATTCACTAAATTATAAAAAATGGCAATATTAGGGGATAAAAATGTGTCAAATTTGGAAAATGCATATTTTTATTGAATTTGGCGAGGTAAAAAAGGTAAAGAGATTAAGCAAAAAAACACAAATTCATATTTTCATTTGGTCTATCCTTTGAATCACCCACAAACGAGGAATATTTATATGGTACGCATAATCTTTTCTCAGGAAACCTAGATGCTAAATTTTAATGATGAAATGATAGAAAACAATTGCTACAAAATACTGTGTTGTTGATATTTTCTAACAAAATTATTGTAAACAAGAATGCGCTACATTCAAGTGCATTGGCCAGAAAAGGAAAAAGTCTAATTCACTAACCACTCATTCTATACTCATTGTCTTTTAGCTTGAGAAGGGTAAAATTCTAAAAATAAACATCTCCTGGTGTCTATCTTGCTACAATTCCTTGTTATATTGAGCTGGGTAATTCTTACCTCTGTCTTACTCCCTGTTGCCACACCATTATTATCAAAACTTACTGCTTGTGGTAGTAGGAGACTTGACTTGGGGTGGTAAACATACAATACAATATATAGATGATGTGTTGTAGAAATGTATACCTGAAAGCTATATCATTTTATTATCCAATGTTACCCCAAGAAAATCAATAAAAGCTATTATCAAAATGCTCAAAAAACTTAAAAGTATCATGAATGCTAATCCTGTTCTATTTCAGTGTGTCCTTAAACTCTAATAATACATGAATCCTATAACATTAGCCAGAAGGAACCATGTGCTGTTTTAAAACAATAAATGCCAAAACACCAGAAAACCATTTAGATGGGAGTGTCCTTTCAGCTATATTAATTTAGGCAAAATGACAGGTTAATTTATGTGGTTTACACCCATCAGGAGCAGAGTCTTTACTAATTCAGTTTACACCTCCCAAGAGATCCTCCCTCAGGCTAAGGTTAAACTTCAATGTATTGTTGAACGGAGTGTAACACAACCATGTCACACAGATTTCCATCAAGACAGAATTCCATATGGATGGCACACCACCCATCCAGTTTTCAAAACTTACACTGAAGGTAGACTAAGCCCACCCAATAAAGACTAAATATTTGGTAATCAATCTATCTGGGGGCCAAAACATGATTTTCCCAAATCTGTCTTTAAGATATTCCACTCTTCCAAAATCATATTATAACACAATTTGAAAAGTGTTTTATACTTAAAAAAAAACTGTTTTTCTTAATATTGCCAAAAACAAGGTCTTTATCATCAGTAAGTCATAAAAGTATGGAGAAGTTTCAACTGTCATTCAAGTTCGAAAGAAGCAGAAAGAAAAACTTGCAGCTTAGACCACAAAGAAAAAATAGCCTTTTTCCAGTTCCATCCATGTTGTTGCAAAGGGTAGTAACTGGAAAGCATTATGCTGAGTGAAATAGGCCAGGCATTGAAAGACAAATACCATATGATCTCACCTTTAACAGGAAGCTAAACAACAAAACAAACAAGCAAGCAGAATAAAAACAAAGACACTGAAATAGAGAACAAGTGGGCAGTGACCAGAGGGGAGAGGGAAGGGAATTTAAGAAAGAAAAAGGGTTTAACATTAAAAAAAAAAGAAAGAAAGAAAAAGGGGAGGGTTTTTGAGGAACAAGTATGAAAGACACAGGGATGAGGACTGGGGGGGAGGAAATGGGAAGGAGGTGGGGAGACGGGGCAGGGGGGCTGGGATGGGAGAAATAGACAAAAAAACTGTACTTGAAAAATAACTAAATAAAATTTTTAAAAATGAATAAATTGAACTTGATCAAAATTTAAAAAATAGCCTTTTTGTTCAATGTTTGCAGTAAATAAAACATGCTTTATTGTGGCTTTTACCACTGTAGCAACACTGCCCTTTCTACAGTATCAACAGAAAGAGTTCTATCTAGATAAGCAGCACCTACACTTTTAGAAAGAGGACCTAAAAAGCCTTTATATTTTTTCTATACTTGCTCAATTACTACAACACAGTTTTACTACAACTGAAAATATTTTATATTGATATTTCAGTCTTTGGAAAAGTACCCATCTTCAGTGAGAACCACATAATGTGTATTTGACAGATCATATAATAGGTAATGATAAAATACTATAAGCCAATACTATTGCTAAACAAGGAAACATACAAAAGGATGCTTCATTAACTGTGAAGAATTCTATATTCAAGATACTATTTTAAATGTGTATACATAATTTCACAAGTAAATTCTAAAACATCACATTTTATGAAAGTGCCTGAATTCATTCTATTTCAGTGCAAACACTTTAGACCCCAAAGACACAAATAACAATTTAATCTGTTTGTGAGAGCAAATATGATGTTACTGAATCCAGTATTCTAACTTAGTCTTTATAATTTTTGAGAGCAAAAATCATACTAAAATTAAGCATCATTTTGTATGTAGAAGTTTTGTGAAATATATAGAAGCACTGATGGAAACAACATGTTAAACATGGTATTTTTATTTCTGGCCAACTAAGACAATGTACTCTAAAAATATTTTAAAATCTGATTTAAACTCCCCGCACTAGTTTTTTCCTCTATTTAACATATTTTCTCTGTGTATATTTACATAATATTTTAAACCTTGTATTAATTCATTTATAAAGGAAAATGAGTTGAGGCCAATTATATAATATAGACCAACAGAATGTCAAAATAGTCTAGGCTAACACTAGCTCTTCAAATATATTCTTTCACTCTACCTATCTGCACTACCAATAATCAATATCAACCACAAGGTCTGTGATATTTTCTAGCTTCTATCACTTAAATTAATTCATTCATATCATTAAATCAAAGAAGTGAGTACATACTTAAAAGGAAGAAAGTGATTTATTAAAGATGTATTAAGCTGTATCTGAGTTTGTGTCTAGTGTGAATTAATCAAACAAATATTTTTTAACCATCTCTAAAAATTGGCAAACCGTCTGCAGTAGGAACTGCAATTAGGATCTTTTGGACAGTAAAACATTGTAGAAATACTAGAATCATTGTATACATTAATAATTGTGACCTACTGATTTTACTTTGGGATATATATTTTCTTTTGACGATAAACTTGCTTTTGGTAAATCTTTAGTCATTTCTCACCAGCTAAGATTCATAAAGCCAACTGGCATATCACATTTTCTCAAAATGTTTGAAGTAGCTCCATTAACTTGTCCCCTCCATTAATTTGTGCTTTTGACAACTACAGCTTTTGAGAAACAAATATAACTGATCTTTTTTTACAAGTATAACTTAAATTTAACTTTAGAGGAAAAAGAGTTTAACCCCCAAACAAATTAAAATCAACTGAAGCATTTCTAAGGAGGGATATTTTTAAATCATAAAATGAAATGATGACAGGATTTAACTCTAAAATGTCATTTTCCAGTGCTTTCCAGGGAATCACTTCTCTGGGACCAAGACCACAAGCACACTTACTGCCTTAGCAGCTGAAAGCTATTCAAAGAACTAGACAGATACCACTGTGCATCTGAACCTCACATAAAACAAAAACTAAGTAATAAAATGGCATCTCACCAGATTCCTAAACACAATGAACCTAAAGCAGGGAGAATTTTCTACATCTCTCCATTGAAAAATATTTTAAAGAAAACACTCACAGTTAAAACAGACTTATACTCAAAAGCTTTTCTCATACATACATACATACATACATACATATATATTTTTTTAATGGTTCAATTTTCCCTCACTCCTTCCTCCACCAAAAAAAAAAAGAAAGAAAGAAAAGAAAAAAGGATCTCAGACAATACTTTAAAATAATATTTTATTATAGCTCCTGGATTTTGTTTTTAAAGCAACACTGCGAATTTAAAAAAATAAGATTTTCAAAAATTCTAGAAAGAGTTCTCAATAGATTTCAGTATATATTTACTAAAATGTCTAAAATAGGCATTTATATAATATACTTTTCTACTCCTTGTATATAAATAACTATTCATACAACTATAATTTATACAAATTTGAACTTACACTTCAGAACCACAATTATAAAACTAAGATATATCAAACTTATTAAGATTCATACACAACTCAAGTACAAAAGTCTTGATTTAAAGATTACTTTTCTTACCAATGTATTTCAAACTCTGAATGTTTCAAATTCATCAAAAAACTATAGAAAGCATTTCCATATTTCACACAACACAACAACAAACATCAGCAGGTTTTTGTGCCGTTGCACAAAAGAAGTCATCTTAAGTACTTCACATATACAAAAATTCAAAAAAATCCAACCAGTATAAAACATTAAAGTATATCTTTATGCAATTCCTTAGGTATACATCTAGACTTTCATATGAGTAATTAGATTACCATAAGACACTTTAAATAAAAATAAACAAACTGCTACAAAAACAAAACAAAGGTAAAATGTGGACATGACAATATATATAAATGTAAGCAAGCTTGAGGTTTTCAATCTTGTGCATTTTTGGATGTTGCTGTTTGGGATTTTTACCCCCTTTTGCCACAAGGTTGGTTCATGAATGAAATCCCACTTTAATATCCTATTTTCTCTCACTTACATGTATGCTGGAGAAAGTGGAGTTGACCTGGATGTTTTAAGCACAGGAACTGGGAATTTCCAGATAGCAGGAGAGCTCGTTTTCCATTTCAATGGCATGTTGTCACCACGGTACTACAATAACAGTAAACAGCGTTTCCATAACACACTACCAACTAGGACTTCCATTCCACACTGTACTGACACAGCAGTGGCTGCCGCGGAGAAAAAGCAAATGATTCTGCCAGAGCCCTTAAACTGATGCTTCCAATCTGTAAAATAGGGCTGCAAGGTTCCTCCTTTGAATCCTCCTGTCCCCTAAAGCAATATGATGATTCTATCATTCTAACTCAACAATAGTGCCACCTCGTTAGGAAAGCGTTGACTGCAGTATATTTTTTTAAGACTGCACTGTGCATACCGCACAATGCAGCTTTATTTAATAAAAGCAGGTAGGGTTTTGTTTTTTATTGTATTGTTTTAAGCTTTCATTACCATTGTTCTACCTTAACAGGGATACTGCAGCTCTATACTATATTCTGCACCTATTAACCTGATTTCTGACCAATAGTAGCAGGAAAAAAATAGATGGGTTTCATATAAAATGAAACAACATACCTACTCAGAATACACTTGTCATCCTCTGAACATTCTTCTTTTGAGCTGCAACAATACAAATGGGATATAAACCTCAGCATAGCCTTAGGCCACAGCTAATAGAGATCAGTGACTAAATTCGGCAGCCTGCTTTCCTCCTGTGCAAGCTCTGGCCACACAATACAAGAATGCCATTATGGGAAAAGCCCGCTTAAAAAATGCCAGTCTCTCTGTTTTCCAGTTAGAAGAAGGAAAAAATGTAAGAACAAATATAAACTGCTGCAGAAATCTACACGTTCTTCTAGTAGCTTCTGATTCAAGTTGCTCTCCTTTCCCTATTCTTATTTCCAAGCCGGGATGAGCAAAATCTCATACATTTACAACATGCTGTGGTAACACGAATGTCACTCTGGCTTCTGCAGCAGAGAAGTACAGAGTAGCGTGCTCTTAATAGCAGTCCTCAGAGGGACGCTATCAACAATCTAATTCAATGCTGCCCTCCCCTTCTTCTCTCCCCCTTTCCCCTCCCATTCACCCCTCACTCCTCCCCCACCCACAAACAGCTCACAAATTGCCTAGAGGAGAGACTAATGCCGCTGGTGAGCAGGTGTCCAGCAGGGACTATTCCAAGGCTCAGCAGTGAGTCCACTAACCTCTAGGGGTTACTGACTGACAAGGAGGTTAAAAAATTAAAGCTGCCATTAAAGGCAACTTGAGGCATTTCATGAAAGCGATGAAAAATACAGGATTTATCTATATTGTTTTAAAATACTTCCAGAAAAATAGCATCCTAAGTGCCCCGAAAGCAATTATTTTTTAAATGGTTCATTGTTTATTTTATTTTTTCCATTACCATTTATTCCCCCATACCCTCTTTTACCTGTGTCTGTTTAAAGCACCAAATTCACAAATTTTCTACATAAATCTAAGATAAAAAAATAGGACAACTGTTTATTTTCAGGCTGAGGAATTGTACTTCTGATGTAGTTGTCACCATCACTAAATATCTAGCTTCACAGCACCCTTCCACTTCTACCTAAAAACAGAATTATCTGTCTTCATTAGTGAAAACTTAGTAAAGGCAGACTATTATCAACACAAAATCCAATACCTTTTTAAAAAAATCACTATATTGACAAAGAGCTCATATTTACTTTCAAGTTTATATCTAAACAATAAACTTGTGCTTCCAACTTAAGTAGTTGGCTTTCAGATATTCTTTCCAAATTATGACTTGTTTCTAAAAAATTAAGATTTATTTCTTAAGAGGCTTCCTCATTTGTATTAAAAAATCACAGATCAATGTTTCTATAGAAATATACTACTATTGAAAATTCCAGAATATATTATTTAATATACCGAAATACAGATTGAAATCAGCTTAGGTAAATCACAAGTACCTTCCTTTAAGATACACATCAATATTCAGGCAAAAAGTATTTTTTTATGAAACCCAAACATATACAGGGCAGGACAAAAGTAGGTTTACAGTTGTTTGTATGGAAAATAATGCAATAATTAATATATAATAATACAAGAATAAAGTCTGTGTTTCATATACACACAACTGTAAACCTACTTTTGCCCCACCATGTAACATATGCTTTATATATAAACACATTTATATATATATGGAGAGATTAAAAGATTACTTTGAAACATTGACCAGTATTGCATAAACCTTATTAAATATTAAATAGGTATCAGCGATCACCACCTTGCAGGTAATTTTTATTTAATCTACCTTGTACAAATAATCCCCCCCAAAACTAGTCAAACATCTTAAAGGGTTAAATTATGGGTCCAACTCTTTTTAGTACCCCCACACAAAACTGTCTTATAGACATCTTCAAAGGAATCACAGAAAGGAGTATTTATCCACACCATACCTTGGTGACAAAATATTTCTATAAATATATGTATAATATATTAATAAATTATATTATACACAATTTGCATGTATAATTACACACATGTATGCAATTATACATATATGCATATATGTGTATAATTATATATGTAATTATATAATTGTATATAATTATACATACAAATTATTTTATAAGATAAAATATATAAATACATATAATAAATATATGTATAATATGTGTAAATATGTATATAACTATTCAGATTTAATTAAAAGGTTAAAAAACTACCACTAATACAAATAAACCATACTGAATATTTTATATTATAAGTCTTTGTGTAATAATTCTTAATAGTTATGGGCCAAAAAGGTTCCAGGTACAACCAGCAGTGGCAACTTGTTGGAAACCCCAACAATGAAACACAAGTACCTGCACACATACTCAAACAAGTTTGGAATGTCCCAATCCAAAAACCTAAACCATTCTCAAACATTTAAAACTATAAAACATAAAATGGTTGCAAATTAGCTATCTGTAGCAAAAAAAGTGGTGTTTTAGAAAAGAAATTCAACCACATTCTAGCTTATGACAATACTATGATTGCAAATGTAACTTCTTCCTGAGAACAAACAACCCAAAACTTAGCTATAAAAGCATGGTGGTGAAGTGTTCAAGGAGTTTATCTATAAGGACTATTCAACATTGATGAATGGGAAATAGGGTGAGTCTAGAGTTTTCCAAATTTTCCAAAGGGAACCTTTACAAACAGGTGAAGATCACACTATTGCAAAGGTTCTCAAGTTATTATTCTTCTGTGAACAATCAACTGATCTAGACAAGCAACATATTCTTTGTCTAATATCATTAGGGTCCAAAGAAATCAACCAATACCACCAAATCAACTATGCCAATTTTCAATCTAGATTTCTTTCAGACTTAATGGGCTTTTTAAGACTTAAAGTTTAGAACCTGTTTTTGTGGTACTACAATAATTGTAATATTTGTTCAAAGTGAAAAGCAAATAAGCCTGATTTCCTCCACCCCACCCTCAGCACTCTTAAAGAATCCCAAACCCTAAAAGCATGATATCTGATGATGGATATTTACCGATATTCAGTCCTTTTGTTTGAATAAAGTGCTAGGTGTCATCTGTAATTAACTCTCATGAACAAACAACTAGTGTGCAAAAGGCTTTAAAAATAATTCCTTTAAGTAGAAATATACTTTACACTATTAATTTGTTTAACAACACCATTCCTCATCATTTAGAAATAACCTTCAGTCAGGTAAAATCACTGCAATCACAGATTAGCAGAGTCCCAATTAATCAGACTTTACTACCCTGACAGTGACTCCAGTAGCAACCATTACATTCTGGAATTAAAACTGTTTCCACATCAGAGTAAAAGGAAAAAAAATAAACATATATTTTAAATATAATTCTATACAGGTTCAGTGTCCCACTACTTTAACACTTAGACTGAGAAATGTCAAAAACCTTCATTCACATTATAGGAAACATTCATTTAATTTATAGAACACTTGCTTTCTATTATAGACAATTGCATAAAACAGGATAGAAAGACAACATACACAAAAGCTCTTCAAAGCATTTTATGCACATTAACTAATCACTTAAAAATACCTGTGACATGCACATTTCAGAGATGTAATAAACAAAGGACAATGCGGGGATTTGGCCAAGGCCACAAAAAGAGACATTCTTGGCCAAATCTTATAACACAGAATTCCCTGGTTCCCAATGCAGAAAGAGTATTTTTATAACTTTTAGAACTCTTACAAATCATCTTACTCAGTACCCTCATGGTATAAATGGAAAAAACAAAAACAACTAAAGCCCAGAGAAGTTAACTTGCTGATGTCACACTGCTAGATAGTAGTAGAAATGGAACTAGAAACCAAGTGTGCATCTCTGAGTCCATTACTGCTGCTCCAGAATTCCTACTACTCCTCCTTCTTGATGAGACCATTCCATAAGATGTGGGTTTCTATATGAAGTCAACCATATTCTATAAATGTTGCAGTATAGTCTAAAGAAACAGAAACTACAGAGAGCTATTTACTCCTAGAAATATATATATACACTCAAAGATGGAAGTAGAAGAGGAACACCAAAAATACAAAAGCATGAAGAAAGACTATTTCCTAGACTTCCAGGAAATCCAGGAAGCTCAGAGAGTCCCAAAGAAGTTGGACCCAAGAAGAAACATACCAAGGCACATCATAATTACATTAGCCAAGATTAAAATGAAGGAGAGAATCCTAGAAGCAGCAAGAGATAAGGGGACAGTCACCTAAGAAGGAGTTCCCATCAGACTATCAGCTGATTTCTCAAAAAAGACCTTACAGGCAGGAAGGGGCTGGAAAGAAGTACTCCAAGTCATGAAATCTAAAGACCTACATCCAAGATTGCTCTATCCAGCAAAGCTTTCATTTAGAATGGAAGGGCAGATAAAGTGCTTCTCAGATAAGATCAAATTCAAGGAGTTCATCATCACCAAGCCCTTATTCTATGAAATGTTAAAGGGACTTATCTAAGGAAAAGAAGATAAAAAAGATGAACAGTGAAAGGACAGCAAACTCACAGTTATTAACAACCACACCTAAAACAAAAGCAAACTAAGAGGACAGCTAGATCAGGAGGGGAACCATAGAAATGAAGATCTCAAGGAGGGTTAGCAACAGGGGAGTGGGAGGAGGAGAAGGTGGGAGAAGGTACAGAGAATAAGCAGCATAGACGGTAGGTAGAAAATACATAGGGGGGAGGGCAAGAATAGTAGGGGGAATATAGAAGCTAAAGAACTTGAGACACATACACATAAACTAAAGGGGGGTAATGGTGGGAGAGGGGGTGTGCAGGGTGGAGGGAAATAAGGTGGGAAATAGGACAAGTGTAATGGCATAATCAATAAAATATATTTTTTAAAATAAATAATAAAATACATCCTAATTTTCTTAAAAGAAAAAAGAAACACTATTTCCAAATTCTTAATTCCAGAAGGTGTTATATCATTTCAAAAGGAATGATCAGGGAGAAAAAGATAAGTAAAAAATTAAACCAGTCATAGTATGAAAAAAAAGTGAAATATATATAACTAGTACTCTTAATTTTTTCTCAATGTAAATTTTTCTAAATGACTTAATAGGAAAATTTAAGTTGTTGAAGGACTGCTACAATTTATCTCCAGTGCTGTCTCCTCATTAAAGGAACTGGCTAATATGTCTGATCTCTCTTTTCTTATTTTCCTGATACTCTTTAAGAACTGACCTACCTTTTTCTTGCAAGTTTTGGTTAATCCTCAGGTGTGTATATCCAAAGACTAAATAGCACTAAGCACAGTTTATGTGAGCAGAGACTATGTAATCTTCCCTTCAGTCCTGATGATATCTCTTCACACTAATCTGGGATATCCATGTTATTTGCATTGCTCAGACAAGACTGTAGATCATGCCAAATTGTATGCTCTGTTTATATTCTACCAATCAGTAAAAGTATTTGGACACAACAAGTAGGACTATTAAACACTGTAAAGAACATAAAAAATAACTTCTGGACATCAGAGCAAAATTCTTAATACATTCAGGGCTTCTTATTATAGGAAATAGAAGCGTTCACATGAATGGCTATATATACTTGTATGTATGTTTGTATCTCTTTCATTTGTTTCAGGAAATTGAATATTAAATATATTCATATTATATTAGATATTCAGATATGCAGTCTTGCTAAAACCAAAATGGAAAATCCAAGATATATCTCAAAGAAAACTACATTAGAAAGTCATCATTCCATTTTTTCCTGTTTTTTTGTTGTTGTTGTTCAAGTATAGTTGTCTGAATCTTCCCCTCACCACTCCCTCCACTCCAGCTGTTTTTTATAAGTACCTTCTCACATGTCAATTTTCTTAACAGAACTGAGTGAATCCTTATAGCTCCTCCAAGAATTTCTATAAACTATTGTAACTATGACTATGACCTGGATTAATGACTTGTGCTCTTCACAACACAAACAAGTAGAAAACACAACTGTTGTGCAGGCACATATTCATGGACATGCATGTGTATATGTATGAAAAATTCTTCATGCCATTGTGGCATAAGTAATGTACTCTCCTGTCTTTAACATTTCCAAGGGGAAGAAGGGTACTAAGTTGTCTGGGGCATGTGTGTATGTGTGTGTGTTTTGAGAGTGTATAGAACAACAACAAAAAAAACCCAGTAAGCTGATAAGCAGGAAACAATAGGTAATGGGACCAAAGGAGGAAAAGGTAATGACTGGAAGAATGGAAAGCCAGAATGACAGTGGTTCCTGCTATTTATGTAGTACCTTTTATAATTAGGGTTCAAGTGAAGGAGGTTATGGGACTAAGAAGTTTGGGTGGGAGGACAAAAATACAGAAGGACTGACCAGATAACAAGGAAGATTCAGTTACTGAGGACTCAATGACCTACACATTCTGACTGCCCTTACTCTCTCACTACAGCTGAACAGAATATTAGCAATGAATGGGAAATTCAGAAGTTTTTATCCTTCCTTCTTTCTTTTGTTTTCTGTAGGATCCATATCCCTTATGGCTTTTTTGGGGGGACTACCCTTGAGTGTTTCATTCATATATGATTCCCCAATCCATATACCCATGTAAGTCTTTGTACATCTTTGACATGCATAAACAAATTCAATTCTTAAGTATTCCCATTCATTAATAAATTCCAAACCAAAGTGTTTGTTTGTGTTACGAGTTGTAGCGGGAACCAATGATTTTTAAATGTAAACTAATTTACAAACCTGAATTTTCATTGAACATTTTTAAATTGAAAAAGGCAACTTAGAGAGTTTATCATGGCCAAATAGGGATAGTGCATCCAGTACTTGAATAAGAGGCTATACTGTTACCACACCCTGTGCTCCAGTCATGCTACTCCATCTGCTTTAAATGCCTTCCCCAAACTCTTGCTCCTCCTTCCAGAAGGAATCCCTGAATCCATCTTCCTATGGAGCACTATTCCTGGCACATTGGAAAGCACACAATAAATATTTGTTGAGTAAATTGAAAAAGAAGTTTATAAGCAGAGGTGTGATTAAATAAGAATTGTGTTGAACTGAAATAGAGAACAGGCAGACAGGGACCACAGGGGAGAAGGGAGGGAATTTCAGGGGAAAAGGGGAAGGATTCACAGGAACAAGTATAAAGGACACATGGATAACAACTAAGGGGGGTGGAAATGGGAGGGAGATGGGGAGCACTGTCGGGGGTGGGCTAGGATGGGAGTAAAAGACAGAAAACTGTACTTAAACAATAATTAAATTAAAAATATTTTTAAAAAAACTGAATATAAAAAAAAGAATTGTGTTGAAGATAGGGTATATCATGGAAGGTTTTTAAAATGTTGTTATTGATTCTGTTGTTACTAAAAGCAGGGTTCTGGTAAAAGAAATACTCATCTGTTGATTTGACAGTTTCAGGCTGTAAATCTTTACAATGAAGAAAATATACACATTAACTAGTTAAAAATAAGTATGTATTCATGAAAATCATCCAAAACACATGCTTTCTTAATGAAATAAATGCATCACTATAGTGATGATGAATTGCTCTGATGAAAAATCTCCTCTTTCAGCAACTTCCTAAGTATGTGCTTAAAACAAAATATGCCCATCATTGTTGGATTTTCTTAAGTGTTTGTACATTAAACCTGCAAACTTATCAAAATAAAAAGCCATATAAGATGTACAGTATTACTGAAAAAAGTTAAGAATGTAGCTCTATAACAAAAAAATATATTGACATAAAGTTTTTCAAATAGTGCCATGACTTTGTTTTAATTTTGGTGATATCAGATAGAGAAACAAAACTACAAAAGTTGCATGAAGACAATGTAGTAAGCAATATGACTATTGTAATTTTTGTAAATTCTGATCTATTTTGATATGAGTAAATAATTTCTAATACTCTTTATCTATAATGGTTAAAAGACTTTTCAATAATAAGCACATCACATACCCAATCTCAAAAGTCATGCCAGTTAAATACAGTAATCTTTGCTATATTCTACATTCTTTCAGAAATAACTATACTTGTATAAAAATCTGAGTTACCAAAAGACCTTTAGAATATTATATGACATTTTCATCAATATCCCAAGGAAAATAAATTAATGCTATTATTTTTAAATTATATTTATACCTTCACAGCCAAAGAGGAATTACAACATTCAAATCTGCACCATAAATGTTATAGCTAAAAAGATCTAGAAAATTACCTAGTCTTCCCATCTCTTTCTCCCTCTTTATATTTGTAAACCTTGATTTCAAATGCTTATGGAGCAGTCATAATAATGTTTTGCTAACTAGAAGCAAACACTTTCATGGAAAGCTAATCTTAATAATCCATTATGATTATACAACATTATTTAAAGTTTCCATTGAAAGGGGCCCTTTATATTCAATTGCTTTAATTTTGTTTTTACCACTTGCCAAGCCTATCCATGAAAACTTTAAATTTCCTGTAGAAACTATTGTTGACTAAAAATAAAAGGTTTCCTCTAAATAATGAGTGAAAAAATCTTAAACTCCAAAGTTGAATCAACTTCAAACTTGAACCTTGTGACACAATGCCATAAACACAGGGCTCAATAGTTTTCATAAAGGTGTTTGCCTACTATGGTGAGACCCAAGAGATTTAGGAACCACTTCCATTTTCATGACTATTTTGAGATCCTTCTCATTTTCTCATTTAGAATTCTTCTCTTGGGTGATTTTAAGTTATTTTTTCCTTAAAAAGATGAAGGTATAGAAACAGTTATACTGAAACATGTCAAATGTATGATGGTAAATTTAAATTATAGAAGCTAGCCCAAAAGTATATAATTTCAAATTGCTATGCCTGAAAAACATATTTAGCAATTCAATGATAATCTATGTTCTAAGGTATCACTAACTCATGTTATATAAAGTGTCCCTGTGTTAAAAACTAATCACAACATTATTTCTGAGCTATACCTAATTTCTTTACTTGGATGCAATGGCTGTCCAAAGGGGGGAAATAATTTCTTGTCCTTTATTTAATGTTCTATTACTGACTAAAGTAAGTGTGACTTTGATACAAGGGAATAAAAATCCAGTCCATCTTTTAGAATGACCCTAGGTTTAAGCTAGGTGCAATTTAAATTTGGGTTTCCTGACTGTCTTTTTAAGTCTACTTTGACCAGTAAGTTCAGAACCAACCACTTTATGTCTTCAAAATCAAATATTTTAAATAGTCAGTTATTTATCTTGGAATTCTGAAGCTACATAACACTTAAGTAAAATACACCTTCTCTCTATGTGGCATGTATTTATTCATTCATTCTTTATTCAGCTTGATCTAAATAAGAGACACTGTTGAGCATTTTGGTGTGTCTTCCACTACAGTATCTGGCCATTTTGTTTAAATTCCTGTGATAATATTTGTTCAGTAAATGAAAATATCTATGTTTTTGAATTTTCAGAATACCAATTTTTGAGATTCATATTTTCAAAGCACAGAACATAAATTGTATTTCAAAGAGCATGAAGAGGCAGCAGAATCAAGCTTAAACTGATACTCTAAAGAGGCAACAAACATTAGCAAATTGATTGATTAGGACCCTGTTTTTGTATTTGTCAAATGAAACACATTTATTTAACCTGAGACCTCCAGTATATTAGGCTTTACTGACAATGTAAGATAGTAGACTCCTTTAACTTGACAAAAACCAAAATCAATCAACTCACTATGCCTAGCCCAAAACATGTAGAGAAGACATGTGCACTGAACTAGTTTGATCATCAGTAAGTATTGAAAAATTATGACTTTGCTAGACATTACAAGTATACAATGTTCCCTGGCTGCAAATCCCTTACAATCTAATCAGGCAGACTAAATATTCACATATAAAACATGAGTAAGCATACATATATTACTACAGTAAGCCATACCTATCCAGAATCCTGGATAGCATAATTCAGCCATTTTTTAAATTAATTTAAATTTAAATCTGGAATAGTTAAATCAAAATATCACAACTCATTTCTTTTTCACCTTTCAGTAGAAATCTTTCCTCCCTTTACCTTCTTCAAGCGTAAAACAAACACAAGCCTTTAAAAAATATCCCATTGTCACCATAATGCCCAATAGCTGTTGTGCTGTACCCCAGATGTAGATATAGCAATATGCAAGTAATATCTGTCATTCCTCACCCTGGCCTGATTCCTGCCCCCATGTTTGACATGGAATACTAAAGCTACTGAGAGAAAAGTGGCTCTTTTCTTTGCATTCGAACACATATACCAAGAGAAACGTCCTATACCTTGAAGGCAGATGCTCTCAAACTAAAGTATGCATGAGAATCACATGGGGCCCTGGCTGGTGTGGCTCAGTGGGTTGAGTGCTGGTCTGTGAACCAAAAAGTCACCAGTTCAATTCCAGGTCAAGGGCACATGCCTGGGTTGTGGGCCCCACGAGAGGCAACCGATTGATGTTTCTCTTCCACGTTGATGTTTCTCTCCTTCTCTTTCTCCCTCCCTTCCCCTCTCTCTAAAAAATAAATATAATCTTTAAAAAAGAATCATGTAGTGTGAATATTTAAATGTAGAAGTCTGAAGCCAGTAGTCTCAATTTTAAACACATATGCCAACTGATTTTCATGACTATTCTATTAAACTTAGAGGAAAATTGCTTTAAAATCAAGGTTGTTAGCCCCACTCAAGATAACCCCAGCTATAGCAAGATTGCTTTCTCTCTCAGTTCCTTGCCCTCCTTATCATATTAGCATCGGTTGTTCACCACTAGTTGTCAGTCTGCACTGTCCACAGCCATTATCTTGCCTTTCCACATTCCAGATCCTTTGAGATCTGAGAGAGTCTGAAAGCAAGATCTCCATCTGGCTGATAGGCACAGAAGGAGACAGGTACAAAACACAAAATCGTGAAGTACAGCAATTAGGAGACAAAGGTATTATCAACTATACTGATGTACAAGATTGAAAGGTTAAAAACTTTTTTCAAACTTTTTCAATGAGGAAGGATGCAGAAGAGGAGAGAGCTAGGCACCTGTGGTCTGGCTACAGTTCTGCCACTAACTAGCTTTGTGACTACCGGTGTTGTCTTCCCTCATCCCTACAATAGGGAAGCTTCCACTTTCCTTGCCAGACTCCCAGCCATGTTATGAAAACCAACTGAACTTGTATTTGTGAAAGCACATTGGTAAATACAAAGCATAATATAATTACATGTGGTGGTTTTTAACAGAATAATTTATCATCTTTGTCTTAATAAACACAGTGCCTTAGACATTATTGTAAGTTTTCTTGATGATTAAATGTCTTCTAGTATCTCAGGGTCTTTTTTAATGAAAATAAATTCTCACTGGCAAAAAAGTAAAGGAAAATGCAGACCCTTGGACATACCCTGAAGTTGATTTTTTGAATATGTCCTTGAAATCGGCTTGTTTTAAAGACAATTGCCTCCGTCTCCTGAAAGTGGAGTGCAAAAAAATCTGGTTAATTGTGGCTATATTGCATTTTGTTTACATTTTTCCAAACACACTCTGCAAATATTTTACTTATAATTAACAAATCATGTTTATAAATCCCAGTTAAGACCACACAGACCTTTTAAAATATCTAAATTAACATTTTAAAAGACTAGAAAGCCATAAAATTCTATTTGTTTTTAAAAGCTCTCTTAATGTTTTAGAAAGTTCAGAATAAAGATTGACATTAAATATAACATTTATTGGCAACTGATCTAAAAGACTACACTAGCCAAATTTGGACACAAGGAAACACTTTTCTATTAAATATATACTCAGCCTTGGAATGCTTTGTCATTTTGTAGCTTTGTAAGCCTAAAGATCAATTCTTCACTGATATATTGTTTTTCCATTAAAAACCTAAACACAACACACATTACAAGCTTTCAGAGAACAGATGGATAATGTTCTCCTGTGTTCGTTCACTACCAATTTTCTTATTTTCATACTGGTTGTAATTAATAAAAACATATAAATAGATGTACTGTCTCCAAACAGAAGATTTTGTTTTTGTGAAGTTCTGTTATATGCCTGTCTCATTTGGGCTAATACAAAAGGCAACAGTGAACATACTCTGGTACTGCCTCAGGAATGCAGTTTTAAAGAGTACTACAGAAGCATTGCAGTATATGCATTCAACTCTCTTTAAAAAATAAAGTAAGCTGGAAGGTGTTTGAGAAGCTCTAACACAAAATTGAATTTATTTACATTTATTTCACTTATGCTGTTTTTAGCTTATAAAAGGTAAATATTACTAGTCATTACTCTTATTTAACTTTGTCTTAAAATAAACAATTTTGGCTTTTTTTCTGGGTCATCTCAAAAAGCACTATTGCATTATTAAAGGCACAACTAAATCAAAGTCATAGCCTAACAGTATCTTTAGAAAGACCTTGGCAGAGAACTTATACAATACCCTCAATCTAATGACTTCTTATGCAAAAAATAGGTAGCAAGTATTTTATTTGTTTTTTAAATAGTAAATTCAAAACACCTCCCTATGATAACACTATTTCAAAGTCTATTAATGTTATACATATTAAAATTATTATTTTTAATCATAAAAATTACAATGGGTTAAATTCATATTTGTAATGTTTTAACACTAAGTCCCACCATGCAAATAACAATGACATATTTTTACTTAAAATACATTAAAGTATCTTTAAATACAGCTTATTTTATATTCCTATTAATATTATTCCTTTCTTTTGTGTATTTAAGAAGAATCTGGTGTGCCACCTTCTGGTAACTGAGTGAAATTATACATCTACACAAGTCACTATCCTTTATTTTAACTTTTAAAATACATACATATATATATATGTATTTCTAAGCCTGTGTTACATTTAAACTATATAAAGAAAGTTATACCACAGTCTGAAATAAAGTAAAATTTCCTTCATGATTTTTTAAATTGAAGCTTTATGTATGCTTTCTATGATTTTTGCATGGTTACCAATATGTCTCCTCAATTCTACAATACATACAAAATTGATTTTTGTACACCGCTTCACAGCCACACATGAAAACAATAGGCTGGCTATTTTAATGAATAAGTAACAGCAGTAAATAAAGAAAGAGAAAGGTATCTTACCAATAAGCCCATTTTTCTCTTAAGGTTTGAACTCTCATCATTTGTCATGTTCTTGTGGATCCCTCTCTCATCAAATTCTCTGGAGTTTTAAAGTTAAGAGCTGTGATGCAGCTAGGCTCTGCTACATAGTAGCGCACCCCAGTGCATCTGCCTGGTATAGCACTTCAGTTGTAGTCCCAAAAGCAGAAATGCTTTATATATTTAAAAATCTATGCACTGCACACCTTCCCTTCATAGAAAATTGTATTCAGCGTGTTTGAACTATTTCCATATCTTAATTCCTGATCATATATGAAGATGAGAACCATACGAATTTTGAGCTTAGCTCCACAACACTGAATGGGAACAAAATGTTCATCTTCAGAGCAGAGGTAGGGTGAGGAGATACTAATACCAGGAGATCTGGCTTACAAAAATACATGTTTACCTGAAAGTAGCCTTAAATCTTTATTACCTTTAACTCTTCACTCTCTAGAGTACCTAGTAGCTAGTCATTAAGTCCTATCCTTTATTCTTTATTGATTTTCTAGAATTCTACCCTCTAATATTTCTTCAATGTTTTAAACAAATGAGCTACTTCAAAAAATACCTATAACTGATCTCTCATCTTAAATATATCAATCACATTGCTTTTAGATGGCTCTCTTAAAGTACAGCTATATTGATTTAAAGCAAATATTCAATACATATTTGTCAAGCATTTGCTACATATTAGGTGGTTACTCTGTGAGGTGATATGGATGTGAAGGAGAATGAAACACAACCCCTTGCTCTCAGGAAGCTCCAGTTGAATAAGAAAACAGACATGTACTCAGAGATGTACAACACAAAATATGGTATAGAAGCCTTAGTGGAGATTTGAGGGAGTGAAACATGCTAGAAAATTTGGAAAGTCCTCAATATGACTGGAAAGAGGTTAGGGTACATAGCATTGAGGTGGTGAATTTTAAGTTATACAGAAGACCTTACATGCCAGTAAAGAGGCTTGGATTTTATCCTATGAGTTGTGAGAAGCCATTTGTTGACTAAATGGATCACACAAGGAATTAATCAAGCAACTATTCCCAGCACTAAGAACTCACCACAAGCTGACCAATCTAGTCTTCCAGTCAATTCACTGTCTAGTATTCCCTAACACAACTTCCCATTCTATATCTCAAAGCTTGCTTTGTTCATTCTCACCTTTGCTTCAGAGGTCCTCCTGAATGAAATCTCTTCACTTTTCTAAATTCAACACATTCCTCCAGAGCCAGCTCAAATTCCATTATTTTCTGTAATGTATTCCATTGTAATTCGAGTCTACAGTTTCTAAGTGTTCCTTCATTAAACCATGCATTCTTCCTAATGTTTAGTATACGATATTCAAGAAACCTTTTTGGCTCTTTGTCTACAAAGTGAAAAAGGATGGTGAGGAGATGATACTAAGGCAAAAGTCAGAACCTGAGGGCAAGTGGCCTAAAAAGCACACCTCCCCAGACTTCATAGTACACACTAATATCAGTAACTGCCTTCACCACTCTCAAGTCTGAAAAAGAAAGGATATGAATTGTGAAAAGAACTGGATCTGTATTGGGCACCAACTCTGCATTGCTATGCAACAGTGCTCTCATTCCGAAGTTTTAAGGAAATGATGGGAAAGGGATACCAACAAAATAGCAGAATGATCGATCGAGCTATGATCTTTGTGGAGGAGAAGCTATGAGGGTGGTGGACTGTGGTTGTGTTTTAGTACTTTCAGTAAACTAAGAGAATTCACCTGAAGGTTCATGCAATAAACACAAAGAATTCATGAAGACCACAGAAAGAGATGGGAGAGTCAGGATAGGGTATTAGAACCAGAAGGTTTAGAACCTCATAAGGAATTGTGTGGGTTCAGAATGAGCCACCCCAAAATATGCCTCAGTGGTGTGTACATTATTTTGAGCTAGGGGCAACCAAGAGCCAGTAGGCTAGAGAGAAACTTCTGCTCTCTCCTTGACTATATAAAATAACTTAAATTAGGAGCCTGGCTTGCAATAAGAGTTATCACCTGAAATGATTTTTACCTATCAATATGGCAGGGCAAACTATGAATTACTGAACATGTGTTCCCCCTGTATAATTACCTTCCGAAGCCTTAAAGCAGGGGTGTCAAACTCCTTTTCACTGGGGGCCACATCAGCCTTATGATTACCTTCAAAGGGCCAAATGTAATTTTAGGATTGTATAAATGTAACTATTCCTTAACAGTTAAGGAGATGAAATTACACATTCAGCCCTTTGAAGGCAACTGCAAGGCTGATGTGGCCCCCAGTAAAAGTGACTTTGACACCCCCCGCTAAGGTATATTACCTCAACCCTGCCTCAAAATGTCTTAAATACTTCACTTTCCCTCTCTGTCTCTGACCCTCGACTGCATGTGGGGTCTCTGACTCTCATGTGGGGTTCCCATACATATGTATGTATTAAACTTGGTTATTTTCTCTTGCTAATTTGTCATATGCCTATTTGATTATTAGAGCAGCCTAAAGAACCTTGAGGGTAGAGGAAAGTTTTTTTCCTCCCTCATAATATTTTTTTAATTTATTTTTTTATTGATTATGCCATTACAGTTGTTCTATTCCCCCCTTCATTCCCCTCCACCCTACCTCCCTGTCCCCATTACCCCCCCTTTAGTTTATGACCATGTGTCTCAAGTACTTTAGATTCTATATTCCCCCCCATCTATTTTCTATCTACTGTCTATGCTATTTATTTTCTGTACCTTCTCCCCCCTTCTCCTCCTCCCACTCCCCTGTTGCTAACCCTCCATGAGATCTCCATTTCTATGTTTCCACTCCTGATATAGCTGTCCTTTTAGTTTGCTTTGTTTTAGGTGTGGTTGTTAATAACTGTGAGTTTGCTGTCCTTTCACTGTTAATCTTTTTATCTTCTTTTTCTTAGATAAGTCCCTTTAACATTTCATATAATAAGGGCTTGGTAATGATGAACTCCTTGAATTTGATCTTATCTGAGAAGCACTTTATCTGTCCTTCCATTCTAAATGAAAGTTTTGCTGGATAGAGCAATCTTGGATGTAGGTCTTAGGATTTCATGACTTGGAATACCTCCTTCCAGCCCCTTCTTACCTGTAAGGTCTCTTTTGAGAAATCCACTGACAGTCTGATTAGAACTCCTTTGTAGGTGACTGTCCCCTTAGCTCTTGCTGCTTCTAGGATTCTCTCCTTCATTTTAATCTTGGCTAATGTAATGATGATGTGCCTTGGTGTGTTCCTTCTTGGGTCCAACTTCTTTGGGACTCTCTGAGCTTCCTGGATTTCCTGGAAGTCTATTTCCTTTCCCAGATTGGGGAAATTCTCCTTTATTATTTGTTCAAATAAGTTTTCCACTGGTGGCTGTTCCTTTCCCCCCTTCTGGTACCCCTATAATTCGGATGTTGGAGCATTTAAAGATGTCCTGGAGGTTCCCAAGACTCTCCTCATTTTTTTGAATTCTTGCTTCTTCACTCTTTTCTGTTTGGCCATTATTTGCTTTCTTCTGGTCCACTCCATTGATTTGAGTCCCAGTTTCCTTTTCATCGCTATTGGTTTCCTGTGCAATTCCATTCATTTCAATTAGTTTCACCTTGATATGTATATCTAATTTGTGGCTATAATCAACCAGTTCTGTGAGGATCCTGATCACCAGTGTTTTAAACTGTGCGTCTGAGAGTTTTGCTATTTCTTCATCGCTTAGATTTATAGGCTCTGGGGCTTTGAAACCTTCTTGAGCCATTTTTGGTCTCTTCGTGCCCTTTAAGTGTGAGGAGTGGAGCCTTGGACTCCCAGGTCGCTGGGTTGTGATGCTGTATGTGGGGGCGTGGTCAGAGTGGGGAAATGGCAGCGCCCTCCCTGTTGCTGCCGTGGGGACCCACTGGGTCCCGGTCCAATCGCCCACTCCCTCACTTGTCTATCCTCACATGAATGCGCGACCACAGTCCACCCGCAGCCCTTCTCCCTCGCTGTTTCCCTGAGGTCGTTCGCTGGGTCTCTCACTAGGTCCAACCCTGCGCCTGGATTCCCCGTGCCTGAGTCCGTCTGACCGAGTTTTCCTGTGCAACCCCACTCCACCGGCTGCTGGTTTTGCCCCTTACCGGTCAGGCTGAAGAATTTGTTGTTAACAGACTTCCAAAAAGTTCAATTTTCTGTGTTCTGGCTGTGTTTTCTATTACTAATATTTAGTTCTCTCTAAACTTGGTTGTGTGAGAAGGCACGGCATCTCCACCTATGCCTCCATCTTGGGGGAAGTGTCCTCCCCCATAATATTACTAAGGGAGAAAATAGAAGTGTAAGAAGAGGATACATTTTAAAAGCGGGCGGGGGGAAGGGAATAGTGTTAGCTAGGAGAGTAATGTAGGACAGGAAGATTTAGCATAGAAACATATCCGGGGGTGTAAATATTTAGTATTGTCTCCCTGTGGAACCACACCCCATTATGCTCAGTGTCAAATTCCCAGATGAGCTTTCCTTGACATTTGCATTTAGCATTCAGCGTTGTCTCATCCTTTTTATACATGCATAATGTCTTAGATTAATGCAATAATGCAAAAACCACAGCACTTTCTTTTATGTAGACAATTAAAATAACTTTTCCTCTATTTATTCACTCAACGTTAAAGAGAGTTAAGAGGATTCTGCCAATAATTTTAAAAAGCAGTTGATACTAGAAAACATTCTCTCAATGACGTAAAAATATCCCAGATAAAAAGCTGTCCACACATTCCTTTTTGTTTATTGAGTACAAAAACTGACCACTTTTCTTTCCACTAACTTTTAAGGAAAATATTCAAAAACAGATAAAAATAAATAATGTAATTTTGAATATGTGCCACATTTTTCTTGAGAAACCTTCAAAAATGGTAGTACTTATGGGATATAAAAATGATTTAATCTGCTCACTCTTCAGATGAATGTTTCTAAGCCATGTGTCAATGGTACAATAGATCTCAGAAAAAGAGAAAATAAACCAGACTATTTCATCATTTAGATTTGTGTAAAAAAGAACAATTGCCAGAGTAGTTACCTGAGGCATTGCAGAAAAAAGAATAATCATCCTGTATTATACTTTGAACTAGAATAGGTATTTTATCCAACTAGTTCATCTAGAAGTTGTATGAGGAAACAAGATGGGAATAACTACCTCCTGGTAACTCACAGTAAGTCTCATATTATTAGCAATTTTGATGACAGGGTCTATATTAACCTAGTATAAATAATAATTCATTTACATTCCATGTAAAATACCATGATCATGTTAGCTCATCCACAGCAAAATTCTTCTCCTTTCTTCTGGTGTATGTAAGGGGCCTCAGAGCACAATGAGTTAAGTCGTTTATAAAGTTTTCTATCACACAGAAATATCCTTGGATGATAGATTTCCAGAAACATTGATCTAAAGAATGTTTGGTCAGAGATATTTATATTGGAAGCAATTGGTTATATTCCTACATCCCAGAAGTTTATATTTCAGGTAAATTACCAGATTCCACTAGTATTACCATTCAATCTAATGAGAATGATGGGATCAAAGGGAAGGAAATGAATTGAAGTGCCTTTTCCTGTTACTAATAACTCTGCCTGTATTGTCATTGGATTAGGGAAAAATGGCAAAGGAAGTAGAAAGCCACAGTTACATAACCTCTCATTCCTATTTAAATGAATCATAACCTTCTTACATTTACCTAAAATGTAACGAAATTCAGGTCATACCACTATAAGGTAACACGAATGACTGAGGGTAATTCATGAGTAATTCAAACTACCTAACAGATATAAATTTTTCAAGGTTGACTATGAAATATATAAACTCATTTTACTAACCTAAGATACACATGACAGACCATTGGGAAGAAGAAAATTTTATCATGTAAATTTCAAAACATAGAAATAACCTAAAGAGACATCAGGACTTCCAGCCAAGATGGAAGTGTAGGTAGACACACTGTGCCTCCTCGCACAACCAAAATTAAGGACAACAAAAATCTAGAAATGAAAAAACAACCAGAACTAACAGAAAATTGAACTGTACACAAGCCCAACAACCATTCATCCAAACTGGTAAGAGGGGCAGAGTCATCGGCCAGCAGAGAGGGGTCACAGCAGGAGAAAGCAGCAGCTGGCAGACCCCAGGCTCAGGGAGGAAACAAGCAGACCCAGTGAGGCATGCAAGATGGCTGGCTGACCACAGTCCCACATTCTCATACAGATAAACCAGGTGAAAATGGTCAGTGAGACAGACCATGCAACCCAGGGCCCCAGTGACAGGAAATAAAGCCTAAAAGTGTTCATTGAAAACACTTGAGGGTGTTGAGGTGCCGGGAGAGACTCCCAGCCTCACAGGAGAGTTCGTTGGAGAGACCCACAGGGTGTTAGAATGTACACAAGCCCACCCACCCAGGAACCAGCACCAGGAGGGCCCAATTTGCTTGTGGGAAGTGGCAGAAGGAACTTAAATTGAAGAGAGAGCAGAGCAAGTGCCATTGCTCCCTCTCTCACTCTGCCCCCACATACAGCATCACAACCCAACTACTGGGTTGCCCCACCCTGAGTGAACACCTAAGGCTTCACCCCTCACTACATAACAAGTGAAACTAGACCCCCCCAAAAAAAAAGGCTCAAATGGAAGAACAGATAAAAGCCCCAGAGACAATACATCTAAGCGACCAAGAGATAGCCAACCTATCAGATGCACAGTTCAAAACACTGGTGATCAGGATGCTCACAGAACTGGTTGATTTTGGTCACAAATTAGATGAAAAATGAAGGTTACACTATGTGAAATGAAGGAAAATGTACAGGGAACCAATAGTGATGGAAAGAAAACTGGAACTCAAATCAATGGAGTGGACCAGAAAAAAGAAAGAAACTACCAAACAGAAAAGAATGAAGAAACAAGAATTCAAAAACACGAGGAGAGGCTTAGGAAACTCCAGGACACCTTTAAATGTTCCAACATCTGAATTATAGGGGTACCAGAAAAAGAAAAGGAAGAGTAACAAGTAAAAAACTTATTTGAACAAATAATAAAGAACTTCCCCAATCTGGCAAAGGAAATAGACTTCTAGAAAGTCCAGGAAGCTCAGAGAGTCCCAGAGAAGTTGGACCCCAGGAGGAACATACCAAGGCACATCATAATTACATTAGCCAAGATTAAAATGAAGGAGAGAATTCTAGAAGCAGCAAGAGATAAGGGAACAGTCACCTACAAAGGAGTTCCCATCAGACTGTCAGCTGATCTCTCAAAAGAGACCTTATAGGCCCTGGCTGGTGTAACTCAGTTGATTGAGCACGGGCCTGTGAACCAAAAGAACTCGGTTCGATTCCTCATCACAGCACATGCCTAGGTTGCAGGCCAGTTCCCAGCAGGGGATGCACCAGAAGCAACCATACATTGATATTTCTCTCCTTCCCTTCCCTTCTACAAGATAAATAAATAAAATTTTTTAAAAAGAGGCCTTAGAGGCAAGAAGGGGCTGGAAAAAAAATATTCCAAGTCATGACAGGTAAGGACCTACATCCAAGATTGCTCTATCTTGCAAAGCTTTCATTTAGAATGGAAGGGTATATAAAGTGCTTCTCAGGTAAGGTCAAGTTCAAGGAGTTCATCATCACTAAGCCCTTATTATATGAAATGTTAAATGGATTTATCTAAGAAAAAAGATAAAAAATATGAACAGTAAAAAGCAAACTCACAATTTTTAACAACCACACATAAAACAAAAACAAAAATGAACTCAGCAAACAACCAGAAGAGGAACAGAACCACAGAAATGGAGATCACATGGAGGGTTAGCAACAAGGGAGTGGGAAGAGGAGAGAGGGAGAAAAGGTACAGAGAATAAGTAGCATAAACGGTGGGTAGAAAATAGGGGGAGGGCAAGAACAGTATAGGAAATGTAGAAGCCAAAGAACTTATGACACATGGACATGAACTAAAGGGGAGCAATGTGGGTGGGAGGGGTGTGCAGGGTGGAGGGGAATGAAGGGGGGAAATGGGGCCACTGTAATACCATAATCAATAAAATATACTTTTTAAAAAAGAAATAACCTGAATAACATTCCACAGACAGAAGGACAAACATATGGAGCTAATGAGGAAGTTAGACTATTTCTCTTTATTACTTTCCAATCTGATTTTCTAATACAGATACTCCACAAAGTCTTTTACTTGTTTTGAATGTCAGGTGATGGTTTCAACCAGCAGAATTCCAAGTTAAAAAGTTTATTATATTCTTTCATTTTTAAGAATCTCATCTTCTTTTTCACCTAACCCTGAAGTAGGCAATGCAGATGTTAATATTCCCATTTTACTAGTGAAAAGACAGAGTTATTAAATGATTTGGCTCAAGTGACATAGGTGCTGACAGAAGTGGAAAACAAGGATCCAGGTCCCCTGACACCTAATTCAGTGTTCATTAGTCACCTATATATGGTAATAATATTTATTTTAGATGGAAAAACACAAATATGACTCCTAAATACCACCAAAAAGGAAAAAAAAAAAACGGTCTTTTCACACTAATCATGAGGAAGTAAATGGCCAGAAAAATGGAGTAATTTACAAAAGATATACAATGCTGTATGATTAAAGTTGCAGAATGATCAACTTACACCTAAGCTAGAAGTACATTCCTAATACCAATTTACAGAGCTTTCTTGTATCCCTCAACTAGCAATTTCTTGGCATAGACCTTAAAGGTTCCATATTCTCTCATGCCTCAGTGGTTTCACATATGATATTCTCTCCACTTGGAATTTCCTGCCCTCTTTGTTTACCAAGCAAATTTCTAGTAATACCTCAGTGTCTGGCCATATCTTCTTTCATGAAACCTTCTCTCACATCTCTTACCAGACTCTGGTACTAGGTTTTTGAAACTCCCATGGCACTTTAAATATTATAGCTCCCGTCACTTTGGATTATAACTATTTCTGTAAACTAGACTATAAACTTAAGAGAGCTACAGTTGGGTTTCCCTTTTGTTTCTATTATGCCTGACTAATGCCTGTCACATAGTAACCCTAAATATAGGAGGCAATTTTGGTGAAATCAAGTTAGCAGAGGTAGGTTCTCTCTTCCAGGACTAAAACAGTTTTCAGATGATAATTAAACAAGAACTCATTAAAGGGCTTTATCCTTCCTAAACTAAGATGTGAGTGATAAGAAATAAATAGAAGAGTATGATTACAAACAGTATACCTAAATGATTCCTTTTGATGTTTGTATGGTGGACCCAGTATGTGCCTAGTAGGATACTCAGAATAGCTCATTTACAACTGAGGGCTGAAATAACTGCTAAGCTAAACTGAGCAAGGGAAACACTTAGCTACACTAAGGAAGCTAAACTGAGCAAGGGAAACACTTAGCTACACAATCATCATTTGTCTAAGCTGCTGACAGTAGAATTAATAGTCAGAAACTGAAAAAATGCATTTCAATAGTTTGTCACCACCAAGACCAGTTAACACTGAAATATGAAATGGCATCTCCTAAAACCAATCATTTATGTGGACTGCTAATAGAAAACAATAAAAGCATATTTTGGACTGTTAAATACTATTAAGTTATTGTAACTACTGATGATAAAGGACTAACCACAAAATCCAATTTTAACAATAACTGCTCCACTAGATTGAACAAAAATAAAATAAATTAGTGAATTTAACCAAGCAAGTCGCTGTATATCATCAATACCTAGTAACTTAATTGGTGTGCTGAGAAGTCTAGAGGAAAATACACAAATAAACACAGAAGCACCCAATGCTAAGAAGCCCCTGTAACTTACAAAGTTGCGAAAAATATACATATTTGATTAAAGATCTATGATCTTCTGTTCCAATGAGAAATATAATTTAAACTTAAGGAGATGTCTCAAATCACTATCTCACCCCATTTCCTGGACTTCCCCTTTATATAAACTGGCAGAGTAGAAATATCAAAGATATTAACATAATGAACAATATAGAGAATAAAAGACTATGGGGTTACCCATAGGGAAGAACCTATTCACAAGGTTTCACATATGCTTAGGGCAGGGGTGTCAAACTCATTTTCACCAGGGGCCATATCAGCCTTGCAGTTGCCTTCAAAGGACAGAATATAATTTTAGGAGTGTATAAATGTAACTACTCCTTAAGTGGGAGCCAGAAGCTGGCACTGCCGCCTGGTAGAAACAAGGTGCTGGGCCAGATAAAACAAGATGGAGAGCCAGATTCGGCCCACAGGCCTTGTGTTTGCCACCTGTGGCTTAGGAGTGAAGGCTTCTGCAGCTAGTATGTTCTAGGGTACAATTAAATTACTTTTGTTTTTATTTAAACAAAGTAATGTGGCTTATAAAAGGGAGCTGTGTTTTGCTAATACTGGACTTGAATTTTGCTATCGGGACACAGAAACACAATGTATAAGCCCCTTGGGGTAGTTGGAAACACAAGAATCATTAAAAAACAAACAAACAAACTCTGGTGTTCTGGATCCTAAAAGAAAAATTGGCTTGGAAGCCACAGAGAACAGATAGCCAGGGAAGCAGACACTAACAGTTAAAGGAAGAAGTACCAGTACAAAAAAAAAAACCCAAAAAAACAAAAAAAAAACAGGATTCTGTATGTATTAACCAAGCCAAGAGTGAATTTAATACTGCATCATTTCTGATCCAAAATTTGGAATTAATTATGCCTTCCTTACTGCCTTTCTCTTCTCAATCTTCCATTGAAAAACCTTCTGTGAGCCCTGGTTGGTGTGTCTCAGTGGGTTGGGCATCATCCCGCAAAGCAAAAGGTTGCTGGTTCAATTCCAGTCAGGGCACATGCCTGGGTTGTGGGCCAGGTCCCCAGTTGGGGGGCATGTAAGAGGCAACCAATCAATGTTTCTCTAACACATCAATGTTTCTCTCCCTCCCTTTCTCTCTAAAAATAAATAAATAAATAAAATCTTCTGTGGCTCCTTATTTCAGTGGATATATTTGTAGACTCCTCTTTCCAGGTCCCCTCAACCACAACCCACTTTACTTATTCAACCTATTTCACATTATAGGCCATCCTAGATTTGCACACAATCAGAAAACACAGAACCCCTTTGCCCAGAATTGCCATGGGAACTATATTTTTAACAATGCAGTTTATTATTTCTGTGGTTTCAAGAGAGGACTATACAGAAACAATTTGGGGAGAGGGAGGTAGAATAGAAAGAGATATCAGCAAAGGCTTTCCCTTCCCCAAAATATCTTCTCCTACAATGCCAACTCACTCTCAACAATGAACTTTCTCTCTCCCTCCTCCCTCCCTCCCTATCTATCCATCTATGCCCTTCCTCCACTCTCTCCCCCTCCCCTCTCACCATCCCCCTTCTCATTGTTTGCTTTGTACTATTGCCAGAAATTTCAGCAATTACAGGTTCATTTGAGCTAAAAAGAAGCTTGTTAAAGTTGTAAGTACAGCTGCCAGGGGGAGGTGACTATCAGTTTATTCTCACACTGGCAAATAGCAAAGAGCTGTTGCCCTCAGGGAACAGGGAAGGCGGGTTGTGAGAACTCGGGTTTTGGAATCCCTATAACCTTAGATGGGGTACTATTTGAAGGAAGTTGAGGGGGGCTGGGAGATAAAGAAACTACATCTAGAGATAAAGAAAAGGAAACATATAGAAAATGGTACAGAAGGGGTCACAGGAGAACAAAGCTCAACTTCTACCACTCAGTGTCTTCTAGCCAGAATCCACCACGCCAGAATCCACCCCAACCTCCCTAGAGCTCAAGCTAGTATAGTCTGTGGATATATATCTATTTAGTGAGTTAAATACAATACTTTTGGCACAGCCCCAAACTTCATCATGTTGTATATGGCATGTCATATCCAAACAAAAAAAATTGTGAATCAACCTTTAGAACACTTGTCATTTAGTTTGGGAACTAGCTATACTTTTCCATATACACCTCCTCCTCACACCAAAAACCACCACTCCACCTCCCAGCCTCCCCCCACCAAGCACACCCTGGTTAAGATGATCTCTTCTCTGTTTTGGAGATGTCGTCATCCACATTCAACTTATAAAACATTCCCCTTGCCTAGATTGTGGCCACTCCTCTGTTCACACAAGTTGTGTCTGTCTTCAAATTCCAAATCAAGCTCTACCTTTTTAAAACTATTTTGATTTCTTTAAAATTCACTAAGTCCCCTTTTCTAAACTCTTATGGAACTTACCACATATTGTTTTTATTTAGCCTTACATGTGCTCACCTCGATTTCCAACATGAAAACTAAGCTTTCTATAGGAAGAGGCCATTTATTCATCCACCCAAACAATTAGTAAGCATGTAGTTTGCAACAAGCATTGTGTTCAGGCCTGGGTAAGTCCAGTTCCCCACCCCTCAAAGTAGTCACAGCCCAGGGAATACCAAGTACCATCACAATACCATGTGAGATGCACCATAGTGGAGGTATTCCCAAGGTGATATTCATGCACATAAAGAGTCTTAACTGGGCTAAGAAAGGGAATCAGGGAATGTTTCACAGAGGTAATACCTTACTTGAGTGTTTAAGAATAAGCAGGAATTTGTCAGGCAGTCAAGTGACACAGATGGGATGGAGGAGAGAAGGAGAGGCAAAACAAGTTAAGGCACAATTGCAATTGTGACCATATAAAGTCTTAAGTGAAAGCAACAGAAGTGGGAGACATTCAAAAAGATTTTTCAGAGATAGAATAGATAGGACTTACTGACTAGAGATGATGATAATGGTGAATGTTTGTTGATCATGTACCATGAAATAAACAGTGTTATAAATGCTTTACCCATTTAATCATTTAACATCTTTAATCTTTTTGTTAAACAAAAAAGGAATCTTATGTTTTAAGCATGCAATTTAAAATAAAGACAGTCAGTTTCTGCACCCAAACCCATTCCTTTGCAAATAGGCACAGTCAGAAAAACAAACACCCTACCACGCTCTGCTTGGACAGACTGGCCCTAGTCCGCACTCAGAATTCCCTTCCCCTTTTTAAAAAAATATGGTCCTTGGGAGAAAGATGCAGGTAGCTGAAGGATGCTTCTGGGTCATGACAGTGCAAGGCCTCTCCTGTGGAACAGGGGCATAGCATTTTGCCACCCAGGCCTCCTCCCTTTGTCTCTTTTGCTGAACTCTAGGCAGGCCCTGGAGCACAGGGGAGGACTCCAGGAACCTCTCCAACCCACGTGGTCTCTTCCTGGCCTGGGAACATGAGCCTCCTGTGTCCAACCAGCCAGGGAAGTGGGCCTCAGAGTATATGCCATTCAATGTACCTTGCTATTTTAAGACTATCCCCCATAATCCTCCCTCAGTAGAAATAGATAGGAGGGAATGTCCCTGCCTCCGATCCCCTGCCCAACTCTAGCATGATTTTTTTGTTGTTGTTGGGGGTTTTTGTTTCTTTCTTTAAGGCCTTTTATTTATGCTTAGTTCAAAGGTAGAGTATAAGATTGAGTAAGGATTGGAAGTTAAATTTCTGATGAGTCCTACTCATAAGAATTTTCATAGAGAATGCTGTTGGTAGTGACAGTTTTGACTGTAAGTTTTACAGGACAGCTAAAATGAACTACGGCATTTCATTTTGTGTACTATTATTTCCTCTTCTTGGTTTTGTTTATTTATTTATGCTTATTGTTGTTCAAATAAAGCTCTCCATTTTCTCCCCACCATTCCTCTCTGCCCCTCCCACCCTCAATCCTACCCTTTTGGCTTTACCCATGGTTACTTTATACCTATGACCCTTCCCCTTTTTCTCCCATTATCCCCTCCCCCTCCTTCATTAACATATTTAATCTTTACTATGACTTTATGATATAGGTAGTATTCATATCCCCATTTTACAAAAGAGAAATCTAAGGCATGGAAAAATCAAGTGGCATGACTAACAGTAGACAATGGGTAAATATCGGAACTGGAATTTGACCCCACTCAGTGTAGCTCAATACTCCACTACTTAAGTCCTCCATTGCACTATCTTTAAATGTGATGCTATTAGGGAGACAGGGGGAGGGGTCAGGATGACTGCTGAGTTACTGAAAGAGCAAAAAATAGAGACAGAAAGTCCATAGCACATAGAACTTGAATACATTGTCTGTTGAATTTATTAATTACTGCTGTTCCCAATGTGAAAAAGCAAATTTCTTAGTTAATTTTCTCCCTCTATATTCTAGCATTTTCTTCGATGGTACCAGTTATCCAAAAGGTAACTATTCTTGACCTCAATCTATCTGGTCTCAGTTTTAGTACTTGACACATTCAGTTTCTTCCCAGAATTATTTATAGATGTGGCTTATCTCTCTTTTTCACCCTTATTATACTTTTTAATTTTATTTTAATGTTTGTTCAAATACAGTTTTCTGCCTTTTACCCCCACCCTTCCCCACCACCACAGCCCTACCCACCTCCCTCCCATTTCCGACTCCCCTTGTTTTTGACCATGTGTCCTTTATACTTGTTCCTGCAAACCCTTCCCCTTTTCCCCTGAAATTCCCTCCCCTCTCCCCTCTGGTCCCTGTCAGCCTGTTCTCTATTTCAGTGTCTTTGGTTATGTTTTGCTTGCTTGTTTATTTTGTTGTTTAGGTTCTTGTTAAAGGTGAGGTCATATGGTATTTGTCTTTCACCACCTGGCTAATTCCACTTAGCACAATGATTTCCAGTTCCATCCATGCTGTTGCAAAGAGTAGAAGCTCCTTCTTTCTTCCTGCTACACAGAATTTCATTGTGTAAATGTACCATAGTTTTTGGATCCATTCATTTACTGACCAGTACCTAGGTTGCTTCCAACTCTTGGCTATTGTAAATTGTGCTGCTATGAACATTGGGGTGCATAGGTTCTTTTGGATTGTGCTTCAAGGTTCTTAGGATATAATCCTAGCAGTGGAATTGCTGGGTCAAAAGGCAGATCCATTTTTAGTTTTCTGAGGAAATTCCATATTGTTTTCCACAGTGGTTATACCAGTCTGCAACCCCACCAACAGTGGATTAGGGTCCCCTCTTCTCCACAACCTCTCCAACACTTGTTGTTTGTTGCTTTGTTTATGATGGCCATTCTGACTGGTGTAAAGTGGTATCTCATTGTGGTTTTAATTTGCATCTCTCTGATAGCTAGTCATACTGAGCATATTTTCATGTGTCCCTGGACCCTCTGTATGTCCTCCTTGGAGAAGTGTCTGTTCACGTCCTTTGCCCATTTTTTAATTGGATTGCTTGTCTTCTTAGAATGGAGTCCTGTGATGATGGGGACCGCTCTGCCTGAGTTCAGGAGTTCTAACTACCCCATGGCTAAGGATGAGCAAGTGACTTCTGGAATGTGAGCCACAGGAGACAAAGCTTGTCTCTGGTAGTAAACACTGCCTCAGCTTACTCCCCACCCCCAAAGCATGGTCAATGTCCATGACTGGTAAGACTATTCATAGCAAGAGCAACCTAAGCCAGACACCATCACTTAGGAGGCCATCATGGAAGGACTCGGAGGGCTGCGACAAAGAGGGAGCAGTGGACCCTTGCCCTCCAGCTATTCTGACATAGCCCAAGTCCCCATATCCTCTGGGAGAAGCAGTTTCTGGCTCTAATCTGCTGAAGCCTGAAAATCTGTGATGGGGAGGTGGTACAGCTCCTTGCCTTGCTAGAGTGGATCTGGGGAAATCTGGCATAAGAAAGAATTCCTAAAGAATCCTGTGAAGCCTGCTTTGCTAAGAGTGTTTTCATTCATATGTTAAGGGTCTGAGCAGGAAATGAGTATGTCTCCTTAAGGTTTCCGCAAACCCCCTTCCTGACAGACTTTAACTGAGACTAAGCCCTCAGATTTTTTTCAAATGTCATCTATTGTTTGATCCTTGCCGCCCTGTATTCCTGTGTATTACAACCCGATAAAAGCCCCTGGAGGAAGAGGCTCAAGGCCTTTTATCCCTGAGAAACTGCCACCTCTCCTCCCCAAGCAGATCACGTCTTGGTAGTGTATACTTTCATCCATGCCAGACGGAGGGACTTGAGGGCAAAGTTTCCCCCACAGTGTGAATTCTTTATATATTTTGGAGATTGTGCTTATCTCTTTTATTATGTTGAAAGTACGCAAGGCAGAAAACACTTCTTAAAAATTAATTGACTTGAGCATAGTATATACAATGTTTCTTAAGGTCTCCTATTCTTCCATCATCTGTGATTGCCTTCATGTTTCATATCTCAGTACTACCTTTACTACTTATTTTTCTCTATTTTTGTATGGTTGATCAAGTACAGTGATCTCCATTTCCTCCCCACTACTCCCCCCTTCCCCACCCACCCCCACCCTCAATCCTACCCCCTTTGGCTTTGTCTATGAGCTGTATTGTTCTTTAAATCAACCCTTTGAAATTTACTTTTATCTAAAAGGGAAAACTTACATTTACTACTACAAATGGAAAACTGCTATAACTCAACTTACTGAGAAGGCAATTATAAAAATAGATACTGAGGGGCACTAAATTTTTGCCACCACAAATGTGGCTTTTGGGATATTGATTTTAAGCTGGTTATTAAGAAACAAAAGATTCAGAAAGAGCCCTGGCTGGTATAGCTCAGTGGACTGAGCGTGGGCTGAAAACCAAAAGGTTGAGGTTCGATTCCCAGTCAGGGCACATGCCTGGGTTTCGGGCCAGGTCCCCAATAGGGGATGTTCCAGAGGCAGCCACACATTAATGTTTCTCTCTCTCTCTTTCTCCTTCTCTTCCCCCCTCTCTAAAAATAAATAAATAAAATCTTTTTTAAAAAAAGATTCAGAAAGAACCTTCGGCCATTCCCTTTTCCTGCCTAAAGGAATTCATATGGAAAGGCCTGCTTCAGAATCTTAGCACAGAAGATTTTATATGCTAAAAAAATTTTATATACTAAGAAATACCTTAGCATAAGGATTTTCACCTTATCCTACTTAAGTATGGATTCATACAAGGGCATGTTAAGAAGGGTCCCCTATGTCCCATTGTTTCTGGGTAGCCTGTCAGGAAATTGTTTGCCACTTGTTCCCTCTTCCTCCTCTACCTATCAATTGCCTACTTTCCCCTTGGAATCCCAGACACCTGCCTCCTTTTCCATTTTTCTAGCATGGCATATGAAACTCAACTGCCTAATACCTTTTGGGGGGTCTCCCATCTTATAGCACCCCTGAATATACATTTATAAAATAAATTTTGGCCATTTTTTCCTGTTAATATGTCTCTGTTAATTTGATTAGCCCAGCTAGAACTTAGAAGGTGGAAGGAAAGGCATTTTCTTACACCCCTACAAATCTCCTGAAACAATAAACGTTTGTACACAGCCCAACATCCTGTTATCCATACAGTGCCACACTCATCACACCGTGGGGTAGGGTTTTTTGAATTTTTGGATTGTTTCAAGTGAAATTCACACAACATAAAATCAACAAAATTTGTAATTGAACAATTCGGTGGTACATACTGCACTCCTGATGTTAGGCAACCACTTTGTCTATCTTGTCCCTTAATATTGTCCTCACACCAAAAGAAAATTTCACATCTATTAAACAGTTCCTCCTTATTCTCCTCTCCTAACAGCCACTGGCAACCACCAATATGCATTCTGTCTCCATGGATTTATTTATTTTTATATTTCACATAAAAGAAATCATATACTATATGATACTTTGTGCCAGGCTTCTTTTTAAAAAAATATATTTTATTGATTATGCTACTACAGTTGTCCTGTTCTCCCCTTCATTCCCCTCCACTATGCACACCCCCTCCCCCACTGTTTCCCCCCTTTAGTTCATGTCCATGTGTCACAAGTTCTTTAGATTCTATATTTCTCACACTATTCTGGCCCTCCCCCCTGTCTATTTTCTACCTACCATCTATGCTACTTATTCTCTGCACCTTCTCTGCCCTTTTCCTCCTCCCACTCCCCTGCAGATAACCCTCCATGTGATCTTCATTTCTATGGTTCTGCTCCTGATCTGGCTGTCCTCTTAGTTTGCTTTTGTTTTAGGTGTGTCTGTTAATAAATGTGAGTTTGCTCTCCTTTCACTGTTCATCTTTTTATCTTCTTTTTCTTAGGTAAGTCCCTTTATCATTTCATATAGTAAGGGCTTGATGATGATGAACTCCTTGAATTTGATCTTATCTGAGAAGCACTTTATCTGCCCTTCCATTCTAAATGAGAGCTTTGCTGGATAGAGCAATCTTGGTTGTAGGTCTTTGGATTTCATGACTTGGAATACTTCTTTCCAGCCCCTTTTTGCCTGTAAGGTCTCTTTTGAGAAATCCGCTGACAGTCTGATGGGGACTCCTTTGTAGGTGACTGTTCCCTTATCTCTTGCTGCTTCTAGAATTCTCTCCTTCATTTTAATCTTGGCTAATATAATGATGATGTGCCTTGGTGTGTTCCTTCTTGGGTCCACCTTCTTTGGGACTCTTTGAGCTTCCTGGATTTCCTGGAAGTCTATTGCCTTTGCCAGATTGGGGAAGTTCTCCTTTATTATTTGTTCAAATAAGTTTTCCACTTGTTGCTCTTCTTCTTCCCCTTCTGGTACCCTATAATTTAGATTTTGGAAAGTTTAAAGATGTCCCGGAGGTTCCTAAGCCTCTCCTCATTTTTTTGAATTCTTGTTTCTTGATTCTTTTCTGTTTGGTTATTTTTTTCTTCCTTTTGATCCACTCCCTTGATTTGAGTCCCAGTTTCATTTCCATCACTATTGGTTTCCTGTGCATTTCCCTTCACTTCAACTAGTTTAGCCTTCATTTGTTCCTCTAATTTGTGAGTAAAATCCGCCAGTTCTGTGAGCATCCTGATCACCAGTGTTTTGAACTGTGCATCTGATAGGTTGACTATCTCCTGGTCACTTAGAAGTATTGGTTCTGGGGCTTTGAGCTATACTTCTTGAGCGATAATGTTTTAGTATATTTGTGTCTGTTACATATGAGGGGTAGAGCCTTACATGTTCACCAGGTTGGGGCAACCCAGTTGCTGGATGTGACGCGGTCTAGCCGAATGGTTCGTTGTTATCGGACTTCCATACAGTTCAATTTTCTGTGTTTTGGTTGCGTTTTTGTCACTAAAACTTTGTTGTCTTTAAACTTGGTTGTTGAGGAGGCACAGTGTTTCGACCTACGCCTCCATCTTGACCAGAAGTATTGTGCCAGGCTTCTTTCACTGAGTATGTATAGTGTTATTAGTATTTCATTCCTGTTTGTGGGTACATATAATATTGTATGCTTTTTTTAAATTTATTTAGTTTTAGAGATGGGAAGGGAGGAAGAAAGAGAGGGAGAGAAACATCAATGTGTGGTTGCCTCTTGCATGGCCCCCCCTGGGGACCTGGCCTGCAACCCAGGCATGTGCTTTGACTGGGAATCCAACCTGTGACCCTTTGGTTCGCAACCCATGCTCAATCCACTGCGCTATGCCAGCCAGGGAAGGAAGGGTAATATTGTATGCTTATACCAAGATTTATTTATCTATATTCAACCATTGGTGGGCATTTGAGATATTTCACTTTTAGGTTCTTGTCTACAGTACTACTGTGGAGATGTGTGTACATGTATTTGTTTGATTACCTATTTTCAATTATTTTGGGCATATACCTATCAGGGGAATTTCTTGGTTATGTGGTAACTCTATGGTTAACTTTTTAAGGAATCTCTGAAGTAGGTTTTGTACAGAATTCTTTGAATATTTCAAAATAACATGTAAGATTGGAAAGTTTCACACCAGCATATTTCTCTAAACATAAGATACATAAGGAAAAGATTCATTCTCATCACACTTAAGATAATACAAATTTCAAATAATTTTCATCATATTTGTGTGATAGTTTTCTTTGTAGTTCACCCTTTTACATCAGTAGCAGATGGTTCAGACAATTACAAAATTAGGTCTTCATTTCTGAAGATATATGACTGATTTCATCAAAATCATACCTTAGTATTAGCATTTCCATCACAGTCTGGTACCTTACATTTTAAAAATTCCATTTTATCCACTGATCTGTGTTAGTTCAACAATGAAACAAAAAAAAAATAGAGCACAAGCCTGATTCAAATTCACAGTTACATATACTATAAGTAGTTTGTATATTTAAAAATTACCATTTTCAGGATGTAAATTTTTGCTCTATACCTTAAAAGACTGCAGCCATGAATTTTCAGGCATATATAAGCAAGGCACCAGTAATTCAATTGATCTGAATGAAGTGTTGTTACCTGTCCTAGTCTTGACTTCAACAATAATGTCTATGAAATCACATGTGCGATACACCAGGCTTTTTTGGCTAATAATGATTAAGACTTGAAATCACAGCCCTGGCTCGTGTGGCTCAGTAGATTGAATGCCAGCCTATGAACCAAAGGATCACTGGTTCGGTTCCCAGTTAGGCCATATGCTTGGTTTGTGGGAAATGTTCCCAGCAGGGGGCACACAAGAGGCAACCACACATTAATGTTTCTCTTCGCTCTTTCTCCTTCCCTTCCTCTCTAATAAATAAGTAAATAAATAAATCTTTTTTTAAAAGACTTGAAATAACAAAATAATTCAAATATAAAATATAAACTTGTGTACTGCCAACAGTCTGCATACCACCAGTAGTATGTATACCATACTTTAGAAAACACTAATTTAATAAGAACTATTTCTTAAAACTACACTTGCTATGCTCACATATTTTGTTTGCTAAACAAACAAGAAGATTTCATCTTGTTTTCAGACTGACAAAGAGCGCACAGCTCATCACAAAGCAATTCAAAACTGAAGAAGGAGTTTCTAATAAACCTGAAGACTTATACCTCTTGACTTTTAAGAGAAAGGTGCATTGTCTTTAGTGGACACCTCATAGAATCTAATCTGTGAAGACAAGAGCTTTCAGAACTCACAGCCACTTGCACTTTGCAACATTTTCCACTGGGAGATGCACTTACCCTGTAATTTGATAGAATACTTAGTATTCAAAGAGCACCCGTCTCTAATTTAAATAGCATGCTACATGTCTTCCTATAGTCAACCATGTCACACCCTAGACTGTTGTATATGCACTGACACTATCTACTAACAAGAGAGAATATTTTTTTAAATTTTAATTGTTGTTCAAGTACAGTTTTCTGCCTTTTACTCCCAGCCCAGCCCATGCCCCCCAGCCTTCCCCACCTCCCTCCCATTTCCACCCCCCTTGTTTTTGTCCATGCGTTCTTTATACTTGTTCCTATAAACCCTTCCCCTTTTTTCCCTGAAATTCCCTCCCCTCTCCCCTCTGGTCACTGTCATCCTATTCTCTATTTCAGTGTCTTTGGTTGTATTTTGCTTGTTTGTTTTTTGTTTTGTTGATTAGGCAAATACCTTATGATCTCATCTTTAACAAAGAATATTTTTTAATAACAAATCATTTCCCTTTTCAATACACAGATTATCATGAAGGATCTATCCTTGTTCTAAGGTAAAAGCTTTTACCCAGTTGCTCAAATGCAAGTATTAATACATATATACAAAACCAGAATATACAAAAAGCTGCATAAAAATGAAGATTTTCTATCTTGAAGACTTTTACTGCCACTGACTACTCACAAATTTAATTGAAACACAGGTGGTATTGATTAAAGAAAATAAGTGAACAAAACTCTGTAATTCTGTCCTCAAGGAAAATATTTTGAAAGTAAGTCTAAATCACAATAAAATAATTAAAGAATATTAAAATAAATGTAAAAATTAAATATGATAATATATGTAAAGTTCCTAGCACAAGGTCCATTTGTGTCATAGCAATTTAACAAATGGCAGCTTAGATCCTTCAAGATCAGGTGGTGCTCCCTGGAACTAAATCACAAATCCTCAGGCCACAATTAAATTATAGTTGTCTGGCTCCCATATCCTATCTGCTCCCCCTTTTAGCACCCAGCACATTCTATTTCATCTAAAAATTATATACAGGGTAGAGTAAAAGTAGGTTTAGAGTTGTTTGTATAGAAAATAATATAATAATAAATAAATAGGTGCAAATAGGAGGGAGGTGGGGATCACTGGAGGAGTAGGCTGGGATGGTAGTAAAAACAGAAAACTGTACTTGAACAATAATTAAATAAATTAAAAATTTTTTAAATAATAAATAGTAATACAAGGATAAACTGTTACATGTATTCACAATTGTAAACCTACTTTTGCTCTACCCTGTATATTTATATATCTGTTTAATTAGGTTGTAAATACCCCAAAAAGCTCCCTAAAGCTTTTAATATAAAATTTAACTTAAAAATTAAAAACATGGGCCCTGGCTGGTATGGCTCAGTTAATTGAGTGCCAGCCTGTGAACCAAATGGTCACCGGTTCCATTCCCAGTCAGGGCACATGCTAGGGATGCGGGCCAGGTCCCCAGTGTGGGGGTGTGAGAGGCAACCACACACTGATGTTTAAATTTTTTCTTAAATGTGGAAGAGATAATAATGTCATAAATGCGAGTATTGCCTTACTTTTGTATGATGCCCTACTAATTACAAAGCACTTTCATGTCATTGATTTTGTTAATTTATCACCTTTTATTATCTCTGCCTCACCAAGAATGAAATTGAGACCCAGAGAGGTAAAGTGATAGCTTGTCAAAGTCAAAGCTGGGATTACAATTAAAGTTTATATAGGTGAATAAGAAGAGAACATGAGAAGAAGAGTACCAACTAACATTGATGGTAGGGGACGTGGAGGTAGAGGAGAGACAAATACACAGGTACACAAACACTGCATGGGAAGAAAAAGATTTCAATCTTATGGCATTTTAAGACATTTCTGTAAAGGATATTTGAAATATTTTGTCTTTTTTTGGTTTGTTTATTTAACCTACAGGCACAATGTTATCATAGGGACCTTTAACTGGTTGCTTCTGTCTAAATCTAATGAGGAGAGAGAAACTAAACAGTAATTTGAATAGGGAAGAGTTTCATATAAGAAATTATTAACTATAATAGGGGATTGGAATTACAGGGAATAGGAATGATAAGCAACTGGCTAATAATAAGTAAAGGGAATTTCAAAAATACAGGAATCTCAGATATTAAAAGCAACGAATACTCCTAGGGCTGAGAAAGAGCACCTTGGGAAGAAATCCCTCTTCCAGGGCTGAGATCCAATATTTAAGGGTTCAAGGAAGTATGCCCTGCTTACCCAGGGCTGAGATCCAGTCCTTATTTGGAGAGGGCACAGCTCATTGAAGGGCAGAGAATTTCCTGTGGTGCTCATCTTTGGAATTTTCCAGGAATTCTAAAGATGAGCCTACCATTTGGAACATACTGAAATGCTTCCTCTGGGTAGTATCTCACCAGAAGCACTGGTAAGCCATAAAACTATCTAAGGGGGCAATAGGAAAAGCTACTGACAACTGGGTGAAGAAGCTAGGCACTAGAGAAGATGCAGGAGTTGCAGGAACCAGGAAGCAAAACCCTCTCCTCCTAATCTGTCTTTCCATAGTCTCTCTTTTTTTAAAATCCTGACCCAAGGATATGTTTATTGTTTTTAGAGAGAGAGGAAGGGAGAGAGAGAGAAACATTGATCAGCTGCCCCTGTACGCACACCAACCAGGGATCAAACCCAATTGTGTGCCCTGATCAGAGACTGAACCCACAATCTCTTGGGATATGGAAAAATGCTCTAACAAACAGAGCCACCTGGCCAGGGTCCTGGAACTCTCTTATTGACGAAACTTCCATGCCAGGTGGTCAAGGAAACAAATATTTAAAGTCCTCAGGTCCATATTCACAGAGCCAGCAAAAAGGGTGAATTGAAGCTGAAGATCAATAAATCAACTGGCACATTGTTTAACAGAAATACTGTTTGTAAGCAAGCAAGAACTGAACTACATACAGCACAGTTAGGTACAATAATTGTTTTACCAAGTCCATATTCTGGACAAAACTTGGCAGGATAAGAATTATGTTGCTGTGTTGATTTGACTCTATAGTTTTATATTATATAAAAGACATATAGCCCTGGCTGGTGTGGCTCAGTGAATTGAGCAATGGCCTGGAAACCAAAGGGTCACTGGTGCAATTCCCAGTCAGGGCACATACCTGGGTTGCAGGCCAGGTGCCCAGTAGGGGGCATGCGAGAAGCAACTACACATTGATGTTCCTCTACCCCTCTCCTTTCCTTTCCCTCTGTCTAAAAATAAATAAATAAAATATTTTAAAAAACACATGTAGATGTATACCACCAAAACCTACCTACTTATGAGGTTATAATTAGGTAAACTTACTTTCACCAAAATTTGAAGGCAAAGACTGTTATTAGACTTCTTACTTAGATAGTATATTCTGCTAGAATGCTGAAGAAGAGAACCATAAAAGTCTGTATAGAATAAAGAGATCAAATCAAGTCTCCAATAGGAGACATTGCCCAGATTGGGCAATGATATACAATAAATATGCAGTACGGAGTTACTCCTCAAATAATGATTTTACATGGTAAGGTAGTCAATGTCATCAAGTGCTTCCATAGCTGCTAACTCATCTTAAACTTGTAGGATGGAAATTGTTAGTCCCACCTGATCATTAGGAACATAACCCACAAATACTAAAAATTAATCAGTTAACTTAGGTTCACATAGCTATTTGCTGTTGCCCTTCCCCAACACAGACCTACCTTCAGGGTCTAAAGTTCACTTATCTATTTGGCCCAATGAATGCACACCAGCGGATCTTTCAGGTGAAAACCAATCCCTATCAGATTATCCCAACCTAACACTGGAAATTGTGGGTGGTTTTCTGCTTCAACCTTCTCTCCTGCTCCAATTTCCTAAAATTGCTACAAGATAAACTTAATTTCAACTTATTTTGATTAAAAGTATATTTGAGAAATATTGCAACATTCAAAGATTACATTATCATTTCCTAGGAATGAATTAAGTTATACTCACTTCAATAACTTTCAAGGGGAGTGTTTTCCCATGCTCTTGGGTTTTGTGGACCAGTGAAATTTCAAAAATATCTTGGGGTCCTCCAAAGGGTAACTAACTTTATTTTGCAAAGAAAGAGTATTTTAAAAGGCAATTATAAGACCATAACCCTTTCTCCACAATTTCATAATCCAAATAATTGCAAATCAAATGGTCTTTTTCTCTTGCCTATAACACATTTGGCAGCACAATCTGAACTGACCCGAACTCATCTGGCAGGAAAGTCTGACCTAAACAAACGCAAGGGTATCCATGGGTTTATTCTATTTCTCTTAGTATAAATATGCTTACATTTCATTGCAATAATATTACTGTAGCTGATTATGGGGTGTCAACTCAGCCCCTGCTGAGGCTGTTGTTTAATATTGGTTATAGGTACTTTATAACTTAACATCCAAAAAGAACCTAAATTCTGAAACATATCTTGCCTAAGGCTTTCAGATAATAAGGTACACAATCCCTTATCAGCATCATTTCATTAAAGAAAGGGTAAAAGAACATTTTTAACAACCAAAAAGTAAAGGACAATATCAGAATAAAAGATGGTTCTTTATAATAAATAGATTTCTTTCTGGGAGGAAAAAATTACTAAATTGTTGTTTTTCTTATTTCATTTCTGACCTGTGACAATGCCCATAACAAACCAGCTTTCATGTGCTAATTGGCATGTAGACATTCTATTCAGATGGCTCCCTGCTCAAAAGATGAGCTTTGGAATCATTTTGTAGTCTAGGGCAGAACTGTCAGTCACCCCAGCACAGGAACAAATTAAGTCATTCTGACTACTATAGGCCATAGATAAATGATATCTAGGCATTGAAAGCAACAACAGCCATGTGAAATCCATTCAATAACAAAATTTTGAAATGATTTTCTCCCTGAAACTGCCTCTAATGAACGCATAAGGAAGTGCCGGATCTCTGCTTTAATTGAAAAGGTTCTTTGCTTTTTAAAGAACTAATGCAACTGAATGAATATGTGTGTATAAGAATAAATCTAGAAAATATAAAGATGTATGCTGGTTGTTAGAACACAGGGCAAGCTAGGAAAAAAACTCACCAGTAAATCATCTTGTGGTATAAGAATCTTATGGCCCTTTCAGGTTGCTCATTTCTGAGCAGTGCCTATTCCCTGAACAGTTTGATGTATAGATTTTAAAAAATGGGACTATTAGGACATGCCAAGTTCTATCCTGGTAGATGCTATTGAATCAGATATCCGACAGTTTTGGAGAGATAATTTAATCTTTCCTACAAGGACCACTATCTGCATCTATAAACAGAGCAATAAATTATTCAGTTTGACAACATTTAATGAGTCTGTACTTTGCATAAGTCACTGGGTTAGATGCAGGAAATAGATGGCTAGATAGAAACATGTCATTTTCCTCATGGACTTTATAGTACAGTCAGGGAGACTATTAGAAAAGTAATTATTATACAATGTGCTAAATGATATGATAGATGTGTGATCAAATGCTGTGGGATGAAATTATCATGTAATTCTGTTAGTAGCAAGAAGCACAGGTCACAGATCTAGCGAGAGCAAAGGTGCAGAAGGTCTGAATCAACCTTGAGAGACCTTAATCACAGAAAAGACTATTGTATTTCCTCTTATGTATTGCCTCTTTACATTTATCCTTATGCATATTTAAAAATATACATAACTGCACTGTAAATTGGGGCAAGGAAATACAATAAGGATCTAATTTATTTGATGAGAACAAATCTGACGCTCAGGAAATATAAAAAATACTTTCGCCTCATCATTTGGTGCTGCTAGCATGTGTTTAACCTGCCTATTAGGTAATCCAACACTATCACAGAAATTTACAGTGTCAGATAATGTCTCTTTTTCTATTTTAAAAAAGTATTTTCAAAAGCATTCATCACAAATTCTTATTTTAATGCCCCTCCTGTACTTTCCCTTTCTTATTAAGATAATTTCTACCTATTATGGCTGGAATGTATAAGTATACATATATATTATAGAAATTATAGAAATTTTAAAAAATGCAGAAAAGAAAATAAATTACACATTACTCCACCTTATGTAAGGTAAAATAAGGTAAAACTCCCAGAAAGAATGTGGCATATTTTGGGGGAAGGACAATGTGCTTACAGCAACATCACAGGTTACCAAAATGAGATGTGGCAGAAATAGGAGCCAGAAGAGTAACCTGGGAGTCCAATGTAAAGGGCCTTCTATCCATGCTAAGGAAATCAGATTTTTTAAACATTAAAAAAAACAGGGAGAGTTTACTATGTAAGAGGTTTTAAAATTATCTCCATTCAAAAATGATTATTATCAAAAAGTAGTGATACTATAAATTATACTATCATTATGTGAAAAATCTTTCTCAACTGCCTCATTTGATGATACCTTTCTATAACATAATTAAGAATCAGCAGTAGTAATAAACCAAGTAACTAATTAATATTAATCTGAAGAAAAGTATTCAATATGACAAGCAAAAGTACCATAAAATATAGTGAAGGAAATGTGGATGTTAAGTACATAAAAACACTACTTGTTTGTAAGAATAATAACAAAAAATATGTGAGCTAAACATCCCACAGAAGTGTAGTAATCATTATAAATCATGTGTACAAGGAAGAAAGTGATAGTGACTCCAAAAGTCAAAATATAGAGAAAGTTCATTTCTTTCCTCTTCTTGAACAGTTTAGTCTGAAACCCATTCCAAGTAAAATGGGCACACTGTGGTGGGAACAGGGGAAAGAGAGTATGCTGGAGACCATGTATGGGGCTTCAGAAGATGAGGAAGGTGTCACTGCAGGAAGGCAGTATCAGTGGAGGACTGGCATGGTCAGTTGAAGCCCAAACAAAATAAACAGGATTTTCATACAGGGGTACAGCAGCCACATCCAGGCAAGAATTGTTGGAGACCAACATTTTGATTGGGAGAGTGCAAGGGTACATCAACAGAGTACTGGCTACATATGGGGGCATTGGTCAAATAGTGGGAGACATAGTTCTTGGAGTTTGAGAGATGAAAACATGGAAAGGGAGTAAACTAGAATGAGCTCTCTAGGGCTGGATTAGAATGTGAGGTATTTGTGGGCATTGGTTGTTCTCAATATAAAAAGATATTGAAAATATGGCCCTTGCTAGTGTGGCTCAGTGGGTTGAGCACTGGCCTGCAAACCAAAGGGTCACTGGTCCAATTCCCAGTCTAGGGGACATGCCTGGGTTGCAGGCCAGGTCCCCAGTAGGGGGCACATGAGAAGCAACTACACATTGATGTTCCTCTTCCCCTCTCCCTTCCTTTCCCTCTGTCTAAAAATAAATAAAGAATATGTTTTAAAAGATATTGAAACATGAATGTAAATGTGTATGAACTTCTATGTGTATATATTTATTTATGCACATATACACATTTCCTAGCTCTGTCCACTGAAAGGGCCTGGGAGCAACAATACCCCAACAGCAATGAGACATGTAGCACAAAGATTTTGGTTCTAAACACTATTCTCCACTAAAAGGGTCCAGGATGACTGATTCCAGGGCTAAGGCAAAGAAAGTATAAGATGAACCAGAATGTAAAGAGGCATGCAGAAAGTAAAAGATGAACTCAAAATGTAAGAAAGAATGATGGAGACACGTCAAAAAAACACAGAAACCAATTTGAATAGGCTGCTACTGGCTAAATCTGGAACTATATGGCATCAAAATAAATAACACATTATAACTCTTGTGATAAAATATGAACCTATGACTTTATACTAATACAAATGAAATACTCCTCAGCTATAAGAAGAACCTAATGAACACAAATAAACAAGCAAAATAGAACCAGAGGCATGGAAACATGGAACAGACTGACTGTGATCAGAGGGGAGTGGGGAAGGGGGTAATGGTGGAAAGAAGGGGAAGGGACTAGTCGAGGAACATATATGAGTGATTCATGGACATGGACAACAGTGTGGGGATTGACTGTGGGAGTGGAGGGTCAAATGGGCAGAGGAGGGCAAACGGGGAAAAATTAGGACAACTGTAATAGAAAAACAACAACAAAATTTTTTTCAATGCTGAATAACAGATAGTTATAGTCTCAACGTATGCCTTGCACCCCACTGAGAAATGACATTAATTGGAAAGGGAAAAAAAATTAATTTTACAGTGGAGAAGCCTGACAGACAGGACCCTAATCAAGGTAACACTATGGTATAAAATTAAATCATGTGTCACTTGATAGGATACAATGAGAATATAGTATCATTTCTATGATATTCCTGAAGAAGGAAAACCTGAACATAATCATGACAAACCATTAAAATTAATCCAAACTGAGGGATATTCTACAAAATAACTGGCCTGTAGTCTTCAAAAGTGCCAAGGTAGTGAAACTAATGGAAAGACTGAGAAAGTGTACCAGATGGAAGAAAACTGAAGGGACCTTTCAAGTAAATTCAATGCATGATTCTGAATAGGAACTTTTTGCTATCAAAAACACTCTTGAAATAATTGGGAAAATCTGGGCTTTGATTAGGATATAGTAATGTGTTAGTTAATTTCCTGACTTTGATAGTTGAATTGAGGTTATATAGGAGAAGGAGCTCACATACAGGAATTATATACACTGGAGAATTTTAGGCTGATGGGCATTGTGTCGGCAAGTTACTCTACGAAATAGTTTAAAAAAATAGGAAGTTTGAGTGTACTAATCTTGCAGTTTTTCTGCCAATTTGAGATTGTTTCAAAATAAAAATTATCACAAGTAGGAAAATGCTAATACAAATTTTGATACATGTGTACAATATAATAATCCTTATGATGAGGCTGACAACAACTATATTTAAGTGCTCATTATGTTCCAGAAAATGTTGAAAGCATTTGGTAAGCATGTCACATATAGTGATTCTGAAGAGAAATGGGGACAAAGAAAGATACTTTTTAAAAAGATTTTATTCATTTACTTTCAGACAGAAGGCAAAGGAGGGAGTAACAGAGAGCAAGAAACGTCAATATGTGGTTGCCTCTTGCGTGCCCCAGCTGGGGACCCAGCCCACAACCCAGGCATGTGTCCTGACTGGAAATTGAACCTGCCACCCTTTGGTTTGCAGGCCAGCACTCAATCTACTGAGCCACTCCAGCCACCACCAGAAAGATACTTTTGACATAGTAAGTAAAAAATACAAATATAATATAGTATCTAAAATATGAGCTCATTTTGTAAAAAATAATTATATACATGTTTATGAACATAGACCAAAATATTAACTGAGCGGTTGCATTATAAATGATATAAACTTTCCTTCTCCACATAAGTATATTGTAAGTTTTAAAAATAGTGACCATGTATTAATTTTGCACTGTAATTTATTTTAAAATTTACTGTTTATAAAAATATATAATAGTAACATGGAAAATGTTAACATTGAATTAATATTAAAGAAAACATGAAAAATAACTACCTATATGGTATGAGTCTAATTTTGCTTTATCAAAAAAAAAAAAGAAAGAAAAAAGGACTGAGTAAAATATACCTAAATGTTAAAGGGAACTTAAATTTAAATAATAGTATTAAATGTTCTTAATTATACTTTTGTGTATTTTCTAAATTCTCTACTATGAACAGATTAATTTTAATTTAAAAGTTTTTCATTAGTTGATTATTAATATCATTAACAATATGGGAAGTAGTAATGGCATCACATTGTATAAGAAATACAAAATATAAAATTGTATATATATTATAACCGTACAAAATATATACAGGCAAAAAAAGTTGAAAAGAAGTATACGACCATAATAACTATTTTACCTTACATAAGGTGGAGTAATGTGTAATTTTCTTTTCTGCATTTTCCAAAATTTCTATAATTTCTATAATATATATGTATACTTATACATTCCAGCCATAATAGGTAGAAATTATCTTAATAAGAAAGGGAAAGTACAGGAGGGGCATTAAAATAAGAATTTGTGATGAATGCTTTTGAAAATACTTTTTTAAAATAGAAAAAGAGACATTATCTGGAACTGGGTTGAATTTATAATCTATTTGTATCCATCTTCCTATTCCCCATAGATTATTAGATTAATAATTGATTCACTTATTATAATTAATATAAGTATTAACTCTGATTAATACTTATCCAACCCACAGAAACTACTTGAACTATTTAGCAGAGAGAAAAAGTATTTTACACATGAAAATAATGATAAAGGCTATTACCAGTTTAACTGTAAATATTCAATTTATTACATGCACTATACAGAACTGAAAATCTGATAAAATACATTTATTCATATGTGTTTTAAATATGCAAAATATAGTTTTCTGAGATAAAAACACTTTATGTCAGAAAATGTGTGTACTCAGCTCTTGGCTCTTTCCCTTGCTATGTGAACTTGGAGATGTTCTCTCCCCTTTGCATATCAGATTTCCTGTCTTTTTTACATTTAAGAAGGTTGAATACTATGTCTACAATCTTTTTCTATCTTTAAAGAAATGTCTGTTATTTGTGGAGCTACCACTATTCTTAGGAAAACAAATAGCATTAACTCTGTTTTCAACTCCTTTCAAAAAATCAACTTGAATTGTTCTTCCATAGAGAACAATGTAGTTCAAGCATATCATCTCATAATTTTCAAGACAAGTGAAAATATTTCTGTTCAGAAAAAAAAAGGAGAGGAAAAAAAATAAAGATACTGGTAGCACATTAAATAAACTGGCAGAACCAGGTCCATAAACAGGGTTTTGAAACTGCAAACAGAGTATTGCATTCCACCTTTTTAACAGAAGGATCAATCAGATAAATCAACTCCCTTTAAGGGGAATGGGTAGGAGTATGGGATCAAAAGCTAATATCTATGTGCTTTCCCCTTCATGTCACAGGTCAAAGGATAAATGTAACATGGAGGAGCAGACTGTAAGGTCTGAAGATCAAATAGCTATTCTCTCCCTAGAGGCCTCATCGGTGTTAGCACTGCTTCAGGGAACTGAGAGGAAAAAAAGTATGTTCTAGGTGGCCTCCCAATTACTCAAATAGCCACCCAAGCTTGAGAAGACAAAAGTGGGAACTAAACCAAGCTTGACAAACCTGCCAAATCTGGACAATGGCTGATCTGAGACAAGTTTGGACAAAGTTGCATAATAACATTTTCGATAATGTATCAGGGAAAAATAAATAACACTGTCCCTATCTAGGCATTGCTCCTGTCAAAAACATCAGGTTTAATTTGAATTTACTCTGTTGCCTCTGATATTTCGGGGGGGTCTACTTTATTTATTTTTTAATTACTTTATTGTTGTTCAATTACAGTTGCCTGCATTTTCTCCCCACCACTCCCCCCCACCCAGCCAAACTCACTTCCCTTCCTTGCTTCCAACCTCCCCCTTGGTTTTGTTGGTTTTGTCCATGTCTCCTTTATAGTAGTTCCTGACAAAGTTACATAATAACATTTTCAATAATGTATCAGGGGAAAATAAATGACACTGTCCCTACCTAGGCATATCTCCTGTCAAAAACATAAGGTTTAATTTGAATTTACTCTGTTGCCTCTGATATTTGGGGGGGTTTGTTATTGTTGTTTCCCAAATAACAGACTGCTAAGATCACCAGAGGATTTCTTTCTAGTTATCTATAGCCTGTATCTATGTCAGCTATGCCATGCTGTGCTGATGCAGGAAGATGTCTTCACCTTCAGGAGAATTCATTTCATAACATACCACAGATAAGGAGATCCTCAGAAAGGGGGTTGAAAACACATTTCCTTTCCTTTGATGGCAGATTAAGGCCTTGGGCTTTCAGAGACCCATAGTAGGGCTGTCTGAGGGACACAAAGTTTGAAACTGCCATAGCTAAATCCCAAAAACAAGCACAGAAACTAGTAGAGCACATTTTCCAGAAGTATTGTTCTTTTTATGTTCATTGTGAAGTAATGGTAGAAAGAAAAAATGATTGGGGGGATTGGGAGTTTAAACACCAAACAGCATGGATAACAAAAAAGGACAAAGGGAAACTTTGTTCTCTAGTGCTATATTTTTTGAAAGCATCAACATTAGTTAAGGTTCTGAATTACTTCATGGGTCCATGTTTCTTGTTACATGTAACCCAAAAAAGAACATGACCCAACAGTGGTTTAAGAACTTGTGGAAATTTTATATAGTCTTTTAGCACTATCCATGTAACTGCATCTATTGCAAAGATGAAAGGGTGGAGGGTGAGAATTCCAGATTAGAAAAGGAGAGAAATGAAAACTTTTTAAAGAAAAACTTACTTTTATTTACATGTAGGCTTTCAATTCATTTATGGCAACTAACCTATCAGTTAAAATGCTGCAATACCAAAATATAGCAAAATTTGTTTGATCTTAATACCATGAGTAGTAGATATTCCTTTTGCTGACCCCTTTAAAAGATCACCATGAGAATTGTTTAATTATTAACTACCTACTATGAATTAGTTTGTCAGATATTAGGGAACCAGTCAACAGAAATGCATTTAGGAAGTGGGACACAGGACCAGCGACAGAGGATAGTCAAAAGCCCCCTCCTCAGGCAGCTCAAAGCCCCAGGAAGGAGAAAGACAGGAATAAAGTAAGTGCACAGGCTCTGGAGCTGAACTTCCTGGGTGTGAACAGTGCATTCATGCTTATTAGCTATGTGACCTTGGAAAACTTACTTGAACCTTGTGTGGCTGAACTTCCTCAATTGTGGAGTGAGAATAATGATAACACCTACTTCATGGGATTATTATGAGACTAAGATAAATGAATAAGTATACAAAGGATTTGAACCTAGCACAAAACAAATGCTATCTAAGAATTACCTATTATAATGACTATTGTCAGTACAACTGTTACTACTTTTGGGATTTCAATCACCACTACAACCACCATAGAAATGACAGTCAATGCTATGAGAGCTATAAGAAAGGGACACTTCGGCTTGGGAGAGATAGGGGATACACATCAGTGAAAGTTTCACAAGGAGTTACTATCTGTGCTGGGTCTTGATGGATAAACAGAAGTTGGTTAGGCCAAGAATTGGATAAAAGGCATACCAGAAAGAGGGATGTAAATGTGAGGAAACATGTCATCTTCCAATGTTGTGGGGGGAGATAAGACAGCAATATGCACTCTAGGCAGGAAATGAGGCTGGTGAGGTAGAGAGGAGCCACATGAAAAGCCTTGCCACACTGTAAGCCAAAGAAGAAATCTAAACAATGAAATGATATGAATATATTTACATTTCAGAAAGATCATCAAGGCTGTAATCAGAGGCATGGACTGGGGATGGGAGGAGGGGGCAGAGAACAGCTAAGACTAGCATCCAAACACCAGCTCAGAAGGATATTATAATGATATAGGTGACAAACTATGCAGGCATGAAGTGAGAAGGTGGTAATAAGAATAAAGCAGCTGCCCTGCCTGACGTAGCTAAGTGATTGAGAGTGGGCTGTGAACCAAAAGGTTGCTGGTTTGATTTCCAGTCAGGGCACATGCCTGAGTTGCAGGCTAGGTCCCCAGTGGGGGCCACATGCCCAGTGGGGGCCACAAGAGAGGCAACCACACATTGGTATTCTCTCCCTCCCTTTCCCTCTCTCTAAAATAAATAAATAAATAAAATCTTTTAAAAAGAATAAAGCAGTTGGAAGATGGCGACGGAGTAGGAGGGAGCAGATTCCACTTCCCCATACACACAGGAGAAAAACCTGGCTGATCTATGGAGGAACAGAGCAAACAGCTAACAGTACCCCAGCATATATGAAAATAAGAGACCAGAAATTGTAGCAGACACTGAAAAATCAGAAAGTAAGGAGACGGCTGCAGGACAATAAGGTCCCAGGGACCAGCGCAAAGATGCACCTGTAGCCCCAGGCCCGGTGCCCAGTGCTTGGTGCCCAGTGCTCAGTGTGCAGTGCTGGGTCTATCACAAACTCTTTGGGAGCCAGGCCTGGCACAGATGCCTTGGGAGAGAGCCAGGTAACTGCTCCCTCCCTCCCCAGCCTACCAGGGTGTGAGCAGCACCAGGAGAGACCTTACTGCTTGAAGTTGCAGAGAGGGGAATAAGGACAAAGAGGAAAACACACAAGGGCCATGATCACCCACGGAGTCTGTGGTAGCAGGCTTGGGAGAGTAGAGAGCCCTGCAGTGACAAGCACTGACCTGGATAATTACCTGTATGGCTGGAGAATTGGGATGTACTGAGCAGCACACTTGAGTAGGAGGAATTCCTCAAAAAATACAGCTGTTTGGGGGATTCTCCTGTGACAGCCACTCGGCTTACTCCCCACCCAGCCAGGTGGCAGCAATACTGAGGTTCTGCGGAAGACACTGCATTTCCCCATAGCATTGGGAAGGGTTTGTGCCCAAGCCCACGGGACCCAGGCAGTGTGGCCCAAGTGCTCACCCGTACCCCAGCCAACGGTGATGACCTCTGGGGAAAGAGCTCTCTAAAGAAGACCTGGAGCCCCGCCTAGGGTGCTAGGAGAGGCACCAGACTAGCTCTAGGGAAAGTGCTTGCAAGACTGCCTGAGTACTCAAGAAAGGCCCCAGCAATCTCCCCTCAGCCTGCTGCAGCCAACAAGACCAGAAAAACCAGCTTGGCCAGTTTGAAACCAGCAACAGGTGGTTTTTTTAATCTTTTATTATTTTTAATTTGTATTATTGTTTATCTTGTTTTTTTTTTAAGATTGTATTTATTTATCTTTAGAGGGGAAGGGAAAGAGAGAGGAAAACAAGCATCAATGTATGGTTGCCTTTCCTACATCCCATGCTGGGAACTGGCCTGCAGGGAACTGGCCTGCAACCCGGGCATGTACCCTGACTGGGAATCGAACTGCGATTGTCTGGTTCGCAGGCCCATGCTCAATCCAATGAGCTACACTAGCCAGGTTGTTTTGTTGGTTTTTTTAATCTTTCTATATTTTTTTCTTCTCTTTCCTTCTTTCTTGTTTTACTCCTCCTTCCTTTCTTTCCAATTTTATCTCTTCTTCCTCAAGTCTCCTGCCTTTCTTTTCTTTTCTTAATACTGACAAGTGAGACAAAACTTGTAACTATGGAAGGACCAGAGTTGGACCAAAGAGAAGGCATCCCAACAGTTGAGACACTGAGACAAATTTCACTTTGCTGTTGCAGAGAAACTACAAGCTACTGATTTGTATTATTATTTTTTCATTATTCTTACATCTTTTATCTTAATAGTATTTTTGTACTCCTTTCTGTATAATCTTCTAAGCTTAGCTGGTTACATTGTATCATCTCACAGGTTCCCCCTCTTCTCTCTTCCACAGTATATTGCTAATTTACTATCCTTCACATCACCTGTGTTCCTTTAGCACACTACTCAAAGTTCTATATGCCCTATTCATGTTATCCAGAGCACATAGATTATGTCATATCATTGTTGCTCTAATATTATTGTAAATAGTAGCTGTTCCATACAATTGTAAATACTTCACAACAACCCTCCCAGATCTTAGGCCACTTCAGTTTCCTGAATTCTATTACTGTAGTGGTTAACTCTATTCTCTCACACACTACACCTATTTACCACCTTTTACTCTCACTTTACCTCAGAATGTGACCTCCCACAACCTCACTGTTTTGTAAATTCACCTCACAATCCTTCCCTCCCCAACAAGAGCCTTATCTTCTTTTCATTCTTTCTTAAAAGCAGATAGGTGGGTTGAAGAACACGGTTAAGACTATACATAGCCAAAAGATCTCCTATCTCTTCTCTACCGGTTGCTACTGTAAATATTATAGAATACTCTCCTGCTGTCATTAACCATTTTGCCTTCCCCTTCAACTGATCACAAAAAAAAGAGTAAGTGAAAGCGGTGAACACCAGGATACCCACTGGAAGAGGAAAGCGAACAACAAAGGAACCACCAACAGATTAACAACAGAAAAAGGTGAAGGAGGGATTGGAAACCACACAAACCTCAATACAGGACCTATCTGAAAATACAAGTAAATAGTGGAGAAACTATACAGTACAAACAACTGAACTAGGGCAAAAGAGAATCCTCAAAACCTTGTACACATGGAAGAACTAGCTTCAACACAACCTGCCCTCAACAGCACAACAAATTACAAGAGGTGGTGGACAGAGGGACCATCAGTTCACGAGCTGGTGGGAAGGACCCATAAAATAAAGAACCAAAAATGATCAAAACCCAAAGGAAAACACAGAGCCAACTTTAAGAACAGACCAAGTCCAGTGTGCTTGGGAGATCGAGAAGACCACACCACTAAATCTCACAGGCATTTCACCACAGAAGTTCACACCATGAACCCAGGAAGCCAGAAAAAATCAACTGAAGAAGTTGAAGCTAAAAAGAAGAGTCTCACAAACAATGGGAAGACAAGGAAACAATCCCCCAATGAAATAAAAGGAGGAAGCCTCAGAATGAATGCTAGATGAAATAGAAGCAAGTCAGCTATCAGATATTTGATTCAAAGTACTGGTTATCAGGAACTTCAAAGAGCTCACAGTGAGCTACCAGAAACTACAGGGAAGCTACAATGAACTCACTGCAAACTATATCAACACAGAAACTATCAGTAAGGGCCAAGAGGAAATGAAGAATACAGCTTCTGAACTGAAGGACACAGTGGAAGGAATCAAAAGCAGAATCAATGAAGCAGAAGATCACATCAGTGAGTTAGAGGACAAAGTAGAAATAAACAACCAGAAAAGAGCAAGAAAAGGAACAGAGGCTCAGAAAGAATGAAGAGAAATAAAGAAAAATGCAAGACAATATGAAACATAATAATATCTGAATAATATGCATACCAGAAGGAGAAGAAGAAGAATAAAGGATAGACAATCTATTTAAAAAAGTAATGATGGAAACTTTCCTTCATTTGATGAGAAAAAAAGTCACACAAATCCAGGAATCACAAAGAGTCCCAATTGAGAGGAACCCAAAGAGGCCCACTTCAAGACACATCATCATTAAAATGGCAAAATTCCAGGACAAAGAATCATAAAGGCAGCAAGGGAGAAACAGGATGTAACATACAAGAGAGCCCCAATAAGCTTAGCTGCTAACTTCTCAATGGAAATGCTCCAAGCAAGAAGAGAATGGCAAGAAATATTCCAAGTAATGAAAACCAGAGGCCTACAACCAAGGCTACTTTACCCAGCAAGGCTCTCAATAAACATAGAAGGCCATATAAAGAACTTCCAAGACAAAAGAAGTCTAAAGAATATGCCTCCACCAAACCACCTCTCCAAGAGATGCTAAAAAAACTGCTTTAAGGAGACTTCTGCCAAGATGGAGTAATAGGTGGGCACACTTTTCGTCCTTGCACAACCAAATCTAAAAACAACAGTTTTAACAACAATAAACACAACCAAACCACACAGAAAATCAAATACGGAGTACAGAAATAACGGACCACTCAGCTAAACCAGTGAGAGGGGCGAAACCAGCAGCGGGGCCATTCGGGCAAAAAATATCCGGGCGGTGCACAAGCAGCCGGGGGCATGGATCCTAGGTGTGGGCTTGCTACGGGTGGAACCCAGGGAAGAGGTGCTGCTGGCTGGCTGCAGTCAGTCACGCATTTGCATGCAGAAAAACCAGTGAAGAGGTGAGCATTGAGACAGATCTCGCAGGCCTCGGTGACTAGCACCGGGCGGCAGACTCACACATTTCTGCTCGGCTAAGCAGGCGGGGGCGAGCAGTGAGGTGGACTGGGTGAGCAGAGAGGACCGTCATTGCTCCCTCTCTGACCCCGCCCCCACATACAGTATCACAAACTTGCCACCTGGGTGGCCCCATCCCCGGTAAATATCAAAGCACCTCTCCTTGTACGTAACAGGCACAAACAGATCAAACCATGGTTCAAGAACAACTCAGAGCCCCAGAGCCAATAAATCTAAGCAATGAAGAAATAGCCAAATTTTCAAATGCACAGTTCAAAACACTGGTGATCAGGATGCTCACAGAACTGGTTGAACAGAACAGAATTTAGTCACAAACTAGAGGAATATATGAAGGCGAAACTAATTGAAATGAATGAAAATGCACAGGAAACCAATAGTAATGGAAAGGAAACTGGGACTCAAATCAAAGGAGTGGACTAGAAAGAGGAAAAAAAATGATTAAACTGAAAAGGATGAAGAAACAAGAATTCAAAAAATGAGGAGAGGCTTAGGAACCTCCAGGATATCTTTAAACATTCCAACATCCGAATTATAGGGGTACCAGAAGGAGAAGAGAAACAGCCACTAGTGGAATACTTATTTGAAAAAATAATAAAGGAGAACTTCCCCAATTTGGCAAAGGAAATAGACTTAGAGGAAATCCAGGAAGCTCGGAGAGTCCCAAAGAAGTTGGACCCAAGAAGGAACACACCAACGCACATCATCATTACATTAGCCAAGATTAAAATGAAGAAGAGAATCCTAGAAGCAGCAAGAGATAAGGGGACAGTCACCTACAAAGGAGTTCCCATCAGACTGTCAGCAGATTTCTCAAAAGAGACCTTCCAGGCAAGAAGGGGCTGGAAAAAGGTATTCCAAGTCATGAAATCCAAAGACCTACAACCAAGATTGCTCTATCCAGCAAAGTTTTCATTCAGAATAGAAGGACAGATAAAGTGCTTCCCAGATAAGATCAAATTCAAGGAGTTCATCATCACCAAGCCCTTATTATATGAAATGTTGAAGGGACTTACCTAAGAAAAAGAAGATAAAAAATATGAACAGTGAAAGGACAGCAAACTCACAGTTATTAACAACCACACCTAAAACAAAAGCAAACTAAAAGGACAGCTAGATCAGGAGTGGAAACATAGAAATGAAGATCTCAAGGAGGGTTAGCAACAGGGGAGTGGGAGGAGGAGAAGGGGGGAGAAGGTACAGAAAATAAGTAGCATAGACAGTAGATAGAAAATAGATAGGGGGGCAAGAATAGCATGGGAAATATAGAATCTAAAGGACTTGAGACACATGGTCATAAACTAAAGGGGGGTTAATGGTGGGAATGGGGGGGTAGGGTGGAGGGGAATGAAAGGCGGAATAGAATAACTGTAACAGCATAATCAATAAAAAAATTAAAAAAATAAAATATTTTTAGCGACTTCCACCAAGATGGAGGCATAGGTGGATGTGCCGTGCCTTCTCACACAACCAAGTTTAGAGACAACTAAATATTAGCAACAGAAAACACAGCCAGAACACGGAAAATTGAACTTTTCGGAAGTCCATTAACAACAAATTCTTCAGCCTGACCGGTAAGGGGCGAAACCAGCGCCTGGCGGAGCAGGGTTGCACAGGAGGACTCGGCCAGACACACTCAGGCCCACGGAATCCAGGCGCAGGGTCAGACCTAGTGAGCGACCCAGCCAGCAACCAGACGAGCGACCCCGGGGGAGACAGCCGGGCCCGGGGCTGCGTGTTGACTGAGGTCGCGCATTTGTGCAAGGGTGGACAGGCGAGGGAGTGGGCGGTTGGACCGGGCAGGCAGGTCCCCACGGCCAGCGGCAGTGGAGGGCGCTGCCATTTCCCTGCTCTGACCCCACCTCCACATACAGCGTCATAACCCAGCAACTCTGAGTGGCCCGGCCCAGGTGAACAACCTAAGGCACTGCTCCTCCACACCCAGCTGTGAGAAGCGGCTGAGGGGGTCGCCATTTCCCCGCTCTGGCCACGCCCCCACATACAGCGTCACAACCCAGCCACCTGGGAATCCAAGGCGCTGCTTCTCACACTTAAAGGGCCCGAACAGACCAAGAATGGCGCAGGAGGATCTCAGAGCCCCAGAGCCAATAAATCTAAGCGATGAAGAAATAGCAAAACTCACAGACCCACAGTTTAAAACACTGGTCATCAGGATCCTCACAGAACTGGTTGATTATACCGACAAATTAGACAAATATATGAAGGCGAAACTAATTGAAATGAATGGAATTGCACAGGACACCAATAGCAATGAAAAGGAAACTGAGACTCAAATCAATGGAGTGGACCAGAAGAAAGCAAATAATGGCCAAACAGAAGAGTCAAGAAGCAAGAATTCAAAGAAATGAGGAGAGTCTTAGGAACCTCCAGGACATCTTTAAATGCTCCAACATCTGAATTATAGGGGTACCAGAAGGGGGAAAGGCACAGCCACCAGTGGAAAACTTATTTGAACAAATAATAAAGGAGAACTTCCCCAATCTGGCAAAGGAAATAGACTTCCAGGAAATCCAGGAAGCTCAGAGAGTACCAAAGAAGTTGGACCCAAGAAGGAACACACCAAGGTACATCGTAATTACATTAGCCAAGATTAAAATGAAGGAGAGAATACTAGAAGCAGCAAGAGCTAAGGGGACAGTCACCTACAAAGGAGTCCCCATCAGACTGTCAGCGGATTTCTCAAAAGAGACCTTACAGGCAAGAAGGGGCTGGAAAGAGGTATTCCAAGTCATGAAATCTAAAGACCTACAACCAAGATTGCTCTATCCAGCAAAACTTTCATTTAAAATGGAAAGACAGATAAGGTGCTTCTCAGATAAGATCAAATTCAAGGAGTTCATCATCACCAAGCCTTTATTATATGAAATGTTAAAGGGACTCAACTAAGAAAAAGAAGTTAAAGAAACATGAACAGTGAAAGGACAACAAACTCACAGTTATTAACAACCACACCTAAAACAAAAAGCAAACTAAAAGGACAGCTAGATCAGGAGTGGAAACATAGAAATGAAGATCTCAAGGAGGGTTAGCAACAGGGGAGTGGGAGGAGGAGAAGGGGGGAGAAGGTACAGAAAATAAGTAGCATAGACAGTAGATAGAAAATAGATGGGGGGGCAAGAATAGCATGGGAAATATAGAATCTAAAGGACTTGAGACATGGTCATAAACTAAAAGGGGGGTGATGGTGGGGACGGGGGGTAGGGTGGAGGGGAATAAAGGGGGAATAGAACAACTGTAACAGCATAATCAATAAAAAATCAATAAAAAAATAAAATATTTTTAAAAAAGAACAGCATGATACAGACATGATATGCAGTATAATAAAATAGTGTTTCCATTTATTGAGCATTTATTATGTACTGGGAGCATGACTATCTTACAAACATTTTACTTTACCCCCAGAATGATTCCATACAATAATATTATTTTATTTTATAGGTGAGGAAACAGACACAGACAAGTTAAGAAACTTTCCAAAGTTCACACAGTTAGTAAGTAGCAGAATGTGATTTGAACTTCTATTCAACAGACTTCAGAGCCTCTGCTCTTAAGCACAACACTATAACCAGATCAAGTTCAATAATTACTACCTCAAACACATTTTTAAAAGCACCAAGTGCTTAATAGAGATTAACTTAGGTGATTTTCCCCTGCATATATATTTTATATTGTAAGTGTTCTATAAGTCAAAACAAACTGGTAGACAGAAGAAATAAAGAATCTTTCAGTCTGGGGCTCATGAAAAAGACTTAGATTCAAGAAATAAATGTGAAGGTCTTCAGCATATAGTTTGGGACAGAAGTAATGGCTGTAGATAAGATTATCCAGAACAAAATGTATGAAATATGCACAGAATTATGAACAGCAACATTTAAGATGTAGGAAGAGCAATCAGGGTAGTAATTCCTCTACCCAGGAATGTATATAGCCTGTAAAATTCTAAGTAGACCAAACACACAACACTACTAAGTCTGTACCCTTTGTATGAAAACAAATAACTCTTCAGAGAGAGAAAGAAATATGATGGTAAACTACACATGTCCCTTACTGTAATATATTAGGACAAATAATAGGTAACACAGCCCTGGCTGGTATGGCTCAGTGAGTTGAGTGCTGGCCTGTGAACTAAATGGTTGCCAGTTTGATTCCCAGTCAGGGCACATGCCTGGGTTGAAGGCCAGGTCCCCAGTGCGAGGTGTGCGAGAGGTAACCACACATTGATGTTTCTCTCCTTCTCTTTCTCCTTCCCTTCCCCTATCTAAAAATAAATAAAAATATTTTTAAAAACAATAGGTAATTCTGAGCCAAATAAATATTTATTGTATAACGTATAACTGGTCTCAGACAAGTTACCCTATTACATTATAATATAATGTGTTACCCTATTATATTATAATCCTTACAGAGATCTTCTAGCCTAAGATTTGATCTTATTACAATCATTGCCTCACTTACTACAGCAGAAGTAAAACTAGATCCTTATAAGTTTTTAATCTTTAAAAAGCACAAAACAAACATATGTTCATTGAAGTTTATAAGGCCATCACCCCAATAAATTCAACACATTTTAATTCAACATTCCAAAAACAATTTATTAAGTCAAATTTTGAAAACTGTAATAAAAGGACATCTTCCCTCAATTACTGACCACTAAATTTAATCTAAGATGTGTTTATTTATCATCTACGATGTACTTAGGTTTAAAAACATAATTCCAGGCTTTTAAAACTAAAAGGAAAGCCCTTGCAGGGTAGCTCAGTTGGTTGGAGCATCATCCCATATACCAAAACGTTGCAGGTTTGATCCCCAGTTGGGTCACGTATGTGAGGTAACTGATCAATGTTTCTGTCTCACACTGATGTTTTTCTCTCTCCCTTGCTCTCTCTATAATCAATAAAAACATATCCTCAGGTGAGTATTAATAATAAAATAAAATAAAACTAAAAAGAAGATTGGGATTTTCCAATCCTTAAATTTTACAGATTATGACAGTTTTTAACAAATAGTAAAGGCTTGATATTTTAAAACCTTTTTAAATGATCAGATTCAAAGCCCTGCATTCTCCTGATATCATACACTACTAAGGAGAGATTATATATTACATTGGTTTAAAAAATGCCTCAGCTTATTCCTAGAATATGTAGTAAATTTTATTAGTCTATTTTACAATTTTAATGACTGTCACTGAATGTTCAATTAGTTAACTATAAGTAAGAGTTGGCTTTGGGAAACTAAACTACCCAAAAGAATGTAACCAAATAAAATGAACAGTAACAAGTAATTGCTGATAAATTTAATAACTTCTATATAATTTTAATGTTTGTTATATACAAAATCCCATGCTACATATGATAAAAAATAAATAGACATTAGATACAGTTCTCTGAAAGAGCTCCCTTAATGATGCTGTAAGCAAGGACATGTTCAATTTACTTCAATGCACAACCAAATGTGATAAAAATCATTTCAGGGGTAAAACAGCTCAGAGGCAAGAGACCTTCCTGAGCATCTGCTTAGATTGATCACAGAAGGCTCTAGGCAGGACATGAAATTTCATCTGGGTCCTGAAGAACAGGTGGAATTTCAATAGTAAGAGAAAGAAAGGGCAATCTGGACAACATTATAAGATTAGCAATTTTAAAAGATCACTTTGACTAGAGTACGTAGAATCTAATTGAATGCTACATATTGTCAAAATCGCCCTTAAATATTTCACAACTTCATCCCCTCTCCTCTGCTAAAACCTTTTTCAGATTCTCATTTGACAACTACAATAGTCACCTAACTGGCAGGGAACCGTATATTACCATTCAGTACTATATCCCTAACATCTTGCACAGTAAGTGTTATATAATATTCATTAATGGGATGAAAATCTGATTATACTGTGTTTGGTGCCCTTTTTTCCTGTACTACAAATACCAGACAATATTTTATTCAGTGTTTCTCTTATCAAAAACTACTGTTAGGAAAATGGAACACTGGCAGAGCTTTATATGTCATTGCAGAAATTCTTATTAGAGCTAGGAACATCAGAAAACTCCACGATTACAACACCAAATGAATGATGTTTACAACATTGTGATCCTTCCTGACATTACCATAATGTGTGTATAAGGATGATGATCAGATCAAGATACACTTTGGAGCAAAGCAAGCCAGATATGGCTAACCACTCTCTGTTCCTTATAAGCCACCAGAATAAAAGTTCAAATAAGGTAAATATGATGAATGGTAGATTGTAAGATGAAAACATCTAACACAGGTAAGAGGCTACCCTTCATTTTTTATCTTTCTAACTGCTTTATTAATTTTTCACAGTAATTTCTCCTTTACATGTTTGGTTTTTATCTTAAGCACAATGCCTCCACCAAAATACAATTTTAATGAGTATAAGGTTTCATCACTTTTCATTACTATAGGAAATGAAAGTGTTTAGCTCTTATTAATTACATAATAAATGTTTGTTGCATAATAAACAACAAATCATTAGATTATTTTAGTAGCAATCACTATGTGCCAGACATTGTGTTAACCAATGGGAAATATTTCTTTAACACATTCCTTATCTCATTAAATAATCACTTCTTCAAAAAAATTAAATATCCTATTAAATTCATGTTAAATCTATGTAAAAACTTGGGAAGAGGTTAACTCTTCCCAAAATTTAGTGTTTTAATCCAGGACCATGGGATGCTCCTCCAGCTTTAAAATATCTTCTTCCCTATCTCTCAGTCAAATTTTTAAATTTTCATCACATAGGTCTTAAACATGTGTTTGTTATGGTTATTATTACATATTTATGTTTTATGTCTATGAAAATGAATTGTTTTCCATTATACCTTCTAAATGGTCACATCTGATACAAATAAAAGATCTGAAACTTCCAGTCAAGATGGTGGCATAGGTAAACATGGCTTACCTCCTTGAACAACCACATAAAAATTACAACTAAACTGTAGAACAGCCATTGCTCAAAACTGTCAAAAGTCAGGTTGAATGGCAGTCTGATAACTACAGAATTAAAGAAACTACATCCATCCAGACTGGTAGGAAGGGCAAAGATGTGGAATACACTGGTTCCAAATCCACGCATGGTAGACAAAAATTCAGGAGGGATATCTCAGGAGTGAGGAACCCCAGTCCCATACCAGGACCCCCAGCCCAGGTTTCCAGTAACAGGAAAATAAATCCCCATAAGTTCGGCCTGCAAAAACCAGCAGGGATTGAAGTGGTGGAAGAAACTTATGGAGTCCCATACAGTTCCCCTCAAAGAACCCACAAATGAACTTATTCAGACTCACTCCCTCTGAGCTTCAGCATTGGGAAAGCAGCTTAAAAGGCACCAGTGCCATATAAAAAGGAACTGAATTGTTTGACATCAAAGCAAGAAGTGGGTACAACTTTCTCCCATACACAAAGGCAGGCAGAGGGCACTGTCCCTTTTACGAACCCTTCTCCCACAGAGACACAGAGCCAGCAGGTGAGTGCCAAATCTCAGACTTCATCAGCCTGGCTAACACTGTTTGCCCCACTCTGGAGATTCCCTGAGACCATCCCACCCAACTTACACCTGTTAACAGTGGCGATTCCATATGAATGGCTTAGCTTGCCTCATGCTTCACAACTAACTCAATCCTCTCAAAGTAGCAAAAGCTGCCTCAGTTTGCCCCCAGCCTACTTACCACTTCCTAAATAGCCCCAGGCCCCACAGTAGCAGTAGCCAGCCTGGATTCACAGCTTGGCTTCCCCTGGGAATCTCCAAGACCAGCACAAGTAGCAGCCATCTCGCATTGCTTTATAGCTCAGGCAGGGTGGCCCCAGGCAAAACACAGGTGGAGGCTCACCCTTGGCCTTTACCACCCGGGAAACCACAGAGGCTACACACCCAGTGGACAGCTACAGACTATGTTGGAGCACCATTACCATACCCTTGCATGGCTGATCCTCAATGGCATGCAAAGGTTAGTGGCTAGTGGTCATAGCCAATCCTTGCAGCTGACTGGCCTGGGTAAATCCCTCCCATTGACCTGCCAACAGCAACCAAGGCTCAGCTACAAGAAGAGGGTGTACTCAGCCCACACTAAGGGTACACCTCCAACACTCAGCTTGGGTGATAGAGGAGGCTGTGCCACTGGACCCTACAGGACACCTACTACATTAAAACATGCTACCAAGACAGGGAGTCAACGTAGCTCTACCTAACACATAGAAACAAACACAGGGAGGCTATCAAAATGAAGAGATAAAGAAATAACTTTTAGATTTTACCATTAAGAATGTTAATGGATTATTCATTTCAGAGAGACACATATTTTTTCTTGTTAGGAAAGCAAGCTTCTATCACTAACTTTTTAATTCTTAAAATGGGCATCAAAATTTTTCAAACACCCTCAGCACTTATTTTTTGCCTTTTTCTTCCCTTCTGAGAACTATTCAAAGATGCTTCATGAGTAACTTCATAGTATGAAAGCATTCGTATTCTGGGATAAAAGTTTCTTGGTCACAAAGGGAAATTATTTTTATATATACCTAAATGTGTTTGATTTGTATTTTATTTAGACTTTGAAATTTATTCATAATTTGTATATGCAAACAAGCAACATTTTCCTCAGGTTTTGTTATTTTTATTAGGCAGGACTGTAAACAAACTGGGGGAACTTCTGGCCAAGATGAAGGAATAGTTAGATACACTTTGCCTCCTCACACAACCAAATGAAGGGCGAGAAATTTAAAAGCAAAAAATAGAATTGAGAGTTCCAGCCAAGATGGAGGCTTAAGAAGAAAACCTTCACTCCCTTGCACAACCAAAAGGAAAATAACAACCAATCTAAAATCAGTAAACAACTGAAAGCACCAAATAATCAAACTGCATGGAACTCTGACAACCAAGAAATTAAAGAAAAAAATCAACCAGAATAACCAGACTAGTAAGGCAGTGGACCACTCAGGTAACTCAGAAAAACTTCAGCAAGATGGCAGACTGCGCACACAGGGCTGGCTGAAGGCAAAACTGAGACTCAGAGGGGACTGGTGGAAGAAACTCCCAGTCCCACCCACACAAGAGAATCTTTGAAAGGGGGCTAGAGATAAGCAGGCAAGCTTCCCACTCTGGCCCCTCCCCCACAGGCAGGGCCTCAGCACAGCAAAGAGGGTTGCCCTCCCATGGTGAATACCTAAGCACCCGCCCCCTTACAACATAACAGGTGCACCAACACAAAGAAATATGGCCCAAAAGAAGAAACAGAGGAAAGCTTCAGGAAGAGAGCTAAGTGATGAGAACATAGCCAACCTATCTGATGGAGAATTTAAAACCCTGGTAATCAGGTGGTAAAAGACAGGTACCATATGATCTCACCTTTAACAGGAACCTAAACAACAAAACAAACAAGCAAGCAAAATATAACCAAAGATAATGCAATAGAAAACAAGCTGACAGGGACCAGAGGGGAAAGGGGAGGGAATTTCAGGGGGAAAGAGGAAGGATTTACGGGAACTAATATAAGGGATACATGCACAAAAACTAAGGGGGGTGGAAATGGGAGGGAGGTGGGGAGCACTGGGGGGTGGGCTGGGATGAGAGTAAAAGACAGAAAACTGTACCTGAACAACAATTAAATAAATAAATAAATAAATCCTTTGTAATCAAAATGCTCACAGAACTGACTGAGCTTGGTTGAAAGATGAAAAAATAAATGAAGGATATCCAAAATGAAATGAAGCAAAATGTTCAGGGAACCAATAGTGACAGGAAGGAAACCAGAATGCAAAGCAACGATTTGGAACGAAAGGAAAAAAATACACATCCAACTGGAACAAAATGAAGAAACAAGAATTCAAAAAAGTAAAGAGAGTCTTACAAACCTCTGAACAACCTGAAACACTCCAATATCCAAATTATAGGGGTGCCGGAAGGAGAGGAACAACAGCAAGAAATTGAAAATATATTTGAACAAATAATGAAGGAAAAATTCCCCAATCTAGAGAAGGAAACAGACTTCCAGGAAGTCCAGGAAAATCAAAGAGTCCCAAAGCAGTTCAGCCAAAAGAACACACCAAGAGACATGATCATTAAGTTACCCAAGATTAGATATAAAGAGAGAATCCTAAAAGAAGCAAAAGGAAAAGAGAAAGTTACCTACAAAGGAGTTCCCAAAAGGCTATCAGCTGATTTCTCAAAAGAAACCTTGCAGGCAAGAAGGGGATGGAAAGAAGTATTTGAAGTCATGAAAGGCATGGAAATACATCCAAGATTACTCTATCCAGCAAAGCTTTCATTTAGAATGGGAGTGCAGATAAAGTGCTTCTCAGATAAGGTCAAGTTAAAAGAGTTCATCACCAAAAATAAAAAAGAGTTCATCATCACCCAGTCCTTATTTTTTGAAATGTTAAAACGACTTAGCTAAGAAAAAGAGGATAAAAAACATGAACAGTAAAATGACAACAAACACATAACTATGAACAAATGAACCTAAAAGAAAAGAAAAAAATGAAAACAAAAACTAAGCAAACAACCAGAACAGGAACACAATGACAGAAATGGATATCACACAGAGGGATTTCAGTGGGGAGGGGGAAGGGAGGAATAGGGGTAAAAGGTACAGGGAAGAAGAGCATAATTAGTAGGCATAAAATAGATGGGGAAAAATAAAAATGGTATAGGAAACAGAGGACTCAAAGGAGTTATATGTACAACCCATGGACATGAACTAAGGGGGGATGCTGGAGGGTTGGGGGGGGAAGGGTGGAAAGGGGATAAACAGGGAAAATTGGGAAAACTGTAATAGCATAATCAATAAAAATGCTTTAAGAAATAAAAATAAATAACTAGAACTACCAGAAAATTGAAGTGTATGTAAGTACAACAACCAGGGAGTTAAAAATAACATTCATCCAGACCAATAGAAGGGACAAAGATGGGCAGCTGGGATGCAGAGGACTCACAGCAAGGTGGTGGCTGAAGGACTGGTGCAGGCGAAGTGGCAACTGGTGGAGTGGGCAGTCTCACATTTGGGATAACTGGGAGGAACAACTGGGGAGCAAGACAATCCATGCAACCCAGGGTTCCAGTGCTGGAAAATAAAGCCTCAAAACCTCTCATTGAAAAAACCTGTGGGGATTGAGGCAGCAGGAGAGACAACCAGCCTTACAGGGGAGATCGTTGGAGAGACCCACAGGGTCCTACAACATACACAAACTCACCCACCCAGGAATCAGTACTAGAATGGCCCAATTTGTTTGTGGGTACTGAAGTGACTGAAAGCCAGTGGAGAGCCAAGCAAGCAGCATTGTTCCCTCTCATATTCCTCCCCCATATACAGCACCACAACACAGTGACCTGGGTTGTCCCAGCCTGGTGAATACTTACGGCTCCAATCCTTACTATGTAACAGGTGTGCCAAGACAAAAAAACAAACAAAAAAACATGGCCAAATGAAGAACAGATCACAGCTCCAAAAAAATAAAACTAAGGGATGAAGAGATAGCCAACCTATCAGATGCACAGTCATAACACTGGTAATCAGGATGCCCAAATAAATGGTTCAGTATAGTCACAAAATAGAGGAAAAATTGAAGGCTATGAAAAGTGAAATAAAGGAAAATGTACAGGGAACCAACAGTGAAGGGAAGAAATTTTGGGCTCAAATTAATGGTTAGGAGCAGAAGGAAGAAAGAAACAGTCAAACAGAAAATAATGAAGAAATAAGAATTAAAAAAAAAAACTGAGCAACTGCTTAGGAATGTCCTGGACAACTTTAAACATTCCAACACCTGAATCACAGGAATGCCAAAAGGAGAAAAGGAAGAGCAAGAAATTGAAAGCTTATTTGAAAAAATAATGAACAACCTACCTGACCTGGCTAAGGAAACAGACTTCCAGGAAGTCCAGGAAGCTCAAAGACTCCCAAAGAAGTTGGACCCAAGGAAGCACACACCAAGGCAAATCATAATTACATTACACAAGATTAAAGATCAGAACAGAATCTTAAAAGCAGTAAGAGAAAAGGAGACAGTTACCTACAAAGTTCTCAGAAGACTATATATAAGCTGATTTCTCAAAAGAAGTCTTACAGGCAAGAAGAAACTGGAAAGAAGTATTTGAAGTCATGAAAGGCAAGGACCTACATCCAAGATTACTCTATCCAGCAAAGCTCTCATTTAGAATGGGAGGGTAGATAAAGTGCTTCCCAGATAAGATCAAGTTAAAGGAGTTCTTCATCACCAAGCCATTATTCTATGAAATGTTAAAGAGACTTAGCTAAGAAAAAGAAGGTCAAAAATATGAAAAGTAAAATGACAATAAACTTAGAACTATCAACAAGAAAACCTAAAAAATAAAAAGAAAAATAAACTAAGCAAACAACTACAACAGGAATAAAATCACAGAAATGGAGATCACATGGAGTTATCAGTGGAAATGGGGAGGAAGAGAATATGGGGAAAATACATGGAATAAGAAGCATAAATGGTAGGTACAAAATAGACAGAGGGAGGCTAAGTAGAGTATGGGAAATGGAAAAGTATGACCCATGGACATGAACTAAAGGTAGGGAATGTGGGTAAGAGGGGGTGTGCAGGGAAGAGGGGAATAAAAGGGGGGAATGAGACCACTGTAATAGCATAATCAATAAAATATATTTATAAATAAATAAACAAACTGTGGACTTGTCCATCAATTTCTATACTCTAGCTGTGTTTATTCAGTATCAGAATTATATTTCTTTCAAAAATTTTTTATGTTTAATGAACATTTTTTTTCTCATTTCACAAATTTTCTTTTTTATTCTTGTTCAAGTACAGTTCTCTCCACTGTCCCCCAACACTGTCCACCCTCAACCCCACCTCCCACCCTTGATCCCATCCTTTTGGCATTGTCCATGTGTCTCCCATACATTTTCCTTGACAAACCTTCCCCTACTTTCCTCCATTATTTCCCTCCCCCTCCCCTGTGATTGCTGTCAGTTTGTTCTTTATTTCCTTGTCTCTGCTTCTGTTTTGCTCACTTGTTTATTTTGTTGATTAGGTTCCACCTACAAGTAAGATCATATGGTATTTGTCTTTGACTGCCTGGCTTATTTCACTTAGCATAATACTCTCCAGTTCCATCCAAGCTGTCACAAAGGGTAGGAGCTCCTTCTTTCTTTCCACTACATAAAATTCCATTGTGTAACTGTACCAGTTTTGATCCACTCATTTACTGATTGGCACCTAGGTTGCTCTGAGCATTTGGCTATTTTAAATTGTGCTGCTATGAACATTGAGGTGCATAGGTTCTTTTGAATTAGTGATTCAGGGTTCTTAGGGTATAATCCCAGCAGTGGAACTGCCAGGTCAAAAGGCAGTTTCATTTTTAGTTTTCTGATGAAATTCAATACTGTTTTCCACAATGGCTGTAACAGTCGGTGTTCCCACCAACAGTGTACTAGGGTTACCTTTTCTCCACAACCTCACTAGCACTTGTTTGTTGATTGAATTATGATGCCCATTCTCACCAGTGTGAAGGGTTTGATCTCCAAGCTAGGTAATGGGCAAAGGACCTAAAGAGACAGTTCTCCAAGGAGGACAAATAGAGGTCTCAGAGACATATGAAAGGATGTTTAACATCACTATCCATCAGAGAAATACAAACTAAAACCACAATGAGATACCACTTAACACTTTTCGGAAAAGCCATCATAACCAAATCAAAAGAGTTTTATTTATAGCAGCACAATTTACAATAGCCAAGAGTTGGAAGCAACCTAGGTGCCTGTCAGTAAATGAATGGATCAAAAATTGTGGTACATATACACAATGGAATTCTATGCAGCAGAGAGAAAGAAGGAGCTACTACCCTTTGCAACAGCATGGATGGAACTGGAAAGCATTATGCTGAGTGAAATAAGCCAGGTGTTAAAAGACAAATACCATATGATCTCACCTTTAACAGGAAGCTAAACAATAAAACAAACAAGCAAGTAAAATATGACCAAAGACACTGAAATAGAGACAGGCTGACAGGGACCAGAGGGGAGAGGGGAGGGAATTTCAGGGGAAAAGGGGGAAGGATTTACAGGAGCAAGTATAAAGGACACATGGACAACAACTAAGGGGGGTGGAAATGAAAGGGAGGTGGGGAGTACTGGGGGGGTGGGCTGGGATGGGAGTAAATGAAAGAGAACTGTACTTGAACAATAATTAAATAAAAAAATAAAAGCTAAAACCATAAAACTTCCAGAAGAAATCCTGAAATTTGTCAGGGCAAAGATTTATTAGACCAGATGCAAAAAAAGATGAGCATAAAAGAAAATATGATAAATTAAGTTTCATCAAATGGACTTCTCACAAAAAGAGGGGATGGAAAGCTACATATTGGAAGAAAATATTCATAACATACATCAAAATATCTATAATAAATTTAAAAACTGCCAAAACTCCAAAAGAAAACAGCCCCTATTTTATCATTTTTTATTTTTAAAGTATATTTTATTGATTATGCTATTGCAGTTTTCCCAATTTTCCCGATTTGTCCCCCTTCTTCCACCCCACATTCCCCAGCCCTCCAGCATCTCCCCTCTTAGTTGATGTCTATGGGTTGTTCATGTAAGTTCTTTGGCTTCTCCATTTCCCATACTATTCTTAACCTCCCATTTTCTATTTTGTACCTACCATTTATGCTTCTCATTTTCTGTAACTTTTCCCCCATTCTCCTCCTTCCACCTCCCTGCTGAAAACCCTTCCTGTGATGTCCATTTCTCTGAATCTGTTCCTGTTCTAGTTGTTTGCTTAGTTTTTATTTTCACTGTTTTTTTTTCATTTTTTAGGTTCAGTTGTTGATAGTTGTAAGTTTGTTATCATTTTACTGTTCATATTTTTTTATCTTCTTTTTCTTAGATAAGTCCCTTTAACATTTCATAGAATAAAGGCTTGGTGATGATGACCTCCTTGAACTTGATCTTATCTGAGAAGCACTTTATCTGCCTTCCATTCTAAATGAAAGCTTTGCTGGATAGAGCAATCTTGGATGTAGGTCCTTGCCTTTCATAACTTGGAATACTTCTTTCCAGCCCCCTTTTGCCTGCAAGGTTTGTTTTGAGAAATCAGCTGATAGTCTTATGGGAACTCCTTTGTAGATAACTTGTCTCCTTTCCTCTTGCTGCTTTTAAGATTCTCTCTTTAGCCCTCACTGGTGTAGCTCGGTGGATTAATTAAGCATGGGCCTGAAAACCAGGGGGTCATGGTTCATTCCCAGTCAGGGCACATGCCTAGGTTGCAGGCCAGGTCCCCAGCAGGGGGCACATGAGAGGCAACCACAGTTGGCATTTCTCTCCCTCTTTCTCCTTTCCTTCCCGTCTCTCTAAAAATAAATAAACAAACTCTGGTTTGTTTGTTTTTTTTAAGATTCTCTCTTTATCTTTAATCTTGGGTAACATAATGATGATGCGCCTTGGTGTGCGCTTCCCTGTGTCCAACCTCTGTGGGACTCTCTGAGCTTTCTGGACTTCCTGGAAGTCTACTTCCTGGGCCAGATTGGAGAAGTTTTCCTTCGATATTTGTTCATATACATTTTCAGTTTCTTGCTGTTGTTCTCCTTCTGGCACCCCTGTAATTTGGATATTGGAATGTTTAAAATTGTCCCAGAGGTTCCTAAGCCTCTCTTCATTTTTTAAAATTCTTGTTTCTGCATTTTGTTCCAGCTGGATGTTTATTTCTTCCTTTTGTCCCAAATCATTGATTTGAGTCCTGGTTTATTTCCTGTCACTGTTGGTTCCCTGAATATTTTGCTCTATTTCATTTTGGGTAGCCTTCATTTCTTCCTTCATTTTTCAACCAAGCTCAATCAGGTCTGTGAGCAGTTTGATTACCAGGGCTTTGAGCTCTCCATCAGATAGGGTTGGCTATCTCCTCAACGCTTAGCTCTCTTTCTGAGGTTTTGCTCTCTTCTTTCATCTGGGCCATATTTCTTTGTCTTGGTGCACCTGGTAAGTTGTAAGGAGGTGGGGCTTAGGTGTTCACCAGTGCAGGGCATTTTTGGTACTGTATACGGGGGAGGGGTCAGAGAAGGAACAACGCAGCCTGCTTTCTTGGCTCTAGCCCCACTTTCCAACAAACTCTCATGTGAGACTGGGAGTTTCTTTCACAGCCCACAGTTAGCTCTGCCTTACCAAGGGTCCTTTCAGCCAGCCCTGCCCTTGTGGTCTAACACCTTGCTGCAGGTTCTCTCCATCCACCCATCTGCCCTGTTTCCCTCGTCTCCCTCCTACCAGTCTGGTTGACTGTTTCTTTAATTCCTTGGTTGTTGCAGTTCCATGATGTTTGATTTTCTGACACTTCTGGCTGTGTATTGATTTTAGATTGGTTGTTATCTTCCTTTTGTTTGGGTGAGGAAGTGAAGGGTTTCTACCTATGCCTCCATGTTGGCCAGAACTACAACCCATTTTTTTTTATTTAATTAGTTTTCGAGTACAGTTTTCTGTTTTTTACTCCCATCCCAGCCCACCCCCCATGCTCCCCATATCCCTCCCATTTCCACCCCCCTTAGCTGTTGTCCCTGTGTCCTTTATACTAGCTCCTCTAAATCCCTCCCCTTTTCCCCTGAAATTCCCTTCCCTCTCCCCTCTGGTCGCTGTCCCCCTATTCTCTAATTCAGTGTCTTTGGTTATATTTTGCTTGTTTGTTTGTTTTGTTGTTTAGCTTCCTGTTAAAGGTGAGATCATATGGTATTTGTCTTTCAACACCTGGCTTATTTCACTCAGCATAATGCTTTCCAGTTCCATCCATGTTGCTGCAAAGGGTAGTAGTTCCTTCTTTCTCTCTGCTGCATAGAATTCTATTGTGTATATGTACCATAGTTTTTGGATCAATTCATTTACTGATGGGCACCTAGGTTGCTTCCAACTCTTGGGTATTGTAAATTGTGCTGCTATGAACATTGGGGTACACAGGTCCATATTTTTCTTTTTCATTGAATTTACTAGGGTGACATTGGTCAATAAAACTGTATAGGTTCAGGTGTATAATTCTATAATACAGCATCTGTATATTTCATTGTGTGTTCACTACCCCAAGTCAAGTCTCCTTCCATCACCATTTATCCCCCCTTTATCCTCCTCTACCTTCCCCATCCCCTTTCCCTGTGGTAATTACCATACTGTTAAAGGCTTAAACAGGTACTTTTAAAAGATATACAGATGCATATGAAAACATACTCCATTACATATGATGAAAATGCAAAGTGAGATTAAAAAGCTGCATTATTTGTGCTAGGCCCTATATATGAAAATGAAGTGAGTATAAATGGACAGAAAAAGGTTTGTAAAAAATGTCAATAAAAGCTTTATTCACAATAGCCAAATAATAGATGCAACTTAAATGACTATCTATAAGGAAATGGATAAATAAATTGTGGTGCATTTAAACAGTGGAATACTAAATAGTAATAAAAAGAAGAAACAACTGATACCACAGAAGTGATAGCTTCGAAAACATTAATTTGAAAAGAAGCCATACACCAAAGAATACACAGTGTCTGACTTAATTTATATAAAGTTTAAGAAGAAGCAAACTAATCCAAGATAAGTTAGTTAGAATACTGGTTCCCTTAGTAGGAGTGGAGGGGATATGGAGTGGAAAGGGCACAAGGGAATTCTCTGGTGGGATGGGATTGTTTTACATGTTGAACTGGATTGTAGTTATTTGGATACATAGGTGTATAAAAAATTATCAAGTTGTATATTTAAATGTTTATTTTACTGTATGTAATTATAACTCAATAAAAATAGTAAAAAACAAATTCAACTATGCTATAACCACCTTAGTTATTAACTTGACCCTGCCCTCCTACCATTTCCTCTTCCGAAGGTGTATTATAGAATCTCCTATTCAGAAGTGCTTGAACTCTGCATACTCAATTTTCCATTATGAATTAAATGTCTCCCAAGTACTATTCCCCTCAACCTTTTCACCCAACATGCCCACACATTATTTCTGCTATGATTTTCTTGTTTTCTCTGTCTCTGAGCGAGCAAGCCTACCTTACAACCACTTGCCCAGATCATATAATACCTTCCAACAGTCACCCTTCATATGATATGTAATTTTATATATGTCCACTTCCTACTTCAACCTTTCTCCTTTTCATATTCTTCTAAATAATACCTGTATTTTAAAGTACCTTAGATGTCAAAAATACAATTATTGTATTTTCAAAATATTTAAAAATACATTTTAATTTCAATACTAGCACAAATATAATGTATTATTTGCCAGCCTCTCTCTCTCTCTCTCTCTCTCTCTGTCCCTCTCTCCTTCGCTCCAACACACACACCATAGACACTTTTTAATCTCAAAACAACCCTTAGATGTAGGTATTATTAGCCCCATTTCATAGATGAGGAACTTAAGGCCCAGAGCAATTAAGAAATTTGCCCAAGACTATACCACTAGTAAGTGTCAGAGCCATGATATAGTCAATTCCAGCACATTATGTCAAATGCTTCACCCAAACCATACAATTAAACTATTGGGAATAATAGTTTACTCTTCTATACTCTTCCATAGCTAAGGAGCAAAGGCTATGTTTATTTGAACCATGATTTAAAATTCTAAATTGTCAGAGGAAGCTCTGAGTTTCTGAAGACTCCCTGGAAAAGTTTTAATTGGATATTTTTTAATTGTGTTTTTCATTTACAGTTGACATTAAATATAATTTTATATTATTTTCAGGTATAGAGCATAGTGCTAGACTAATTGGGTATTTATATAACAGAAATGTACAATCATAGAACAATACTATTAAAACTACTTGTTGAGATATCTATTCTTAAGTAATGGATACCAGTATTCATTCATTGATATGTTTTAAAACTAAAATTCCAGTCAATGATTCCACTGAGTGAATTCTATGTGTTCACAATTTATACTAATTATGACTATTAATTATATTTTTACTTTTTCATTAGCTCAGAACACATGATAACATGGTCTTCATTCAGGTTTTTTGTCACTCAATCATTCTTTTATTCATATAGCAAATACTTTTGTTTCATGCCAGGTATTTAACAAATACTTAATGAGTAGCAACTATGTTAACTATATTAACAGGCAAGAAATACATTATGTAACTTATAAGGTAAATTGTTTCCAGAAATATACCTGTTACGGAGCACTGCAGCAACTGATTCCCCTAGATGCAGATGATCCATTATCTCTACAAATTGGGTAAGGACCTGTTTTGGAGGAAAAGGAAGTCAATATTTACTACAAAAGTGAATATTAGAATTTTCAAATTATGCTACCTTTTTAGTATTATATACATTTTGTGATAGAAATACAAAATATATGTCCATATACCTAATATCCATATGATAACTTAGAAAAGTAAGAAAAAAGGAAATTAAGAAATCTGCAACAGTCAAAATATCTACAAAATGCCATACTATTGAGACCACTGAATCATTAAATAGTATGGACTAAGTTTCATGTGAAATCATTAGCTAACAATTACCCATGGAAAAACAACCAAGTATACAGAATTAAAAAAGAGTCAGAAAAACTGAGGAGTCTGTGTGAAATTGGGTTAGATAAGAGAATATAAAGTGAAGAGCTGAGGCAAACATTTGCCAAGTAGATACAGACAGGACTAATTCCCATGTTACCAGAGGGACTAAAGGCCTGAGAAGCCCATAAGCAGGGCGCACAATTTTAGAAGTGGTTAAAACTATAACTAGAAAGGTATAACATTTTTAAATCTAAAGACATAAAATAGGTAGTGGGGGTAAAAGTGTTTTCCTGATGTGCACTGAATATCTGTTTTGGTTGTACCTGTTTTGTTTTGTTTTTTTAATTGGAAAGGAGCAGGTAAATTGGTAATAAACTGAACTTTAATACACTGGTTTTTAGTAATATGAGTGTTTTGTGTTGGAGATGTAGAGTATATATAATGTAGTCTATTAATTTCAAAAACATTTGCAAGAAAAATGTATATTTAAAAATCAATGTATTGTATTCAGAAGATGCAATTTTACTTTGTTCATATAATAATGTTTGTTATAAAACTATGTGAAAACCTAAAATAATTAAGCTAGGAGAAAAAAAGGTTTTTGCCTGGCCATGTGTCTTGGTTGATTGGAGTGTTGCTCCACACATCAAATGGCTGCAGGTTTGATCCCCAGTCAAGGCACATACCTAAGGTTGCAGGTTTGATTCCCAGTGGGGGTGCATACAAGAAGCAACCAATCAATGTTTCTCTTTCTCTCTCTCTCTCTCTCTTTTTCTCTCTCGCATTCTCTACCCCTCACCCTTTCCTCTCTCTCTAAAATCAATAAACATATCCTTGGGTAAGCATTGTTTTAAAGATTTTCTTTATTGTTCTTTGTCCTCTTCCTGCCCCTTAATTTAGGGGCAAAATCTAAAGAAGTGGAAGGGAACAAAACACTCTATTGGATCTTCATAACTAAAAATGAAACAAATGAAATGACAATGTAGCATTTATTTTATTGGCATAATTCTAGTTTATGCATATAATCCTAACATAATTTAAAAAATTGAGCAGCCTAAACAAATATTTTTTAAAACTTAAGCATCTGAAAATCAACCAACCTTGACTTACCTTTCCTAAAAACGCTTAAGTGTTGAGAGAATTGAGAGATGTTGAGAAATTTTAATTTTATTTAGACTTCAGAATTTTACAAAATGTGCCAAGAAAAAACCCAACTATATCAATATTACTATTAGGATTCTGAGAATATGAAAACAAATAATTCTTGCCCCTTTCAAGCAACTGCACCCAGGGTAGATCATATAGGTCCCAAAACCAGATATGCAAACTTTCACTTAATGCCATTTTTTCAACCAATCCACCTCCTGCACCTGAGTTTAGGACACTCCCAAATTCTCCAGATAAGAAACCTCTAGTCTTCTAAGGTGCAGAGTGTGGGTGACAAGACATGGGACTCTAGCAACTTATGAAGACTTTCAAAAAAACAGACAATACTTTCATTCTCATGACTCATTCCTGCCTTTCCGAGATCAGGCGCTCCCAAGTATTGAAACATTAAGAGTTCTATGGGAAGAATTAGTTTCTCTCAAATGTTCATGTAGGGAGAGATAGTGAAGTTGTAACTTCTTTTGCTCTAAGGAAAAATAGTTTCAACCTTACATGTGTCAGTGTTTTCATTCCTGTTGTCTTTGTCCTTATCAATATTTCTATTTCTTTATTACCATTTTAACAGAGTTAGGAAAGGAGAAGAAGTAAACTCAGGCAATCAATGTGTGAAGGATTTAACTAAAACTAAATATTTTATATGTATTAGAAAATTAACACTGTCTGCAATATGGAGAGGGGAAGAGAGAGAGACTAGAAGTACAGAGACCAGTTAAGAAACTACTTCCACAGGCAAGACATAAATAAAAATGGGGAGAGACAAGGGCCATGGGGATAGCCAGGGAGAAGACCACTGACAGATATCAAAAGGAAAAGAAGTCCTCAAAGACAAAATCTATTTATGTAACTGCAGGAAATGGTGATGATGTCAAGTGACATAGGGTACAGAAAAGAAGGAAAAATATCGAAAGCAAGGAGAAGAATGGTTTGGTATAGACATAATAAAGTACCATAAAACACAATGTACAGTAACTAATAGAAAACTAGATATATAGACCTAGATTTAGATTGGAACTAGAAATGAATATATAGGAATATGTAGCCAGTTAAGTAACAGCTGAAGTGATGAGATTGGGAAATAATACTCAGGAGTGTATTTACCATGGGTAAAGTGGAATTCCAAAGAACAATGTTGTACAAGAAACAGCAAAACAACCTATAAAAGAAAAAAGAGAGATAATAGGTATGAGGGAAATTAAGAAAATTGTGAGATAAAAGCTAAGGAAGAAGCATGGTGCAGAAGAATGGTTGGAGGGGATTCAACTGTTTCAAGCGCTGCCCAGACCAAGAAGATGCAGCTAATTTATTTAATAGCTACAAAGTCAGTAATTATCTTTTTTAAAGAATCAATATGGATGAGGATAATCATACTTCAGTGGTTTAAAAAGTAAAACAAAAATAAAATCTTTCAAGAACTTACAGGGAACTCAAGCATGTCAGGGAATGACTCTATATTAAAGGTGGACTTCAAAAAAGGAAAGAAGATGATTAAAAATAATTGGGACCCTAGTTACCATGGCTCAGTGGGTTGATCACTATCCTGCAAACCCAAAAGTTGCTGGTTCAATTCCCTGTCAGGGCACATGCCTGGGTTGTGGGCCACGGTCCCAGTTGGGGTGCTTGCAAGAGGCAAGCAACTGATAATTGATGTTTCACACCTTGATGTTACTCTCCCACTCTTTCTTCTCCCATCCCCCCTCTCTAAAATAAATAAATAAAATCTTTTTTAATGTATTTTATTGATTATGCCATTAGAGTTGTTCTATTTCCCCCCTTCATTCCCCTCCACCCTACACACACCCTCCCCCACCATTCCCCCCTTTAATTTATTACCATGTGTCTCAAGTTCTTTAGATTCTATATTTCCCCTACTATTCTTGCCCTCCCCCAAATCTATTTTCTACCTACCATTTATGCTACTTATTTTCTGTATCTTCTCCTGCTTTCTCCTCCTCCCACTCCCCTGTTGCTAACCCTCCATGTGATCTTCATTTCTATGGTTCTGCTCCTGATCTGGCTGTCTGCTTACTATGCTTTTGTCTTAGGTGTGGTTGTTAGTAACTATGAGTTTGCCATCCTTTCACTGTTCATCTTTTTTATCTTCTTTTTCTTAGATAAATCCCTTTAACATTTCATAGAATAAGGGCTTGGTGATGATGAACTCCTTGAATTTGGTCTTATCTGAGAAGCACTTTATCTGTCCTTCCATTCTAAGTGATAGCTTTGCCAGATAGAGCAATCTTGGTTGTAGGTCTTTGGATTTCATGACTTGGAATACTTCTTTCCAGCCCCTTCTTGCCTGTAAGGTCTCTTTGGAGAAATCAGCTGATAGTCTGATGGGAACTCCTTTGTAGGTGACTGTCCCCTTATCTCTTGCTGCTTCTAGAATTCTCTCCTTCATTTTAATCTTAGCTGATGTAATCATGATATACCTTGGTGTGTTCCTTCTTGGGTTCAATTTCTTTGGGACTCTCTGAGCTTCCTGGATTTCTTGGAAGTTTATTGCCTCTGCCGGATTGGGGAAGTTCTCCTTTATTATTTGTTCAAATAAATTTTCCAGTTTCTCTTCCTCTTCCCTTCTGGTACCCCTATAATTTGGATGTTGGAGCATTTAAAGATGCCCTGGAGGTTCCTAAGCCTCTCCTCATTTTTTTGAATTCTTGCTTCTTCATATTTTTCTGTTTGGTCATTTTTTCTTCCTTATGGTCCACTTCATTGATTTGAGTCCCAGTTTTCTTCCCATCACTATTGGTATCCTGTGCATTTCCCTTCATTTCAATTAGTTTAGCCTTCATCTGTTCCTCTAATTTGTGACTAAAATCAACCAGTTCTGTGAGCATTCTTGATCACCAGTGTTTTGAACTGTGCATCTGATAGGTTGGCTATTTATTGGTTGCTTAGAGTTATCAGCTCTGGGGCTTTGAGTTCTTCTTGAGCCATGTTTTAGTGTGTTCACGCCTGTTACATATGAGGAGGAGAGCCTTAGATGTTCACCAGGGCGGGGCCACCCAGGTCCCTGGGTTGTGATGCTGTATGTGGAGGCAGGGTCAAAGAGGGGCAATAGCCAACACGGGGAAAGTGACCAGAGGGGAGAGGGGAGGGAATTTCAGGGGAAAAAGGGGAAGTATTTACAGGAACTAGTATAAAGGATACAGGGACAACAACTAAGGGGGGTAGAAATGGGAGGGAGGTGGGGAGCACTGGGGGGTAGGCTGGGGTGGGAGTAAAAAACAGAAAACTGTATTTGAACAATAATTAAATTTTTTAAAAAAGAGCTGTTAAGTCTGATTATACAAAAAGTTATAATTCTGTACTTCAAAAAGACTGCAAACTCAAATGGCATTTGATAAAGTAGAAGAAAACAGTCATCATCTACATGACAGAGAACAGAGGGCTAATAATTTTAACTTATACACATACAATAAATAAATAATAAAACACTATTGTAAAGCTGAGCAATAATATAAACAAGGAATGCAGATAAAAGAAATAAAAATCATTAATAAAAATAAATACAATTTAAAATGAGACATTGTTTTCACCAATGAAATTCATACACATACACACACACACACACACACACACAGTCTGTATATATCCATTATTACTGACAGAAAATTTGGAGTTGAAGAAAATGTTTACTTTCATTCTCTAATTTTTTTTCAATTTATTTCAAAATACAAGTAAGGAAGATCCAGCAAAAGCAGTAAGGAGTGGTGATAACATAGAGGAATCCAGGAAGATACAGTAACCTAGAATGTAAAATAAAAAGGTCATTGTATGAAGAAAGGACTAATACAATGTGTCAGATGCTCCCATCTGTGGCACTGAGGAAGTCCTACCCTGAAGAATTGAAAAATGAGAACTTGATGTGGTAACACAGACATTACTGAACACATTGATAGGAGTGGTTTGCTTGGAGGGGTGAAGAAAAGGTTGATTACTGTGGGTTCAAGAGAGAGTGAAAGGAAACAAGTACACACAACACTTAAAGAAACTTATATTTTGATATGGAGCAGAGAAATAGCTGGTGGTTGAAAAGGGATATGGAATGGAAATAAATAATGTTTGGTTTTATTGTGTTTTTATAATGGGAAGTACTAGAGCAGGTTAATCTGAAAAGCATGACATTAAACAAAAATGTAAACTAAAGTACAATACTATGTAATATATTTCAAAAGCACATAAGACAATACCATGTACATTTATATACATATAAATATACATATGTGTGTCTACATATGTAGAAAAACATGATCATATTCAAGGGAATTATATGTGTGTCTACATATGTATGTGTGTCTATATATGTAGAAAACATGATCATATTCAAGGGAATGATAAACACCAAATTTGGGATAGTTATCTCAGGAAAGGAAGGGAAAGGAATATAACTGGGGAAGGATAAAGTAGTAGCTGTACCTAAATCTAATATTTTGTTAAGGATCTGAAAGAAAAATGGCAAAATATTAAGGTATTACATAGCTAAGTGGTGGTTTTTAGCATGATACTGGTTTCTGTACTTTTCTATGTGTTTCAAATATTTCAATAAAACAGAAACAAAAATGTATCACACATTCTCTCTTCCATAAGTAGGGACTATGTAGATAAGCAGACAAGACATGATATATAAAGGTCAGCATTTTTTTAAAAAGAATGTTTTCAAAGACAAAAAAAGACAGGGCAAAAATATAACCAGGCATGCATTGTAATTTAAAAAACACACTTCTCCATGGCCATGATAAGTCTCATGAATAAAAAAGAAACAAATAATACCTGAGAAAGACTTAATTGTGGTTTTGCCCTTAAAAATTCTACTTAGTACACCAAATAAAACTGACAAGACTGTTTCTGATAGTTTAGATGTCTTGCATAAGTTCAAGGAATTTTACTTTTAAGCATTTAAGTAATTCACAAATCTCATACTTCCCAAGCACTTATCCTATAGTTAGGTAATATTTCAAAGAGAGGTTCCAATTTATGATTTGGCATTTAATTGAATTCTTTCTTACCTTGTCCAAAAACCAACAGCTTTAAAAATAATGAGATTTGATATGCCTAACCAATTTCACACCATGAAGGTAGGCCCTGCTTATGGACTACTGATGTTACATAAAAGAAATCAAGTGTGACTCCTGGCCAAGATGGAGTCATAGGTGGAAACACTATACCACATCACGCAACCAAAATTAAGGGCAACAAAGATTTAGAAATAAAAACAACCAGAACAGACAGAAAACTGAACTGTACAAAGGTCCAACAACTATTCACCCACACTGGTAATAGGGGTGGAGTCAGCAGCCAGCAGGGACAGGTTGCAGCAGGAAAACGCGAACCTAGGAGCACAGGTAATGCAGGGCTGACCATGTTCCCACATTCGCACACAGATAAACTAGGCAAAAATGGGCAGTGAGACAGACTGCGCATCCCAGGGCCCCAGCAACAGAAAATAAAGCCTAAAAGAACCTATTGAAAAGGGGCTGGGAGAGACTCCAAGCCTCATAGGAGAATTTGTTGGAGAGACCCACAGGGTCCTCGAACCCACCCACCCAGGAATCAGCATCAGAAGGGCCCAATTTGCTTGTGGGAAGCAGCAGAAGGGACTGAAATTCAAGAGACAACAGAGCAAGCACCACTGCTCCCTCTCTGACCCCGCCCCCACATACAGCATCACAACCCAGCTACTGGGTTGCCCCACTCTGGTGAACACCTAAGGCTCCACCCCTCACTACATAACAAGAACAACCTGACCAAAAAAAAAATATTTCTCAAACAGAAGAACAAATCAAAACCCAGAGCTAATACTTTTAAGCTACCAAGAGATAACCAACCTATCAGATGTTCAAAACACTGATGATCATGATGCTCACAGAACTAGTTGATTTTAGTCACAAATTAGATGAAAAAATGAAGGCTACACTATGTGAAATGAAGGAAAATGCACAGGAAACCAATAGTGATGGGAAGAAAACTGGGACTCAAATCAAGGAAGTGGACCATAAGGAAAGAAGAAACAACCCAACAGAAAAGAATGAAGAAACAAGAATTCAAAAAAATAAGGAGAGGCTTAGGAACCTCCAGGACATCTTTAACAGTTCCAACATCTGAATTATAGGGGTACCAGAAGGGGAAGAGGAAGAGCAACAAGTGGAAAACTTATTTGAACAAATAATGAAGGAGAACTTCCCCAATCTGGCAAAGGCAATAAACTTCCAGGAAATGCAAGAAGCTCAGAGTCCCAAAGAAGGTGGACCCAAGAAGGAACACACCAAGGCACATCATAATTACATTACCCAAGATTAGAATGAAAGAGAGAATTCTAGAAGCAGCAAGAGATAAGGGGACAGTCACCTACAAAGGAGTTCCCATCAGACTATCAGCTGATTTCTCCAAAGAGACCTTACAGGCAAGAAGGGGCAGGAAAGAAGTATTCCAAGTCATGAAATCCAAAGACCTACAACCAAGATTGCTCTATCCGGCAAAGCTTTCATTTAGAATGGAAGGGCAGATAAAGTGTTTCTCAGATAAGGTCAAGTTCAAGGAGTTCGTCACCACCAAGCCCTTATTCTATGAAATGTTAAAGGGATTTATCTAAGAAAAAGAAGATAAAAAAGATGAACAGTGAAAGGATGGCAAACTCATAGTTACTAACAACCACACCTAAAACAAAAGCAAACTAAGCGGACAGCTAGATCATGAGCAAAGCCACAAAAATGGAGATCACATGGAGGGTTAGCAACAGGGGAGTGGGAGCAGGAGAAGAGGGAGAAGGTACAGAGAAGGAGTAGCAGAGATGGTAGGTAGAAAATAGACAGGTGGGAGGGCAAGAATAGTATGGGAAATATAGAGTCTAAAGAACTTGTGACACGTGGACATAAACTAAAGGGGGAAAATGGTGGGGGAGGGGTGTGCAGGGTGGAGGGGAATGAAGGGGGGAATAGGACAACTGTAATGGCATAATCAATAAAATATATTTTTAAAAAAGAAATCAAGTTTTTGTACCATATTCCATCTTTAAATAAAAATTTTATAACTACTATATTCAGAAAAGCTGACAGAAAAGACCAGTGAAAAATGCTAAACACCACAAAAACAAAAAACTGCAAAAGGTAGAAAAATTGTACATAATTGCAATTCTGTAAATTAAGTTATGTATAGCAGCATCACTAAAAGTTCAAAGTCATCTTGAAATGGCAAAATATGGAATCTGAAAAACAGAATCTTATTAAGAAATGGTTTGTTATACAAAAGTTAATATTTTAAAACATTAGACTGACTATCGAATCATTCAGCTTTCACATAGGACAGACACCACCATGTTCCCCTCTTACTCGTGGCACTAAAGAAGTCCTACTCTAAAACATTTAAGTACTAGATGTTGAACTCAGTGGTGATTATTCCTTAGAGCAAATCTAAAGCTGACTAGCACTATGTGGTATGTTCCCACATACACACCCCTAACAAAATGGGCAATGCTATAAATAATAATGGTTGCACTATCCTAAAGGTTGCAGCTACTGATGATTTCAGAGAACACCTTTTATGTAAGTGATAATCCTTCCTGCTTTCCTAATCAGCATTTTGGGCCACAACTAGGGGGTCCAGAGGGGTATAATAAAACCACTTCTATGTCTCAATTCATACAAAAAAGATTAGGTTCCCCAAACCCTTTCCCTGTCTGCATGCCAGGGTAGCTGATACATTGTACTCAACAATTTCAGCTTTCTACCTGTAATCACTGAGGCAATCTGCCTATCTTCACCACCATCTTGCTCTTTACTGCTACAGATATAAACCATATACCACGCAGCTCCAGTACTTTTTGCAATAATATCACTCCTTCCTTCTCAATGTGATCCCTTAGACATCCCTTTTAATGTTGTCACTCATAACAGGCTTTAGGAATGTCAATGGAATACACTATTGGCTAATGGGTTCACAAAGAATGCTGCTGCTGGTAGACCATGGGTTACACTTTGAGAACTAATGTTTTACACATGACAGTTTTTATGAAAAGTCCAGAAGAATCAAATGGAAAATCAACACATTAAGATGCCCACTACAGATATATCAGTTCCACAAAGACACAGATTTCTTATATTCCAACAAAACTTATAAAATACTTAGGAATAAGCTTGAAAAATATAATGTTCTTATAAAAATAAAATTTTACTGAAGTTCATGAAATAATAAAGTATCTGAATAAATGGATACATACAAGTATATACACAATATAGAAGAATAGAAAAACTCAAAACTAGAGAGGTAAATTTCAGTCAAAATGCATGTAGAAATTCAATGCAATTCCAATTGAATTAGCAAAGGGCCAGAATTTTTGTAAAGGGGGATGGATATTTCACATGTTGAATCCATAGTTCATTAAAAAATGCAAACACATAAAAGTTGTTCAATTTTTTTAAAGAACAAAATTAGGGTAGAGCCAACTTTCTTCAAATGATATTAAAAATGTATAATAAAGGTACAGTAACTATAACAGCGTGGTACTAGTGTGGGAATAGACAAAGTAATCAATAGAACAGAATCCAATATACGGGGAATCCAATATGAGAATCTGGTAGTTGTCATCAGTAGCAAAAAAGATTAATTCAATAAATAGGTTTGGAGAAACTGGCTATTTTGGGGGGGGGGCTGAAATCATCTCTATACCAGATAGATTAAATGTATAAATATAAAAAATTATAAAAGTAGTAGAAGAAGATAGAGAATATATTTTCAAAGAAGCATAAATAAAATCTTTCTAGGGGCTGATACAAAACTCAGAAGCCATACAGAAAATGAAAATCATTTATGTTTATTAGTAAAAAAAAGACAATTCTATATAATACAATACAACACAAGCATACTTAAGTCATTGCAAGTGGGTGTAGGGAGGAAAATGCAATTCCTATAACAAGCAAAGATTTAACATTCATAATACATAAAGCATTCCCCAAAAAGTTAATAACAAAGGTGAACAACCCAATGGGCATATATTTGAACAGGACTTTCACAAAAGAATAACAACAAAAAGAAATATATACCAAAAGATATTCAGGGGATCCAAGATGGTGGCAGAGTAGGTGGAAGTTATACTCACCTCCTCCCAAGACCAAACTGGAATTACAACTAAATTATAGAACAATTACCCTGAATAACCAACTTCAAACTAGCTGAACAGAAATCTTATAACCAAGGATTAATAGAAGCCACATGGAGACAGGTAGGAAGGGTGGACACACAAAGACAGCTGGCCTGACACCCATAAAAGGTGATTCAGAATCTAGAAGGATATTTCGGCTGCAAAGGTCTGCCCTTAGAAGCGAGGGGTCTCAACCCCATGCTGAGCTCCCCAGCATGGCAGAGCACTAGAAACAGGAAGAGGGACCTATATAACATCTAGCTGTGAAAATCAGTGGAGAGTCCATCTTCTAGGGAAAGAAGAGAGTCTACTACAAAACCAGATATTAAAAGGTCATCACACAAAATCTTACTTGCAGTCACTCACCCTGGGTGCTGGTTGGACAGGAGATAACTCAGAGTGGTTTGGAGTGATACAGGGAAAGATTGAGTTTTGTTCTGTGGCTTTGGGTAGAGGTCTAAAGGGACCACTATCAAAGGCCCTGTGCTGAGTCCCTCTTGCACACCATCCACAGACACCATTCTTGGATCAAGCACTCCCCTCCATACAAAATCAGCCTGGAGAAATGCACTAATCCCAATCCTACTGACATGCTGCCAAGCTTGCATCCTGTGGAGAAGTCTACTGACTATGGCACGCATGGGCTCATGGTGAAGACCTTCTTTTTCTTTAAAGATCTTATTTATTTATTTTTAGAGGGTAATAAAGAGAGAAAGACAGGGAGAGAAACATCAGTGTGTGGTTGCCTCTTGTGCACCCCATACTGGGGGCCTGGCCAGAAGCCTAGGCATGTGCCCTGACTGGGAATTGAACTGGCAACCCTTTGGTTCATAGGCTGGGGCTCAATCCACTGAGCCACACCAGCCAGGGCTGAAGACTTTCTTAAATTATTCTCAGAGAGGTCCAGGCAGACTCAGTGGGTAGCAGAGATGCAGAGAGAGAAACTGACTTATGCAGCTCTATGTGAGGGCCGCATTTCTTTCATACCCCCAATAGGTGCCACCATTCCTGTGCAGAGGCCTCCCTCCATATGGTCAAATCCTAGACTTACTCTGATGACTCCCTGAGACCTTGCCCCAACATAAAAGTCCACAGGCCACAAGTGAGTGACAACTGGCCTTGGTGTACACTGAGACTTCTGCTAAATGTCCTCAAACCCCACACTGATGCCAAATTTGAATCTGAATCAACCTGGTGAACACTACTCACCCCTACATGGTGACTCACTAAGAATCTACCTCACAAAACTAGCATACCACTGCAGACTGTTTTGTGGCAGAGCCAAAGAAGCAGTTGGCAGGCAAAGGTGAATCTGTGAATGCCATGCCACATTTTATGACCTTCCTCAATGGTTAGTGCTGGTGGAAGCCAACCTGGGCATGTAGTCAGATCCCTACAAGATTCACCCAGGCCCATCAGAGGCAACCAAAAACTGTGGATCATGGTGTGGCTACAAACAGGTATACCAGGGCCAGTCAAAGACAGTGTCTGACATTGATCTGCACAAGAGTCCCTCCCAAGAGGCCCCAGAACCAACACACTTCATGGCCGGCTTCAGACAACATCAGAGAATAACCCAATTAGCTTTACAAGTGGCATATCCAAAGGTACATCTCAGCAGGCACCAGTCCATGCTAGGGTGAATTCTGCTTTGTGGGGTAAGCCTGCATGCTGCAGCTCATACACTGTGGTTATGGTCAATTTTCATAGTCAGGAACCTTAAAGGTTGATACCACCCACAGATAGACCAACATCAATAAAGACTCATTTACCACAGATGGGCTTATATAACACATACAAGGGACATTCTTGGAGCACCTAAATCAGGTGATCAGGGAAAGTATGTAAATGAGTCCCACAGAACACCCAGTACATAAGACCACCCTACCAAGATTTCAAGGCACAGCAGATCTACCTTAATACATAGAAACAAACACAGAGAGGCAGCCAAAATGCAGCACAAAGAAACATGCCACAAATGAAAAATCAGGAGAAATACCCAGAAAAAAAACTAAATAAAATGAAGGCAAGCAATCTACTAGATACAGAGTTCAAAACAATGGTTATAAGGATGCTCAAGGAACTTGGAGGAAGAATGGATGAAATCAGTGATAATCTCAACAAAGAGATAGTAAGCATAAAAATACATAGAAACTATAAAAAGAACCAGTCAGAAATGAAAAGTACAATATCTAAAAATGAAGAATACAGTGGAAGAAATTAGTAACAGATTAAATGAAGCAGAGAATTAAATCAGCGATTTGAAAGACAAGATAGTAGAAACATCCACTCACAGCAGTATTAAAAAAAAGACACTAAAAAATGAGGATCGTGTAAGGGACCTCTAGGACAACTTCAAGCATAACAACCACATCATAGGGTTATTAGAAAGAGAACAGAGAATGAAAAGGGTTGAGATATTATTTAAATAAAGAAAGACTGAAAAATTCTCTAACCTGGAGGAGGAAAAAGACACACAAGTCCAGGAAGCACAGAGAGTACCAGCTAAGATGTATCCAAAGAGGCCCATGCCAAGATACATCATAATTAAAATAGCAAGGGTTATTAGCAAAAAAAAAAAAAAAAAGAATCTTAAAAGCAGCCAGAGAAAAAGTTACCTACAAGGGAGGTCCCATACACTGTCAGCTGATTGCTCAACAGAAACATTTCAGGCCAGAATTGTTAGGCATGAAATACTCAAAGTGATGAAAAGCAAAGACCTACAACCAAGACTACTCTACCCAGCAAGTCTATAATTTAAAATGAAAAGAGAGCTCCTTCACCAGGGACCAGACAAGATGGGCCATGTTCACACCAAGTCCATAACGAAGGTGGCCTGGGTTGTCATCAAAAAGTATTACATGTGCCTGAATGATGCCTTCCACGCCAACAAGGACATGTGTGAGAAGATCACTATTATCCTCAACAATAAGCTCTGAAACAAGCTCTGTCACATATCTGATGAAGTGGATTCAGAAAGACCCCATGAGAGGTATAGCCACCAAGCTGCAGGAAGAGGAGAGAGAGAGGAGAGATAATTATGTTCCTGAGGTCCGAGCCCTAAATTTGGAAATCATTAAAATTGATCCTGACACTAAGAAAATGCAGAAGTTCTTAGACTTTGACAGTCTGTCCAACCTGCAGGTCACTCAGCCTACAGTTATGATGCATTTCAAAACACTATGTGGAGCTGCCCTGGCTGGTGTAGCTCAGTGGATTGAGCACCAGCCCATGAAACAAAGGATCGTGGTTCAATTCCCAGTCAGGGCACATGTCTGGGTTGCAGGCCAGTTCCCAAAAGGGGCCAGTTCCCAGCAGGGGACACATGAGAAGCAACCATACAGTGATATTTCTCTCCCTCTCTCCTTCCCTTACCTTCTAAAGATAAATAAACAAACAAACAAACACTATGTGGAGCCATTTGATTCTTTCCACTGTGCTGTAATATTATCAATAAACTATTGACAACTTCAAAAATAATTAAGTACTTAATTAATTAAAGGAAATATTGTGGGGAGAAAATGCAGACAACTGTAATTGAACAACAATAAAGGAATTTAAATAAATACAGACAGAAAGAAAGAAGATATAAAGAGCTTCCCAGACAAGAAAAAGCTAAAGTAGAATATTATCACCAAACCAGTATTACAAAAACATGTTAAAGGAACTTTAAGAAGGAAGAAGAAGGAGGAGGAGAAAACATAATTATGAATACTAAATGGCAATAAATTATACCTTTCAATAATCATGTAAACATAAATGAATTAAATGTTCCAATCAGAAGACATAGGGTAGCTGAATATATAAAAACAAAACCTGATACATATATATGCTGTCTACAAGAAACCCACCTTAAAACGAAAGACAAAGAAAGACTGAAAGTAAAGGGATAGAAAAAGATATTTCATGCAAATGAAAATTTTTAAAAAGTTGGGTAAAGACATTCATAACAGACAAAATAGACTTTACAACAAAGTCTACAATAAGAGAAAAAGTAGGATGTTACATAGTCATCAAGGGATCAACCCAACAAGAGGATATAACCCTTGTAAATATTTATGCACCCAACATAGAAAAACCTAAACATATAAATCAAATATTTATGGGCATAAAGGGAGAGATAAACAGTAATAAAGACATAGTAGGGGATTTTAACATCCCCTTGACATGAAAGGACTGATCTTCCAGACAGAAAACCAACAAGAAAAGAGCAACCTAAACCAACACACTAGAACACATGGATATAACTGATTTTTTCAGAGCATTTCATTCCAAATAAGGAAAATATACATTCTTTTCAAGTATTCATGGAATATCTTCCAGGATACACCACATACACAAAATGAGTCTCAATAAATTTAAGAAAATTGAAAGCATACCAAGCATCTTCTCTGATCACAATGGTATAAAACTAGAAATGAATTACAAGAAAAACACTAAAAAATGCACAAAGACATGGAGACTAAAAAGTATGTTACTAAACAATAAAGGGTTTAACAATGAGATGAAATAACAAATCAAAGGATACCTCGAAACAAATGAAAATGAGAACACAACAATGCAAAATCTATGGGACACCGCAAAGGCAATCCTAAGAGGAAAATTCATAGCATTACACACCTACCTCAAGAAACAAGAAAAATCTCCAATAAACAACCTAACCTTACACCTACAGTAATTAGAAAAAGAATAGCTAACAAAGCCAAAGTAAGTAAAAGGAAATAAATAATAAAAATCAGATCACAAATAATATACAAACTAAAAAAATTACAAAAATAAGTGAAACAAGAGCAGGTTCTTTTAAAAGATAAAAAAAAGGTCTCTTTTGGGAAATCCACTGACGGTCTGATGGGATCTCCTTTGTAGGTAACTGTCCCCTTATCTCTTGCTGCTTCTAGGATCCTCTCCTTCCTTTTAATCTTGGCTAATGTAATGATCATGTGCCTTGGTGTGTTCCTTCTAGGGTCCACCTTCTTTGGGACTCTCTGTGCTTCCTGGATTTCCTGGAAGTCTATTGCCTTTGCCAGAATGGAGAAGTTCTATTTCTCAAAAGAGACCTTACAGGCAAGAAGGGGCTGGAAAGAAGTATTCCAAGTCATGAAAGCCAAAGACCTACAACCGAGATTGCTCTATCCAGCAAAGCTTTCATTTAGAATGGAAGGACAGATAAAGTGCTTCTCAGATAAGATCAAATTCAAGGAGTTCATCATCACCAAGCTGTTATTATATGAAATGTTAAAGGGACTCAGCTAAGAAAAAGAAGATAAAAAAATATGAAAAGTGAAAGGACAGCAAACTCAGTAATTAACAACCACACCTAAAACAAAAGCAAACTAAGCAGACAGCTGGATCAGGAGCTGAACCATACAAATGAAGATCACATGGAGGGTTAGCAACAGGGGACTGGGAGAAGGAGAAGGGGGGAGAAGGTACAGAGAATAAGTAGCATAGGAGGTAGATAGAAAATAGATGGGGGGAGGGCAAGAATAGTAGGGGAAATATGGAATCTAAACAACTTGAGACACGTGGTCATAAACTAATGGGGGAATGGTGGGGGATGTGCAGGGTGAAGGGAAATGAAGGGGGGAATAGAACAACTGTAATGGCATAATCAATAAAATATATTTTTAAAAAATAAATAAAATAAAATTATAATTCTAAAAAAAAGATTGATAAACCTTTAACTACATGCAATAAGAAAGACAGAGAACCCTGACAGGTGTGGCTCAGTTGGCTGGGCATCAACCCACAAAGCAAAAGGTCACTGGTTCAATTCCCCATCAGGGCATGAACCAGGTTGCAGGTTTGGTTCCTGGTCAGGGCATGTTCAAGAGGCAGCCTATCATTGTTTCCCTCTTACATCAATGTTTCTCTCCTCCTCTTTCTCCTTCCATTCCCCTCTCTCTAAAAATAAATAAATAAATCTAAATAAGAAAAAGGGGCTCCAAGTAAATAGAATCAGAAAAGAAATAGGAGAAACAATAAGTGACCAAAAAGATAACAAGGATTATAAGAAAATATTGTGATCTATATGCCAACAAATTGAACAATCTGAAAGAAATGGGTAAATTCCTAATAGCATACAATCTTCCAAAACTGAATCAAGAAGAAACAGGATATATAAACAGGTGGGTTACTATCAACAATATCAAAGCAGTAATTTAAAAAAATTCCAACAAACAAAAGTCGTGGACCACGTGGCTTCCCAAGAAAATTTCAGCAAACATTCAAAGAAAAACTAACACCTATGCTTCTCAACCTATTCCAAAAAATATTCAAGAGGAGGAAAGATGCCCAAACTCATTAGACCGGCATTGTCCTAATTCCAAAACCACATAAAGATACTACAAGAAAGGAAAATTGTAGGCTAATATCCCTGATGAACAGAGATGCTAAAGCCCTCAACGAAATATTAGCAAAGCAAATTCAGCAAAACATTAAGAAGATCAAACATATGACCAAGTGGGAATCATTCTTGAAGTGCCAGCTTGGTACAATATCTGTAAATCAATTCATGTGACACAACACATTTAAAAAATGAAAGCCAAAATTATATTATTATATCAATAAATGCAAAAAAGCATTTGACAAAATCACATACCATTTATGATTAAAAAAATCATTATCAGTAAAGTGGGACTAGAGAGAACATACCTCAAAATAATAAAGGCGATATACAAGAAACCCACAGCTAACATACTCAACAGGGAAAAACTAAAAGTGTTTCCCTTATGATCAGGAACAAAACAGGAATGTCCACTTTCACCACTCTTATTTAACATAGTACTGGAAGTCTAGACACAGACAAGAAAAAAATAAAGGTATTCAAATAAAAATAGAAGTAAAACGGTTATTACTTGCAAATGGCATGATACTGTATATAGAGAACCTTAAAGATTCCACCAAAAAACTACTAGTACTGATAAATAAATTCAGTAAAATAGGATGATACAAAATAAATATCCAGAAATCAGTTATATTCAATATACCAATAATGAACCATCAGAAAAGAAAACTTAAAAAAATCCCATTTGCAATTGCATGAAAATAATTAAATACCTAGGAATATATTTAACCAATGAGTTAAAAGACCTGTACTTGGAAAATTGTAAGATAGTGAAGAAAGAAACTAGAAAAAAATACAAATAAGTAAAAGCATATACTGTGTTTATGAAGAGGAAATATTAACGTCACTAAAATATCCATACTATCCAAAGAAATCTATAGATTCAACACAATTCCTATCAAAATACCAATGACATATTCACATAACTATAACAAATAATCCAAAATTTTATATGACTACAAAAAGACTCCAAATAGTCACAGCAACCTTGAGAAAAAAAGGACAAAGTTAAAGGTATCAAGCAATTTGATATCAAACTATATACAAAGCTACAAAAATCAAAACAGCATGGCACTGGCATAAAAACAGACATATAGATCAATGGAATGGAGTAGAGAAACCAGAAATAAATCCACACATATATGGTCAATTAATATTTCATAAAGGACACAAGAACATACAATGAGGTAAAGACAGTCTATTCAATGAATCGTGTTAGGAAAATTGAGCAGATACATGCAAAAAATAAAACTAGACCACCTTTTTATGCCATATACAAGAATAAATTCAAAATGGATTAAAGAATTAAGTGTGAGACTCTAAATCATAAACCCCCTAGAACAAAACATAGGCAGTAAAATCTCTGACATTTCTCTTAGCAATATTTTTTTCTGATATATCTCCTCGGGCAAGGGAAACAAAAGAAAAAAATAAATAGTTGGGTCTACATCAAACCAAAAACATTTTGCACAACAAAGTAAACTATCAAAAAAATAAAAAGACAACCCAATGAATGGGAAAACATATTCACTAATACATCTGACAAGGAGTTAATATCCAAAATTTATAAAGAACTCATAAAACACAATACCAAAAAATCCCCAAACAATCCAATTTAAAAATGGCCAAAGGATCTGAATAGATACTTCTCTAAAGAGTACATACAGATGGCCAATAGACATGAAAATATACTCAATGTCATTAATCATCAGAGAAATGCAAATTAAAACCACAAAAAACATCACCTAAAACCTGTCAGAATGGCTATCATCAATATATCAACAAAAATTGTTGGCTAAGATGTGGAGAAAAGGAAATCTTCATGCACTATTAGTTTGAATGCAGACTGGTGCACTTACTGTGGAAAACAGTATAGAGGGCCCTCCAAAATCTTAAAAAGGAACTGCCTTATAAAGGATCATAAGATAAATATTGTGAAAGGTATAATCCAGATATATACCCAGTGATTTCACTTTTGGGTATATATCTGAAAAAACCCAAAACACTAATTCAAAAAAATATATGTACCCCCATGTTCATTGCTGCATTATTTACCATAGCCAAGAAACAGAAGCAACCCAAGTGACCATCAATAGAGGAGTGGATAAAGAAGAGGTTGCACAGACATACAATGAAATATTAGCCATAAAAAAGTGAAATCTTACCATTTGTGACAACATGGAAACAGACTGACAACAACTAGAGGGGACAGAGGAGGGGGATAACAGTGGATAGAAGGGGAGGATTAGTCAAAGAACACATACAAATGACCCAATGGACATGGGCAATAGTGTGGAGATTGACTGGGAGTGGGGGGTGGGCAGGGTGAAGTAGAGAAAAGGTGAAAAATTGGGACAACTCTAATAAAATAACAAAAAAGTTTTTAAAGATATTAACACACTTATTAAATACTATTTACCATAGAAAAATCCTTTATTTCCCATGAAAGTATTACAAACAAGAAAAAGCCAATGAAAGAGAAAGAAGAAAACCTTACAAAAATTTCAAATAAAATCTATATAGAAACTTAGGAAGATAAACAAAAATTGTTGTGCATTTTAATGAGCAAACAAATTAATTGGGCTCATCTATGAAAATAGTTTCTGTGAGTTTAAGCAAGGCAAAGGTTGTTTTTTCCCCATCTCCATGGTCACAAGGCATTATTCAGTTTGTACTACACATTTCAGCGAGTAAAATTTTTAGTGGTTTTATATCATGGTAATCATCTTAACAGAAAGTTGTTTATTCAAACAAAATGAGATTCAAAATTATTTTAAGACAAAAGTGCCTATATCTCCAATATAATGGATTTATCAAGTTACAGGTGATTCTTAAAAAATCCAGATAGCTTTAAAACTCAAGAATTTATATAGCATTATATTTTTCTAGTGTTGTAAAAGTAAACATTAAATCATTGTATTATCTTTGTACAAGAGGCCTTTAGCTGAAGGCTCCTGGTTTGCAAACCAGCCTATAGCTAAAATCTGAAGTCCATGCTGTAAGCACCAAGCAACATTAAAACAACAGCAAAAATAAAGTATTTCCCAGTAATAAATTCAGTATGCTACTTCCTTAAAAAGAAAAAAATGAACCATTTCCCAAAATAACATAGGTGAATAACAATAAAAGATATTTAAAGTCTTTGACTATATTTTTGACAAAAATTTTGTGAACAGATTTTGCAGAATTCACATTGATGAGAATTTTTTAAAGTCTACTCACAAGAGCAAGAAAAAAAAAGAGGCTCAGAAAGAATGAAGAGGGATTAAGAGTAATGCAAGACAATATGAAATATAATAATATGCAAATAATAGGGATACCAGAAAGAGAAGAAGAGCAAGGGATAGAAAACCTATTTGAAAAAGTAAAGGTGGAAAATTTTCCTAATTTGATGAGAGTAAAAGTCACACATATCCAGAAAATACAGAGTCCCAATCAAGAGGAACCCAAAGAGGCCCACTTCAAGACACATCATCATTAAAATGGCAAAATTTCAAGACAAACAGAAAATCTTAAAGACAGCAAGGGAGAAACAGGAAGTAACATGCAAGGGAGCACCAATAAGGTTAGCAGATGACTTCTCAATGAAAATGCTCCAAGCCAGAAGAGAATGGCAAGAAATATTCCAAATAATGAGAACCAGACGCCTGAAACCAAGGCTACTTTACCCAGCAAGGTTCTAAATCAAGATAGAAGGCCAAATACAGAGCTTCCAAATCAAAAGAAGTCTAAAGAATACACCTCCAAAAACCAGCTCTGTAAGAGATGCTAAAAAAACTGCTTTAAGGAAAGAAAAAGAGAGAGGGAGAGACAGAGAGGAACAGAGGTACAAAAATAGCAATGAATAAGTACCTATCAATAATAACCTTAAATATAAATGGATTAAATGCTCCAATCAAAAGACATAGAATAGCTGAATGAATAAGAAAGCTATCAAAAGACATAGAGTAGCTGAATGGATAAGAAAGCATGACCCATGCATGTGCTACCTACAAGAGACCCACTTCAGGACTAAAGACCTACACAGACTAAAACCGAAGAGCTGGAAACAAATTTTCCAAGCAAATGGGCAGGAAAAAAAAGCTGGGGTAGCAATACTCATATCAGAAAAAACAGACTTCAAAAAAAGGGCCACAAAGAAAAACTCAGAATATCACTTCATAATACTCAAGGGAAAAATCCACCAAGAAGACATAAACATTGTAAATATACATGCACACAACATAGGAGCACCCAAATATATAAAGAAAATCTGAGAGGACTTCAAGAAAGATATGTTTTTTAATTTTTTAATTAATTTGTTTATTGGTTATGCTGTTACAGTTGTTCTATACCCCCCCTTCATTCCCCTCCACACTACCCCCATGTCCCCATCATTACCCCCCTTTAGTTTATGACCATGTGTCTCAAGTTCTTTAGATTCTGTATTTCCCATACTATTCTTGCCCTGCCACCTGTCTATTTTCTATCTACCATCTATGCTACTTATTTTCTGTACCTTCTCCCCCCTTCTCCTCCTCCCACTCCCCTGTTGCTAACCCTCCTTGAGATCTTCATTTCTATGTTTGCACTCCTGATCTAGCTGTCCTTTTAGTTTGCTTTTGTTTTAGGTGTGGTTGTTAATAACTGTGAGTTTGTTGTCCTTTCACTGTTCATGTTTCTTTAACTTCTTTTTCTTAGATAAGTCCCTTTAACATTTCATATAATAAGGGCTTGGTGATGATGAACTCCTTGAATTTAATCTTATCTGAGAAGCACTTTATCTGTCCTTCCATTCTAAATGAAAGTTTTGCTGGATAGAGCAATCTTGGTTGTAGGTCTTTGGATTTCATGACTTGGAATACCTTTTTCCAGCCCCTTCTTGCCTGGAAGGTCTCTTTTGAGAAATCTGCTGACAGTCTGATGGGGACTCCTTTGTAGGTGACTGTCCCCTTAGCTCTTGCTGCTTCTAGTATTCTCTCCTTCATTTTAATCTTGGCTAATGTAATGATGATGTGCCTTGGTGTGTTTCTTCTTGGGTCCAACTTCTTTGGGACTCTCTGAGCTTCCTGGATTTCCTGGAAGTCTATTTCCTTTGCCAGATTGGGGAAATTCTCCTTTATTATTTGTTCAAATAAGTTTTCCACTGGTGGCTGTTCCTTTCCCCCTTCTGGTACCCCTATAATTTGGATGTTGGAGCGTTTAAGATGTCCTGGAGGTTCCTAAGACTCCTCATTTTTTTGAATTCTTGCTTCTTTACTCTTTTCTGTTTGGCCATTATTTGCTTTCTTCTGGTCCACTCCATTGATTTGAGTCCCAGTTTCCTTTTCATCGCTATTGGTTTCCTGTGCAATTCCATTCATTTCAATTAGTTTCGCCTTCATATGTTTTTCTAATTTGTGGCTATAATCAACCAGTTCTGTGAGGATCCTGATCACCAGTGTTTTAAACTGTGTGTCTGAGAGTTTTGCTATTTCTTCATTGCTTAGATGTATAGGCTCTGGGGCTTTGAGATCTTCTTGAGCCATTTTTGGTCTGTTTGCGCCCATTAAGTCTGAGGAGCAGAGCCTTGGACTCCCAGGTCGCTGGGTTGTGACTCTGTATGTGGAGGCGGGGTCAGAGCTGGGAAATGGCAGTCTCCTCTGCTGTTTCTCACAGCTGGGTGACAAGCAGAGGCTTAGGTTGTTCACCGGGGCTGGGCCACGTAGGTCGCTGGATTATGACGCTGTATGTGGAGGCAGGGTCGGAGCAGGGAAATGGCCACTGGGGCTGCTGGCTCTCGTCCAATCACCCACTCCCTCGCTTGTCTATCCACACACGAATGCATGACCACAGTCAACCCGCAGCCCTGCTCCCTCGCTGTTTCCCTGAGATTGCTTGCTGAGTTGCACACCAGGTCCAACCCTGCGCCTGGATTCTCCACACCTGAGTCCCTCTGACCGAGTTTTCCTGTGCTGCCCCGCTCTTCCAGCTGCTGCTTTCGCCCCTCTTACCAGTCAGGCTGAAGAATTTGTTGTTATCAGACTTCCGAAAAGTTCAATTTTCTGTGTTCTGGCTGTGTTTTCTGTTGCTATTATATACTTTTCTCTAAACTTGGTTGTGTGAGGAAGCATAGCATCTCCAGCTATGCCTCCATCTTGGAGGAAGTCTCTCTCAAGAAAGATATTGACAGCAACACAATTATAGTTGTGGATTTCAACACCCCACTGTCAAAAATGGACAGATCTTCCAAACAAAATATTAATCAAAACAGCCTGGTAATGGCATAAAAACAGGCACATAGACCAATGGAACAGAACAGAGAGCCCAGAAATAAACTGAAGTCTCTACAATCAATTAATATTCGACAAAAGGGGCATCAAAGTATAATGGAGTAAAAATAGCCTCTTCAGCAAATGGTGTTGGGAGATCTGGACAGCCATGTGCAAAAAAAATGAAACTCGAGCACCAACTTACACCAAACACCAAAATAAATTCAAGGTGTATAAAAGACTTAAATATAAAACATAACATCATTAAAGTCCTAGAGGAGAACATAGGCAGGAAAATCTCAGATATTTCATACACCAGCGTATTTACTAATATGTCCCCTAGAGCAACTGACATAAAGGAAAGAATAAACAAATGGGATCTCAGAAAAATAAAAAGCTTCTACACAGCTAAAGGAAACAGTATTAAAATAAAAAGAGAACCAACTGTAGGGGAAAACATACTTGCCAATGATACCTCAGACAAGGGTTTAATCTTCAAAATACACAAGGAACTTACACGAGTCCACTCTAAGACAAATAACCCAATTAAAAAGTGGGCAAAGAACTTGAACAGACACTTCTCCAAGGAGGATAGACAGAGGATCCAGAGTCACATGAAAAGATGCTAAATATCGCTAGCTATCAGAGAGATGGAAATTAAAACCACAATGAGATACCACTTTACATCAGTCAGAATGGCCATCTTAACAAAAGCAACAAACTACAAGTGTTGGATAGGTTGTAGAGCAAAGGGAACCCTAGTTCACTGTTGATGGGACTGAACACTGGTACAACCACTATGAAAAACAATATGGAATTTTCTAAGAAAACTAAAAATGGATCTGCCTTTTCACCCAGCAATTCCACTGCTATGATTATATCCTAAGAACCCTGAAACACCAATCCAAGAGAACTTATGCACCCCAATGTTCATAGCAGCACAATTTACAATAGCCAAGAGTTGGAAGCAACCTAGGTGACCATCAGTAAATGAGTGGATCAAAAAATTATGGTACATATACACAATGGTATTCTACGCAGCAGAAAGAAAGAGCTCCGACCCTTTGCAACAGCATGGATGGAACTGGAAAGCATTATACTGAGTGAAATAAGCCAAGTGGTGAAAGACAAATACCATATGATCTCACCTTTAACAGGAACCTAAACAACAAAATAAAACAAGCAAGCAAAACATAACCAAAGACACTGAAATAGAAAACAGGCTGACAGGGACCAGAGGGGAGAGGGGATGGAATTTCAAGGGAAATGGGGAAGGTGGGTTTACAGGAACAAGTATAAAAGACACATGGACAACAACTAAGGGGGGTGGAAATGGGAGGGAGGTGGGGAGCACTGGGGGGGTGAGCTGGGATAGAAGTAAAAGACAGAAAACTGTACTTGAACAACAATTAAAAAATAAATTTTTAAAAATAAATAAAATTATTTTTTAAAATTAAAAAAATAAAAGTCTACTCACTTCTATATACTGTACATTTCTAAATTGTATGTGGTGTAGATGGGTGGCTCAGTTGTTTGGAGCATCATCCCATACACCAAAAAGTTGTGGATTCTATTCCTGGTCAGGGCACATACCTAGGTTGTGAGTTTGACCCCAGTTGGGATATGTACAGGAAGCAAATGATTGATGTTTCTCTAACTTTCTCACTCTCTCTCTCTGCTCCCCTCCTCCTCTCTTCCAAAAAAAATCAATAAATATATCCTTGGGTGATGATTTCGAAAATTTAAAAATAAAGAAATAAAGTATATGTAAAACACTATATATAATACTTGTTATTCTGATTACGAAGAATGTATTGAGCTATGCCCATGATCAGCTAATAAATCAAGAACCCTACTTAATTAAGATCTACTCTAATTAATGTATAACAATCATAGAAAAATTTATTCACTTATGCTCCCTAAAGGTTTATCATATTCTTCAATATTACATTTAAAAGAGAAAGTATTAACTTTTTTTGGTGTTTTATTATTTATTTATTTATAATTTTTTAAATTAATTTCTTTTTAATTATTTTTCAAGTACAGTATTCTGTCTTTTACTCCCTTCCCAGCCCACCCCCGGTGCTCCCCCACCTACCTCCCCTTTCCACCCCCCTTAGTTGTTGTCCATGTGTCCTTTATGCTAGTTCCTGTAAATCCTTCCCCTCTTTCCCCTGAAATTCCCTCCCTTCTCCCCTCTGGTCGCTCTCCCCCTGTTCTCGATTTCAGTGTCGTTGTTTTTATTTTGCTTGCTTGTTTGTTTTGTTGTTTAGCTTCCTGTGAACAGTGAGATCATATGGTATTTGTCTTTCACCACCTGGCTTATTTCACTTGGCATAATGCTTTCCAGTTCCATCCAAGCTGTTGCAAAGGGTAGGAGCTCCTTCAGAAAGTATTAACAGCATGCAGGCCCACAGGAAGATAGTAGTTTTTCTGGGTCCACCGAGTGTAGCAAATTGAACAAAACAAAAAAAAAGGTTGAAAGGGAAGTGAAGGTAGTTCTATCCTTTATACAATGTTTCATAGCCACAGAAGTTACCCTATGGTTTATATTCAGGCCCACAGTTGCTAATAAATTTAAAAAGTTAAAATAAGGATTATTTGTGATTTGTCTTACTTGATCTAGAGTCAATACTTTTTATTTGTTCATAGGCCTTCTCATTGGATCATAGCACCTTATATCATAAATTAATCTCACCACAATGAATACACGAACTCTGATTTACATATTGACATTATTTAAAACAGAAAGAGAATATAAAGTCACTTGCACATCAATATGAATTCAGAATGTTTAGACATTTTTATAATTTCCCCCAATTCGTTTTAAACTGGAGGTCCAGGATTGATGGGAACTGAGTGCAATCTCAGACTCAGAATTTTAGAGGGGTGTCAAAACTCAGTAATCAAGATAAATGTTAATTTAATTCCATTTTTTTAAAAAGCAACCCACAACTAACATATTTATTGATGAAATACTGGACGCTTTCATCAATGCCCCCTAAGATCTCTAATAAAACAAGGGTGCCTGCTATCCCCACTTCTATTACACAATGTGCTAGAAAAAGTAGCCAGGACAATTAGTCAAAAAAAATAAATTAAAGGCATTCATATTAGAAAGGAGGCAATTAAACTATCTCTATTCACAGATGATGTGAGTTGCATATAAAAATCCTAAGGAATTGAGTAAAACACTATTAAAATTGAGCTTCCAGCCAAGGTGGAGGTGTAGGTAGATACGCTTCACTTCCTCATACAACCAAAAGAAGGATAACAACCAGTTTAAAAACAGAAATCAACCAGAACTACCAGAAAATCCAATTGCATGGAAGTCCAACAACCAAGAAGTTAAAGAAGAAACATTCATCCATACTGGTAGGAGAGGCAGAGAGAGAGGACATACAACAAGTCAGTAGCTGGTGGACCGGGATATCCCACATTCACATGGGGATAAGCCAGGAGGAATAACTTGAGGGCGAGACAGACTGAACAACCCAGGGTTCCAGTATGGTAAACTAAAGCCTCAAAACCTCTGGCTATAAAAACCTGTGGGGGTTGTAGTAGCAGGTGAAACACCCAAGCTCACAGGAGAGTCTGTTGGAGGGGCTCACAGGATCCTAGAATGCACACAAGTCCTTCCACCCAGGAATCAGCACATGAAAGGCACAATCCACTTGTGGTGAGGGAAGTGATTGAAAGTGGGACAAGAGCCAAGCAAGTAGCATTGTTCCTTCTCCAACCCCTACCCCACATACAGTGCTACAAGACAGCAATGTGGGTTGCCCTGGCTAATACCTAAGGCTCTGCCCACTTACAACATAACAGGTGTGCCTGGACAAAGAAATATGGCCCAAATGAAAGAACTGATCAAAACTCCAGGAAAAAAACTAAGCAATGAGGAATTAGCCATCCTATCAAATGCAGAATTCAAAACACTAGTAATCATGATGCTCACAGAAATGCTTGAATATGGTTGCAAAACAGAGAAAGGGCTATGCAAAGTGGAATATAAGGAAAATGCACAGGGAACCAAAAGTGATGGAAAGGAAATCAGGACTAAAATCAAGGGTTTGGACCTGAAAGAAGATATAAACATTCCATCAGAACAGAATGAAGAAACAAGAATTCAAAACAATGAGGAGAGGCTTAGGAACATCCAGGACAACTTCAAACATTCAAACATCTGGATCATAGGGGAGCCAGAAGAAGAGGAAGAATTGCAAGAAATTGCAAACTCATTTGAACAAATAATAAAGGAGAATGTCCTCAAACTGGCAAAGGAAATACACTTTCAGGAAGTCTAGGAAGCTCAGACAGTTCTAAAGAAATTGGGCCCACAGAAGTACACACCAAGGCACATCATAATTACATTAGCCAAAATTAAAAATAAGGAGGGAATCTTAAAAGCAGCAAGATAACAGGAGACAGTTACCTACAAAGGAGTGCCCAACACTGTCAGCTGATTTCTCAAAAGAGACCTTACAGGCAAGAAGGGGTGGAAAGAAGTATTCCAAGTCATGAAAGGCAAGGACCTACATCCAAGATTGCTCTATACAGCAAAGCTTTCATTTAGAATGGAAGGGCAGATAAAGTGCTTCCTAGATAAGGTCAAGTTAAAGCAGTTCATCATTACCAAACCCTTATTATATGATGTGTTAATGGAACTTATCTAAGAAAAAGAATATCAAAACTATAAACAATAAAATGACAACAAACTCACAACTATCAACAACTGAACCTAAAAAAAACAAAGTAAGCAAACAACTAGAACAGGAACAGAATCACAGAAATGGAGGTCACATGGAGGGTTATCAGAGGGTGGGGGGAGAACAGGGGCAAAGGTCCAGGTAATAAGGAGAATAAATGGTCAGTACAAAATATGCAGGGGGAAGTTAAGAATAGTATAGTAAATGTAGAAGCCAAAGAACTTATATGTACGACCCATGAAAATGAACTAAAGGGGGGAAATATGGGTAGGAGGGGGAGTGCAGTGTGGAGGGGAGTGAAGGGGGGAAATGGGCCAACTGTAATAGCATAATCAATAAAATATATTAAAAAGAAAATTTTAAAAAGCAGGAAGAAAGCAAAATGGACTAAGACAAGGGAAGAGTACAATGTAAGATTTGAAATAAAAATAAAATAAGAAAATGAAAAAGAATAAAAAATAAAACACAAAGAGTAGTGAAATAGTTAGAATACAATTGAAGCAAAAGAAGAAATATTAAAAAGCTATGTGGAAGGAAGGAAAAATAATAACAACAAATTCTGAAGAAGAATGAGGTAGAATTTGATGTTTGCTTTCTGTCTTCTTCTGGACCTGCCTCTGGCTTTTTATCAGCTCAAGGTCGAGGAATGGGTTTCCAACTTCTGGCATTGCAACCTGTATCACCACTATCTACCTCTAGAAGAGGCTTCTGTTGTGATTGGGAGGGTAAGAACCCTTAATCTGGGCCCTGGCTGGTGTAGCTCAGTGGATTGAGTGCGGGCCTGCGAACCACACGATTGCAGTTCGATTCCCAGTCAGGGCACATGCCTGGGTTGCAGGCCAGTCCCCTGCAGGCCAGTTCCCAGCAGAGGACGCATGAAAGGCAACCAAACATTGATGTTTCTCTCCCTCTCTCCTTCCCTTCCCCTCTAAAGAAATAAAAAATAAAATCTTAAAAAAAAAAGTCAGCCAAGTGGGTTGAAAATTAAAAAAAAAAAAAAAAAGAACCCTTAATCTTCCCTGGGAGGCACTGTTCAGTCTTCTGGAAAAATTGTATGTTCCCACTGCCCCTGTACCACCTATCTTGGTCTCTCCCAGCTTAATTCCAATACTGTATAGTTTCTGATGAACTAGCTGTCCAGTTTAAGGGATGGGCCAAAATGTGTAAGAGGGTCAGCTCTTTCCTGCTTGATGCTGATGTAGCTCTATGTGAGAGCTGAGGCTGGGCAGTGCCCTGATTCCCCCTTGCTGCACCAATTTCTGATCTCTCTGCTTTGCTGGCTTTAGGGGAATAGGGCCCTGGGAACCAGTGTATTTTGTCTCCCTGAGAGAAGTTCAAACTTGGCCCTTCAGACATTTTTCTTTATCTTTCTCTTGCAGATATGCACCCTGGAGTAGGTTCTTGAATCTGTCCTGCCAGTTTTGCAGAGCTTCCCCTGCAGTGGTGCTTGCAGTCAGTCCTACAGGAGGTTGGGGCTGGGTGCATCCTTCCCTTCCTGGAGGCTTGATCTCTGCTGGCCAGGGAAGGGGGCTCTGCCTGTTTGTAAATATCTCAGGTGCCCAATTTTTGCCCATCCAGTTCCCAGCCCTCTTTCCTCCCAGCAGACACAGTCCTGAACTCTGCACTCTGCACAGCCTCTGCCCTGCCAGGTGCACCAGGCTTAGGCTGAGAAATCCCCTCGCTCTGCATTTTTCTGATCTCTCAGCCCAGCTGTATTTAGAGGGAGCAACCTGAGCCCTCAATCCTTCCCCCATGCTAGCAGGGCAACTGTTCACAGGGCCTCTGCCCAGCACACTTCGATGCCCTTTTCAAAAAGCCTTTCTTGGCATACCCACTGCAATACTGAGTCACCGTGTGGTTTTCCACATGCACACCACCTCTCCAAAAAGCCAATAGTCTATCACAGTCACAGCTTGGCATGGCCAGCCTTCTCTATCTGACCCAGGTACTCCTGGCCTGGGTCAGGGGTTCTCTGCCCTGGGAAGGGAGGGAGACACAAAGGGGCAATTTTGGACTATACTCTCCATGGCTACAAGTACTACACATGGAGTGTTTCCCCTTCAACCTATAAAATCTCCTTACTGCCTGTTGTGAAGCATTTTATGTTCTCCCTTGGTTTCCAAACTTCATATCAGCTAAGATTCCATTCAATGTTCAGTTTATTTGTCAGCAGGTTAAATGAGTATCTGAATTGGGGGCAAGAGCAAGTGGACTCAGCTTCCACCTATCTGGCTGCCATCTTCTCTCTCCCCTAACTGTAGATTTTTACTAGAATATACCTTATGGACATAAAGACCTGCCCATGGAACTTCTAGTCAAGAAGATGGCATAGGTAAACATGACTCATCTCCTCAAACAACCACATCAAATAGACTTATTATATACTGGACTTATTAACATGTTATCATGCTATAGAACAGAGAAAGACTTAATCCAACAGGTTTCCAGAGGACACCTAAAGTCTTAGAAGAAGTTAGACAAGCAAAACAAAGGCTACAATATCTCCTGAGGCACGAGTAGGGTTAATGCCTGTGCATAACATATAACTGAATGCGATCTTCTTTTTATTTGTAAACTGCAAAGCATTATATGCACATTATTGACTATAACAGTATTGAAAAAGCCTCTCCCCCATCCACTACTCAGGTGGCCCAAAATTCCCACAATAAAAGTTCTCCTCCCAAGCATGCTATTATATCCTTTTAGAAAATGCAAAGCATACCTAAAAGTAGAAGCAGGTAAAAAGGGAACTAATATTTATAGAAGTCTATGTGCTTGGCAGCTTACATTAGTTACTTCACCACAATCCTTGCAATAACCAGCCCAGTGAGGAATACATTATGATCTTCATTTTATAGGTAAACAAACAGAGGCCTTGCAAGGTTAATTAAGTGCCCAGGGTCACAACTATTAAGTTGATGAGTCAGGATCCTAACCTTAAAAACCTAAACCTAAATCACCAAATTACACTGCTAACCTAGTATACGAACATGGAGCTAACACATTAAGGGGTACCAGCTGCCCATTGTATCAGTTTGCTGGGGCTGCCATAACCAAGTATCACAGACTAGATGGTTTAAATAATGTAAATTTATTGTCTCAGAATTGTGGAGACTGGAAGTCTGAGATCAAGGTTTCAACAAGGTTGATTTCTTCCAAGATCTCTCTCCTTGGCTTCCCAATGATCATATTCTCCCTGTGTCTTCATATGGTCTTTCCTCTGCCTCCTAATCTCCTCTGTTTATACATATATCAGTCATATTGGATTAGGGTCCAAATTCAACATCTAAATTTAGGGAGCACACAATTGAGTCCATAACACTCACACTATGAGAAAGATCCTCCTGCTAAGGGAATGTTTAAGTTTTAAAATCATAATGAAATTTGTGAAGACTGTTTTGAGAAATGCAGGTACGTAGTCATAGCAAGATACAGCCACAGAGTCAGTGACTACCACTGTCTAGGAACCATTTTGGAACTGGATTAGGATGCTTTTATAACTCAAAATTATTAGGGGAAACCACTAGTATTTGGTGAGCAGAGGCCAGAGTCATAAATGCATGGAGCAGTTCCACACAACAAAGAGTTGTCCCATCCATATTGCAAAAGAGAGGAACGGTCTGCCATAATAATGCCAACACAAACAAATATCAATAGCACTCTCATATATACTAATACTAGGTAGATCTTATATTAACAGAAATTACAATAATTAATACAAAGTCTTTATGGAGACAGAAGCTTGAATCAAAAAAGAAGACAATGTCTGCAAATTAAATGATGTACCCACCCCAGGCCTCGTATATTAGAGCATTTTCAACTACCTATTTATTGAAAATGGTTTTAGTACAATAGTGGCATTCATCACTCTACAAAAACAATGAAACCCCTGCAAAAAAAGTTACAGAGGTTACAAGTCTCCTTTTAATAACTTTTAAATAAAACATTACTAAATTACTAATCATATAAATCTCAATGAGTTACTTTTAATTTTTCAGGTTATTCTCCCACTATATATACATATATATTTTAAAATTTATAACACTACCATGACCAGTGTAGTTTAGTGGGTTGGGTATTATCCTACAAAGCAAAAGGTCTCTGATTTGATTCAGGGTCAGTGCACATGCCTGGGTTGCAGGTTCAGTCCCAGTTAGGGTGGGGGGCACATATGAGAAGCAACCAATCAATGTTCCTCTCACACAATGATATTTCTCTCTCTCTTTTTCTCCTTCCCTTTCCCTATCTATAAAATATAATTTTTAAAAAGTTTTAAAAAATTTACAATACTAAAAATTCTCTACCATAAGAGACCATATTGAAAGTATTTAGGGGATGCCTGTTGTTTTTCAGTCTTCTCTGTGTAGAGACACCTATTGCCCAACTTCTGCAGATTCTTGTTTTATGTTTCTCTTTTTAAACCATCCTCTCAATTCCTCATCACCTAGAGAGAGAAATGATCTTTGAGGTCTTTTGAAGTACCAGAAACCTAAAATATACCTCAACAGGTGGTAGTCTTTCAAAATATGAGAGATGCCTACTGTGACACCTCACCAGTACCCTGTCCTATATCTATACATAAGGATTATTTTGTCACTGGACTTATAAAAATGGCCCAGATCATTTGTGATAATATCATACTTCCTCATTTTCTTTATTTTGATAGCTGTAATTTATCCTGGCATGCTTTTACCACTTCAAGTATTTCCTTCTTTCTCTTATCATATACAAACAAGTCTGGTCAGTTATTACTTATTCTAACATTTTTATTCTGTGGCCCATGTGCATTACTGACTTTTCATTTTCCTGGGCTTCTTATACAGAATTATCTTCACACTTCCATAAACCCAAACTTACTTTTCAGAAAGTAATACAAACATCAATGACTTCATTAAATCTTCTAGTACAACTGTGCTCTCAAAGTTATATACTGAAATACATACTGTTATATTATAAATTATATTTATGCTTTATATATAATCATAGCATTATATTTTTATTCTATGTAAAAGTAGGTTATATTATTTAAAAACTTAATTTATGGTTAATTTAAAAAGTGCTACAAAATATTCATTTAAAAGGAGAAGATAAGAAAGAGTCTGATATATATGGGAGCCACATACAGTCACTTGTAGAGACCTGAGCCAAGAGGATTCAGAAACTAGCCCGTCTGGTCAAGAGGAAAAAAAAATGTCTTTTATTACTGGTATCTGATAGCTCAACAAACAGAACTAAGAAAAACTAGCCTAAAAATTGAAGCACAGAAATTAAAGAGAGAATGGTGAAGAAGTTTATAAGAAACCCAACAAACAATTAAACATGAATATGCAGACTCATGGACCTAATGCTCTTAGACCTACTCCAGCAGCAACCATAGCATCAAGATTGACTAAGGAATCTAAGATAGAAGATGTGAGGGAAGCCTAGTTAAAATTTAAATCCTGAAAGAGTAGCAAGAAACTGAACTTGACCAATAGATCAATTCTTTAAATAAAGTCTGGCCCACATAACATGCTCACTACTAAAATAAAGCTTAGTTGTACTTCAGCTGGCCTGTATATATGCTTGACTTCAGAGGACTAAAAAAAGGGGGTCAAAAAGTCAGAAAGAATAAAAGATAAAGAAGATACAATACCAATGATTTATCTTCAGAAGAAAATTCTGCCACTAAAAAGCTCCCATGTCCACTGTACATATATCAATGAGAAAAATATTAGAGACACTGAAGAGAAGTATTAGTTCAACCCATTAATTCTAAGTGGGCTTCATTTTCCCTAAGCCTGGGCCAACATCTGAGCCAGTAACTCAGGGTTACTTTTAATTAGGCACTTTTAGAACCAACACTGAAACCAATTTTGTCAAGACAGTGATATTTGACATTTAAATCATGTCATGCTATATTAGTTTATCCCATAAATAAAAAAGATAGCTTCTGAAGGAACAATTTTTATTCATGTCCTAAAAAATAGTAGTAACATAAATTCTGGAACATCAAACTCATCTGTATTCCCTGTCCCTCTGTTTCAAAAGGGTCATTGTGAATTCTTCATAAATAAAGCATAAGGCTAGATTTAATTTATGTCAAATTAATCTTATGTGATAAACCAAGGAGACCACAATTTATCAGATCATCTACAAAGAGAGCATATTTTTATCTTCTACTAGAGCTGTAATGAATAATATTTACCATCCAAACACAAGTATTTGTTATTTCAGAAATTACACCCAAGCCATAGATTTAAATTTTTTCAGACTGAGCCTGAAGTTACAATAAACCAAATGATTATTCATTTTAATTTTATTTGGCAAAACCATATATGCTGATAAATTAGAAAGTAAACTTTCGAGGACTTCCGCCAAGATGGAGGCATAGGTGAATGTGCCGTGCCTTCTCACACAACCAAGTTTAGAGACAACTAAATATTAGCAACAGAAAACACAGCCAGAACACGGAAAATTGAACTTTTCGGAAGTCCGTTAACAACAAATTCTTCAGCCTGACCGGTAAGGGGCGAAACCAGCGGCTGGTGAAGCGGGGTTGCACAGGAGGTCTCAGTCAGACAGACTCAGGCGCTGAATCCAGACGCGGAATGCAGGCGAAGGGTTGGACCTAGTGAGCGACCCAGCGAGCAACCAGGCGAGCGACCCCGGGGGAGACAGCGGGGCAGCGGGGCTGCGTGTTGACTGAGGTCGCGCATTTGTGCCCGGGTGGACAGGTGAGGGAGTGGGCGGTTGGACCTGGCCGGCAGGTCCCCACGGCCAGCGGCAGTGGAGGGCGCCGCCATTTCCCTGCTCTGACCCCACCTTCACATACAGCGTCATAACCCAGCGACTCTGAGTGGCCCGGCCCAGGTGAACAACCTAAGGCGCTGCTCCTCCGCACCCAGCTGTGAGAAACAGCAGAGGGGGCCGCCATTTCCCCTCTCTGACCACGCCCCCACATACAGCGTCACAACCCAGCGACCTGGGAATCCAAGGTGCCGCTTCTCATACTTAAAGGGCCCGAACAGACCAAGAATGGCGCAGGAGGATCTCAGAGCCCCAGAGCCAATAGATCTAAGCGATGAAGAAATAGCAAAACTCACAGACGCACAGTTTAAAACATTGGTGATCAGGATCCTCACAGAACTGGTTGATTATACCAACAAATTAGACAAATATATGAAGGCGAAACTAATTGAAATGAATGGAATTGCACAGGACACCAATAGCAATGAAAAGGAAACTGGGACTCAGATCAATGGAGTGGACCAGAAGAAAGCAAATAATGGCCAAACAGAAAAGAGTCAAGAAGCAAGAATTCAAAGAAATGAGGAGAGTCTTAGGAACCTCCAGGACATCTTTAAACGCTCCAACATCCGAATTATAGGGGGTACCAGAAGGGGGAAAGGCACAGCCACCAGTGGAAAACTTATTTGAACAAATAATAAAGGAGAATTTCCCCAATCTGGCAAAGGAAATAGACTTCCAGGAAATCCAGGAAGCTCAGAGAGTTTCCAAAGAAGTTGGAACTTCTTTGGAACTCCAAAGAAGTTCCAACTTCCAAAGAAGTTGGACCCAAGAAGGAACACACCAAGGCACATCATAATTACATTAGCCAAGATTAAAATGAAGGAGAGAATCTTAGAAGCAGCAAGAGCTAAGGGGACAGTCACCTACAAAGGAGTCCCCATCAGACTGTCAGCGGATTTCTCAAAAGAGACCTTACAGGCAAGAAGGGGCTGGAAAGAGGTATTCCAAGTCATGAAAACCAAAGATCTACAACCAAGATTGCTCTATCCAGCAAAACTTTCATTTAAAATCGAAGGACAGATAAAGTGCTTCTCAGATAAGATCAAATTCAAGGAGTTCATCATCACCAAGCCCTTATTATATGAAATGTTAAAGGGACTTATCTAAGAAAAAGAAGTTAAAGAAACATGAACAGTGAAAGGACAACAAACTCACAGTTATTAACAACCACACCTAAAACGAAAGCAAACTAAAAGGACAGCTAGATCAGGAGTGGAAACATAGAAATGAAGATCTCAAGGAGGGTTAGCAACAGGGGAGTGGGAGGAAGAGAAGGGGGAGAAGGTACAGAAAATAAGTAGCATAGAAAATAGAAGTAGATAGAAGATAGATGGGGGGGCAAGAATAGCATGGGAAATATAGAATCTAAAGGACTTGAGACACATGGTCATAAACTAAAGGGGGGGTAATGGTGGGGATGGGGGGTAAGGTGGAGGGGAATGAAAGGGGGACTAGAACAACTGTAACAGCATAATCAATAAAAAATTTAAAAAAAAAGAAAAGAAAGTAAACTTTCATAAACATACAAGTAAAAATCATGAATACCTGAACGATAGCTTTGCCTATCCTTAATTAAGTCAACATTGTCAATAACAAACCATTTAAATGTTTTATCTATCTAAAACATAAAAAACTTGTTATAAAGATTTGTCTTCAAACAAACAGCAAGTGCTGGTGAGGTTGTGTACAGAAGGGAACCCTAGTACACTTTTGGTGGTAATGCAGACTGGTGGAGTCACTGTGGAAAACAGTATGGAATTCCCTCAGAAAACTAAAAATGGAACTGCCTTTGACCCAACAATCTCACTGCTGAATTATACCCTAAGAATCCTGAAACACCAATCAAAAAAAAACCTATGCACCCCAATGTTCATAGCAGCACAATATACGATAGCCAAGCATTGGAAGCAACCTAAGTGCTCATCAGTAAATGAGTGGATCAAAAAACTGTGGTTTACTTACACAATGTTATGCTACACAGCAGAAAGTAGCTCCTATCCTCCACAACAGCATGGATGAAACTGGAGAGCATTACACTAGGTGAAATAAGCCAGGCAGTGAAACACAAATACCATATGATCTTCCCTATAAATGAAACTGAATGAAAAAACAAACAAGTGAGCAAAACAGAACCAGAGACATGGAAATAAAGAACAAACTGACAGCAGCCAGAGGGGAGAAAGGAAGGGTATGACAGGGAAAAGAAGGGGAAGGGGCAAGCCAACGAACATGACCCATGGGCATGGACGATGAGGTGGTATTTGACTGTGGGAGCTGGGGCAGGGAGCAGGGGAGAGCAATGGGGGGAAAACTGGGACAACTACAACTGAACAACAATAAAGAATATTTGTCTTCAACAAAAATTTCTGATACATATATCTTACTTTATTTTTCACATTAAAATGGAAACTTAAAAGTACAGTTTATAGTGCTTAGTCTTTGCTTTTCTCTGTTTACTCAAATTGATTTTAAAAAAGAGAAAGGTTGGCTTCTCATCCCCAATTCCCAGCACAGCATGCATTAATCTTTAAAATATAAGGATAAAAAACATTTTCTTCCAAACTGAGAAATGTACTATTTTAAAATATTGATTTATTAATTTAATGATCATTGAAAAATCAGATGCTTAAGTGATTAACATTAGATAGTTGATATGACTGTGTCTTCACTCCTGTTGGAGAAATGGTGACTGCATGTTTGATACTGAGACTGAGTCTTATTTATGCAGAATAAGAGCTGGAATAGCTTCTGTATAATCCTACTATAGCTTACTGTAGAAAACTTCTTTGAATAAATTTTTCATGTACTCAAACAGTAGAGTAGAGAGAAGAGAGCTGCAAGTCACAAAGACCTGAGCTTCAAAGTTGAGCCCGGACATATATTCACTACCTGTTTCCCCTGGGTTTTAATTTCTTCATTGGCACTGGAATAACAATGCCTATTTCTCACTGGGTGGTTGTAAAGACTGAATGGAATAATATAATCTTAAATGCATAACTAAGCAGAGTCACAATAAATGTTAATTTCCTATCTGCCCTTCACTGTTTGACAACTTTGAATTTTAATATATGCAAATAAAAATCCTTCAAATTTTTATTTAAAACACTTTCATTGGAACCATGGGAACATTTACCACAACTTAAATCTGTAACACATTCTTAATACTTAAAATATTTATTTTCCTTAATCTCTAACTCCCTCAATTGTTGACTCCAGATATTTTGTATGTAAATAACTGTCACCTTTTAAAATAAACAGCACTCTGTCATCAATGTATTCAACTAAATTTCTGGGTGTTATATAAGTTTAATTATTTGAAATGAAGGAAATAAAAAGAAAGGCTATTTTTAAAGATTTTATTTATTTTATTATTTATTATTTTTTTCTTTTTATTAAATTTATTGGGGGGTGTTAGTTAATAAGATTATATAGGTTTCAAGTGTACATGTCTGTGATGCATGCCTCTGTTTCCATTTTGTCAGTTTACATTGTTCATTAGATTTGACACGTAAGTGAGATCATATGGTACTCATCTTTCTCTGACTGGCTTATTTTTTTTGTATGGAGATATACTTTAATTTCCCTTGGATAATTCCTAGAATTAAAATAGCTAGATTATCTAAAGGTGTAAATTTACTTATTTAAGAAACTGCCAAACTGTTTTCCAAAGCAATTAAAGTGTTTTACATTTGTACCGAGTTTCTGACAGACACAGTTACTCCACATCCTCCCCAGTGTTTGGAATGGCCAGTCTCTAATTTTAACTAAATTTGCCATCTGTTTAGCTCTGGTGAAGGGTATAGTCAAATATTTTGCTTATTTATATCAAATTGTTTTCTTTTTGAGCATTGCGAGTTCTGTATATATTGTAGAGATGAGTCCTTTATCAGATACATAATTTGAAAATATTTTCTCCCAGTCTCTGGCTTGCCTTTTCATCCTTGTTAATAGTGATTCTCAATATAGTGATGTTTTCAATTTTGATAAACTCTAATTTATTATCTTTTTTCTTTTCTGGATAAACTTTTGATATATCTAAAATTTTTGTCTCTTTCTCCTATGGTTTCTTCTAGAAGATTTATGGTTTTAGGTTTTCATTTAGGTCTATGATTCATTTGTTCTATGATCCTAGTTCTACATGTTAGAGATCAAAGTTCATTTGTGTTTTAATTTTTTTCCTTTGGACATCCAAAATTCCTATAGCAGTATATTTTGAAAACCTATCCTTTGGATTGTCTGCACCTGTATCAAAAAATCAGTTTTTCATAGATGTGTGGATCTGTTTGTAGATACTCTATTATGTTCTTTGGTCTGTGTGTCTCACTTAAGCTAATTCAGTTCAACACTGTAATTTTTACTTTATAATCAGTCTTAAAATTAGGTTATGTTAGTTTCTTATGCTGTCTCTTTTCAAAGTTATTAGAATTTTGCTAACACATTTGAATTTTCATATGAATATTAGCATCAACTTCTCAACTTTGACAAAGACAATCAAAACTCTCCCAAACTGCTGTACTTTTTGTTGATATCACATTTAATTAATTTGGACAGAATTGGCATATTAATAATGAGTCTTCTGACTCATGACTATATCACTCCATTTACTTTGGCGTTCTTTTTCTTTTCCTTTTAGCATTATTTCAAAGTTTAGTATTTTTTAAATTAATTTTATTTAGTTATTTTTCAAGTACAGTTTTTTGTCTATTTTTCCCATCCCAGCCTCCCCCACCCCTTGCTCCCCACCTCCCTCCCATATCCACCCCCCTTAGTTCTCGTCCCTATGTCCTTCCTATTTGTTCCTCCAAATCCCTCCCCCTTTTTCCCCTTAACTTCCCTTCCCTCTCCCCACCGGTCACTGTCCCCTTGTTCTCTATTTCAGTGTCTTTGGTTGTTTTTTTTTCTGCTTGCTTGTTTGTTTTGCTGATTAGCTTCCTGTTAAAGGTGAGATCATATGGTATTTGTCTTTCACCCCCCTGGCCTATTTCACTCAGCATAATGCTTTCCAGTTCCATCCATGCTGTTGCAAAGGGTAGTAGCTCCTTCTTTCTCTCTGCTGCATAGAATTCCATTGTGTATATGTACCACAATTTTTGGATCCATTCATTTGCTGATGGGCACCTAGGTTGCTTCCAACACTTGGCTATTGTAAATTGTGCTGCTATGAACATTGTGGTGCATAGGTTCTTTGATATTGATGTTTTAGGATTCTTAGGATATAATCCTAGCAGTGGAATTGCTGGGTCAAAAGGCAGGTCAACTTTTATTTTTCTGAGAAAATTCCATACTATTTTCCATAATGGTTGTACCAGTCTGCAATCCCACCAACAGTGAACTAAGGACCCCTTTTCCCAACAACCTCTCCAACATTTGTTGTTTGTTGCTTTGTTTATGATAGCCATCCTGACTGGTGTAAAGTGGTATCTCATTGTGGTTTTAATTTGCAGCTCTCTGATAGCTAATGATATTGAGCATTTCTTCATGTGTCTCTAAATCTTCTGTATGTCCTCCTTGGAGAAGTGTTTGTTCAAGTCTTTTTCCCATTTTTTAATTGGGTTGGGTGTCTTCTTAGAGTGGAGTCTTGTAAGTTCTTTGTATATTTTGGAGATTAAACCTTTGTCTGAGGTATCATTGGCAAATATGTTTTCCCATACAGTTGGTTGTCTTGCTAATTTAATACTGTTTTCTTTAGCCACGCAGAAGCTTTTTATTTTGATGAGATCCCATTTGTTTATTCTTTCCTTTATATTCCTTGCTCTAGGGGACATATCAGTAAAAAAGTTGCTGCGTGAAATATCTGACATTTTCTTGCTGATGTTCTCCTCTAGGACTTTAATGGTGTCATGGCTTATATTTAAGTCTTTTATCCATCTTGAATTTATTTTGGTGTATGGTGTAAGTCTGTGCTCAAGTTTCATTTTTTTGCATGTAGCTGTCCAGTTCTCCCAGCACCATTTGTTGAAGATGCTACCTTTACACCATTTTATGTTACTGCCCCTTTGTCAAATATTAATTGACTGTAGAGAGTTGGGGTGATTTCTGGGCTCTCTGTTCTGTTCTATTGGTTTATGTGCCAGTTTTTATGCCAGTACCAGGCTGTTTTGATTACAGTGGCCTTGTAATACAATTTGATATCAGGTATTGTGATCCCTCCTACTTTGTTCTTCTTTCTCAAAAGTGCAGCTGCTATTCTGGGTCATTTATGGTTCCATATAAATTTTTGAAGTGTTTGTTCTATGTCTGTGAAATATGCCATTGGTACTTTAATAGGTATTGCATTGAATGTGTATATTGCTTTGGGTAGTATGGACATTTTGATGATGTTAATTCTTCCAATCCATGAACAAGGTATATGTTTCCATTTGTTTGTGTCTTCCTTGATTTCTTTCTTCAGGGCTGTGTAGTTTTCTGCATACAGGTTTTTTACCTCCTTAGTTAGGTTTATTCCCAGATATTTTATTTTTCTTTTTGCTATATCGAATGGGATTTTTTCCTTGATTTCTGCTTCTGCTGATTCATTGTTGTTATACAAAAATGCCTTTGATTTCTGGATATTGACTTTGTAACCAGCTGTTTTGTGACTGGCTTATTTTAATCAGCATATACTCTCCAGGTCCAACTATGCTATCACATAAGGTAAGATTTCTCTTTTTTAATGGCTGAGTAATATAACTACAGTTTTCCCCATATACAAAAATTTTACTCAAGATTTTATTTATTTTTAGACAAAAAAGAAAGGAGGGAAAAAACGGAGAGTAACATCAATGTGTGGTTGTCTTTCACACACCCTTCATTGGGGACCCACCCACAACCCAGGCATGTGCCCTAACTGGAAATTGAACCAGCCACCCTTTGGCCACAGGCCAACACTCAATCCACTGAGCCACACCAACCAGGACAGAAAAGCTATTCTTTATGACAGTGTAATTTTTTCTGGTTTTGCAATCCCTAACTTACTTTAGTTTTGGTTTTTAATACCCAATGAATTCTTTATAAACTTTTATATTCTGAATACCAAATTAATCTAAATACATTTGAAAAGATAAATGTATGCCAATCTGCACTTTCTGAAGTTTCTGTAAGTACAACACCTTTCTCAAACTCGGAGTACTGCATAGCTTCAATCCACAGAAATAACAGACCTGGGTTATATTTTATGGTCCCATTTCCCACTGCCGCTTTGGGCAAAGCTGGATTGGGGGTGAAACATGGCCTAAGGTAAAATAATTATACTGACTCTCCTGGGAACTGGAGCAGAGCATTGTAGTCTGGCTAAAAATAAATTCTGGGTCTTGGGGCAGCCATATGCACATCAGAGAAAACCAGTATTCACAGAGAAAGAGGAATACAGGACTCGCATGGAAAGGGAAGGGAGAGAAAAATGAGGGAGGAAGGGAGGGACAGATGGAGAAGAAAGGGAGGGAGGGATGGAGAGAGGGAGGAAGAAAGATGAAGGCAATGTAGCCCAACACAAATGCTCCCAGAATACAATAGCTGTCAAGGTTATTGAGTCAGGCCAGCTAGCTGCCCTTAACCCATCCCCAGATCTATCCCTTAGGACAGTGCTGCCCATGTTTCTGTTATTCAGAATTAAAAGAAATTTGACTAAAACACAGATAGATAATTAAACAGAAACACCCAAAGTATATAGCTCCTCATGGGCTGGACATTACCAACTTAACATACACTAAAACTTTTATCACAATTAAAATACCTTTTAGAAAAAATCTAGTTTTACAGTAAATTCCTTCTACTCCTGTTATTTTCTGACAACATACCTGAAGGTATTATCTACAAACTTAAGTTATAACATAAATCAAATTGTGTTTATAGAAAAAATAAACAGGATTATTAGAATACTTAGTGGAAGAAAGAATAACAGAAAGTAAAGTTTGTGGGTGGAAGTGTAGTGATGGTTGGCAGTTCCCATTAAGGTAGTTCAGTCAGTGTGTTTTTAACTGATTTAGATGCTTGAATGACACATGAAATCTATGAATGTCAGAACAAGCATTTAAAAAATATATCTATTTTTTAAATTTTTTTAAAGATTTTATTTATTTATCTTTAGAGGGGAAGGAGAAAGGGAGAGAAACATCAATGTATGGTTGCCTCTAGTGCATCCTCAGCTGGGACCTGGCCTGCAGGGGACTGGCCTGCAACCCAGGCATGTGCCCTGACTGGGAATCAAACCACGATCTTCTGGTTCGCAGGCCTGTGCTCAATCCACTGAGCTACACCAGCCAGGGCTTAAAATATATTTTATTAATTATGTTATTACAGTTCTCCCACTTCCCCCCTTCATTCCCCTCCACTCTGCACACCTTCTCCCACCCACATTCCCCACCCTTTAGTTAATGTCCATGTGTCTTAAGTCCTTTAACTTTTATATTTCCCATACTATTCTTGTCCTCCCCCTGGCTTTTTTCTACCTACCTTCTATGCTACTGATTTCCTGTACCTTCTCCCCCCTTCTCCTTCTCCCAGTCCCCTGTTGCTAACCCTGCATGTGAACTCCATTTCTGTGGCTCTGTTCCTGTTCTAGTTATTTGCTTAGTTTGTTTTTATTTTTGTTTTAGGTATGGTTGTTAGTAATTGTGAGGTTCCTGTCATTTTAGTATACATGTTCTTTATCTTCTTTTTCTTAGATAAGTCCCATAAACATTTCATAAAATATGGGCTTGGTAATGATGAACTCCTTCAACTTGACCTTATCTGAGAAGCACTTTATATACCCTTCCATTCTAAATAATAGCTTTGCTGGATAGAGCAATCTTGGATGTAGGTTCTTGTCTTTCATGACGTGGAATACTTCTTTAAAACCCCTTCTTTGCCTGTAAGGTCTCTTTTGAGAAATCCGCTGACAGTCTAATGGGGACTCCTTTGTAGGTGACTGTCCCCTTAGCTCTTGCTGCTTCTAGGATTCTCTCCTTCATTTTAATCTTGGCTAATATAATGATGATGTGCCTTGGTGTGTTCCTCCTAGGGTCCACCTTCTTTGGGACTCTCTGAGCTTCCTGGACTTCCTGGAAGTCTATTTCCTTTGCCAGATTGGGAAAGTTCTCCTTTATTATTTGTTCAAATAAGTTTTCCACTTGTTGCTCTTCCTCTTCCCCTCCTGGTACCCCTATAATTTGAATGTTGGAATGTATAAAATTGCCCTTGGAGTTCCTAAGCCTCTCCTCATTTTTTTGAATTCTTGTTTCCTCATTCTGTTCTGGTTGAATGTTTCTTCCTTCTGGTCCACTCAATTGATTTGAGTCCCAGTTTCCTTCCCATCACTATTGGTTCCCTGTGCATTTCCCCTCATTTCACTTAGTTTAGCCTTCATTTGTTCCTCTAATTTGTGACTAAAATCAGTCAGTTCTGTGAGCATCCTGATTACCAGTGTTTTGAACTGTGCATCTGATAGGTTGACTATCTCTTGGTCACTTAGAAGTATCAGCTTTGGGGCTTTGAGCTGTTTTTCTGCTTCAGCCATAATGTTTTGGTCTGTTACATATGAGGGGCTGAGCCTTAGGTGTTCACCAGGGCAGAGCAACCCAAGTTGCTAGGTTGTGATGCTGTATATGGGGGTAGGGTTTGAGAGAGGGAAGAATGGCACTTAGCTCCACTCTCTGTTACACTGCAGTCTTTTCTGATGCTTCCCCCAAGCAAATTTGGCCTTTCTGGTGCTGATTCCCATGTGGGTGAGCCTGTGTGTGTTCCAGGACCCTGTGGGTTTCTCCAACAAACTTTCCTGTGAAGGTTGGAGTCTCTTCCTGTGCCTCAACCCCTACAAGTGTTTTCCATTGGTGTTTTGAGGCTTTATTTCCCAGCTCTAGGACCCTGGTTGTACAAGTTGTCTTGTTCTCCAATTATCTGCGCATGAATGTGGGACCGCTGCCTGGTCAGCCAGCCACCTTCCACACAGTGCCCCATTTCTCAATCTCTGCCTCACTGGGTCTGCCTGTTGCTACCCCATGCCTGGGATCTGCCAGTTGTCACCTGGGTTCCCAGGGTCTGCCTGCTGCTGCCTTGCATGCCCAGGATTCTTATGCGCCCAGTGTTACTACTTCCTGTGCTGCAATCCCTCTCAGCTCAGCTGCGTGACTCAACCCCGCCTACCAGTCTGGATGAATGTGTCTATTTTAACTCCTTGGTTGTCGGACTTCCATATAGTTCAATTTTCTTTCAGTTTTGGTTGTTACTTTGTTTCTGAATTGTTGTTGTCCTTATTTGGTTGTTCGAGGAGGCACACTGTGTCTACCTACCCCACCATCTTGGCCAGAAGTCCAGAACAAGCATTTTTTAAATTTTTTATCTTAATTATTGTACAGTTTTCTGTCTTTTACTCCGATCCCTGCCCATGCCCCCCAGTGCTCCCCACCTCCTTCCCATTTCCACCACCCTTAGTTTTTGTCCATGTGTCCTTTATACTTGTTCCTGTAAATCTTCCCCCTTTTCCCCCTGAAATTCCCTCCCCTCGCCCTTCTGGTCACTGTCCACCTGTTCTCTATTTCAGTGTCTTTGTTTTTATTTTGATTGTTTCTTTCTTTGTTGTTTAGATTCCTGTTAAAGGTGAGATCATATGGTATTTGTCTTTCACTGCCTGGCTTATTTCACTCAGCATAATGTTTTCCGGTTCCATCCATGCTGTTGCGAAGGGTAGAGGCTCCTATCTTTCTGCTACATAGAATTCCATTGTGTATATATACCATAATTTTTTGATACATTCATTTGCTGATGGGCACCTAGGTTGCTTCCAGATCTTGGCTATTGTAAATTTTGCTGCTATGAACATTGGGATGCATAGGTTCTTTTGGATTGGTGTTTTACGGTTCTTAGGATACAATCCCAGCAGTGGAATTGCTGGGTCAAAAGGCAGGTTCATTTTTAGTTTTCTGAGAAAATTCCATACTGTTTTCCACAGTGGCTGTACCAGTCTGCAATCCCACCAACAATAGATTAGGGTCCCCTCTTCTCCACAACCTCACCAATGCTTGTTGTTTGTTACATTGTTTATGATGGCCATTCTGACCGTTATAAAGTGGTATCTGCAGAAAACTACACAACACTGAAGAAAGAAATCAAGGAAGACACAAACAAATGGAAACATATACCTTGTTCATGGATTGGAAGAATGAACATCATCAAAATGCCCATACTACCCAAAGCAATTTACAGATTCAATGCAATCAATACCTATTAAAGTACCAATAGCATATTTCACAGACATAGAACAAACACTTCAAAAAATTATATGGAGCCATAAATGACCCAGAATAGCAGCTGCAATTTTGGGAAAAAAGAACAAAGTAGGAGGGATCACAATACCTGATACAAGACTGTATTACAAGGCCACTGTAATCAAAACAGCCTGGTAATGGTATAAAAACAGTCAGATAGACCAATGGAACAGAACAGAGAGCCCATAAATAAAGCCGAGGCCTTTTGGATTGGTGTTTTAGGGTTCTTAGGATATAATCCCAGCAGTGGAATTGCTGGGACAAAAGGCAGGTCAATCAGTATTTGACAAAGGGGGCAGCAACATATAATAGAGTAAAAATAGCCTCTTCAACAAATGGTGTTGGGAGAACTGGACAGCTATTTGCAAAAAAAAAAAAAAAAAAAAGAATCTTGAGCACCATACACCACACAACTTACACCATACAACAAAATAAACTCAAGGTGGATAAAAGATTTAAATATAAGCCATGAAACCATTAAAGTCCTAGATGAGAACATTGGCAAGAAAATCTCAGATATTTCACACAGCAACATTTTTACTGATATGTCCTCTAGAGCAAGGGACATAAAGGAAAAAATAAACAAATGGGATCTCATCAAAATTAAAGCTTTTGCATGGCTAAAGAAAACAATAGTAAAATAAAAAGAGAACCAACTGTATCGGAAAACATATTTGCCAATGATACCTCGGACAAAGGTTTAATCTCCAAAATATACAAAGAACTTACATGACTCCACTCTAAGAAGACATCCAACCCAATTAAAAAGTGGACAAAGGACTTGAACAGACACTTCTCCAAGGAGAACATACAGAAGATTTAGAGACACATGAAAAGATGCTCAATATCACTAGGTATCAGAGAGATGCAAATTAAAACCACAATGACACACCAAAGGCAGTCCTGAGAGGGAAGTTCATAGCAATACAGGTCTACCTAAAAAAGATAAAAACATTTCAAACAAACAACCTAACCCTACGCCTGGAAGAACTTGAGGAACAACAACAAACACAGCCCAGAGCAAGTAGAAGGAAGGAAATAACCAAGATCAGAGCAGAATTAAATGACATAGAGACTAAAAGCACTGTTTCAAAAATCAGTGAATCCAGGAGCTGGTTTTTTGAAAAGATAAGCAAAATAGACAAGCCTTTATGCAGGCTCATCAAGAAAAAAAGAGAGAGAACCCAAATAAACACAATCAGAAATGAAAGAGGGGAGATGACAACTGACACCACAGAAATACAAAGGATTATAAGAAATTACTATGAAGAACTGTATGCCAAAAAATTTGAAAATCTAGGGGAAATGGACACATTTCTAGAAAAATATAATCTTCCAAAACTTAACGAAGAAGAAACAGAAAGCCTGAATAGGCCAATAGCAGCAGATGGAATTGAAGCAGTAGTCAAAAATCTCCTGTCACACAAAAGCCCTGGACCAGATGGTTTCACAGGAGAATTCTACAAAGCATTTAGGGAAGAGCTAACCCCTATTCTCCACAGACTATTTCAAAAAATCCAGAAGGATGGAAAACTCCCAAATTCTTTTTATGAAGCCAGCATCATCTTAATTCCAAAACCAGATAAAGATACAACAAAGAAGAAAATTTCAGGCCAATATTGCTGATGAATATAGATGCTCAAATCTCCAAGAAAATATTGGCAAACCACATCCAACAATACATTAAAAAGATCATTCTCCATGACCAAGTGGGATTCATTCCAAAGATGCAAGGACGGTTCAATATTTGCAAATCAGTAAATGTAATATATCATATAAACAAAAGCAAAGACAAAAGTCACATGATCATATCAATAGATGCAGGAAAAGCTTTTGATAAGGTACAATACCCATTCATGATAAAAACACTTAGCACAGTGGGAATAGAGGGAGCATTTCTCAAAATAATAAAGGCCATATATGAGAGACCTACAGCCAACATCATACTCAATGGGCAAAAACTAAAAGCTTTTCCACTAAAATCAGAAAGAAGACAAGATTGTCCACTCTCATGACTCCTATTCAATATAGTATTGGAAGTTTTAGCCACAGTGATCAGACAAAAAAAGGAAATAAAAAGCATGCAAATAAATAAGGAGGAAACAAAACTGTCACTGTTTGCAGATGACATGATAGTGTACATGGAAAATCCTATAGACTCAACCCGAAAACTGCTCAACCTAATAAATGAATTTGGCAAAACAGCAGGACACAAAGTCAATATCCAGAAATCAAAGGCATTTTTGTATACCAACAATTAAAAAGCAGAAGCAGAAATCAAGAAAAACATCCCATTCAATATAGCAAAAATAAAATAAAATAAAATACCTAGGAATAAACAGAACAAGCATTTTTCAATGAGACAGAACTTCAGAAAATGATAGTAAAGATAAATACCAGTAGTATAGTACTGGATGAATATGAATTCTTAAAAATAATTATCATTCATTTAGCACTTGATCATCATCAGGCATTGGGTTGTTTTATGTAGATAATCTTATTTTACACATAAAGTAGGTATTATTTTCATTTTGTTCATGAGGAAACGGAAACAAATAAATAACTTGCTCAAGACTATAAAGTTAGTATATGGTAAAACCAGATTTCAAACCCAAGTCTGACTGGTTTCAAAGCCTGTTTAATCTCTATGCAACACTGTGTTATCTTGCCTAAGATAAATGTGATAGGGAGTTAAACAAAGACCATTAAAAAGTATAGACGGGGAAAGCATTATGCTGAGTGAAATAAGCCAGGCGGTGAAAGACAAATACCATATGATCTCACCTTTAACAGGAAGCTAAACAACAAAACAAACAAGCAAGCAAAATAAAAACAACGAAAGTAAAATAGAGAACAGGGGAGAGGGGAGAGAATTTCAGAGGGAAAAGGGGAAGGATTTACAAGAACTAGTATAAAGAACACATGGACAACAACTAAGGGGGGTGGAAATGGGAGGGTGGTAGGGGGCATGGGGCTTGGGCTGGGCTGGGAGTAAAAGACAGAATACTGTAATTGAAAAATAATTAAATAAAATAAATAAAAATAAAAATAAAAATAAAATGGAAGAAAAAAACATAGATGGGAGGAAATAAAGGCCCAGGTAAAATTTAGAATCACTAGTTTACAGTGGCTCCAGCTTATTTGGTGGTACATTTTTCACCAGCTATGTTCAGCAATTTGGCTACAGGATCAGAGAAGTCTGCTAACAGAATTGATTCAAGAGTGGGTTATGGCTTTGATAGTCAAACATAAAAATGTAAAGAAAAGGGGGCAAGGGCATTGAGGATGCCAGCAAGAGAGCATGGTGATTGAGCATGATGTTCAGACTGAGTAGAGGAAAGTGATGCCAGGTGGGGGCCAACTAACTGGGAGAAAATGGAAGGGTTCTAAGGTCAAAGAGCAGATTCATAGGGGAATAAAAAACTGGAAAGTCTGTAGCATAGAAGTTGTGGTCAGAATGTAATATGCATTTGAAGTCATAAAAGGTGCAATATCTCCCAAAGGAATATGTTATTGAAATGGGATGGAGGTGAAAGTCATTGGAATTAAGCAACTGAAGACATTGTGAGGCCATGGAGATACACTGATCATCCTTATGGATTTGGAAATCATCCAGAATAATGATGCTACTAGAAGAAACTGTGAACCAGATGCTGGAAAATTTCATAAACATGGCTGAACCAGGCCCTGACTGGTGTGGCTTAGTGGGTTTTGCATTGTCCTGTAAGCCAAAAGGTCACCAATTCAATTCACAGTTAAGGCACATGCCTGGGTTGCGGGCCAGGCCCCCAGTTGGGGGCATGAGAAAGGCAAATAATAGATGTTTCTTTCACACATTAATGTAACTCTCCATCTCTATCTCCTTCCCTTCCCCTCTGTCTAAAAAATAAATTAAAAAAAATTTAAAGTAAATAAACATGGCCGAAAGGGGTGCATATATGATAGGAGCAAGGAGAGTTCGGTGGGGTATATGGTTAGTGTGATTTTCAGATAAGAAGGGATTATTACTTTTTTGCATGAGTGTGAAAGATTAATAACTCAGACTAGAGGTCAGGAAACTCTCATGGTTCAAATCTGGTCTCACTGACTGTTCTTGTAAATAAATCTTGTTGGAACACACCCATGCCCATGCATTCACATATTATCTATGGCTGCTTTCAAACTACAGAAAGAGTCAGGTAGTTGCATTAGAGGCTGTAAGAATGGCTATCGTCAATAAATCAACAATGCCCTGGCTGGTATAGCTCAGTGGATTGAGCGCAGGCCTGTGAAGCACAGGATCGTGGTTCGATTCCCAGTCAGCGCACATGCCTGGGTTGCAGGCCAGTTCCCAGTGGGGAATACATGAGAGGCAACCATACATTGATATTTCTCTCCCTCTCTCCTTCCCTTCCCCTCTCTCTGAAAATAAATAAAATAAACATAAATAAATCAACAAATAACAAGTGCTGGTGAGGATGTAGAGAAAGGGGAACCCTTTTGCACTGTTGGTTGCAATGAAGACTGGTGCAGCCACTGTGGAAAGCAGTATACCTCAAAAAAATTAAAAATTGATCTGCCTTTTGACTCAGCAATCCCACTTCTGGGACTATATTTAAAGAATCCAAAACACTAATTTATAAGAATATAAGTACTCCTATGTTCATTGCAGCATTATTTACAACCACAATGTGTGGAAGCAGCCCAAGTGCCCATCTGGATATAACAACTATGGGAGATTTACACAATGAAATTCTACTCAGCCATAAAAAAGAGGAAAATTTTACCCTTTTCATCAGTATGGATAGGCCTGGAAAAAATTATACTATATGGAATAGCCAGTCAGAGAAAGACAAATACGATATGATTTCAGTCATATGTGGAATCTAATAAACTAACTGAACTAAAGCAAAGCAGAGACAGACTCATACTTGGAGAGCAGATGACAGCTAGTGGGGGTGGGGGTTATTGGGTGGAGGAACTGAGCCAAAAGGGAAAAGGATTCATGGACATGGACAACAGTGTGACGACTGCAGGAGAAAATGGGGTTATAAAGGGACTAAATTATAATGGAAAATATAATAAATGTTTTAAATAAAAGGAAGATTTCATATTTTTCATGAAAACTAGTGGTTGCTCAAACTGAAAAACTATAGAGAGATTTTACCAAGTTAAAAATATAGTATGACACCAAATATTTTAGAAATAAATACATCAGGAAAATTCTGATTTAAGTTCTATAGATGTCCCCCCTTAGACATGATTTCCCTTTCCACGGTTTCAGTCACCCACAGGCACCCACAGTCTAAAAATATTAAATGGAAATTTCCAGAAATAAATAATGCATAAGTTTGCAATTTGTGCCACTCTGAGTAGTGTAATGAAATCATTTGCCTTCCCACTACATCCCACCCAGGTTGTAAAATGCCCATTTGTCCAATATATCCACACTGTATACACTACTCACTCTTTAATTACTTAGTAAGATCAACTATCGTGGTATGGTAGTGCTTGTGTTCCAGTAACCCTTACTTAATAATAGCCCCAAAGTGAAAGAGTAGTGATGCTGACAATTTGAATATGCCAAAGAGAAGACATAAAGTGCTTCATTTAAGTGAAAATGCCAGTACACTACAATAAGACATTTTGAGAGAGACATATCACATTCTGTCCTATACACACATGTCTGTGCACATACAAGGGTGGGAAAAAGTAGGTTTATAGTTGTGAGTACACCAAAGAGTTTATTCTCAAGAATTTATTCTTTATTTATTTATTTACTATTATATTATTTACTATTAGTAATCTAATTTTGCCCACCTTTGTATATGAGGTAACTCTTTAAGAGGTGGAATTGATACATCAAAAGTTATGTATAGAAAAATGTCAAAATGAAAGATCCCCTTGGTCTCCCCCTGAAATTTCAACAAGTTGATCAGCTATTACTCAACAAAGGATTCTCTACTCAACATAGAGGCATGCCTGAGAGATACGCACCTTGAAGCATCTAAAAGTGGGCAAATGGAAACAACCAGGAAAGGCAAGAAGGGAGGAGAGCTCAGACAGCCCAGAGCCACAGCCCTATAGCCCATTGTTCACAATGGGCTCAACTTGGAAGGGGGAGGAAGTCAGCTGTAGCTGATACTTCCTTCAGTCAGGAGGAGCAGAGTCTTGGTGGGCATTCCTACAGGAGTGAATAGTGGGAACTATGGTTCAGCCAGCCAAGATGCCTGGGCAAGGACACAGCATAGGAGTTCTGCCATGAATGTTAGCTGCCAGGCAGTCAGTGTTCCAAACAAAGAAATGCAGCCACAGACCTCTGACACCTTTTAGACTCCCCAAACTCTCCTCTTATGGCCCTTGGTATAAGGGGTTTTCTAATTATTTTATTGTTGTTGAAGTACAGTTGTCTACATTTATTTCCCATCACTTCCCCAAGACCTCAGCCATCTCCACCTCCCTCCCCTACCTCCACCCCCCTTGGTTTTTTCCATGTCTCATTTATTGTTATTCCTGAAAGCCCTTCCCCCCCTCTGGTTACTGTCAGTTTGTTCTTAATTTCAATGTCTCTGGTTATATTTTGCTTGGTTGTTTGTTTTGTTGATTACAATCTACTTAAAGGTGAGATCATATGGTATTTGTCCCTGACTGCCTGGCATATTTCACTTAGCATAATTCTCTCAAGTTCCATCCATGCTGTCACAAAGGGTAGGAGCTCCTTCTTTCTTTCTGCTGCACAGCATTCAATTGTGTAAATGTACCATAGTTTTTTGAGCCATTCATTTACTGATGGGCACTTAGTTTGCTTCCAGCACTTGGCTATTGTAAATTGTGCTGCTATGAATATTGGGGTACATAGGCATAATAGGTATCAGGTTTTGAAGCACATTATTTCCAAATCCTGGAACTTTTATGTCAGAATCACTATTTCCTTCAGCAACTGATACCAGGGTATAGCACATGGTGGGGTACCCTGTGGAAATCTGATGTTACCATTATCCAGAGGGCAAAAAAAACCCTACCCCCAAACATCCCAACTATCCGTGGCTATACTGACCACAGCCACAGAGGTCCACTTTGGGATTTTACAGAGCTTAAAAACTTGCAATTCAGTGCCACCTACTGGAAAATAGTAGAAAGACCTCTTCACAGAAATCTGCTAGTGAATTGCAATACATAGATGCCTAGACAAAGAAGGAGCCCATCAAATACCATGAATAATCAAAAGTAGCAAGGCAGGCCAGAAAATGAAAAATCTCTAGAAAGCAAACTGGAACACATGGAAAAATGTGATATAAATGACAGAGAATTTGAGATTGCAGTTCAGGAAATACTCAAGACGTGAAGAAATACACACAGGCAATTCAATGCACTCAAAAAATAAATGAATGAAGAAAACGAGTACTTTACCAAAGAGATGGAAACCTAAAAAACAAAGAAATTGAAATCCTGGAGATGAAGCATTCAATAAAAAGATCAGGAATTAACTACTGAGTACAGGAAACAGAGCCAACCAGATGGAGGAAAGAATTAGTGATATCAAAGATAGGAATCCACAAATGATACAGACAGAAGAGAGAAACTTGAGCATTAAAAAAACAAAAGAGTTCTATGAGAACTATCTGATTCCATCAGAAAAAGCAATATAAAATTATAGGTATTCCAGAAGAAGAGGAGAAGGGAATGGAGAACCTATTCAAACAAACAGTAGATGAGAACTTCCCAAACCTGTGGAAAGAACTAGATCCTCCATCCAAGAAACAAATAGAACACTTAGTTCCCTTAATCCAAAGAGGCCTTCTCCAAGGCACATTGTATTAAAACTGTCAAAAGTTAATGACAAAGAAAAAATCCCCCAAACACCCAGGGAAAAAAGATAGTGACCTACAAAGGAAAGTCTATCAGGTTATCATCAGACTTCTCAGCAGAAACTTTACAAACCAGGAGAGAATGGAACCAAATATTCAAAATACTGAAAAAGAAAAATTACCAAGTCAAGCGTAACATATTCAGCAAAGTTACTCTTTAAATATGAAGGAGACATAAAGACCTTTCCAGACATACAGAAGCTGAGGGAATGTATCCAGAAAACCTCCACTGAAGGAAACACCAAGGGAGTTATTCTACCTGAATGAAGAACAAAAGGTCACAACACTATGAGTAAGATTACCAAAAAACTTACAGCATAAATAGGAACAATTTGCCATAACAAAAACATAAAAGGGGCAAAGCTTTGAACTGACAAAGGAAGATGGAGATCCAAATGTACTAAAATAAACCCTACTGTATATATGCAACTTTCTTTTTCATAAACCTAATGGCAACCACACACAAAATAACCCAAATATTAGACACAACACTTTAATAAAGATGAAACAGAGGGAAGAAACATGGAATACTACCAAACAAAATCAACAGACAGAAACACAAAGGAAAAGAACCCTTGGAAAAACAGCTACCAGAAAACAAGGGACAAAAGAACTATAGGATATCATTATACATCAATAATTACTTTAAGTGTAAATGAACTAAATTCACTAAGAGACACAGAGACACAGTGAATTCTTTATGAATTCACTAAGAGAAATTCATAAAGAGACACACAGAAGCAGATTGGAGAAAAAAAACAACCCAACTATATGCCTCCTTCAAGAGACATATCTAAACTGCAAAGACAAATATAGATTCAAAGTAAAAGGGTGGAAAATAATCCTCCAAGCAAATAACATCTACAGAAAAGCAAGTGTAGCCATACTTATATCTGACAAAATAGATTTCAAGATAACAAAGGTAACAAGAGACAAAGATGGACATTTTGTAATGGTAAAAGGGACACTACATCAAGAAGACATAATACTTCTTAATACACAGAGTGTGGCAGAAGTAATACCTGCTTCAGTGTGGTTGGTATGGGTGTAATAATTTATAGTTTTAATTTGAACATTTTGCCTCAAATGTCATATGGTGTGCTTGAGGGAGATATTGTTGTGTTACAGAATTACATACTTATTATTTTTAATAAAATTTTTGTATTAAAAAGGGGAACTATTTGTGCTGGGCCCTGTATATGCACCCAATCAGGGAAATATATAAAGCAATTACTCATAGAACTAATGGAAGAAACTGACAAAGCAAAAACACCTAAAAATATGTGGAGGTTAAACAACATAGTACTAAAAAATTGCTGAGTCAAAGAAGAAATCAAAGATGAGATTGAAACATATAGAGAGACAAATGAGAATGGCAATACTACATATCAAAACTTCTCTGATGCAGCAAAAGCAATAATAAGAGGGAAGTTTATATCATCACAGGCCTATCTCAAGCAACAAGAGAAATCCAAAGTAAACAACCTAACATTACACTAAATATCTAGAAAAAGAAGAACAAAATCAACCCAAAGTAAGCAGAAGAAAGGAAATAATAACAATCAGAACAGAACTGAATGAAACAGAGAATAATATACAACAAATTAATACAAGATGTGGTTCTTTGAAAAGATTAATAAAATTGACAAATCCCTGGCTAGACTAAGGAAAAAAGAGAAAAGAACATATAAACAAAATGAGAAATGAAAAGAAGTTATCACAGATATCATAGAGATATTAAGGATCATACCAGGATACTATGAAAGACTATATGCCACCAAATTCATTTACCTAGAAGAAATGGATAAGTTCCTAGAAATATATAACTTTCCTATGCTAAATCATGAGGAACTGCAAAATCTAAGTAGACCAATCAGCAGTGAGGAAACAACCATCAAAAACCTCCCAAACAAGAAAAACCCAAGACCAGAAAACTTTACCAGCAAATTCTAGCAAACAGTGAAAGATTTAGAACAATCCTTCTCAAACTCTTCCAAAAAATGAAGAAAAGACAATATTACCTAACACATTTTATGGGGTCAACATAATTCTGATACCAAAACCTGGTAAGGATACTACAAAAAAAGAAAACTACAGACCAATACCTCTGATGAATACAGGTGCAAAAAATTGTAAATAAAATATGAGCAAACGGAATACAATAATACATCAAAAAACAATACATCATGATCAAGCGGGGTCTCCTCCAGGGACACGAGGCTGGTTCAACAAACACAAATTGATCAATTTAATACACCACGTTAATTTTTTAAAAAGATAAAAATCATATCATATTATCAATAGATACAGAAAAGGAATTTAATAAGATACATTTATGATTTAAAAATTTAATGAAATATGAATAGAAGGAAAGCACCTCAACATAATAAAGGCCATTATGACAAACCTTCAGCCAAAATCATACTCCATGGTAAAAAAAAAAATGAAAGCTTTTTCTCTAAAATCAGGAACAAGACAAGGATGCCCACTCTCACCACTCTTATTCAACATAATTCTGGAAGTCCTAGCCAGAGCAATCAGGCAAGAGAAAGAAATAAAAGGCATCCAAATTGGGAAGGAAGAAGTAAAAGTGTCACTTTTTGGCAGGCAACATGATTCTATACATACAAAACCCTAAAGACTCCATAAAAAAGCATTAGAAACAATAAACAAATACAGTAAAGTTGAAGGATGCAAAATCAATGTACAAGAATCCATTGCTTTCCTATATACTAACAAATAAACTTCAGAAAAATAAATTAAAAATCAATTCCTTTTGCAATTGCAACCAAAAGAATAAAATACATAGGGATGACTAGACAAGGGGTATGAAAGACCTATATACTGAAAACTAAAAGCATTATTAAAAGATATTGAGGAGTTCCAGCTAATATGGAGATGTAGGTAGAAACCCTTCACTTCCTCACACAACCAAAAGGAGGATAACAACCAATCTAAAAACAATAAACAACCAGAAGTGCCAGAAAATCAAACTGCATGGAACTCTGACAATGAAGGAATTAAAGAAATATTCAACCAGACTGGTGCACTGAGACAAAGAAATATGACCCAAATGAGAGAACAGATCAAAACTCCAGAAAAAGAGCTAAACAACAAGGAGATAGCTAATCTGTCTGATGCAGAGTTCAAAACTCTGGTAATCAGGACACTCACAGAACTGATTCAGCTCGTTCAAAAAGTGAAGGAAGGAATGAAGGCTACCCAAAGTGAAATAAAGTAAAATATGCAGGAAACCAACAGTGATGGGAAGGAAACTGGAACTCAAATCAACAGTTTGGAGCAGAAGGAAGAAATAAACACCCAACCGAAACAGGATGAAGAAACAAGAATTCAAAACAACAAGGAGAGGATTAGGAACCTCTGGTACAACTTTAAATGTTTCAATATCTGAATCAGAGGGGTGCCAGAAGAAGAATCACAGCAGCAAGAAGTTGAAAACTTATTTGAACAAATAATGAAGGAAAACTTCCCCGACCTGGTGAAGAACAAAGGAGTTCCCATTAGACTATCAGCTGATTTCTCAAAAGAAACCTTACAGGCAAGAAGGGACTGGAAAGAAGTATTCCAAGTCATGAAAGGCAAGGACCTACATCCAAGATTGCTCTATCCAGCAAAGTTTTCATTTAGAATGGAAGCGAAGATGAAGTGCTTCCCAGATAAGGTCAAGTTAAAGGAGTCCATCATCACCAAGCCCTTATTATATGAAATGTTAAAGGGGCTTATCTAAGAAATTGAAGATGAAAAGCTATAAACAGTAAAATGACAACAAACTCACAACTATCAATAACTGAACCTAAAAAAACCAAAAAACAATGAAAATGAAAACTAAGCAAACAACTGGAACAGGAACAGAATCAGAGAAATGGACATCACATGGAGGGTTTTTAGTGGGGAAGGGGAAGGGAAGAATAGGAGGGGAAAGATACAGGAAATAGAAACATAATTGGTAGGCATTAAATAGACGGGGAGAGGTTAAGAATGGTATAGGAAACAAAATTTAAAGAACTTATACATACAACCCATGGACAGGAACTAAGGGGGAAATGCTGGAGGGTTGGGGGTGCAGGGCAGAGGGAGGATGAAGCAGGAAAAATTAGGAAAACTACTAGCATAATTAATAAAGTATACTTTACAAAATAAAGTAACAAAAAAATAAAAGATTGAAAGAGATACAATGAAATAGAAAGATAGTCCATGTTTATAGGTCAGAAGAATCAACATAGTTAAAATGGCCATATTACCCAAAGCAATAGACAAATTTAATTCAATCCCCATCAAAATCCCAATGTCATTTTTTAAAGAAATAGAACCACAGAAGAACCCAAATATCAAGAGCAACTTTGAGAACAAAGAATGTGGCTGAAGGTATCACACTACCTGACTTCAACTTATATCACAGAGCTACAATAATCAAAACAGCATGGTATTGGCAGAAAAAGAGACACACTGATCAATGGAACAGAATTGAGAAGCCAGATATAAACCCACATGTATATGGGCAGATAATTTTTAACAAAGGAGTCAGAAACACACAACAGAGAAAAAAAGTCCTCTTCAATAAATGTTGCTGGAAACATGGAACAGACTGAAAGTGACCAGAGGGGTAGGGGGAGGGGGACAATAGTAGAAAGAAGGGGAATGAACTAGACAAAGAATATGTATGAATGACCCACAGACATTAACAAGACTGTGGGAAGTGACTGTGGGAGTTGGGGGGGGTGTGATGGGTGGAGGAGAGCAAAGGGGGGAAAATTGAGACAACTGTAATAAAATAGCAATTAAAATGATTAAAAAATAAATGGTGCTGGGAAAATTGGAAAACCAAGTGAAAAAAGAATGAAATTAGATTACTGTTTTTCCCCCATGTACAAAAATTAATGCCCAGTGGATCAAAGACTTAAACCTAAAATTTGAAACAATAGATTACATAAATAAAATATAGGTACTAAACTTATAGACCTTAGTTGTGGAGAACATTCTGTGAATTTGACCCCACAGGCAAGGGAAGTAAAGGCAAAAATAAATGAATGGGACTGTATTAAACTAAAGAGCTTCTGCACAGCAAAAGAAAATGGCAACAAAACAAAGAGGCAACTAGCCAAATAGGAGATGATATTTGTTCACAACAGCTCCAACAAAGGGTTAATATCCACAATATATAAATATTGTGGATATATATATATAACTATATAACTATATATAAATAAGTTAATATATAAATAACTCAAAAAACTCAACACCAAACAATCCAATTGAAAAATGTGCAGAGGACCTGAACAGACACCTTTCCCAAAAAGACATACAAATGCCAACAGGTATATGAAAAGATGTTCAACCTCACTAGCTATTAGGGAAATGTAAATCAAAACTACTGTGACTGGCTTATTTCACTTGGCATAAGGTTCTCCAGGTCCATCCATGGATAAATGGTAATGGGAAAAAAACACAATAAAAAATAAAAAGATATTTAGTTATTTAGTTATTTTTCAAGTACAGTTTTTTGTCTATTTTAACTAAATAAAATTTTTTAAAAAAGAGGAATGATGTTATATGAATATCACATTTTTAGTTATACTAATAGATTAACAATAATGTTTGGAATTAAAAATAAAATAAAAACTAAAAAGAAGTGGTGGGGAAAAAAAACCTTAAAAAAAAACTACCATGAGTTTATCACCTCACACTTGTTAGAATGTCCATTATCAACAAGACAAGTGATGCGTGTTGGAGACGTTGTGGAGAAAAGGGAACCCTCATTCACTGCTGGTAGGAATGTAGCCTGGTACACTGTGGAAAGTGTGGAAAACAGTGGTTCCTCAGGAAATTAAGAATAGAGTGACTATATGACCAAGCAAGCCCTCTCCTGGGTATCTACTGAAAAAAACTAGAAAACATTTATTCGCAAAGATACAGGCACCCCTATGTTCATTGCAGCAGTATTCACAGTGGCCAAGACATGGAGACAACCATAGTGTCCTTTGATAAACAACTGGATAAGGAAGATGTGGTACATAGACACAATGGAATAGTACTCAGCAATAAGAAAAGATGACATACTGCCACTTGTGACAGAATGAATGGACCTTGAGAATATTCTGCTAAGTGAAATCACTCAGTCAGAAAAAGTTAAGAACCATATGATTCCACTTATATGTGGGATATAAAACTGAAACAAATGGATACAGATAGCAATGTAGTTGTTGCCAGAGGGAAGGTTTTGGGAGCTGAAGGAAGGAGGAAGCCTAATATATGGTAATGGAAGATGGTTTGACTTTAGATGGTGGGCACACAGTACAATATACAGATCTAGTATCACAGAAATGTACACTTGAAACCTATATGACCTTATTAACCACTGGCACCCCAATAAATTTCATTAAAAAATTAAAATACAGCCCTGGCTAGTGTGGTTCAGTGGATTGAGCCCTGGCCTGCAAATCAAAGGGTTCTCAGTTCAATTCCCAGTCAGGACACATGCCCAGGTTGTGGGCCAAGTCCCCAATAGTGGGTGTATGAGAGGCAACCACACATTGATGTTTCTCTCCTTCTCTTTCTCCCTCCTTTCCCCTCTCTAAAAAATAAATTAAATGTTTTTTAATTTAAAAAAAAATAAAACGTATGTGGTTTAAAAGTTTTTAAAGTTATGTGAAATTTTTCATTTTGATATTTATATAGTTTCATTGCCCCCCCAAAGAGGTTTCATCAACTTATGCTTCTATTTCCCCACATCCTTTCTTATCTCTGCAGCATCTGTAATATTCACCTTTATCCTGAATATATTCACATTCTCTCTTTTTGCCAGAAGTTCATCACTATTATTAGCTAAATGCCCACCCCAACACCCCAACTTTGATTTTCTGGACATTCTATTTTTATTTTCTATTGCATTTATTTTTGCTTATTATTTCTATACTTATGTTTTATTTTATTTTCTTCTAAGTCATGAACCTGGATGCCTAGTACATTTTTTAAAGCTTTGTTTTTTAATATAAGCAGTTAAAGCTATAAAATTCACTCTAAGCTTTGCTTCAGTAGCACCTCACAAGTTTTGCTATGTAGTGTTTGTTACTGATCAGTTTTAAACATTTTCTAATTTCTATCACGATTTTTCCTTTGACCCTAAATGTTTTTAGAAGTGTTTCTTAATATCCAAACACAGGTAATGTTAGTTATCACTTATTATTTATTTGTAGCATAATTTCATAGCAATCACAAAATATACTCTGATTTTCAGTCTTTTTGCTATTTGTTGAGACTTACTTTAGGGTCCAGTATAGGATCCATTTTCACAAATGTTCTGTCCGTGCTTGTGAAGTGGAAGTAATTCTCTCCATTTGCTGAAATATTCTTTTATATATATATGCAATAGATTAAACTTGATAACTGTATTCAAAGTATGCACAGACTTCCTAGACTATTTTGGTCTCCTTCTTCTATTAGTTATGGTGAAAGGTGTTGCATATTCCACTGCAATTGGTGCATTTTTCAGTTTCTTAGTGTTTTTCAGCAGTTTTGCTTTATATATTTTGAAGCTATGTATTAGGTGAAAAAAACATTTAGAATTGTTTCATCTTCCTGGTGAATTGAAACATTTATCACGATGTGTTCAAAAGGAGAAAGAAGTCCCTACCCACTCTGCTTCTCCTTTATCCTTTCTCCCCTAATAACATCCTCTCTACTACACATACCTGGCTGTGGAAATGATAATAAATTGAAGTTCAATAAACTTTTGAATAAACTGGAAGTTCAACCCCATTTGTAGCAGGTAGCAACCACAGTATTTCCAATTTCACTTTCTCAAAATATAGCATAAAATCACAAGTCTTAGAATCATGAAGGAAGAAATTCTGAAAGTTAAGGGAAAGGGTGTTTGGAAAGCAATGGTTAAATCTTCCTAACAATATTAAGTTGATTCCTCGGACTGTATATCCACCCTACCTATATGATTTTAATCACTTCTACCATAACTTACCTATTTCTCTTCCTTGTTGACAGTTTTCATGTTCGTTTTCTTCTAATCCACCCACTGTGTACCTGTCAGGTAGGTCACTCTAGATCAAATCACATAGTTTCAAAGCTGGGAGGAACCTTAAGAGATGTCTTAGCTGTCCCTTCCCACCCCCATTACATTTTATAGATGAGGAAACTGAGTTCTGTGTAGGCAAATTAACTTTTCCAGAATCATACCTTTTAGCAGAGTGGAGATTAGAAACAAAGTCTCCTTCAGAATGCCTCATGCTATTTTCCCTGAATTCTTTTTTCATCTGAGGTTCTGATAGTCACAGACCTAGATATCTGCTGAACTACTTGAATCCTCTACCTATATAAACTGCTACAAACTTTTTCTTCTTTGGACTCTCTTTGGTGCAAAAGGACACTATGACCTCAGCTAAAACATGGGTTCTACCCAAGGATTCATTTGTGGAGTAAAAGTCTCAACCATAAATCTGTCCATTCTTTTCAGTTTAGCTACTCTTGTAGGTTGAGAAAAACTGGTTCTAAAAGGCTCCAGAACCTCTTCAAATGCATATTTATGAGTCTGGCCTGGCAGCAGACATTCATACATATTTTCGCCTAGTGCAACAATCTTGTTGGCTTAATCCTGCTGTAGCAGTTCCACTGCATTGTTCTTTTTCTGATTTTTATTTATTGAATTTTAAGGAGAGAAACATTTATTTGTTGCTCCATTTATTTTTTTAGGTTCATTTGTTCATAGCTGTGAGTTTGTTGTCATTTTACTGTTCATATTTTTTATCTTCTTTTTCTTAGATAAGTCCCTTTAACATTTCATATAATAAGGGCTGGATGATGATGAACTCCTTTAACTTGACCTTTTCTGGGAAGCGCTTTATCTGCCATTCCATTCTAAATGATAGTTTTGCTGGATAAAGTCATCTTGGATGTAGGGCCTTGCCTTTCGTGACTTCAAACACTTCTTTGCAGCCCTTTCTTGCCTGCAAGGTTTCTTTTGAGAAATTAGCTGACAGTCTTGTGGGCACTCCTTTGTAGGTAACTGTCTCCTTTTCTCTTGCTGTTTTTAAGATTCTCTCCTCATCTTTCATCTTGGGTAATGTAATTATGATGTGCCTTGGTGTGTTCCTCCTTGGGTCCAGCTTCTTTGGGAGTCTCTGAGCTTCCTGGACATCCTGAAAGTATTTCCTTTGCCAGATTGGGGACATCCTCCTTCATTATTTTTTCAAATAAGTTTTCAATTTCTTGCTGTTGCTCTTCTCCTTTTGGCACCCCTATGATTCGGATGTTGGAATGTTTAAGGATGTACTGGAGGTTCCTAATCCTCTCCTCATTTTTTTGAATTATTGTTTCTTGATTCTGTTCTGGTTTAATGTTTCTTTCTTCCTTCTGTTCCAAACCCTTGATTTGAGTCCTGGTTTCCTTCCCACCACTGTTGGTTCCCTGTAGATTTTTCTTTATTCACATAATGCAACCTTCATTGCTGCCTGGGTCTTTTTTATGCTGTTGAAGTACACAGTGAGTACCTGGAGTATCCTGATAACCAGTGTTTTGAACTGTGTAACTGATAGGTTGGCTATTTCTTCATCACTTAGTTGTTGCTGCTCCACTTATTTATGCATTCATTGTGTGCTTCTTGTATGTGCCCTGAGCAGAGATTGAACCTGCAACCTTGGCATATTAGGATGACACTCTACCCAACTGAACTACCCAGCAGGATTGTATTGTTCTTAGTAAATTACTTTTTTCTTCACTTATGATACAAACTGTTGGAATAATTAGCATGGATTTCCCCATTCCATTGGATTAAGCCACTACTTAGTGTGTGCACTTGTTTGGGACAGACAAAGTTACCATTATGGTAAGTACGTGTCTTTCAAGCAGGCCACTGAATTTATCACTATGGTATACAGTTTCCACTGGTGATTGTGTAAAATTGTTTTGTGAAATTGTAAACTCCATGTAAAATCACTGTGCCCATAATTATTATATATGTTTGAAGATTAAATTCTATAATTTTTTTATTTTACACATATACACATACACACCATCAGCATAAGAGTTTGATAAGATACTACTGAGTTCGTGTAACTGCTTCTCTTTCCTTTCTGCTCCCCTGATCCCCATTTACATATACTATTCACTACCCCAAGTTTCTCCTTCCTTTCTACAGAGTCACTGAATGTACTGAGAGTTGCTGATAGAATACACTAGGCATACAAAAAAAAAAGGAGATGATGTTGCGTTGGCCAAAAGTTCATTTAGTTTTTCCTATATGATACCCCTAGTAATGCTTAACTGCCTTTAACGTCATCAGAAACTATTTTGTTAGACTGTATTGTAACAGCTGTCATATCAGGGTGCATTTTAAAAAACATCAAAATTGCTGAATTTTTGTGCAGCCATTTTAATATTGAAGATAGAAGAAAATATGTAACATTTTTGGTGTATTATGCTTTATTATTCAAGAAAGCTAAAAATGCAACAGAAATGCAAAAAAAGATTTGTGCAGTGTATGGAGAAGGTGCTGTGACTGATTGAATATGTCAAAGGTGGCTTCTGAAGTTTCTTGCTCCTATTGACAATTGCCCATAAAATTCTTTGCTGTGGGGCTGTCTTATGCATTGGAAGATGTTTGGCAGCACCTCTGGCCACTACCCACTAGAAGCCAATAGCAGGAGATAGCCAACATACTCAAAACATCCAAATCAATAAAGTTATTGGTGAAAATGAAAAATATGTCTTTTATTTTATGTAAAAAACTAAACAAACTTTTTGGCAAACCCAATACTTTGAGGACTACTGGTACATCCCCTTTGAAGTGAATTGTTCAGATGGACAAAGGGGCTTTTTGTGTAAGTATCTCCAATCCTTGCTTCTCTCCCAAGCTCAATACACTACAGTTAATATGCTTGAGTCCTTAATGCTTTCTCAGAGGTGGTGAAGGCTGATTTCCGTCTTTATTAGACAATGTGTAGGAGTTAACAAGGCAAAGTGGGGAACAGAGGGACATTCTAGGCTGAGCAAGCCATATAAGAGAAATAAAACATAAACTAGGACAAAGAATTCACTCAGTTTGTGTGCTGGGGGAGGAAGGAAATGAGAATTTGCAAGTACCCAGGTCCTCACTGAAATGCATATTATATCAGAAAGAGTTTAGATTTTATATTGATGACAGTGGGGAGCCACTGTGGTATTTTTAAGCAGAAAAATGACTTCAGAACAGACTTTGATCAGTACTACTTAGGCTGCAGCCTGTAGAATGAACTGAAGGCTAGTCCCGATATTAATTAGATTAATTTGAGGGCTGATAAAGTACTGCAAACTAAAGATAGTATGTGAACTAAGGTTTAATAGAGAAAAGACAGATGAGGAGGGATGAATTTGAAAGTCAGTCAAAGTGTTCACAACTTGAAAGGTTGAAAGAGTGAGAAAGTGAAGAGAAATAAAGGATGCAGCCCAGGTTTCTGGCTGGCACTTATTTGGTGGATGACCAGCCATTGCCACTGCTAGAGAATACAAGAGGAAGGGGAGAGGGAACAATCCAATCATGTAGTAGGATGGATAGTTGATTTCTGGACATATTAAAATCAAAGCACTTGTGTATCTTTCAAGTTATCTAGAACTCAGTTGTATATGGCTTTGGCTCATAGACCTCACAAGAGGTCTTGGCTTAAAGAAAATAATTTTTTGTTAAATGTTTTTTGCCAAAGTAAAAAAAATATTAAAAGTAAATTTTTTAAATTTATTTTAGAAATTGTCATCAAATAAGTGATAGATGAAGTAAAGGGGATGTATTAAGTTACCTGCTCAAAGAGGGTATGTAAGTAAGAAGGGAGGAATATGATACAGGGTTAAGAGAACTGCCAACATTATAGATAAAGTTGTGCAGAAACAGAAGAGATCTAAAATAGTGGTGTTTTAATTTTTAATCTAAAATTTCCTCACCATTAATAGGAAAATCAGGAGACCAGGAATGAATGGATTTAGGAATCGTTGGAAGAAATGTTTAATCTAGACAGTGGCCTTCAGTGTCACACTCCAGAGAAGCCAGGCCAAAAATGGCTAAACATGCTCACTGACTCAGATTTGGCTACTAGACCTTCTTAGTGACCTTGGTTGGTGACAGAAGTTGCATGTAATGCATTCTTTCACAATTATGCCTTTACCAGTCTTCTTCACCAGAGACATCTTTGCATTGACTATAGTACCTAACATACAGTAGGTACTCAATAAGTATTTGCTGAATTAATAAATTTGAATGTGATCTACCTTACTTTCAGGAGAAAGCCTAATTGAAGGTAAGGCATGCTTTGCCAAAAGTTTATTATTTGGTGGATAGTGTAATAGTCCACTAAATTCTGCCTCTGTGTCACAAGTTATTTGTGGGAAAAATCATAAAAGTTATTTGTTAAGACGGTTTGTAATCTTGTTTTATTTGAGCACTGGGGTTTTATCATTTGTGATTATTAATATACTTATATGTTATTTTGTAACAGGTTTTCACTCCTCTGTTTCTTGTTCCTTAATATTGTTGAAACTTCAGTTTCAGTTGAGGTCATCTATACCTTATTTAGAAAAAGCAGTATAGGAAGAGAATGTGGTATGTTCTAAGAGTAAGGTTATTTTGAAATGAACTCCTCTGTGATATCTTGTAATGTGACTGCAATGTAACAAAATTAACATAAATTGCAATATAAATCATTATATATAATTTGGATTTATCTTTTACTCTAAAAAAGCTTTTGAACAAATTCATAATTTGATCATTTGTTTAACATATATACCTTTATTTACTCTGGCTTCAACATTAACTGTTCTCTTGGTCTCCAACCCGCCAACTTCCACAATCATGAGACAGTTTCTTAAAATCTCTGTGTGTATTTATATTATATATATATATATATATATATATATATATATATATATATATACACACACATATACAAAGATAGATAGATAGATAGATAGATAGATAGATACATACATACATACATACATACACACACACACATATAAAATCTCTTACTGGTTCTTTTTCTCTGGAGAACCCTAATAAACAAGGAAACAAACTTTTGCTTTATTCTTTTGGGTATTCTGCTTTCCTTGGCTACCTCTGTGTTTCCTCTTGGTTTGATCTGGAATCTTGTGACACACTTGATTACAGATAAAGTTCAGTGAAAGTGTCAAGACCTTACTGTACACTGCTAGCTATAGTGATGGCTCCAAGATGAATAAGGGTAGGCCTCTGCTCTTGAGGAATTTAAAGCTGAAAGTGATCAAACATCTATGGTTAAAGCAGATTGTAATCAATTCTGTAAGAGAAAGCTAAGAAGCATGCAGGGGAAATCCACAGAGAGTACCATGGCTTCAGTTTGTGCAGTTGAGGAAGTTTTGGGCTGGTTCTTAAAATGGGTGGGGTTTAAATCACTGCATTGTGTTGGAGAAAGTGGAATTGTAAAGGTATATCCCAGAAAGAGAGAACATAATGAACAAAGGCCTGAGACTAAAGAAGTAGAAGGTGCATTGAAAATAAGAAAAAAAGTTGCATATTATGTGCTATTATTTTATGGGGAGCATGCTCTAAGGAGGTATCTTCAGAAGTAGACCCTACAAGAGATAGACTGCTGTTTCCTCTCAGCACTATGGACACAAATGAATGCAAATGTGTGCAAATTTGTGTACTGTAGTCCCCTTTTGTCCTGGGGGGATACTTTCTAAGACCTCCCAGTAGATGTGTGAAAATACCGATAATACTGAACTCTATACATACTGCTTTTTCCCTATACATACCTGTGATAAAGTTTAATGTATCAATTAGGCACAGTAAGAGATTAAACTAACAATAAAGTAGAACAATTGTGACAATATGCTATTATAAAAGTTATGTGAATGTGGTCTCTTTTTTGGAATACCTTATTGGACTGTACTCCCTCTTCTCGTGATGATGAGATGATACAATGCCTATATGATGAGATGAAGTGAGGAGAATGCCCTAGGCATTGTGATGTAGATCATCAGGCTACTAAGGGTTACTTGAATACAAGCATTGCAATACAGAAAAAGCAGATCTGATAACAGAGAGGGCTACTAAGAGACTAACTATCAGGGAATAGATACAGTGTGGATAGCTGGACCAAGGATGAGTCATGTCCTAAGTGAGAGAGAACCAGACAGTGCAAGACTTCATCATGCTACTCACAACTGCACGTAACTTAAAATGTATGAATTATTTCTGGAATTTTTCCATTTAATATTTTCAGACCACAGTTAACCTCAGGTAACTGAAGTCATGGAAAGTGAGAGTGCATATAAGAGGGGATTATTTTACAAACAAAATTTCTGGATATACATTTGTATATATGGGTATACAATGGAATATTATTCAGTCATAAAAGGAATTAAGTACCGATTTGTGTTTTATAACATAAAAGAACCTTGGAAACATTGTGCTAACTAAAAGAAGCCAGACAAAATAGTCCACATATAGTATGATTTCATTTACATGATACGTCCCGAGGAAGCCAGTCCATAGAAATAGAAAGCAGATTAGTGATTGCCAGGGACTGGGTAAGAAAGGAGACAGCAAGTGTCTGCTAATGGGTACAGGGTTTCTATGCATGAAATTGTTCTGAAGTTAGATAGTGGTAATGGTTGCACAACATTGTGAACATTTTTTAAAAAAATACTCAATTGTACAACTGAAAAGGGTAAATTTAATGATATGTAAATTATATCTCAATTTTTAAATTATACGAGGTGGGTTTCTCTGTTCTAATATACAAAGATCTGTATTAATTTTTAAAGCAGAATAGAGCAGTTATACTGTGTTCTCTCATTTGCATTTAATAGATTATATACACATATGCTTTTATTTACATAGAAAACATCCACAAGTATACAGACAAAAAAAAAAACAATGGCTGCCACTAAGAAAAGAAGACTAATAATTCATGGGTATTTTTTGAATTTTAAGTGTTTTGGTATCTGTATGCATTACTCTTACAATAAAGACTAGAAAGTACCTAAAAATATCTATATTGAGAAGGAACATTTGATAATACTACACTGACCACAACTAGGAAGTCAAAACACATTTATATCCTACTATAGGAGGAAATCTCTAGCATGTAGGTTAAATCTAGTCTTCTGCTTAAGTTATTCTAGTCCATGAGGTATGTACTAAAATGTGTGAGTCCTATATGCACCTGTAATGAAACACAAATTTGATGAGATGCTGATATAATATAATCTTAACATAATGAGAATGTTACTCCACAAAAACATACTTTATTTTTACTATTAGACATGACACTTTAGTACTCTAAAAATCAGGAAATAAAGCATTTCTCCTGTAGAAAATAAGAAAAACAAAATATATAAATTATGCCTGTACCTCCCAAGTTTAGGCAGCAATTAAAATAATTTAAATAACAAAAAACTTAAGTTGAAAGGAAACTTAATAGATCATCACCTATAAAATGCTTAAATTCCCCTTTAAACTAAAATCCCTACCAAGAGATTAACTAGTGGTTCCTTGAGTACTTTCAGTGACAGGAACTCCCGGTACTCTGAGATGGCCCATTCCATTGTTGCATATAGCTTGATTAGACAATCTCCCTTATAGTAAGGTGGTATCTAGCTCTTTAAGACTTCTTTTTAATGAATCTGGTCTTTAAATTATACATATATAACTTGTGTGTACTTATTATCATTTATTTACAAAAGTCTCTTGGGGTAAATAAATTATGAAAATTCTAAACCAGGCATCATTATCCACATTTTTTATACTATGAGTATATTTTTCAAAATAAAAATTAAATTCAGGGATCTTTTTCTCAAAACAGTCTGGAAATAAGATTTCTGACTTCTTTTCTTTAGATATTCATATCAGAGAATTGAAGTATATTTTTATTTTTTTTTTTTAAGGTTTGTATCAGGATTAAGTGGGATAATGTCCTTTATTTTTTTTTTTAATTTATTTATTTATTTATTTATTTATTTTATTTAGTTACTTTTCAAGTACATTTTTTTTCCCTCCCCCCCCCCGCCCGGTCTGAAGTATATTTTTAAACTGCTGAACAATTATATTTCACAAAAATTTATTCTTTTATGAGAATGGTTACTTTCTATTATGTATTATAGTTACTTTTGCCCTTGCTGTCTCCCCACTAGACTCTTTGAAGGTGGGTTCCTGGTCTGACTCTCCCTCAATGTACCAGCTAATGAAAAATACAATGGCCCCAGAATTAGATAATCTGAGTTCAAGCCCCAGTTCTTTCTAAGTAGCTTGTGCCCCTTCCCATAATATCTCTCAACATCTCTAGACTTCGGTTTCTTCTTCTCTAAACTGAGAGGGTTGATATATATGGCTGCATTCACCTCTAAATATTTTATTATCCTAAGTTAAATTTTATCTATGTGGCCATCAATGGACCTTTCTACCCATTTATCAGTGGACTTCAACTCAAAAGGAAGAGGAAGCTTTGCCACTGCTATTATTTTTAAATCATGCTCTCTAACTCTCTTAAGAGTAATACAACAGAAAAGAGAAAGTAAAATCACAGTAAGATACTAACATAATGAGAAAATATATTGTTAAAGCAGAAAGCTTTTCAATCAATCCAAACTATATTTGCTGTTTCAAAGCATTAAAACAATAATGTGTGCCAATATCATATGTATATATAAGTAATTTTAACAAAAGTTACGTGCTTGTTAGTTAACTGATGCTGCAATAACATGCAAGTTCAATCATTACTTAAGCATTATAATTACATTACTAAATTCCATATGACACTAGTCTTCCATCCTGACTCCAAGATCTTATCTGGGAGATCTGTCATCTATACAACTGTCTACTTGTATTCCCCCTATCATAAACAGGTTTTTAAATATATATATAAGTAAATAGTTAAAGGTATAATAGACTCTTGTGTGTGTAGTACGTTTCTTAGATTTAGCACTACGCCTTACAAACTAAAGAAATATTGCTACATAGTGCACTGTTGGTGGGATTGCAGACTGGTACAACCACTATAGAAAACAGTATGGAATTTTCTCAGAAAACTAAAAATGAATCTGCCTTTTGATACAGCAATTCCACTGCTAGGATTATATCCTAAGAACCCTGAAACACCAATCCAAGAGAACCTATGCACCCCAATGTTCATAGCAGCACAACTTACAATAGCCAAGTGCTGAAAGCAACCTAGGTGCCCATCAGTAAATGAATGGATCAAAAACTATGCTACATTTACACAATGGGATTCTATGCAGTGGAAAGAAAGAAGGAGCTCCTACCCTTTGTGACAGCATGGATGGAACTGGGAAGGATTATGCTAAGCAAAATAAGCCAGGCAGTGAAAGACAAATACCATATGATCTCACCTTTAACAGGAACCTAATCAACAAAACAAACAAGCAAGCAAAATATAACCAAAGACACTTAAATAGAGAACAGGCTGACAATGACCAGAGGGGAGAGGGGAGGGAATTTCACGGGAAAAGGGGAAGGGTTTACAGGAACAAGTATAAAGGACACGTGGGCAAGAACTAGGGGGTGGGTGGAAATGGGAGGGAGGTGGGGAGCACTGGGTGGGTGGGCTGGGATGGGAGTAAAAGACAGAAAACTATATTTTAACAATTAAAATAAAAATTTTCAAAAAGATATATTTAAATAATATTACTGTCAAAGTAGCAAGATGACATGTAAACTCAAAATATCTCATTAATGAGGATTAGGAGAAATCTTCAGTTTCAAGTTTTCAGATGTAATTAAGTCTTAATAACTAACAAGAATTCAGAAAGGTCATTAATAAGTCAAACTTCTGCTTCTGGAAAAATGAAGTAGATATGCTTTTCCCTGTTCCTCCCACAAGACACAGCTAAAAACCATGAATATGATATATAAAACAAACATAAGAAAGCTCTAAAATTGGAGAGAATAGGAACATTGACTATGGACCTCAGAACACAAGGAACATTATAATGGTGAGTTCCCTGGGTTTTCTTACAGCCTCATAAAGCTGAAGAAGCTGGCAACCTAGAATTGAATTTCAGCACAAAGGAAAACCAGCCCTAAGAAAAGTTTGCTCTCTAGACAAATGACCAGAAAAGGGACAGCTTAGCAGGACAGAACGATTTGAGACAAAATTCTAGCCTAACACCACAGGGAAAAAAACATGACTGCACCCATGTCACCAAAGACTTAATCGGGAGCTTAAACTACCACACTCACAAGGCTGTCATTAGGCATGCCTCCCCTTCCCTGCTGTGGTGGTATAAGACAAAGCCTAACGGAAAGTGAGGAGTTTCACCACTGCCCTGAGGTAATGTGGCCATCCCCTTTATAGTGCCAGTGGAGGCTACATAGGGAACAGTAACAAGGCACTCCTACCCCTTCTGGTCAGAAGAATCACTGAAGTCCTATTGGGGTACGAGTACCTGAACCTTTATACATCATCCACCCCTTAAGTGTCAAAAGAGGTCAAGTGTCCTCCCATCCTCTGACAAAGTGACAACAGAAGAAACCAGCTAAAACAGAAAGTTTCAAAAAGATCCAGAATCTCGTGACATAATACTCAAAAGAACCTCCATCAAAAAATCACTTGCCATACCAACAATCAGAAAGATCTCAAGCTGTGTGACAAAAGATTGAATAGATGTCAATACCAAGATGACAGAGATGTTAAAATTACCTGAAAAAGTTTGAAAGCAGCCATCATAAAAATGTTTCAATGAGTAATTATGAACATGATTGAAATAAATGAAAAAAGACAGTCTCAGCCCTAGCTGGTGTAGCTCAGTGGACTGAGCATGGGCCTGCAAACCAGACAATTCGCGGTTCGATTCCCAGTCAGGGCACATGCCTGGGTTGCAGACCAGTTCCCTGCAGGCCAGTTCCCAGCAGGGGACGCACAAAAGGCAACCATACATTGATGTTTCTCTCCCTCTCTCCTTTCCTTCCCCTCTAAAGATAAATAAATAAAATATTTTTTAAAAAAGACAGTCTCAGAAAAATAGTCTCAATAAAGAAATAAAAGGTAGAAGAACCAAATGGAACTTTTAAAACTGAAAAATACAGTAACTGAAATAAAATACTCATGTATAAGATAGGTTTCACAATCAGAAAAATAGAACTATATTAGTTACCCAAACTGAACAAGAGAAAAAAAGACAATAAATAAAGAAATAGAGCATCTGTGAGTTGAGGGACAAGAACAAAAGATCTAACATTTGTGCCATCAGAGCCCCAGAATAGAAATAGAGGGTGGACTAAAAAATTTCTTAAACAATTAAAGACTGAAAACTCCCCAAATTCGGGGGGGGGATTATTTATTTGTTTGTTTGTTTGTTTGTTCGTTCATCTACACATTCAAAAAGCTGTGTAAATCACATGTGGAATAAATCTGGAGTAATCTACTCAAAGACACGTTATCATCAAACTTGACAAAGAAAAAAATGTTGAAGTCAGAAAAAGAGTAATGATACTTTATCCACAGAAGAAAAGAATTCACAGGACAACAGATTTTTTCATCAGAAACAATGGAGGCCATGAGTATGAGATACGCAAGATTTCTCAAGTGGTGGAAAAAAGGAGCTGTCAACTCAGAATCCTATATCCAATGAAAATATCCTTCATAAATGAAGAGGATATCATGACATTCTCAGATGAGGGGAAACAAAGAATTTATCACCAGCAGACCTACTTTAAAAGAATGGCTAAAGAAAGTCCTGGAAACTGAAAGAAAATGATAAAAAAAGGAATCTTGGAACACCAGGAAGTAAAATCAACATTGTAAGAAAAATATGGGTATATGTGATAGATTTTTTTTCTTCCTTACCTTGAGTTCTCTAGATTATTTTTGTGGTGATGGAACAGTTCTATATCTTGATGGTAGAGGTGGGTTCAAAAATCTATATGATAAAATGGTATAGAATTATACAGAAACATCATAATAATGTCAACTTTTGAGCTTTGATAATGTACTATGCTTATACTGAGGAAAACTGAGTGAAGAGTACAACAAACTTTGTGCTATCTTTGTACAAAGTACAATGTCCTGTGAATCAATAATTACTTCAAAATAAAGCTTTTCCAAAGTGTAATCAAAAGCAGGCCATCTAATACTGAAGAGATATAAAACAAATTCTAATAAGAGTTAAAGGCAAAGTCATTCAGACTCTGGTGCTCATGTTTTTTTTTTTTTAATTGAATTCATTGGTTCACAAAACTATATAGGTTTCAAGTGTACAACACAACAAAACATCATCTACACAACTGCATTGTGCACCCATTGCCCCAAACAAAGTCTCTTTCAACCCCATTTCCACCCTCTTTGCCCACCACCACCACCAGCTCACTTCCCTTTCTCTCTGGCTATCACCACACTGTTGTCTGTGTCTATGTGTTTTGTGTGTGTGTGTGTGTGTGTGTGTGTGTGTGTGTGAATGATATGTATATATGTATACATGTGGGGGGGTCTGCTTAATCCCTTCACCTTCTTTCATTGAGTCCTCCCACCATCCCCTCTGACAGCTGATAGTCTGTTCCATGTGTCCATACTTGTTTTTATTTTGTTTGTCAGTTTATTTTGTCCCTTAGACTACATATGAGTGAAATCATATGGTATTTGTCTTTGACTGGCTTGTTTCACTGAGCATAATAATCATTTTCTTTAAGTATTTGTCCAAATAATTGATAACAATTTTCCTGCTAAAAATACCCTGTATTGCTTCATAATGATTAAATTGGTGATGTCACTTACACCTCATTCTTTCGATATTTCTTCTTCTGTAGACATTTACCTTAGTTAACAATAGCTGAAAAAATATCTTTTAATTTTTTTTAGTTTTTTTAATTTATTTATTTGTTGTTCATGTACAGTTTTCTGTCTTTTACTCCCATCCCAGCCCACTCCCCCCCGAGTGCTCCCCACCTCTTTCCCATTTCCACCCCCCTTAGTTCTTTTCCATGTCTCTTTTATACTAGTTCCTGTAAACCCTTCCCCTTTTCCCCTGAAATTCCCTCCCCTCTCCCCTCTGGTCACTGTCAGCCTATTCTCTATTTCAGTGTCTTTGGTTATATTTTGCTTGCTTGTTTGTTTTGTTATTTAGGTTCCTGTTAAAAGTGAGATCATATGGTATTTGTCTTTCACTGCCTGGCTTATGAAAAAAATTAATTTGATGTGGAATCTAATGAACAAACTGAACTAACAAACAAAATAGAGACAGTTTCATATAGATGGAGAACAAATGACAGCTCTGGGAGTAGTTACAGGGTGGAAGAATCAAGCAAAAAAGAAAAGGACTCATGGACACAGACAACAACAGTGTAGTGATTGTGGGGGAGAAGGGAATGAGTGGAGGTGACAGAAAGTATAAGGAGGATAAATGGTAGTGGAAAAAATACGATAAACAAGATAAATAAATAAATAAATTTGAACCTAACTGCCAACTTAATTTAAAAATCAAATAATACAATTTGTATCAAATAATAATAGCTAGCATTCATTGAATCTCTTGATATTCTAGGTACAGTCTAAACATGATACATTGTCAAATTTAATTACAAAATCTTAATTTTCTCTACTTAAAATGATGAAACCATGACTCAATGGAAAGGAGTAATGTGCTTATGAATACATAAGTAGCAAGCAACTAAGTCTGCTTTTAAGTCAGGCTTAGAGTCCTCACTCTTAACCACAAGAACACTATATGACATCTGTCCAGAAAGTATACATCCATGTAACATGAAAATAGAGACATTTATTGAAGAAGATACAAGATACAAGAAACATTGTACATAGGACAATGATGCCTCAGTCCCCTTCAAAGTAGGTACTTTGGGACCTCACCCAGTTCTCCCAATCACCATCAGCTGCCATCTTATTTTCCTGAATCTCACTCATGGTCTGAAATCTCTTCCCTTTCAAAGGTGATTTTAGTTTTGGGAAAAGCCAGAAGTTACAGGGCACCAAATCTGGGTTGTAGGGGGCTGAGTCACCTGGGTGATTTGATGTTTCCCCCCAAAACTCTGCATGAGATGTGATGCATGAGCAGGCATAGCTGCAGCCTTCTCAATCATCCAGAGAGGAATGTTCAAGTTTAATGCAAAGTTTGATACATATTTGTTGCTTTACTCAGTCATTTCAAATGTGATGGCCACACAGTACCCATGCTCACTCAATCGCATCTACCACCCCCACTGACTAGTACAGTGAAGTCATGATTGTTCACACATGCACATTCCAGTCCACTTTCCTTGGCTGCCAGGTTACACTGATGCTGCGCAAACAGTTCTTGTTATATTAACAATGGCTGCAATTTTTCTGGAGAGACCTTATATGTAACTAACTCCACAATGCTTAAGATTTTACATAACTTAACACTACTGTTTTATATAATGAATAGACAGGAAATATGCTGATTTCTATTGAATGATTCCTATTAAATCCTACAGTGCAAATTATTTCATTGAGGATTTCAATCAGATTGGGAACTAGAACAAAAAACCTTTTCAATAGATTAGAAGTAGGAAATCACAAGAACTGATTTTATATCTTAAAGGCAAATTCAATAGCATGACTTCCCTACAATATTATGACAGTAAGCCTTATAAAGGTGTATTATGTCAAAAATTAGTGGTTACAGATTTTTATGTTGTCAGATAGGCATAAGAATATGAAGAGCTAAAGTTCACCTAATTTCCTAACAGAGTAGGAAAAAAGGTATCACAAAATACTTTTTATTTTTTTAATGCTCTGAATGTTCAAAAGCCAACATAAAGTTAATTTTAAATTACGTTGAAATACAAAGATATTACAACATGCATATTTACACATATAATTGTATATTATCTGAACTAAATTCCTTTTAAGATTTTATTTATTTATTTTCAGAGAGAAGGAAGGGAAGGGACAAACAGAGGGAGAGAAATATCAATGTGAGAAACATTGATTGGTTACCTCTTATATGCACCCTGACCAGGACCAAACCCCAGGTATGTGACCTGACCAGATATGAAACCAGTGACCTTTCCCTTTGTGAGATACCATGCAAACAACTGAACCACACTGGTCAAGGCTGAAACAAATCCTTTTTGAGTAGGTTCCCTAAATATGTTTTACAAATATGACAGGCTCAAATCAACATAAATAAACCTTCATTTAATTAGAAATTTCCCTAATTTTTAGGAGAAAAAAATGACAAGAGTAAAAATTGTATTCAATATTGTTTCTGAAGCTGTAAACTTAGAGAGTTTTAAAAGTCTAAGTGAAGCTCATCCATGGGCTTTCATATCCACACATTTATTGCCCTTAAAGAAATAAACTCATTCCTAACTATACAAATAAGATACACAGTAGTATCACTACTTTATCCACAGTTTTGCTTTCTGAGGCTTTAGTTATCTGCAGTCAACCATGGTCCAAAAACCTTAATTGGAAAATTCCAAAAATAAAAATTTTATAAGTTGTAAATTATGCTCCACTCTGAGTAGTATGATGAAATCTCATGCTGTCTCACACTATCTCCCACCATCCTGCACCATCCCACTCAATCCTGCTCAATCCCATTCAATCCTGCCTAGAATAAAACTCATCCCTTTGCCTGGCAGCTCCATGCTGCATATACCACCTGCCTTGTTAGTCACTTAGTAGTCCTCTCAATAATCATATTGATTGTCTCTGTACCACAGTATTTATGTTCAAGTAATCCTTATTTTACTTAATAATGGCTCCAAAGCAGAAAAGTAGTAATACTGGAAATAGTAGATATAAGAGAAGCTGTAAAGCACTTCCTTTAAGTGAAAAAGGTGAGTACACTACAATTAGATATTTTGAGAGCAAGACAACATTCATGTAACTTTTATTACAGTGTATTGTCATAATGGTTCTATTTTTTATTAGTTATTGTTGCTAATCTCTTTCTGCCCCCTAATTTTACCATAGGTATGTATATACATATAGGAAAAAAACATAGTTATATACAGTACAGGGTTTGGTACTATCTGTGATTTCAGATACCCACCTGGGTGGGGGTCTCAGAGCATATCCCACCTGGATAAGGGGGAACTACTGTACTACTGAAATAACAAACCTTGCTCCATGGACAAGCTTTGTTGTCTGCCTACAGGTCAGACAAGGTCAGAATTTTCTCAGAGGTACATAAGGTAAAGGTTCTTCCCTATGCTTTTCATGTTCACATAAAGTTAAAGATACTATGGATCTCTGCTTTTTATTCTCTTTGCCAAACTACAATATTATATTTCAGATTACTACAAAACCATTTTTTAACAAAATGGTTTCCAAATGCATTGGGAGGGTTCATACCACTTTACATTTGTTGAATGACTGACAAAATACCAAGGCGAGATGGTGCAGCTACTACCATGTTCTCAGCTACTCAGGAATTTTTAGTTTATTGGCATAACATGATAGTTCATACAATTATCTACAGTATATCATTACTAATACATACACATTACTAACATTACAAGCTTGCTGCTTGGGCTTATTTTTGCCACTTAGAAAACACCAACATTTTTGTGTTAGTTATCACGGGAATACATGGTACATATCATGTTTTGTCTTTGAGCAAAAACTTTAGAATCCATTAAGTTCATACTTCTTTTTTTATTTAATTTTTATTGATTATGCCACTATGGTTGTTCTATTCCCCCCTTCATTCCCCTCCACACTACCCCCCAGTCCCCACCATTACCCCCCCCCTTTAGTTTATGACCATGTGTCTCAAGTTCTTTAGATTCTATATTTCCCATACTATTCTTGCCCTGCCACCTGTCTATTTTCTATCTACCATCTATGCTACTTATTTTCTGTACCTTCTCCCCCCTTCTCCTCCTCCCACTCCCCTGTTGCTAACCCTCCATATGATCTTCATTTCTATGTTTCCACTCCTGATCTAGCTGTCCTTTTAGTTTGCTTTTGTTTTAGGTGTGGTGTTAATAACTGTGAGTTTGCTGTCCTTTCACTGTTCATCATTTTTATCTTCTTTTTCTTAGATAAGTCCTTTTAACATTTCATATAATAAGGGCTTGGTGATGATGAACTCCTTGAATTTGATCTTATCTCAGAAGCACTTTACCTGCCCTTCCATTCTAAATGAAAGTTTTGCTGGATAGAGCAATCTTGGATATAGGTCTCTGGATTTCATGACTTGGAATACCTCTTTCCAGCCCCTTCTTGCCTGTAAGGTCTCTTTTGAGAAATCTGCTGACAGTCTGATGGGGACTCCTTTGTAGGTGACTGTCCCCTTATCTCTTGCTGCTTCTAGGATTCTCTCCTTCATTTTAATTTTGGCTAATGTAATGCTGATGTGCCTTGGTGTGTTCCTTCTTGGGTCCAACTTCTTTGGGACTCTGAGCTTCCTGGATTTCCTGGAAGTCTATTTCCTTTGCCAGATGGGGGAAATTCTCCTTTATTATTTGTTCAAATAAGTTTTCCACTTGTTGCTCTTCCTTTCCCCCTTCTGGTACCCCTATAATTCGGATGTTGGAACGTTTAAAGATGTCCTGGAGGTTCCTAAGCCTCTCCTCATTTTTTTGAATTCTTGTTTCTTCATCCTTTTCTGTTTGGTCATTTTTTTTCCTCCTTCTGGTCCACTCCTTTGATTTGAGTCCCAATTTCCTTTCCATTACTATTGGTTTCCTGTGCATTTCCCTTCATTTCAATTAGTTTAGCCTTAATTTTTTCCTCTAATTTGTGACTAAAATCAACCAGTTCTGTGAGCCTCCTGATCACCAGTGCTTTATTTTTTTTTAAGGAGTCCACCAGTGCTTTAAACTGTGCATCTGATAGGTTAGCTATCTCTTGGTAGCTTAGAAATATTGTCTCTGGGGCTTTGATCTGTTCTTTTGTTTGAGGCATTTTTCTCTTTTTTTTTTTTGGTCTGGTCATGCCTGTTTTGTAGTGAGGGGTGGAGCCTTAGGTGTTCACCAGGGTGGGGGCAACTGGGTTGTGATGCTGTATGTGGGGGTGGGGTGAGAGAGGGAGCAATGGTGCTTGCTCTGCTCTCTTGGATTTCAGTCCCTTCTGCTGCTTCCCATAAGCAGACTGGGCCCTTCTGGTGCTGGTTACTGGGTGGGTGGGCTTGTGTACATTCTAGGGCCCTGTGGGTCTCTCCAACAAACTCTCCTGTGAGGCTGGGAGTCTCTCCCGGCACCTTAACCCCCCAAAGTTTTTCCAATTGGTGCTTTTAGGCTTTACTTCCTGTCACTGAGGCCCTGGGTTGCTCAGTCTGTGTCACTGCCCTTTTTTTCACCTGGTTTATCTGTACTCGAATACAGATAAACCAGGTCAGCCAGCTGCCTTGCACACCTCACTGGGTCTGCTCCTTTCTTCCCATGCCTGGGGTCTGCCAGTCACTGCCTGTGTGCCTGGGTCCACCACCACCATTTTTTCCTACTGCAACCCCTTTCTCCCTACTAACAACTCCACCCCTCTTACCAGTCTGGCTGAATGGTTGTCGGATTTTTGTACGGTTCAATTTTCTGTCAGTTCTGGTTGTTTTTCTTTGTTTCTAATTTTTTGTTGTCCTTAATTTTGGTTGTGCAAGGAGGCACAGTGTGTCTACCTATGCCTCCATCTTGGCTGGAAGTCCTCCAGATGAACTATTAATCTCCATGAGAAAGATGTGCTAATTAGTATAAACTTACACTTAGTCTTCTTCTAGTAACATCAGTGACAGCAGTGCCATTTTGTTTGATTCTATCCTACACACTAGCTGTGAGATCACCACATCATCACCACACATGACAAGCAGGGAATCCATGTAAGCAAATAAAAAATGTACTTAAGCAAATAATTTTAAGTGAAACAAGTCATTTTAACTTCAAATGAAACTACTTTGGCCCCTCAATGGAAACTTAACTCAAGGATATATAATAAGCATACAAAAAATACTGAGGAAGTATAAAATAACATTTCAAAGTCATTCTGAAAGAAAACATAGGTAAAATCAGAAAAAAAAAGTTAGTGACCCAAGATTAACTCATTTTCAAAAACAAATATGTTCTTCAAGATATCTAATTATGTCCAAGGATTATTTTTAACAATAAAAAGTAAACAACCATTTTTTCACCTGAAAGATATCACTGAGTGTAACTAATTATTGTAATAAAGAACTGGGAACAGCCTGTTCCCTCTTATGCCAACACATAGATATTTGGTTGGTAACTCTCACAAGACAGAAACACAGTCATGACTATGACACCTGACTATATTCTGGTGAAATGTGAGTGGCTGAATAATCTTTACAGATTTTTTTCAAAAACTCTAATCATTTCATAATATCTGTACACAATATAATGGAATACATTTTATAAGACATTTTCCCTAACACAACACCCCAGTACCATACCCCAGTAAAAAAAAAAGTGTTGCTTTTATCACAAGTATCTGTCCACAAATATTCTATGTCAGCCATAACCTGTAGAAATATTTTTAAATGTCAATGTGTATGCAAACTTTATCAGGTATTTCTGGTTCTGGCCCATACTAGAAGCATGCATAAACAAGGGGGTAGTCATTCATACTAGTGGGTTTAGAGTTTTGTTTTAAAATAGAAGTCTGGACTAGTTATGTAGTACTAATATCAATGTTTGTGATAAAAACATAATGATCAAATTTATATAATCAAATTGAATTGAGAATTCAAAATCATATAAATACATAATTCTTTAAAATATTAGTCACCCGAAAAAAGAAAACAAAATTGAAGAAGGTGCTCTACAACAATTTGAAACTAGACCGGAAAAAAAACAGCATAAGACCTGAGTTACACTGCATAGGGATCTATGAACATTATGATAGGGAGGCAATGGTACCAACAGGCACACTGGTTCCATCCCCTTTGTGACCAGTTTGTTACAAAGCACATATTTCTCTTCTTGAGGTGATGAAAGTGTTCTAAAATTGATTGTGGCAATGGTTGCACAACTGCAAATACACTAAAAACTACTAAATTGTATACTTTAAATATGTGGATTGTATGGTAGGTGAATTATAGCTCAATAAAGCTGTAAATTAAAAAAAGAACCCATCTGTGAGGCCAAATATGTACAAAAAAACAAAGCCCTGTTTGGCTGTCAATATAGAGGAGTCTCAATTTGATTCACCCTTGAAGGGTTTTCTTACTTCAAAATAAACATGCACACACGTGTGCAATATACATACACATAGGTAAGGGTATTTTAAATACTTTCCTTGCTTTTCAGTAAGACCCCCATTTAAAGGTGACTTATTCAGAATATTTTGCCTTTTTTTCTTTGAGCTATAATGGACATCTTGCCAACATTAATATCTTATCTGATCATTCCTCTGTATTTCTCCAGAATGTTTTCTAACATGACTTATTTAGCTCTCATGCTCTTACATAATGACCTCTGTGAGAGATGGAATAAAAGGAGGTGTTGTCGTTAAAAAACATAAACCCTAGAACTAATTGCTGGATTTCAATGCTAGCTCTTCCCATTATTAGATGTGTAGCCTCGGGGAAACTAACTTCTATGCCTCTGTTTCTCATCTGTAAAATGGTGATAGTAACAGCCCCTACCTCATAGTACTGTTGTCATTTAAATGTGTTAATGCGAACTTCTGGCCAAGATGGAGGCATAGGTGGAAACACTGTACCTCCTCGCACAACCAAATTTAAGGACAACAAAGATTTATAAACAAAAACACAACCAGGACAGAAAATTGAACAGTACCGAAGTCCAATAACAATGAACCATTCATCCAGACCGGTAAGAGGGGCAGAGTCAGCGGCCAGTGGAGAGGGGTCCTGGCAGGAAGAGGTGGTGGTTACCAGAACTGGGTATGGGGAGGAAACAAGCAAACCCAGTGAGACACACAAGGTGGTTGGCTGACCATGAACACACATTCACATACAGATAAACCAGGCAAAAAAAAAAAAAAAACAGCAGTGAGACAGACCACACAACCCAGGGCCCCAGTGACCAGGGTTCCTTCCTGGTCTTTTCCCTTCTGTGCACATGCAGCACTCCATAAACACGTCAGCTATCAAAAGAACATCTATTTCATCATTTGTCTGACATTGGAACCAAAGGAGAACATTGGAACATGAGAGAACAGGAACATTATCTTCTTGTACTTCCAACTCAAAAGGTTAGATGAGCCCTCCAGCACTGAAGCTGCTCTCAACCTATTTAGACTCATCCGTTCACTTATCAAAACTGCTATTGAACTTTTATCATCCCTAAGGTATTATTTGATTTGTTCCTGGAGTAACTATAACAAAAACTTAGGATAATCTTAACAACTCAAAATCTATAGAAGGCATTATTCAAACATTATCTCTCTTCCCAGTGCCTGAACTATTTAAAGTGTTTCAGTATTTCCTCCTTTTTGAACTTGAAGTCTGTAATAGAGATAAATGAGGAAAATGTATGACCTCTTTAGTTTTCAGAACACCAAAAGTCTTCATGTTTAAAAGACAAAATTGTTGGTCCCATATATTTTCCTGCATCTCCCTTTCCATTCAAAATGGACAGGGACCAGAGGAGAGAGGGGAGGGAATTTCAGGGGAAAAGGGGAGGATTCACAGGAACAAGTATAAAGGACACATAGACAAAAAATTTAACAGGGGTGGAAATGGGAGGGAGGTGGGGAGCACTGGGGGGGGTGGGCTGGGATGGGAGTAAAAAACAGAAAACTGTACTTCAACAATAATTAAATTAAAAAATGTTATAAATGGAGATTAAATTTTTAAATCCTATTAAGTTAAATAGTATTATATTTAAATAGGTACTTCTCAATTATATTAAAACTGATATTTTCCTTATACACAATGAATGTCACTTTGAATAATAAGCCAAACATTTACAATAAACTTCCTCATCTGTCAGAAAACTAGTATTACTTCTAAACCATCTACCCACCAGTTAAGAAATACATGTTCAAAAACTAGCACTCCATATAGTCAACAGTACCATGATGACTATATATGGGACCGGGTGGTACTTAAAATATTGGAGGGATCACTTTGTAAAGTACACGATTGTATAACCACTATGTTGTACATCTGAAACTAATATAAAATATTATTGAATGTAAACTATAATTGAAAAATGAAAAAAATTACATTTAAAATAGCATTCCAGCTGGTATTAAGGCAATATAAATAAAGACACATTTTCCCTCACTTCTGGTTCACATGTAAAACTCCTATAATGTGCTCAAGTTTTAACTAGTTAAGCCATAAGTCTACTAATAAAGTCAATAATAAGAATAATTGTATCTATCATATAGCTAGAATTGTACTTAGCACTTTATAAGCATTATTTCATTTAATCCTTAATATCAGATGAGATTGTTTAGAGGAGGCAAACAAGGTTCAGAGAAGTAGAGAGAGTTGCCTAAAATCACATTGCCAACAAGAGGCAAAGAGGAATTTGAATGCGAGACTGTGATTCCAGGGCCCAAGGACTTAGACATTAAATTCTATTGCCTTCCCCTGGCTGGTATAGCTCACTGGATTGGATGCGGGCTTTCAAAGCAAAGGGTCACCTGTGTGATTCCCAGTCAGGGCACATGCCTGTGTTGTGAGCCAGGTCCCAAGTGGGAGCCACTCAGGAGTCAACCATACATTGATGTTTCTCTCTCTCTTTCTCCTTCCCTTCTCATCTCTCTAAAAATAAATAAATAAAATCTTTTAAAAATTCTACTGCTTTCCCACTGAGAAATATTCAACAATGGAACAGAAAATTGTTAAAAGTGTTCTTCAGAAATGTATGGCTATTTCTGTAACATGGGACCAAGAAGCAAAACTCTAGAACTTTCTTATCTCCTTTTACTGAATAGACTGTAAAAGCACTTCACACATACAATGTAAAGACCATTCCTGATATCTAAACGATTCTAGTAAATAATAATTTAAAAGTGTAATTGGATATACTGGTCTCTACCTTGTCATTACTGACTACCCCAAAACTTAAAAACACAAGATTTATGTCACGCTATTCTTTTGAATGTTATTTTCTCTCATTTATTCAGTAAATAAAACAGTTTAAGGGGGGGGAAAGACCATTCCTTAATCAGCCCTCTGTGACCACATCCTTATGACTTTGGGGCAGTAACACAACAATACAACAATCTCAGGCCCTGTGAACTGTGTCTGGGGTAATATGGCAACAATGAAAGCAGGGCATAAATAATAAAAATCAGTTGAAAAATTCTGCATTTCACTTATACACCATTTAACTTCACCCACTTTCTTCAGTTGCCTTTCTCTTCATCTTTCTCATTTGGAGAAAATCAAGTCATTGCTTTGTAACAGGCATTCTTCCAATGTACTGACTGAACCTTTACAAACCATCTCAAACTCCAGAAACCTTTTATCAATCTTAAAGCACATAAACCTTGACAATTTCCCTCTACTATCAAATATTTCAGTGGCCAGCAACTAACAAACAATTTGTATACTGAATGTGTTATAAACAAAAGCATGTTTAAAGTTAGCAAAAGTTAACTTTAGTCAGTGACATAGGCAAATATGCATAGAATGGGGAAAGTCTTGACCCCATCAATTACACTGCTTTAAGTTCATGGTCATTGTGTTCTTTTGTTTTCATTGTTAGTAATTCAGTTCTTTTAAAATATTTTATTATTGTTCTATTACATTTGTACCAATTTCCCCCCTTTGCCCTCCTCCCACCCCACTGTCTGTTCCCACAGTCAATTCCCACCCTGTTGTCCATGTCCATGGGTCACTCATACATGTTTGTTGACTACCCCCTTCCCTCTGCTCCTCTGGTCACTGTCAGTCTGTTCCATGTTTCCATGCCTGTGGTTCTACTTTGTTCATTCGATTCTTCTTATAGGTGAGACCATATGGTATTTGTCAAGCTCTCTTCAGAAGATTATCAGTTCCTTGGTAGGCCCATCAAAATCAGTCTTCACTATTACTCACAAACATTAGAAACTCTGTTAGGACTCAACAAAGTTTAAGATTTAGACCATTACAAGCAACCAGAGTGCTCCCTTGAACTGAGAGAAAGTAGGCACCATGGGGGGGGAAATTAATGTCTATTACCTTTTCTATAGGTCATCATGGGGATTTAATGCTATGAAAATATGTTGGTATTTGACTAAAGGAACACAATCAAGACAGCGCAGTGTGGCTTTGGTGCTTTTCAAAAGGTCACATCAGTTACCACATCTGCCCTTGTAGGCAGAGACTTTTTCTGAACAACTGAGTTTTACCTCAAATCTTCATGTTAAAAATATTGCATTCTAAAGCACAATGTGTACACATACCTTTTTTATCACATCTTGCTTTATTGTGCTTCACAAATAATTGCATTTTTTAACAAAGTCAAGGTTTGTGGCAACTCTTCATCAAGCAAGTCTGTTAGTGCCATTTTTCCAACACCTTAGAGGATGATTAGCATTTTTTAGAAATAAAGTACTATTTTAAGATTTTATTTATTTATTTTCAGAGAGAGGAGAAGGGAAAAAGAAAGAAAGGGAGAGAAACATCAATGTGTAGTTGCCTCTCACAGGCCCCCATTTGGGGACCTGGCCTGCAAACCAGACATGTGCACTGACTGGAAGTTGAACTGGTGACCTTTCAGTTTGTAGGCTGGTGCTCAATCCACTGAGCCACAGACAGAAATAAAATATTTTTAAATTAAGATATGTACATTGTTTTTTAGACATAATGCATACTTAATAGATTATAATATGGTGTAAATGTAACTTTTATATGTACTGGGAAAGCAAAAAATTAGTGTGATTCACTTTATTGCAATATTTGTTTTATTGTGGTGGTCTGGAACTGAACCTAGAATATTTCTGAGGTATGTCTATATCTGAATTTGTGTAAAATTATTAAATATTTTAAATTAGCTACCAGTAAATATTCTCCTAAATCCTTGTGTAAGAGAGATGCTTCCAGAAAACACAAGTTGTTTTATGTTACAGCTCCTGGGGTACACTATCATGTCACCACTCTGTGCACCAAGTACACACAGTGTGCTCCAGTTTGAGGAAAGAACACTGGACAGAGATTCTATTTGTTTAACCTTGTGCAATGCCTGAAATACAATAGGCACTTAATAAATATTTATTGATTGTATTGGCAGAAGAGTTTCAAAGATTAGTTTTCAACTGAAAGAACATTTCAAAAAAACCTTTGAAACATATCATTATGCCCAAAGCCACAAAAGAAAAAGGACAAAGAAAATATACCAATTATTATTTATAAATATTGATAAGGGAAAATAGAAACCATATTTTGCTTAGTTGAGTTGGAAAAGAAAGGCTGGCAGAATGTCATATAGGAATATTGCAGGAGGTGGAGGGGTACAGTAATTAAAAAACAATTCCATATAGTGGAGGCTAAAACGAGTTTTCCATTGTTTCCTGTGGTTTCCTGTATACTTTTTTAATATTCATGATTTCAAGCTTAAAGTGGAAAATAAAGAATTGTAATGGGCACCCATATCCCAGTGTAACCATGCATGATGCTGGAACTACTTAAGGCCAGGAACCATGCCTCATTTTTTAAAATGTCTATACACATGAGGAGTTTAGTAAATATTAAGCAACCACAAAGATTAAGTATCTAATCATATTAAATAAATTTTAACTTAATATTCCAAACCCACCCCCAAAAAAAACTCAACCTAAAAAAAAATTCCCTTTTTTTTTAGTTATATGTAACTCAGTTACTTGTTAATTTTTTTAATCTTCACTGGAGGACATGATTATTGATTTTAGTGAAAAGGGAAGTGAGGGGGAGAGAGGGAGAGAAAAATTGATGTGAGAGAGAAACATCCATTGGTTGCCCCTCGCATGTGCCCCAACTGGGGATCAAACCCACAAATCAGTCATGTGCCCTGACTGGGAAACAACCCAGCAACCTTTCACATTGTGGGACAATGCCCAACCAACTGAGCAACACCAACCAAGGCTTAAAAAGCACTTATTGGTTTAACAGAAGAAAAACAAAAAGAAATACTTTCAATAGTACTAAATGAAAGAGTATTGGAAGAACTTGGATCTTTTTTCATGTCAATCACATGACCTAGCCATATCTGTTATCCTATGATAAAATGCTCGTACAGCCAGCACTCTAATCAGAGTTGTTACATGAATAAATCAACATGTATTTACATGATAACCAATATAAGCAAGGTATTAGGAAGGATAAAATAGTCTACTTAGCTCCCTAATCACCACCAACAGCATCTACTTAATTTGTACAAGACCCTGGTGCCAGCTGTGTTTCTAAATTCAGAAATGTCTGACTTTTAGATAGGCAGTAACCTGCATGTACTACAATTATGTAATGCCACAGCAGGGTCTGAAGTGCTGCCCCACACACTTGCTACTAATTCTATAGCAAAACCAAATAAAGATTAATATTAAGCAGAATAAAGACTATAAATACCCTCATGTCAGCTTGAGTCAGATATTGTCACTACCCAAGTTTTGGCTCCTAACTTACTAAATAAAAATTTCATAGGTTTCCAGAGTTTGTGAAATTAAAAAATTGCAAACAACAAATTCTAGACCCAACTCAATCCTTCCTTTAAGTACCCTAAGAGGTAAGTTCTATTATTCCTATGATACATATGAAAAATATGAAATACAGAGAGATTAACTAGTTAACCCAGTATCTGGCTAGTCTCCTAGCCAGAACTGAATTCCAGGAAGTCTAGCTACATAATTGTTCTCTTAACAACCATGCTCTATGACTTTTCTCAGAAATGCTTGAGAACACCAAACATGTGAAAACTAAAATGGTATTAAACAATTTAAGGATCTAAAACAATAATAAGAGGCATAATACAAAACATCATTTATCCACTATTATTGAAGAACGGTTTATAGAGGGCATACCACATGCCCGATACTCGGGATACAAGTATGAAAAAAACAGACAATGTCCAGGTTGTCTTCATGGAGCCAGAGATCACTGGGGAGATGGAAAGGCATCAAATAAACATACAACAGGTCCTCATATAATGTCATTTCATTCAACATCATTTCATGATAATATTGATGAGATGCTGAAGGAACTTAATTACTGTTTATATCAATTGGCTGATGGCAAAAATGGTTTGGTCATATGTCATTTTGCTTGAAGTGCAGAACCTATAGACAATGTTAAGTGAGGACTTCCTGTAGTTATGATACTCATGACAATTGTGTGACTCCTGTTTGCATTCAGAGATAAGTCAGTAAGGGATGGTGTAACAGAACATGGAATTTGAACTGTTCCTTGACTAGTATTAGGATTTGCAATGACAGAAAGGAAACAGAAATGCTTTGCAAATGTTTGATGGTATGGCATCTATTCAACAAGCAGTTACTGTGCACCATTCTATACCAAGAATAATGCTAACACAAAAGTCCCAAACTGGGGGAAATCCATTTAAATTAACAGAGAATTTGTGTAAGAGAATAACAAGGACATGTTGAACAGTAGACCTGAGTTAAATCATGCATAATCCTCAAGTGCTAAATTAAGGAGTTAGAATTAGACCCTGCAGAAGTCAATGAAGGTTACTTTGCAGGTTATTACCTCACAATATTAGGATTTACCCCTACAGAATATCAATGACTGTTTGCATACCTATTTGGGGCCAACTGGACCTCAAAGCTGGAAGGCTTTCAAAAAAAAGGCTCTGAGCAACAAAATAAGTGCCAAGTCTAAATTCACCTAAGCATCAAGGAATATAACAACCTTAATCTCTCAAAGAATAAAAATATGGCAAATTGAAAACATTGAGAAGGAAAAGCTAAAGGAAAATGACAAATGCTTCTTAAAATCCCAAAGGCCATTTCTAAAACCTAGGTCATTCCTTCATATGCAAATAAAACTTTCAACCTTCTATAAGAAACATATTTCTGTGACAAAATAACACATTCTTTAACAAATAAATGATTAAGTTGAACAACAATCTGATTTTTAATCAAGTTGGTGAAAACTTACCTCAGGGCACAAATGACAATATGACAATGGAAGTAAACTGCTCTATAACATACTGCACTTAGAGTCCCTGTTCCCCTATCCTCTTATCTAAACAGAATAGAGGATTACATATATATTTAGTATACATATCAAATGAAGTTTTCCATTCTAGGGTCTTAACTTAAACAATTGAGTAGGTCGATATTCTACTTATCGTCTACAAAACAAATTTTTTCACTAATTTTTTTCAGCCAGTGACCTACCACAGAAAAGTAGTTAATGAAGACTATCCAATGGTCAAACTGCATTATCTATTATCTGACACCTTTTAGGCTCTCTAACACCTTTAACCACTATCCCCACCCCACCCAGTTCACTAGGCTCCAACCATACTGGTTTTCTTTCTGTTCCTCAAACACCTCAAGTTTGTCTTTCTGCCTCAAGGCCTTGGCTCTTGCTCTTCTCTGTTCTTCCCAAGATAAGCTCATTCTCTCTTCTCTTTCAGGTCTGTTCAAAGGTTACCTTCACTAAGTGGCCTTTTCTGACCATCAAAGCTAAATAAGGACCTTCCTGGTTGTCCATATCACCTTTTGCTACCCATTTCCATTCTTACTTTGATCTATAAGGATCTTCTCTTGTTTGCTTGTTTATTGTCTTTAGCCTCTGGTGGAATATAACCTCTGTGAGACTCCACAAGAGCAAGGACCATGCCTTGTAAGTTATGTCATTGTGCCTAGTATGGGGTTCTTAGCAAATAGAAGGTGCTCTGAAGATCTTGTAAAATAAATTACTGAACAAATTAACAATATACTTAAAGACTGACTGCTATAAATGTCAGTAACTTGAAAAAGCATATTTTTTCTAATTTTGAGATATTTTCTCTAGGGCTGTTCCTTTTTCCATGCTCTTTCCATTTTCTCAAATCTGATGGTGACTGACAAATTATTGTATAATTTCAAATCAATAAAAAGAGATGGGTTTCAACCACTGGGCTTAAGAAAAAAAATACTTTGAGAAGGTTGTAGTACTTTATTAAACACCAATAAAATTAAACAATTTGAAGATTGGTTAGTCTTATTTCACTATGATAAGTCAAATTACATAAAGAAAAGTAATGTAAAATGCAAAGAAAATTAAAAAGAAGAGAGCCAACTACAGTTACATTTAATAATGTTAGAAATATCCAGTCTGATTATCTCCAGGTGTACAAGGTGGGTTATGAAATACATATTGAGAGATATTAAAAAATTTCAGAGCAAAATGCTTGTAATAAACTCATATTCACCTTTTTCATCACAAATAGGAATAGTCCACATTAGTGGCAATCTTAGCTTAAACTCAGGACCGGTAATCACACAAGAAAAAAAATTACAATGATAAAAACAATTTCTCTTGAAACAGAAAGTTTGTATGTCTTTTTAGAATGGGTCGTCAAGAAAATAACACATTTAGAAGTGTGGCTTTATTAGTAATTCCCTTTCCCTACTATACTCCATTTCTTAAATATAACTAAAGTGAAGGTAGGAATTTACCAAATGAATGGGGGAAACTAAAAATCACCTGCAAACCATCTAACTAAACTGATAATCAATAGTTTTCACTGTTCTTGTAAAAATCACTTCTTCAGAACATCAACTTAAAAGCCTATACAGTCACACCACACTTTTCAATGTGTGCTTATAAAAATTCTGATTAAAAACCTTGAGAAATTGAGGCTCTTATTTATCACTTTTGAAAATGTATCATTTGATGTTGCAGCAGAAACTACATTCGTTATCTCAGTGCCAAAAGAAGTGCTACAAAAACAGTAAAATTTGGTGTTATCTTCATTCGCAACTTGGTTCTTCTGAGATTACTGCCAATTAGAGCTCACTGTGTGAATGGCAACACCTAGTCACATATCAAGCAAACAATTGTATCACTGTTGAGTATAAGAATATTAAAAAGAGCTTGCAGTTAAGGGAGTTAATATTCTTAAATGTAAAACAATGTCATCGCTGCTTAACTATTGCATTTTGTCAGTTTTCAAACTTGAGCACTAGATATAGCCATTTCCCAAAACAACTGCAAACATCAGCATGTGCTAGTAGTTCACTATCTGTGCCTCCAATTCAGCTCCTCTATTCAGTTTTCTTCACACACCAATTAGAGCATGGAAGTGAGTAAATGAACCTCAGTGTGGGAGCCAACAGGGCAACTGCATAGGAGAGCAGGTGATATTGCTGAGAGAAAAACTGGTGCTGTGTGAAGTCAACTTAAACAAATTAATCTCCAATCCACAGAAAAGTAGTCTCTTTTTTAAACACATGGTTTTTAAATGCTGCTTCTTGGGGGGGTATACAAATATGAAACTGTGGCTTCTTTAAAAAATAAAAAGGCAGGTGCCCTCTCCACAGAGAATTTTAAATCCCTCAGTCTCTCAGTTCCCATACAATGTGCTTAGTAACCAGACTATGGTAACTTGAGTAACTTTATCCCACACCACTGGAGTCCTCTGTCCACATTAAAATCATGAACATCCCACTTTGCGGATGGAGAAAAGAAGCCACGCATCAAAGGTATCTCTTGCCTTCTCTCTGACCTGCTCCGCAGCAAAGGAAGAATCAGATTTAGGACCAAGTGCTACGATTATATACAAACATACATACCTTTTGAGTGGCTATGGTTCTTCGACTGTTTGAAACCTAGAAAGAAACTTAGAAGTTCCTTAGCTACATTTACTGGAGAACCATTCCCATTACTTTCAGTAAACCTAGGCTGTTACATCATAAGCTTCCAAGAAAATCATCAGTCAACTTATTAAACCAAAGAAGCCAAGACTTGCAGAGATGAAGACACTCAGAGTACAGTTATCAGGTTGGAGGAAAAGGAGAGTGCTCCTGACTTGGGAGGCAGCAGCGAAACCTCCCAAGTTAGAAGACTGAAATGAAGGGATGGGTTGGAAGGCACAAAGCAGAAACTGTTACAAGGCAAGAGATAGTGGGGCGGAGGCGGACAGAGGGACTCCAGATTGCCAGGGCAACGAGAGAGAAGCCTGGAGGTGAAGGTCTTAGAGAGATAACAAAGAAGCAAAGGAAAACTGGCTTTGGGGGTCCTAAAAAGAACCCAGGCGTCTGGCGATGCAAGCGAGTCCAGGAAGTAGAGATGAGAAGGTGGAGGGATGAGGGCGCGCACCGGCAAGCGAGAAAAAAGTGGGGCGTGCAAAGAGCGAAGCTGGGTCCCTGTCCGTCTGCCCCTGGTGCAGATTGCAACTCCCTACTGCTCACCGCCTCGAGGCGCCGTATCCCAGGCGCGGTTAGGCGGCCCACGAAGTCCCTGCGCTACTTCAAGACCCTGCCTCACCTTGTTTGCCGCGTCCCAGCGTCCCGCCGCCTGTCCACCAGCTGCCGCGCTCCAAGGGCCAAAGAGCGAGTCTTGCGGAGAAGCCGGAGCTCCCTCCAGCTGTGAGGCACCGGCCCCCCGCACCTCCGCACCCACTGTTCTCCCTGGTTAGTTCACCCGGCGCTCACTCAGTGGGAGAGCACGGACCCTAACCCGAACACCGTCCCAGTTATTTTCAAAAGTCCCCGTTCCAGGCTTCCCCGAAATACGAGCTGAAGTGCTGCGCTGCAGCGGCAGCTCCTCTGCCTGACCTCACCCGGGGTGTGGGGACAGCAGAGGGGCGGGAGCCGGGTTAAGGAGGGGAGAGGGGAGAGGGGGAGGCGGAGGAGGGGGAGGGTGCGCGGGCGGGAGAAACATGGCGGCCGGTGGCTCTGGCGGCGCCTGCGCGGGAGGCGAGGGACCTGGGGCTAGGACCGTGCGCAGGGTTCGAGTCAAACACCTCCGCAGTTTTATGTGTGGTGAGGGTGGTCCCGCAGCGAGGGTGCCTGTCAAGTGGCCCTTACGCCTCCAGAACCCCGGCGCTCGCGTATGGAGCACACATAGCTTCTAGTGCCCAGGAGGCTGGAGAGGTGAAACTGTCAAGTGCCCAGTAATAGCAGTCCCGCTTTAAACACTCCAAGAGCATGCTCCCCTGTGCCTCCTGCCAGCTGTTGTCTCGAACCCTCATATTCACGGAGGGCCTGGGTACAGAGTGTGCTTCACCTCCGTGGGGCACGCACCTCAAAATAAGCCTGCCCCAGACTTTCATGTAATTGTTTATCACTCTTAAAATGCAATGAGCGCTACACTTCTCCCTTCCTTGCAGAAGAGTGTTAACAAAGAGGAAGAGTAACAACAAATACTGTAGTTTAACATTTTGCTGAGCATTTACTATGAGCCAAGCACTGAACTATTAACTAAGAGATTTGCCCCAAGGTCCACATTATTATCTTCATCTCCATTTTACAAGTGATGAGACTGAGGCATTAAGGTAAAAACAAGTTGTCCAAGGTTACACTATGAGTAAGGGGCAGAGCAAGACCTAGGATCACAAGCAGGGTAATTTTAGCGACCGAACTTTTTTTTAATTTTTTAAATATATTTTATTAATTATGCCATTACAGTTGTTCTATTTTCCCCCTTCATTCCCCTCCACCCTGCACACCCCTCCCCATCATTCCCCCCTTTAGTTTATGACCACGTGTCTCAAGTTCTTTAGATTCTATATTTCCCATACTATTCCTGCCCTCCCCTATCTATTTTCTACCTACCATCTATGCTACTTATTTTCTGTACCTTCTCCCCCCTTCTCCTTCTCCCACTCAAATTCAAGAAGTTCATCATCACCAAGCCCTTATTATATGAAATGTTAAAGGGACTTACCTAAGAAAAAGAAGATAAAAAAGATGAACAGTGAAAGGACAGCAAACTCACAGTTATGAAGAACCACACCTAAAGCAAAAGCAAACTAAGAGGACAGCTAGATCAGGAGCAGAACCATAGAAATGAAGATCACATGGAGGGTTAGCGACCAAACTCTTAACTGCAGTACTCTACCGCATCCAAACCGGCGGGCCTGCTACTCTAAGTCAGAAATCTTTACTTTATCCTCCTGGTTTTGTCTGTCTAGTCCCCAACGAAAATTCCAGTCACACCTGATTTTCACCTTGCAGGTCTTCTCTTCCTTCTTTAGGTTCTTGACTGATACGGGCTGGGGCCACCTTCTTACACTTATTCTACTTCTTACACCTCTTCCTTTGCCTATTCTACTTATAATTCCAGATTAGAAAAATAAATGGGAACTTGCTTTTAGCAACCAGTTTACTCAATGTTTGCTTTCCTTTTCTTTAATTTTTTAATGAAGTGATGGAGTGAATGTAGGGACTATAGTTCTTCATGTTTCCTAGTATTTCTCCCATTGCCTACCATTAAACTGATAAGGAATTTGAGATCTCAACACTGCAGACTTGGTATTTCAAATTGAATACACTGAAATTCTAGTTGGGGGTTTTTGGTGATGTTGAAAATAATCAGCTACTCAAAAACTTGCCAGAACTAAAGATCTGTCCACATCATTAGGTTTTTATCAAACTATTGACAAGATAAGAAAGAACTCCAAATGCATGTGATATTTGCATTACCTTTACCTGTTAGTGTGTTCCACACAATTTACCTTTGTTAACAGTAATGTATTCATTGGTGTCTCTACCATGCTTATTCAGTAATTATTGTATACTTACATTACAGTAGTCTCTTCCTTATTCGGAGGAAATATGGGGATATGGTTCAAATCTCCCAGCAGATGGATGCCTGAAACCATATAGTACTGAATCCTATACAGACTATGATTTTTCCTATATATACATACTTATGACAAAGTTTAATTTACAAAGTACTCATAGTAAGAAATTAACAACAATTAATAATAGAATAAGTGTAACAATTTACTGTAATAAAAGTTATGTGGGTGTTGTCTCTCTCTCTCTCCAATAATTTTTATACTTTTCAGTCTAAACCTATTCCTGAATCTGTGTAACCATCCCTTACTTGCAGTAAATGGCTTGGTGTCATTAGTTTCAAGAGATTCCTTTGTGGAAGTCTCCCTGGAGGCTCAGTGCTTTCCAGTGCAACACGCTATCATCAGTGGGAACACATTTTCTGTTCATGTCTTCCACCCACAAATGTAATGCCTTTTCCAGCTTAACTAGGCACTTACCATACACTATGGCCCAAACTTTTGCAGTTTGAGGTGCAACAGCAAAACTAATACATGTCTTTTTTTCTTCTTCACAATTTCATGGATAAAAGATTCATTCTTACCTTAGATCTTAGCAACCTCAGCATACAATTTTTCCTTATTAAGTCAAAAACTTTAAGGTTTTCACTTAAAGGAAACACTTTATGGCTTCTCTTTAGCATATTTGAATTGCCAGCATCACTACACTTGCACTTTGGGGCCATTATTAAGTAAAATAGGGGTTACTTGAATACAAGCATTGCAATACCACAACAGTCAATCTGATAACACAGACAGCTAAGTGACTGGCATGCAGGTAGTACATACAGCATGGAGACACTAGGCTAACAGGTGATTCACATCCCAGGCAGGATGAATACATAGGGTGGGAGGTTTCATCAGGCTATGAGAAATGGCATGCAATTTAAAACTTATAAATTTTTTATTTCTGCAATTTTCCATGTAATGTTTTGGGACCATGGTTTTCCATGGATAATGGAAATCTCAGAAAGCAAAATCATATATGGGGGCACTACTATACACACAAAATGTCTATTAAGCGAAAGAAACAAAAAAATGTCTATTAGGTGGAAAATAGTTGTTACAGATGTTTTTAATCTCATTAAAGATATATGTTTAAAGCAAACAATTTCAGCATGTATGAAAACCCTGACACATAGGTTAAAAATAAGCAAGTACTAACCAACTTGATATACCTCCAAGCCATTGCTTCATTTCTGCCATTAAAAGATTCAAGTGGGGTTGATTTACAGAAATGACAGGAAAATGGAATAATCAGGTATGATCCCTGCAGAGCTTCTTCACGCAATGAGAAAACCCATCAGAATACATAGCAAAGAGGGGGGCAATCATATCGGGTTGGCCAAAAAGTTTGTTCAATCTTCCTATAAGATGGCTGTAGTAGCACTTATTGTCTTTAACTTCATTCAAAACAATTTTGTTAGATTGCATTGTGACAGCTTGCATTTAAAAAACATCAAAATTGTTGAATTTTGTGTATCCATTTTAATATTGAAGATGGAGGAATATAAGCAACATTTTGGCATATTATGCTTTCTTATTTAAAAAATGCTGAAAACACAACTAAAATGCACAAAAAGATTTGTGCAGTGTATGGAGAAGGTGCTACAGCTGATCAAAGTGTCAAAAGTGGTTTGCAAAGTTTCACACTGGAGATTTCTTGCTGGACAATGCTCCACAGTCAAGTGGACCAGTTAAAGTTGACAGTGATCAAATCGAGACATTGAGAACAATCAACGTTATACCACACAGTAGATAGCCAACACACTCAAAATATCCAAATCAAGCATTGAAAATCATTTGCACCAGCTTGGTTATGTTAACTGCTTTAATGTTTGGGTTCCATATAAGTTAAGCGGGGAAAAAACCGTTCTTGACAGTATTTCTGCATGTGATTCTCTACTTAAACATAAGGAAACATTTCATTTTTAAAACAAATTGTGATGGGCAATAAAAAGTGGATACTTTATAATAATTTGAAATGGAAGAGATCATGAGGCAAGCTACATGAACCACCACCAACCACACCAAAGGCCTGTCTTCATCCAAAGAAGGTGATATCATGTCTGTGGTGGGATTAGAAGGGAGTCCTCTATTATGAGCTCCTTCCAGAAAACCAAACGATTAAGTCCAACAAGTACTGCTCCTAATCAGACCAACTAAAAGCAGCACTCAACTAAAAGCATCCAGAATTAGTTAACAGAAAATGCATAATCTTCCATCAGGATAATGCAAGACTGCATGTTTCTTTGATGACCAGGCAAAAACTGTTACAGCTTGGCTGGGAAGTTCTGATTTATCCTCCATATTCACCAGGTTTTGCACCTTCAGATTTCCATTTATTTAGATCTTTATAGAGTTCTCTTAATGGAAAAAATTCAGTTCCCTGGAAGACTGCAAAAGGCACCTGAAAGAGTTCTTTGCTCAGAAAGATAAAAAGTTTTGGGAAGCTGGAATTATGAAGTTGCCTGAAAGATGGAAGAAGGTAGTGGAACAAAACAATGAATACATTTTTAAATAAAATTGTCGGTGAAAGTGAAAAATGTGCCTTTTATTTTTACTTTAAAACTGAATGAACTTTTCTGCCAACCCAGGTAGAAATAAAATACTTGAAATACATTTATTCAGTAGGAATGAGTTGCTGTTTGGGTTAGGATGCTTTAGATAGTTAATCTAGTGAGCAAAACACTCTTACTTGAAGTCAGAAGACACTTCCGTGTTGTGTGACATTAAGTTAGCCCCCTCACATTAGTGTTTTCCTAAATTTAGAGTGGGGACAATAATGATATTGGGCTGACCTGCCTCACAGTATTTTTCTGGGTTTCAAATTAAAAAGGCACGTGAAAGTAACTTGTAAGCTTGTAAAGCACACATACAAACATTATGCAATGTTTTTGTTAATAATATACTGGCCACTAGAAGCTAGAAAAGCAATCATGAAAGATTTTATATGTTAACCTATACCCAAAAATGTCAAAAACTAGAAAAAGCATTTGGAATAGGACAATAAAAATGTGAACAGTGAGAAGATATAACAGAGATCCAGGGAATTTTAAAAAATGTCAAAACAAAATAGTAGTGGTGAAACGAATACAGAAAAGGATGATGGCTATTATGGGCTAACTTTTGTCCCCACCTTCAAAATTCATAAATTGAAATTTTAAACCACAGAACCTCAGGATACAACCTTGTTTGGAGTTAAATTCTTTTAAGAGGTAATTCAATTACAACGCAGTCTTAAGGTTGGGTCCTAATCCAATATGACTATTGTACTTATAACAAGAAGAGATTAGTATACATCCATCCATGCACACAGAGGAAAGACTATGTGAGGATACAACAAGGTGGTCATCTGCAAGCCAAGAAAAGTCCTCAGAAGAAACCACACCTGCTGATATCTTGATCTTGGACACATAGCCTCTAGAGAACTGTGAGAAAATATCTGTTGTTTGTTGTTTAAATAATTCAGTCTGTGGTACTTTGTTATGACAGCTCTAATATACTAAAATAATGGCAAACATTTAAACCTCAGCTTTAGTAGCCTCTGTATTAGTTACTGTTAATTGCTGCATAACAAATTGCCATAAATTTGGTGGCTGGTCTAAAACCACACACTTTTCTTATCTCAGTGTCAGCGGGCAATGAGTCCAGGCATGGCTAAGCTGGGTACACTTGCTCAGGGCCTCACAAGTCTGTAATCAAGGGATCGGCCAGGCTGCATTCACATGTGGAGCTCAGAGTTCTCATCAAGCTCATTAAGGTTATCTGAATGCAGTTCCTTACAGTTGTTGGATTGGCTCCAGAGACCGACCCCTTCCATAGGCAGTTTATAACATGGCTGTTCGCTTCGCAAATGTCAGTAGGACTCTATCTTCCTGAAGACACTTTAATTAAATCTTCAAAATCTCTTCACCTTTGTCTTATAATGCAACCTAATCATTGGAGTGATCTTCCAGCATATTCACAGGTCTCAACTGCATTTAAAAGGAGGCAAATATTCAGGGCATGTACACCAGAGGGCAAGAATCTAGGAGGCCATATTAGAATTCTACCTACCATGCCCTGTAACAGTTTAACAGCACCAGTTTAATTATATATTTATAGAAATTCACCAAGACAGAGACCACAGAGGCAGATGTGGACACACACATACACACACAGAACCAAACCCTGGCCAATACCTATGCCACCAAGAAGCATTTGCAAGCCTGCTATGTAACAAATAAATGTGAAACTGAAGAATTTCAATTGCATTTGTTCTGATTAAAGAAGAAATTTAAGCGCGGGCCTTTGAACCAAACAATCGAGGTTTGATTCCCAGTCAGGGCACATACCTGGGTTGCAGGCAGGTTCCCTGCAGGCCAGTTCCCAGCAGGTGACGCACAAAAGGCAACCATACATTGATGTTTCTCTCCCTCTTTCCTTCCCTTCCCCTCTAAAGATAAACAAATAAAATCTTTAAAAAAAATTTTAAAGAAGAAATTTAAAAGTATTAGGACACCATTTTGCCTCTCTACACAATTTGCATTTCTTAGAAATACTTGTCTAGTACATTATCAAATGGAACCAGTTTTTATGGAGAGCCCACAGGGTGTCTGCTTAGCTGATTATTCCATAGAGTGGAATAAGGAACAGAATAAGGAAAAGATTTCAAAAACTACTCTAAACTAGTATCCATAGTGTGTGTGTGTGTGTGTGTGTGTGTGTGTGTGTGTGGTGAGGGTGTTTCAATACAGAAATAAATAAATACACACTTACTAAGTGAAGAGAAACCAACATGTTTCTCCCATCCCCTTTTTCAGAAAAGCAATTCTAGAATAAGTGGGCTGTTAATCAGGCTTCAATGAGAGCTCAAGATCAAGCTCGAAAAGCCAGAGAGAGGAAAGGCTTTAACAGGGTTGTCCAACCTTTTGGTTTCTCTTGGCCACACTGGAAGAAGAAGAGTTGTCTTGAGCGATATGTTAAATACACTAACAAAAACAAAAAAATATCATAATGTTTTAAGTACATTTACGATTTTGTGTTGAACCACATTCATAGCCATACTGGGCCACATGCAGCCTGAAGGCCATGAGTTAGACATGCCTGAAGGATCTGTACAGATTTTCTAACATCAAGAATAATCCCAGGAATAAACTACACTAATTTTATTTTGTTTGGGGGTCATTGAGAAGATTCTGTCCCTGCCCTCTTCTGTCAAAACTTTTCAGAGCTGACTTTTTAACATAGTTCCTATGTACTTAATATTTACAGGAGCTCAAATTTGGATGGTTAGCAATCAAAAATTGCCTATGCACTCTGGAAGCACAGGGTTATAAAAATTAATATGATGAGCTCCCTTCTCTACTTAGATACTCTAGCCCATGTCCCCACTCCACAGAGAACTATGAACCCACAGAAACCCTCACTACCTAGAGGGCACTCAATTTCTGTGCCTCAAGTGACTTCTTTCTCTGTGTCTTCAACAACACACAAATCTTCTTTTTAACTTGCCCCTTCTTAGCCCTCCAACTATAAGTCTCTCTCCTTCATTCTTTCATTCCGACAAAGAGATCATCGTGGGTCAAGGCCTTAAAGTGTGAAAGCACTGAAAAGTGAAAGGAGGCCAGGGAGTACCAAGAAAGGAGAGAAGATTTTGATGAACTTGGAGATACTGACAAAGGCTAGGTCCTGTAGGAACTTATAGGCCATGGTAAATCATTTAGAATTTAAATGCAAGGGATGCCACTGTTGGGTTTCAAGCACAAGAGTGAGAAGAGGTAATTAGGAAGATCTATACAAGATGGAAAGATGTCATTTAGTAAGGGGAAAAATTAGAGCAACCAGGTTTTGAAGGAGTTTTTGTTTTGGGGGGAGGGGATTACATGTCCATTTTAAATCTGTTACAATTGAGACATATTTAAGGGGAGAAATCAAGCAGGCAGGAATGTATACATCAAAGGCTCAGAATAGATTCTCTGCAACTGAGAGTCCTCACTGGCAGGCTTCTACAAGAAATGGTGCATAACTGTTGTCTGTCTCCCCACCAACATGACACAACATGATACACATAACAATCTGGATGAATTTAAAATATTTTTTCTTAGTGAAAGTTGACACACAAAGGGTATATATTATATAATTCCACATAAAAAATTCTGAAAAATGAAAATTAATCTATAGTGATAGAAAGCAGATCACTGATTGCCTGAGAATGACAGAAAATAGGATGTGAGAAGTAAGAATAACAAAGAAGTAAAAGAAAACATTTAGTGATGATGGGCATATTTATCATCACTTTTGTGGTAATGGTTTTACAAGTATATGTGAATGTCGATATTTGTCCAATTGTACACTTTTAAATGTGTGCACTTCACTGTATATTATTTAGATCTCTACAAATCTGTTAAAAATCATGTGCATTGACAAACCATAATGTTGCTATTTTATTCCCTTTCTGTGGAAAGGAATACAAAAACAGGGAAACAGTCAAGGCTCAGGAATAAATCAAAGTCAGAGAGTAAAGTGTTCTCAGGACTATTTCATTCCCTTTGTTTGTTTGGGTTCTGGAAATGGGGTGATATCTGTTTTAATTGCTTAGAGGTTTTTAAATTGTTGCTGTTGCTTATTTTATTTTTTTCTCTTTAACTTTTGACACCTTCCCCCATTTCTCCCACCCCCTAAGTTAGGCAAACACCTATCTGTTCTCTGTATATATGAGATTATTTTTCGTTGTTGTGTTTTGTTTTATCTTAAGATTTTATATATAAAACCATAAAACAGTGTTTGTGTTGCTCTGTGTGACTTATTTCACTTAGCATAATGCACTTAAGGTCCATCCATGTTGTTGCAAATGGCAAGATTTCATTCTTTCTATGGCCAAGTAATATTCAATTGCATATATTACAATTATAATTATATAGATATAATTATATACATTATTTTGCTACTAGTTCTAGCATTTTGATGAAGTCTTTACAGTTTTCTATGTATATTATGTCATCTACAAATAGTAACAGTTTTATACCTTCCTTTCCATTTTGAATGCATTTTACTTATATTTCTTACCTAATTGCATTGGCTAGGACTCCAATACTATGTTAAATAAAAGTGTCAAGAGTGAGTATCCTTGTTTTTTTTGTAATTATTTTATTTTTGTTCAAGTACATTTGTCTTATTCCTGATCTTAGAGACTTCTAACATTTCACCATTCAGATCTTAACTGTGGGTTTCTCATATAGAGCTTTTATTATGTTGGAGTACATTCTTCCTATACACACTTTGTTAAAAGGTTTTTTTTTATCACAAGTGAATGTTAAATTTTGTCAAATGCTTTTCTGCATCTATTAAGATGATCATGTGGTTTTTATCCTTCATTTCGTTCACGTGATGTAGCACATTGACTGATTTGTGGATGTTGAACCATTCTTTGTTTTTTCTTTTTAATCATTTTTTATTGTTGTTGGAATACAATTGTCTCCCTTCTCCCACCACTACTTCCCCTACCCCATTCACCCCCATGTCCCACCCTCAATCCTACCCTACTTTGGCTTTGTCCATGGGACCTTTATACATGTTCCTTGCTGACCCAGAAATTTTAAAAAACTTTTAAATGAGATATCATTGTAGGATGTTTTGCTTTTGAACCTTTTGAAACTATTCAATATGGATAAATTGAATTAAAGAAAAAAGTACAGTAGGCCCTGGCTGGTGTAGCTCAGTGGATTGAGCACATGCCTACAAACCAGAGGACTGCAGTTTGATTCTCAGTCAGGGCACATGCCTGGGTTGCAGGCCAGTTCCCAGCAGGGGACACACAAAGGCAACCATACATTGATATTTCTCTCCCTCTCTCCTTCCCTTCCCCTCTACAGATAAATAAATTAAAAAGAAAAAAAGTACAGTAGTTGTATGAATGAGATTGATTTATGTGTCTCTTCCCTAGAAATGGCCACTTAACTAATACAGATTAGGAATGGTATTTATGTCTAGTAACTGTATTTGGTTAGATATGTATACAGATTTAACTAATATTAATAAATTGGGGATTATTTTTTTAAAAACTATTATTGATGTTGTAAATCTATCATTTTAAACTGCCTTAAGCACCTTTGAAACCAACTGAACCATTTTACAAAGTACCATTTGCAGTAGTTTAGGTATGGTAATGCACATATTTTTATATACCTTTAAACATATTAAAATGGGATTCTACTTATATAACAACTTCAGTTTCTCATTTCTGCATAATAAAATACCCCCAGATTCATGGGGATATTTTAATATACCTCACTGTCTAAGCACTTTTTCAAGCCTCTGCTTGTGACATGTTTGCTCATGTCCTGTTGTCCAAAGCAAGTCACAGAGTCAATGTAGGAGGCCAAGCTCAGAGTCAGTGTGTAAGAAGACTACAGGAGAGCAATGGGTTCAGGGAGATATGACTCATTGAGGGGGGTGGTGGTGATGGGGCATTACTATAACAGTAATTGTTATAATTTCTAAAAATTTATTGTTTTCTCAAAGCATTGATATTAAGCAAAATTGACTCATGACCTGGCAATTCTGTAAACAACTAAAAACTAATGATGGATTATAGCTATTGTTGTACTCTGATTTAAGGTTTTAGCACTACTTAATATTATTTAGAATACTAAGACTAATCATATTACTGCATTCCATCTAATTTTCCTTACATCTTAGCTTGTTTTTGCAATTAGAATAATATAAAAATTCCTTGACACAGCCCACAAGCCCTAAATAATTTTGTTTTTATCTATGTTTTCATAACATTATACCCTACAGCTCAGCTCATAATTTACTATCCTTCAGCCATAACGACTATTTTCTATTCCTTTAATGTGTCAAATTTATTCCCAACTCAGGGCTTTTCACTTGCCGTTGTCTCCCTGGAATGATTTTCCTCAGATGATAGCTTGGATGACTTCCTCTCATCGTTCAGGGCTCAAGGAAAATTTTACTTCTTAAGAACATTCTTTCCTGACCACGTCTTCAAAGTACCTCTTCCCATCCCAGGGCACTCACTGTTCCATTTCTTTGCTAGTTTTATAAAACACTTCTCACTACCTAGAATTATCTTATCGAATTGTTTACTTGATTATTATTTTACTTCCCCACTTGTAAATAAGCTCTTAAAGGCATAACTTTGTCTAGTCTGCACTATATAGAACACTTAGTAGGTACTCAATAAGTAAATAAGAATGTTGGTAGAGTCATGGTGCAACTTAAATTGAAAAAAAATTGATAGGTATTCTTTTCAACTCTATTTTACCCAATTTATCGTTAAAAATATTATTCCAGCTTTATTTAGCTATAACTGACATATAACATTGTGCACATTTAAGGTATACAATGAGATTCCATATATACCCAAGTATCTTTTTTAATTAAAAGTTTTTATTGTATTTTTTCCATTATCATACCCAAGTATCTTGATTAAAATATGTATAATTTTCCCCCAGTTCTACTGAGAAGGCCAGAGAAAGGCAGAGGGGAGATCACCCCTGGATGAGAACAGCATACCAATGTTTTCATCAAAATGATATACTATAGACTCTGGAACCATCATGTCCAGGATCAGAGTCCAGCTCTGCTTCTGAGTACCTGTGAATCCTTAGGGAAGTTATCTAAATTCCTGTGCTTCAGATTGTGAAATAAGGACACTTCAGGCATTTATGTCAAAGGATTGTTGTGATTAAATGATCACAAATGATTAAATGAGATAATGTTTGTAAAGGACTGTTTGCACAGCACCTGTTGCATCCTAGCACTCAAAAAATATTAGCTAACATTATTAAGAGTAAACAGGGAGATAGCAGTGGACATCAGACTGAAACAATGGCAAGTAAAGATTGGTGAGTAGGTTAGGGGAGAAGTGAGATGGGAGGCTTGGCAGCAGTCTGTACATTTCTGACACATCTGTGGCTACACTACTAATTAGCACATTATTGGAGCTGGGCAAGACAGACGTGGCTTTTTAAAGGAGCAGCTTCTGGCTATAATATTTTATAACTTAAGGAAATGATCATTAAAAAAACAATTTTACCAGAAATACCAGGAAATTTAAAATTTAACACTAAATTCAATTTTCTGTATCTTGAATATCTGAATGTGGGATTTATACCCAATCTTTGTGTTTATGTGGTTAATGTATATAGAGCTTGAGTCAATAAGAAATGCATAGTTTAAAATCATTCATGTTAGTTCTGCATGGTTGCTCAGTTGGCTGGAACATGGTCCCATACACCAAAAGGTGGTGAGTTTCATTCCTAATCAAGGCACAGATTTGATCCCTGGTCGGAGCACATATAGGAGGCAACTGATCAATGTTTCTCACATTAATCTACCTCTCTGTCTCTTTCCCTTTCTTTCTGTCTAAAATCAATGAATGTATTTTTGGATAAAGATTTTAAAGAATCATTGATGTTAACTAGGTAACTCACATTCTAAAATTTTAATTCCTGAGATAAGGTTGCTGATAAAAGCTTCAAAGATAATGTAATCAAAATACAATGTAGCCTCTTTAATGTGTACTTCACTAATCAAGAATCTTAGAATATGTAGATAGTACTGAGATTTTGCCTTTTCCATGGAAAAATAAAAGCATTGCCAGGAACATCAGTATTATAAACAAAATTGTATCAGGAGAGTATAAAGTACTCAAAAGAATAAACCCTCCTGGTACATTCTTTTAGGTACAATTTGTATGCTAATATAGTTAATCTATCACACAACATAATCACTTAATGACTTAATAAATTAAAACAACAATATTTATTTGTGCACTCCTAATGTGCCAGGCTTTATTTGAGACACTGGAATTCAGTAATGAACAAGATAGACTTGGTCCATATCTTCATGGGGCTTATATTCTAGCAAGAAGATAAATAATGGTTTATATTAATGGGGTGATATGATTTGAGGAATAGAGGGTGCTTTGGGCATATTATAAGAATATTCATTTGGTCTAGGATAATGAGGAAAGATCTTCTTGTGAAAAACATTAAGCTGAGACCTTAAGGGTAGTAGAAGTTGTTTAGGAGAAGAGGACAGTACAAGTGCAAAGACAGAGGAAGAAATAGCATGTGGAAAGACTTGGATGTCTTGCTTGGCTGATTAACAACTGGCTGATAAATCTGACTAACAGAACAGATTTATCAAATGTTTATACCAATTTTAACCAATCTAATTTGTTTCTCTATATACTTGAAAATAATACAATTATTTTTCTTTAAAATATTCAGTGATTCCAAATCTTTACAAAACCAGACAAAGCATTATTGTTATTTTTAAAATGTCTTCTGTTGTAAACTTGATCAAGGTCTTTCTGAAAAAAGTCCAGCCATTGTTAATACAACGAGAATGGTTTACAAAACATCAATGTAACACAGCAGCCACTGAAGGTGGACTAGAATGCACATGTGTGAACGATGATGACTTCACTGTATACTAGTCAGTGGGGGCAGTAGTCACCATTGAGTGAGTATGTATATTTTGCGGCTGTTGCATTCAAAATGACTGAGTGAGTAGAGCAATGAATCTGCATCAAATTTTGCATTAAGTTTGAACATTCCTCCATGGAAACTACTTGGATGATTCAGAGGGCCACAGCTATGGGCAACTGGTAATTGGCAGCTCCATCATGACAATGTGCCCACTCACGCATCACATCTCATGCAGTTTTCTGGTGAAACATGAAAACACCCAGGTGATTCAGCACTGCTATAACCCAGATTTGGTGCCCTGAGATGTCTGGCTTTTACCAACACTAAAATCACCTTTGAAAGGGAAGAGATTTCAAACCATTAGTGAGATTGAGGAAAATATGACAGGGCAGCTGATGGTGATTGGGAGAACTGAGTGAGGTCCCAAGGTGCCTACTTTGAAGGGGACTGAGGTGTCATTGTCCTATGTACAATGTTTTCTGTATTTTGTATCTGTCTCAATAAATGTCCCTATTTTCCATATTACATGGATGGATACCTTCTGGGCAGACCTTGTACTCAGTAGGTCAATTCCTGCTGCTTACTTTTCTTCGGATTTGTACAAAATTTAAGAACTGGTCTTTCACATTCAAGCCATATCCTTTGTGATTTTCATATTTTTCTATATGACATTTGACATTGCATCATGTACTACATGATGTCATTGTAATTTATTAGTGGTACTTAGCAAAACCTCTAATGTCTAGACAGTGAAAAAAGCACATTTTTCTGTCATTTCCTGCACTCATAGGGTGTTGTATGAAGGGAGTAGTAAAGACCATTCTCTGATATATATACATATAATTTCAGGTTAATTCGGTCAGTAAAGCAGAATTCTAGACTTGTACTGTCCAATATAATAGCCACTAGCCACATGTAGCTCTCAGGCAATTGGAATGTGGCTAGTCTGAATTGAGATGTGCTGTAAGTGTAAAAAATATACCTAATTTCTAAGATTTAGTACAAAAAAAGAGAATGTAAAGTATCTCATTATTTTTTGTAATGACTGCATGTTGAAAATATTTCAGATTTTTTGAATTAAATAAAATAGATTATTAAATGAATGTGATATTTAAAAAATCTTTTTTAAATGTGGCTGCTCAAAAATTTTAAATTGTGTATGTAGCTAACATCTGTGTCTCACATTATATTTCTGTTGGCTGGTGATGCCCTAGACTTATGAGTGCTAGTTAGGGAATGTATTTTGAATAGAATAGTTACTGAGACAGATCAACATGTGCAGATGCAATGGGAACTTTGTTGGGGTTGGGGGCTGGAGAAAGAAACTTGATCAGATGCTGTTCAGGTTCCACTGCAGGTTTCACATAAGAAGAGAGCCCTAACAATGTCATGTTTATGAACCCGGGACCATTGTTCCCAAAGAGTTCCTGCTGCTTATTTGGCCCCTGAAATATCAAGGCAAGCCCGTGAGAAGGAAATGTAATGTTACATCAGAAGAATGTTAACCTGAAGAAATAGAAGCTGAGTCTCCTTATAAGCAAAGTTCCTACATTTACATTTACTGTCTCCAAGAATAAAGAAGGCAAACCATGTCAAAAACACTTTGCAATTCAATAGTGCTTTTTATCTTGATATACCTTAGTAACATTAATTCATTACTCATCACAACTTGTGAAGTGTTGTACAGTGAGTGTTATTATCCCATTTATAGATTATGAAGGAGTCAGTGAAGGTAAAATACTTGCTCAAGTTGTGTAGTGTTTAGGAGAGCTCACCTGCCAGCATGGAAGAAGTGAAGTGAAAGACCTTTCAAAAGTACTATTTAGCCCTGGCTGGTGTAGCTCACTGGATTGAGTGCGGGCCTCCGAACCAGACATTCGCGGTTCAATTACCAGTCAGGGCACATGCCTGGGTTGCAGGCCGGTTCCCTGTAGGCCAGTTCCCAGCAGGGGACACACGAAAGGCAACCATACATTGATATTTCTCTCCCTCTCTCCTTCCTTTCCCCTCTAAAGATAAATAAATCTTTTTTAAAAAGTACTTTTTAAAAGAATTTAAGTATGTTTATGATGAGAGAGAGAGGTAGATGAGAAAGAAGGCTTTCTGTACATGCTTTCTGTACTGGGGATCAAACCCGAAACGTAGGCATGTGCCCTAATGGGGAGTTGCACCCATAACCTTTTGGTGTATAGGACAACATTCCAACCAGCCAAGTCACCCAACCAAGGCTCAAGAGTACTTTTGAGGTGGTAGTGAAAAGAATGTGGTAGAATAGCACATTACTAGTTTCTACATTCCCTTAACTAATAGAACTGAGCAATTGTGAGAATTTGGTAAATTGCCATTGATATGAATGTACTTAGAAGGCTTACTATTTAAAGCAAGGAAGTACAGAAATTCATTTATTTGATTTATTAACAGTCTTCCTTTTGGATTTAGTTCAGAGTAGGGATTACTTGTTTTTAGATACAGTTTATTTATTAATACTGCAAGTACTTATTGAGCATTTATTATTGCCAGTGTATCAGACATCATTCCTGAGGTCAGGAAGCTTATAGTCTGATATGGAGATGCAGATATGTAAAAAAAATGCCTGAAAGTGTTTCAGATGCTCTGATAAGAAGAGTAGGTTCAAGATAGTGATATATAACACTTATATAGCACTTCTTATGTACCAGACATTGCTCTATGCGCTTTTATGTACAGTAACTAATTTCACTTTCAGGAGAATCCTATAGGTAAAGTATCAGTATTCCCATTTTACAAAATACTACAAATGGACAAAAAGAGATTCAGTAATGTGCCTAAGGACACAGTGAGTGGCAGAGCTCAAATTCAAAACCAGACGAACTTTACTCTTCACCAGTGCCTAAATGTATATTCATTGTCACCTGTGTGGGCAGAAAATACTTCTTGGGAAAGTGATATTGGCGCCAACTCTGGTAAAAGGAGAAACTGTTTACTAGGATGGCAAGATGGGAGGGGGGGCATTCCTATTAGGAGGCTCATGAACAAACACCAGCAAAATGAAGCAGTTACCTCCAGAGGAATAGGTTCAGGAAAAAAGAAGACAGGAAGGTGGAAGGGATGGGGGAGATTACCATAGTCCAACCAGAGCTGCGGGAAAGGGAAGAAAGAAACATAAAACATGGTTAGTTGAGTCTCAACTCTAATTTTGGACCAAAAGCTATTATGAAACTTTTGCAACGAGTGTTAAGTTCTGAAGTCTTCTTTGCCTCTAATTGGTTAAATCTGTCAATGTGTATAAGATGCAGTAAACACAGAAGGAATGTAGAAGAGTATCTGTAGGACAAGTTTTCCCCTATGTTTCTGTAACATCCATTGTAAGGGCAATTTTGAAAACCTTTATTATGGAAATTTTCAAGCATATGTAAAACTAGATAGAATATTAAAATGTATTACCATGTGCCCATCAAAAACTTCAGTAATTATCATTACTTGGTTAAAAAAAACTGTTGACAAAGTGACTTTAGAAGAATTTTTAAGGATTCATTTACTAAGGCTCCTGTATTTGCCTTTAGCATAGACAGCTGAAAATTTTTACTATATTTAACTCACTGGTTGTGTGACCCTGGCCAAATCAGTTTAATTCTCTGGACCTCAGTGTTCTCATCAGTGAAATCAAGAGCCAAAAGACAAAATGGTCTTTGTGTTCCTTTCTAGTACTGGTGTTATGATTTCTATTAGTTCTAATATGCAAAGAAGAAACCAATTTTAAATTGATGAGTGACATTTAGACTTGCATTTCAGAAAGACAACATCATTTTATATGAAAATATCATGGTAAAATTTTTAAAAGGTGTATAAAGCTATAAAATTCAATCATTGCTATGAACACTTCTACATGAAGAGTGTTATCTTGTTCACTGTGGGAGTGCATGTCCCTCACTTTCTCTTCTATGTTTAACAAACTGCCACTCCATTAGTTCTGATGTTTTCTTGTTTCTCACTTGCAGGTGCTGTCTTTCCAACCTTTCTTTTGGTATCTCCTTGGTAACCAAGTCTTTTGTGAGTCTAAGTGTCCCAGAGTTTTCTTAATTGTTTCCACTGTTTTAACTACCATCTCTGTATAAATATCTGTACAAATAACTGCCATAGTTTTGTATCTCCAGCGCATGTAGTCCCATTTAAAAATGACATGGCTAACACATGCCTCAAATTTGTCTAAACTTGCCTTTTCTCTTTATCACAAAGAATCACATTATTTTTTTCTTCCATTGTCAATAAAGAAAAATCAGAAAGTACAAAGAAAAGAATATAATTACACCCATAATCCTACACACTAATAATCACTGCCACTATCTTATTTAATAGTTTTCTAAATTATTTTATGTGTGTGTGCATGTGTGTGTATTGTGGGGGTATCATGCATACTGTTTTGTAACCTGTCATGGGAACATCTTTGTATTGCAATACATAAAATCATGTATCATTTTGAAAAGACTGTGGATTATTTAATTATATACCCACATAATATATTTAAACAAATTTCTGGTGTTGAGAATTCATTTTCAATTTATTGATATGACAAACAGTGCTTCTTATGAATCATCATTGCTTATATCACACACTTGGTACATATAGCTGGTGTGGTAGATACTTGAGCTTTGATATATTTTCCCAAAATTATTTTTATACTTTTTGACACTAGAGCCTATATTTCTTTGTGTCTCCCATAGAGTGTAGCAGTGGCCTTGCATATGAGAGACATTCAATAAGTATTTATTGAATGAATGGAGAAATGAGCTTCCAAGCTTGGGTGACAGGGAGAATGATATATGAGTATTTATTGACAAAAAGAGGGGCACTGGTTTGGGGAAAAGATGAAGATGATGAATGTGACTTTTTAAATGTTAGTTTGAAGTGATGGATATTCTCAGGTTTTTTAATAGTTTTTTTTTTAGCAACCCCTGCAACTCTTTAGTCAGTTGCCTGTCCATTTCATTTCAGTAGCAAGTTAAAGGGACCTTTTGTATTAGGTGGCATTGCAGATTCTCTACTACAAGAGCTTAGTTCCTTATAATGAGAATGATACTCTCTCTGATCAATTTGATTAACACCTGACATTTGGGGCTCTATCCTTTACCATTTTTTGCTATTTAACTATGTCTACTTTAATGGATAGTGGAAAACTATGTGCTAGGGTAAAGGTAGAAAATAGGGGCTTCCCTTCTCTAATTTTTTGATGTTCCTATTATGTATTCCACTGATCATGGTAGTATTGGCTTTACAATGAGAATCATGAATACATATCTGTGTAGCAATAAAATGCATCAGAAAGTTCTTCGGTGGAAATTCATAAATTACATTCCTTACCTACTGTGTCTGGCTTTTCCTTGTATCCCACATAATGAATGCCAGGTTAGAATTCTTGGTTACAAGTAACAATACCTTCTTGGAGCTAAAACTCCAGTGGTGACCTGAAGTCACAATGACTATTTCCCTAAATTTTTAATGGCTATGTGAAGACTTTCCCCATATAATTTAGATTCCACCCAGGCCAGAGATGTAGTTGATTCAGAAGTGACACAAAAAGAGACAATCAGAAACCCTCCAGTGGACTATGGAATTGAGTTTTAGAGATCCTAACTTCAGTCTGGTTGGTTTTTAGAACAGAGGAGATATAACCTAAGGATTTGTGGCCAGTCAAGTCCTATCATACAACCAGGAAAGCATAAGATACCAGTGTGTAATGAGAAAATAATGAAATACATTCCATGATAATGTACAGAAACAAGGGATGGAAATAGTACAATGGATAAACAGATAGCAGTGCAATAGTAGTAGGCAATTTTAATACTCCACTTATATCAATGGATAGATCATACAGACAGAAAATCATTAGGAAACATTGGGCTTAAACACATTATACCAGATGAACTTTAACACTATATATATGGAATATTCTGTCCAAAGGGAATAGAATAGACATTTTTCTCAAGTGTATATGATACATTTTACTGGATAGATCATATGTTAGGCCACAAAATAAGTCTTATGAAATTTAAGAGAATGGAGATTATATCAAGCATCTTTTCTGACCATAATTGTATGAAACTAGAAAATAATGTCATGTGGAAAACTGAAAAATTTGCAAAAAATAAGCCCTGGCTGGTGTAGCTCAGTGGATTGAGTGCAGGCCTGCGAACCAGAGTATCATGGTTCGATTCCCAGTCAGGGCACATGCCTAGGTTGCAGGCCAGTTTCCAAGGGGGGACACATGAGAGGCAACCATACATTGTTTCTCTCTTCTCTCCTTCCCTTCCCCTCTAAAGATGGATGAATAAAATCTTATTTTAAAAAAAGAAAAAAATAATAAAATAAAATAAAATTACAAGCCAATATCCCTGATAAACATAGATGCAAATTCTCAACAAAATATTAGCAAATCAAATTCAACAATACATTTAAGGGATTATACACCGTGATCAAGTATAATTTATTCCAGTGATGCAAGAATGGTTCAAAACATTTATAAAGGACCCATGGACAAAGCCAAAAGGAGGGACGATTAATGGTGGGAGGTGGGGGTAGATGGGGCATAGGAAAGTGGTGGTGGGAAAATGGAGACGACTGTACTTGAACAACAATAAACACATTTTAAAAGTCTTCCCACCTCTGTCATATTCACCTAGTACCCACACCCCACATGACCATTATAATTCATTCCCCATATATCCTTCCATAGTTTATTATTTTTTATTGAAGAACTAAGTCAACAAAATTATATTTGTATAAATTTTAAAGTAGTAAATGGGACAAAAGGAATGAGATAATAGTATTTGCTTAAAGAAAACTCCTTCTGCACAGTATGTTTGCCATTTTTTCTACCATTTTGGTTGGGTTGTATTAATTAATTATACAAGTATTTCTTTAGTCTCTCAAGCACAATTCTAGGTGCTGGCTATAAATGTATCTCCTATTAGAACATTATTAACATAATATGATAAAGCCAAAAGTTGGTTTTAGTGGATGACTCTAATTTCATGATAAAACAATATTTTTTAATAAATGTATTATTCTCTAACCAAGAAATCCAGATTTTCTACCGAACATGTTAAAAAAATCTGAATATTCAGAAAACAACTGATCAAAACATAAACAGCTGGAAAGAGCAAATGTGAAGCCAAAGAAAGAAAAATACAAGAAACTTGAGAAAACAGCTTTAGGAATTTCCATTGTTACTAACTTTCAGCCACCAGGAAGATGTCCAACCAAAACTAAGATTTAAATGCCTTCAGGGGAAAAAGGAGTTTCAACATTTAGCAGCTCAGTTACTAAAAGAGTATCTGACCTGAAGTCACAGAATTGCTCATATTTTAAGTTACCTCATACTAATCATTTTCTCAAGCTTATAAATATATATTGCAATGTGATGGGCAAAAAAGCATTTTACAACAAAGACCACACAGGAATTTTAAAATTAACTTGTATTGAGCTAACAAACTAAATAATATATACTCCCGAAGAGAAATTACAACCCAAAGCAATTACACAGCATTATGCTGCAGAGAAAGCCAGAAGGCAGACATGTTCAACCATGAGATCACCAGTTGAATTTATGTATCCCCCACCCAATTGTTTCAAAGAACTTTTATAACTGAAATCGGTTCAAACAAATATGCCTACAATTTATTTTAATAACTTTCAGTGTTCAGCAGTTTATTCTCAAGTGAATAATTTCCCACACATCATCATGATTATGGTCAAGTTTTGATGTTGAAAGCAGGCAGGTCTTGAAAGTACATGTTTTCAAATGCAGATATATATATATATATATATATATATATATATATATATATATATAGAGAGAGAGAGAGAGAGAGAGAGAGAGAGAGAGAGAGAAACAGATACTAAAATAAATACTGAGACTGATTTAAGGAATTGACTCACACAATTTTAGAGTTGGAGACCCAAGAAAGAGATAATATTGAAGTTCAATTTGGTCGGCTAGAAAAATTTCTCCTTCCTGTGGAAGACTGAATCTTGGTACTATTAAAGCCTTCAGTCATTTGGGTGAGGCCCACTGACATTATGGAGAGTAACCTACTTTACTCAAAGTTTAATGATTTAAATGTTAATCTCTTCTACAAAATACCTTCACAACATCTACAATAATGTTTGATGAAATATCTGGGTACAGAGACCCAACCAAATTGACATATAAAATTAACCATCACAACAACTAATCTTCAACCAATATTTCTTGAGCAATAAAGATGTTTCTTGACAGCAGCACAAAAATAGGATTTGTTTTTAATTTATTGTTGTTCAGTTACAGTTGACCCATGTTTTTCCCCATTGCTCTGCCCTGCCCTGCCCCCAGATCCCTCAGTCAACCCACCCCCATTGTCCCTGCCCATGAGTCCTCTATTCATGTTCCTTGATTTGCCTCTTCCCTTTCTTTCTCCCATTACTTCCTTTTCCCCTCCCCTCTGGTCATTGTCAGTTTGTTTTTTATTTCCAAGTCTCTGGTTCTATTTTGCTTATTTGTTTGTTTGGTTCATTAGGTTACACTTATAGGTGAGATCATGTGGTATTTGTCTTTCACCAACTGGCTTACTTCACTCAGCGTAATGCTCTCAAGTTCCATCCATACTGTTGCAAAGGGTAGGAGCTCCTTCTTTCTCTTGCATTGTATTCCATTGGATAAATGTACCAAAGGTTTGGGATTCACTCATTTACTGATGGGCACTTAGGCTGTTTCCAGCACTTGGCTATTATAAATTGTGCTGCTACGAACATTAGGGTGCATAGCTTCTTTGGAGTTGGTGATTCAGGATTCTTCAGATATAATCCCAGCAGTGGAATTGCTGGATCAAAAGGCAGTTCCATCTTTAGTTTTTTGAGGAAATTCCATATTGTTTTCCACAGTGGCTGTATCAGTCTGCATTCCCACCAACAGTGCACTAGGGTTCCCTTTTCCTCACAACCTCTCCAGCACTTGTTGCTTGTTGATTTATTAATGATGGCCATTCTGACCAGTGTAAAGTGGTATCTCATTATGGTTTCAATTTGCATGTCTCTGATGACTAATGATGCTGACCATCCTTTCATATGCCTCTGGGCCCTCTGTATGTCCTCCTTAGAGAATATCTGTTCAAGTTTTTTGATTATTTTTTAATTGGATTGTTTGTCCTCCTGGTGTGGAGTTGTGTGAGTTCTTTACATATTTTGGAGATCAAACTCTTGCCTGAGGTATCATTGGCAAATATGTTTTCCATACGGTTGGTTCCCTTTTCATTTTGCTGATGTTTTCTTTAGTCATGCAGAATCTTTTTAGTTTGATATAGTCCCCTTTGTTTATTCTTTCCTTTATATACCTTGCCCTAGGGGATGTATTGGTGAAGCTATTGCTGGGTGGGATATATGAAATTTTCTGGCCTTGTAAATAGGATTTTTATAGATAAAAGCCCCACGGGGCTTCTTGGACTAAGGCTGCTCTCAAGCTTAAGGCTGATTTCCTCAAGGCTGAAGCTCAGCCCTATTAATCCCTGAGGAAATCCTAATAGAGGCATATAATAACTGAAGAGCAGCTACCCTGGGCTTGAGACCTGAAGGACTGGTGGTTGAGAGAAGTCTCATTCTTCTTAAACTGGTAGACTGAAGTGAAGCCTGAGCATACTCACAACTAGTTATCCTTCTGATTCCCCCACTGGGTTTGCTAAGTCTTAAAAAGTGGCCTTCTGCCTTGGATTCTTGCTTTGCACTCTAGACTCTCAATATGAGGTTCAATTTTTGCCTCATGTCTGAATTCTGAATTCACTTGACCAGAGTCCAAATATTCCCTCTAGGCCATGAACTGGGACTGCTTCTGCCTAACAACAGCAACTACCTGCCTCACTCCAAACATCATCACAGAGGAGTTTATTCAGGGCTAGAGTATGCTGTGTCACTTTAAACTCTTAATTTGGGTTCTGCACCCAATTCCAATGTGTGTGTGTTGGGGATAGGGGTTCCCTCACACCAAAAAGCAATTCTCCGGTACTTGAGCATCCTTCAATTCAACTCACTGTATTTTGCCATGTATAATGTGTGCCCATGATTTTGGCCAACTTTCAGGGGAAAAATCTTTCGTTTTAATTTTTGAATTCAATTATTTATTTATTTCTATTTAGATACTTGTTCTTTGCATTATAAAGGAATTTTAGCACTTATTTTTTAACATATTATGGTACAAGAAAACTAATTACAAAACACAAGAACAGATACAAGGTATTTCAGGTACTACCCATGTTTAATGTACGTTCTTATTTTTCCCTCAAAAATGTGGGCAAAAAAGTACACATTATACACAGCAATATATGGTAATTCTGACACTGTCAACCAGGAGATAACATCAGATTCCACAGGTTAAGGGCTGAGTCATACAAAATAAAACTTCCCCACCATTTCAGATGCCAGTCACAATTCCAGGTTGCTACCTATGCTTCTTATCAACAGGCCAAAATAGACTGAAGGTTCCAACTGCCATCTCCTTGAGTTCAACTAACTTACTCAAAGAAACTTTGTACTTACCAGATAGCCAGTTCATGATAAAAAAAGATGTAACACAGAGATAGCTAAATGAAAAAGATGTATAGAGCAAGGTGTGGGAAGGGACATGGAGCTTCCATACCCTGTCCAGATGCATCACTCTCTCCATATTTCAAGGTGTTCACCAACCTGGAAGCTCTCTGAATCTATCCTTTGGGAGTTTTATGTAGGTTTTAACACATAGGCACAAATAATTAAATCATTGGCCAATGGGGATCGATTCAACTTTCAGATCCTCTCCCTTCCCCAGAGGATGGGGGTGGGGCTGAAAGTTCCAACCCTCTAATTACATGGTTGGCTCTCCAAGCAACTAGTCCTCATCCTTAGGTGCTTTCTACAAGTTCCCTCAATAACATAACAAAAGATACTTTCATAGTTCTCATCATAGGAAATCCCAAGGGTTTTAGGAGCTCTATGACAGAAAAGAGGAGGAAGACCAAAAATATATTTCTTATTATACATCACAACATTATTTGGAATGCTTTCTCTCCCAGCACCCATTCCCTTTCAATCTTCTTATCCTTGGGAGCCAGGATACAGGATGTTTAGTTCTCTGATTTCTTCCTCTATTTCCTCAGGTTCCACCAATTCCCCACTAGTTTCTGCCAGCCTGCACAGGTTATGGCAGTAAATGAAAAAATAAGTAAAAGTTAATGATTCAATAGTAATATGAACAACCCTACTTAGCATTCTGCAAGGTCAGATTCCTGCATATCATATTTTCATAGAACTGAGTACACCGGAATTTGAACATGGATTCAGCTACATCTTCCAGAATAAAACCATGAAAAGTATAAAGTATAAGCAACAATAGAGTCATGATATCCTTGATAATAAGTCTCTTATTTAAACCTCAATGCAAAAGGACTTGTTTTGTATCAGAATCGTAAGTTCTAAAATTACAATCTTTTTTAAAAGTTTTTATTTATTTATTTTTAGAGAGAGGGGAAGGGGAGGAGAAAGAGAGAGAAACATCATATGTGTGGTTGCCTCTCTCATGCACCCCACACTGGGGACCTGGCCCACAACGCAGGCATGTGCCCCTACTGGGAATCAAAAGCACAATCCTTTGGTTCGAAGTCAAGTCCTTAATCCACTGAGCCATATCAGCTAGGGCTAAAATTACAATCTTAACAGGAAAGTGAGCTACAAAAATATTTTTAAGTGATAAATTAAGAAAAAGTCATCATAAAATTATTTTTAAATATCTATAAAGCATATTAAATCAGATTGTCCAAGAGTGCTTAGTTTGTAAACTGAACACCTCTGAAAGATACATTGTTCTCAGCTGATGTATATTTTTAAAAATACTAGATGACAATTTTAACATTAACTTCTATTAACATCAATAATTATTTGATACCACTCATTTCTTGCTTACCTTTTTTAGTAATGTTAATGTCTATCTTCCCCAAATGGATTATGAGCTCCCTGAGTACAGCAAGCCATGTCACACAATTTTTATTGATTAGCACTCTCCTACTCTCATCACACTCTCACCTTGAGCCATGGGCATGAAGAACCCATTCACCAGGAAAAGTAGATGAAAGAAATATTCTCATCTGAGGCAATAAGAAACTCCAGGATCAAAGTGGTAAAATAAGCCAGAAAGGATGCCTGCCAGCCAAAGTTCAAATGACAAAGAGAAACAGAAAAGATCAAATCTTGAAGGGGTCAGAGATGGGGATGATCAAAATTAGAGTACACATTCAAAGGAAAAAACAAGGAAGACAGGATTAAGCAAAATCAGATCAGAACTCACTAGGGAAAGAGAAGCCACAACAAATGCCTAGAATGCTTGCTAGCCATTGGGACTGGCTTCATAAGCCTGCTAGAGTGTTGTGTTTTTTAAATTTAATTTTATTTTTTATTTGTCTTTTTTAAAATATATTTTATTGATTATGCCATTACAGTTGTTCTATTTCCCCCCTTCATTCCCCTCCCCCACCATTCCCCCCCTTTAGTTTATGAACACGTCTCAAGTTCTTCAGAGTCTATATTTCCCATACTATTCTTGCCCTCCCCCTATCTATTTTCTACCTACCATCTATGCTTCTTATTTTGTGAACCTTCTCCCCCCTTCTCCTTCTCCCACTCCCCTGTTGCTAACCCTCCATGTGACCTTCATTTCTATGGTTCTGCTCCTGATCTAGCTGTCCTCTTAGTTTGCTTTTGCTTTAGGTGTGGTTATTAATAAGTGTGAGTTTGCTGTCCTTTCACTGTTCATCTTTTTTATCTTCTTTTTCTTAGGTAAGTCCCTTTAAGATTTCATATAATAGCCCTGGCTGGTGTAGCTCAGTGGATTGAGTGCAGGCCTGCAAACCATGCATTCATGGTTCGATTCCCAGTCAGGGCACATGCCTGGGTTGCAGGCCAGTTCCCAGTGGGGGACACATGAGAGGCAACCACACATTGATGTTTCTCTCCCACTCTTTCTCCTTCCCTTCCCCTCTCTCTAAAAATAAATAAATAAAATATTTTTTAAAAAAGATTTCATATAATAAGGGCTTGGTGATTATGAACTCCTTGAATTTGGTCTTATCTGAGAAGCACCTTATCTGTCCTTCCATTCTAAATGAAAACTTTGCTGGATAGAACAATCTTGGTTGTAGGTCTTTGGTTTTCATGACTTGGAATGCCTCTTTCCAGCCCCTTCTTGCCTGTAAGGTCTCTTTTGAGAAATCCACTGACAGTCTGATTAGAACTCCTTTGTAAGGTGACTGTCCCCTTATCTCTTGCTGCTTCTAGGATTCTCTCCTTCATTTTAATCTTGGCTAATGTAATGCTGATGTGCCTTGGTGTGTTCCTTCTTGAGTCCAACTTCTTTGGGACTCTCTGAGCTTCCTGGATTTCCTGGAAGTCTATTCCCTTTGCCAGGTAGTTAAGTCAGCCCAATGTAAAGAGTCAGGAATGCAGTGGATTAATATTTCCTATGGTGCCTTGCACATTGTAAGTTCTCAATTAATATTTTCTCAGCAATCTAGTCAAACAATAATTAGTTACATATAATACTGATGGTCTGAAAGTTGATGTTTCACATTAGCATATTCTAGAATAAAATAGATCAATGTTTAGAACACACCATTATGTAAGCAATGGAACTGTTCTGATAGTAAAGCGAGAACAGCTTCCAAAGTCTGATAGTCTCAAAATAGCTATACTGTGGCACATGGAATAAGGAGGAAAAAAACAGAATCTCATATTTAGTTAATACCAAGGCATTACCAGGTGCCTTTGTTTTTCACTTAGTTCAATCCTCCAGGAGGTAGGATGTACTCACAATTTTACAGATGAGTAAACTGGAAAAGGTTAACTATTGTACCTTGCCTGATGTAACAGAGTCAGGATTTAAACCCAGATTTTTCTGATTCCAAAATCCATGCTCTTTTTAAATATTCTACCCTCCATCCTATGAATGAGGTTGAAAAAAGGCAAAGAGTAGTTTAAGTGGAAAATCTGAGAGCAGGGCAAGAAGGAACTCTGGAGGAGAGTTGTCTTGTCACTTCTTAAAAAGATACCACAATTCAACTCTATTCTTTGTGTCTTGGTTTGATTGAAAGCAGTAACAAAGTTATGGTCCAGGTAGCAAAACTACTATTACCTGAAATGTACTGTGTCCCCATCCCATATGCTAGATGCTTTACATATATTAAGTTCCATCATTTCCAAAGCATTTTCATGGCCATTGTTTCATCTGACTGAAATAAGGGCTCATATACATGGAAGAAAGCCAAAAAGCTCAGTTTTCAGAAATGGGAAACAAGTTAGGGCAACAATGATAACCCAATAGTGAAACCTAGAAGCTTAGGTTAGAATTGTCTGACTTCCTACAGTCTAAATTCAGAATTGGTCCAGGACTCAGGTTGGCTACAATCCACAGGTAGGAGATGAGGCAGCCCCTGACTATGGAGGAAAACAAAGCAACAAGGCAATGAAATAGGCAGCACCTGATGGCAATTTCATTCAAACATGTCAGGAAGCTCTAGACATACAAGTCAAGAGACGTCTTGAGTTTGACACCTTTGAGAATGTGGCAAATTGAGCTGATCCCTTCAGAATTATCATGCCAGAGCAAATTAAATAGAACTTGGAGTAGCCAAGTTTAACAGAAAGCTCTGGGCAGCAGTTGATACTGTTGATCATCTCTACCTGTTGAGCATTTCCTCCCCTGCCCCTACTGAGGTTTCCATGATAGTCTCCAGGTTTGCCTACTGCCTCTCCAACCACTCCTTCTCTGTGTCTTGCAAGCTTAAGCTTCTTTTATTGTCTTTCTATATTCCCTAGCTCAATGAATATACCACCAACCACAAAGTTATACAAATCAGAAATTTATATACTTTCCTTAACATTTCCTTTTACTCCCATATCCAAATTACCATGAATTACTATCACTACCTGCTGAATATATCTTTATTTTTATATATTTTTAAATTATTGTTTAAGCCGTTACAGTTGTTCCTACTTTTCTCCCCTTCCCCTCACTCAACTAACCCTACCCTCTCCCCACCCTGAGGCAATCCCCACATTGCTGTCCTTGGGTTGTGCATAAATGTTCTTTGGTTAATCCCTTAACCATCTTTCATCCTGCCCCCAACTCCCTCCTGGCAACTGTCAATCTGTTCTGTTCTATCTAAGCTTCTGTCACTATCTTGTTCATTAGTTTATTTTGTTTGTTAGTTTACATTGTTCATCAGGTTCCACATATAAGTGAGATCATGTGGTATTTTTCTTTCACTGGTTGGCTTAATTCACTTAGCATAATTTTCTCCAGGTCCATCCATGCTGTTGCAAAATGTAAGCATTTCTTCCTTTTCACTGTTGCATAGTATTCCATTGTGCAAATGTACCACAGCTTTTTTATCCACTCATCTACTGATGGGCACTTAGGCTGTTTCTAAATCTCAGCTATTATAAATAACACTGCTATAAATATAAGGGGGCATATATTTTTTTGGTATTGTTGTTTTGGAATCTTTGGGGTATATTCTCAGAAGTGGAATCAACAGGCCAAAATGGAATTCCATCTTTAACCGTTTAAGGATAGTTACATATTGTTTTCCACAGTGACTACACCAATATGCTTTCCCATCAATAGTGCACTAGGGTTCCCTCTTCTCCATATCCTAACCAGCACTTGTTGTTTGTTGATTTATTGATGGTAGTAATTCTCACAAGTGTAAGGTGATATCTCATTGAGATTTTAATTTCACTTCTCTGCTGATTAATGATGCTGGGGGCATTTTTTCATATGTCTATGGGCCCTCTGTATGCCTTCCTTGGAGAAGTGTCTATTCAGGTCTTCTGCCTATGTCTTAATCAGGTTGTTTGTATTCCTGGCATTGAGTTGCATTAGCTCTTTTTATATTCTGAAGATTAAACCCTTGTCAGATGTATCATTGGCAAAAATGTTCTCCCATACAGTGGATTCCCTATTAGTCTTGCTGATGGTTTCTTTAGCTGTACAAAAGCTTTTTAATTTGATGTAGTCCCATTTGTTTATTTTCTGCTTTGTTTCTAATGCATTAGGAAGTATGAGGTCTATCTGGAAAAAGTCCAGCCATTGTTAATATAACAAGAATGGTATGCACAACATCAATATGACCTGGAAGCAAAGGAGAGCAGACTGGAATGCACTAGTGTGAACAATGATGACTTCATTGTGCTGGTCAGTGGGGGCAGTAGATGCCACTGAGTGAACACATATACTGCGTGGCCATCACATTCAAAATGACTGCGAGTAGAGCAAAAAATCTGCATCAAATTTTGCATTAAGCTTGAACATTCCTCCATGGAAACTACTATCTGATTCAGAAGGTCACATCTATGGGCAACTGGTGATTGGCAGCTTCATTACAACAACATGCCTGCTCATGTACCACAACTCATGCAGAGTTTTTTTGGTGAAACAACAAATCATGCAGGTGACTCAGACCCCCTATAGCCCAGATTTGGCTATAAAAATTTATAGGGTTGTTGTGAAGTTTCAGTGACCAATTCTGGCTTTTCTCAAAACTAAAATAACCTTTTAAAGGGAAGAAATTTCAGACCATTGATGAGATTCAGGAAAATATGACAGGGCAGCTGATGGCGATTGGGAGAACTGTGTAAGGTCCCAAGATGCCTATTTTGAAGGGGACTGAGGCATCATTGTCCTATGTACAGTGTTTCTTGTATCTTGTATCTTCTTCAATAAATGTCTCTATTTTTCATATTACATGGCTTTCATATTACATATTACCTTCTGGAAGACCTTGTATACTGTCAAAAATATTTCTACATTGAATACCTGAGATTTAACTCCCTATGTTTTCTTCTGGGATTTTTATCATGTTCATGGACTGGAAGAGTTTTAACATCATTGAAATGGCCACTTTACCCAAAAGCAGTCTATACATTCAATGCAATCCTTATTAAAATACCAATGAAATACTTCACAGAACTAGAACAAATACTCCAAAAATTCATATAGGACCAAAAAAGACCCCAAATAGCCTCAGCAATCTTGTAAAAGAAGAACAAAGCTGAAGGTATCACAATTTCTGATATCAAACTATACTATAAAGCTGTTGTAATAAAAAAAAGAGCCTGGGACTGGCACAAGAACAGACATACAGACCAATGGAACAGAACGGAAAGCCCAGGAATATACCCACACCCATATGAGTAATTGACATTTGATGAAGGTGCAAAGAACATACAATGGTGCAAAGACAGTCTCTTCAATCAATGGTGTTGGAAAAACTGGACCAGTACATGTAAAAAACAAAACTAGACCACACCTTACACCATACACCAGAATAAACTCAAAATTGATAAAAACTTATATGTAAATCACTAAAGATATATATATATATATATATATATATATATATATATATATAATCTTCAATCTGTTCACTCCACAACCACTAGCCTGGCTCAAAACACCATGACCTCTTGCCTTGATTACTGAATAGTGTCCTGGGGTAAAATGCCAGTTCTTCCACATTCAAGCTGTGTGATATTGGGCAAGTCTCACTTCTCTCAGCTTCTGTTTCCTCACAGGTAAAATGGGGATAAAAACAGTAACTATTTTATAGGGTTGTTGTGAAGATTCAGTGACAATATGTATAAGAACCCTTACAATAACCCTGGCTGGTGTGGCTCAGTGGATTGAGAGTGGAATGCAAACCAATGGGTTGCCGGATCAATTCCCAGTCAGGACACATGCCTGGGTAGTGAGCCAGGTCCCCAGTGGGAAGCACACAAGAGGCAACCACACATTGATATTTCTTTCCCTCCCTTTCTCTTTCCCTTCCCCTCTCTCTAAAAATAAATTTAAAAAAATTTAAAAACCTTACAACAGTGCTTAACACAATAAATGTAACAGAACTAATAGCTTTTAAATTTTTATTTGCATTCATACTTACCCAGCCACCTATTCATGCTCTACACTGTAGCCAAAGTTTCATTTTCCAAAATAATTTTGATCATATCCTCCCCCACCATCACTATGCTCAAGTGCCCCAGAAGCATTTCATGGATTACTATCACTTTTAGGATAGTCAAAACTTCCTAAAATAGAATATTACAGGGAGTGCATGAATTTCCACAGCATGAAGCCACAAGTGACTTTCTAACTATACTCTTTAGGACCTTCATTCTACACCACTTCTCTCAGTCTCTTACACTCAACCTGCTCCCTCTACCCCGGGGCATTGTTCTGGAATTCTCCCATTATTTTTTCCTAACCTCTCTTCATCCTTCAGGTATCAGTTCAAAACTCACTGCCCCAAAGAAAACTTTCCTGATAGGCCAAAGATTTATAAATATTCTCAAATTGTTACATACATCTACTGTATATCATATATCACAATGGCCATTTTTATTTCTTTCAGTGAAAATATAATTTATTTCCACTTTCCTTACCTGATTGTGAGCTCTGTGATATTAAGAAACTGGTTTTGTTCACTACTCAGCAGCATATGTCTGGTGTATAATAAGGGCTCAAAAAATTGATTGATTGAATGAATGAATGAACAAATGAACATACTGAACTGGTTGTGCAGAAGAATCAAATAGAAGCAAAAAGAAATTTAAAGTTGAAACCATAAGTCTGCAGATAAAATTGTAAAATGGTATTGACTTTGAAACAGTTATAAGTCTAAAACCAAAAGCTCTTAGCCCTAAATAGTGTGTAAATAAAACAGAAAAATGAAGTTTAGACTAACTGGAAAAAGAAGTGAGAAGGTTGTTGAATCCACTGAATCAGGGTAAGACAACTAAACAGAATTTTTAAGTGTGTGTGTGTTTTTGTGTAGTACACATGCACACTTATAGACTTTCACTTTCCAGATATTTTTTAAAAACCACTCAAATAAATATCCTGGAAGATGGCAACGGAGCAGGAGGGAGCAGATTACACTCCCCCCTACACAAAGGAGAAACACCTGGCCAATCTATGGAGGAACAGAGCAGACAGCCAATAGTACCCCATCATATATGAAAATAAGAGACCAGAAATTGTAGCGGACACTGAAAAACCTGATGGTAAGGAGACGGCTGTAGGACAATAAGGTCCCAGGGACCATCATGGGGACTGGGGTGGCTGTGGCCTCGGCCCAGAACCTAGCACTGGATCTACCACAGACTCCTTGGGAGCAGCAGGCCTGCCACAGAGTCCTTGGGAGAAAGCCTTGTCAACTGCTCCCTCCCTCCCTCCCCCACCAAGCAGGGTTTGAGCAGCAGCAGGAGAGACCTGGTTGATTGAGGTTGCAGAGAGGGGAATAAGGACAAAGAGGCAAACACACAAGGGCCATGATCACCCTCAGAGTCTGTGGTTGCCAGCTTGGGAGAGTTGAGAGGCCCACAGAGACACTCACTGACCCTGATAGTTAACTGTCTGGCTGGAGAATTGGGCTGTACTGAGCAGCAGGCTTGAGTAGGAGGAATCTCTCAAAAAGGAAACTGTTTGGGGGATTCTCCTGTGACAGCCGCTTGGCTTACTCTCCACCCAGCCAGGTGGCAGTGATGCTGAGGTTGTGTGGAACTCCCTGCGTTTCCCTATAGCACTGGGAAGGGTTCACGCTGAAACAAGAGGGACCAAGGCAACCTGGCCGGGTGTGTGTGCCTGCATCCCAGCCCATGGCTATGACCCCCAGGAAAAGAGTGCTCTAAAGAAGACCTAGATCCCCTGCATGGAACGCTAGGGAGAGGTGCCAGACTAGCTCTTGGGAGAGTGCTTGCAAGACTGGCTGAGTATACAGTGGGAAGGGAGAAAGGCCAAAGCACTCGCCCCTCAGCCTGCTGCAGCCACTGAGACCAGAAAAAACAGTTTTGCCAGTTTGAAACCAACAAGAAGTATTTTTTGTTTCTTTGTTTGTTTTTTTAACTCATCTTTTATTTTTTAGTTTTTATTATTGTTTTATCTTTCAACAACTTTTTCCTCTCTTTCCTTCTTTCTTGTTTTATTCCTTTTTCCTTTCTTTCCAAACTTATCTCTTCTTCCTCCCTTTTACTGCCTTTTGTTTTTAATACCCACAAGTAAGACAAAAAACTTGGAACTGTGAAAGGACCAGAGTTAGACCAAAAGAAGGGGGATTCCAACAGTTCAGACAGTGAAGCAAATTTCACTTTGCTATTGCAGAGAAACTACAAGTTACTGCATATTTGTATTATTTTTTCATTATTCTTACATCTTTTATTTTTATAATATTTTTGTATTCCTTCTCTGTCTGTATACTCCTCTTTGCTTAGTTGGTTATATTGTATCATTACACAGGTTTCCCCTGTTCTCTCTTCCACAGTGTATTGCTAATTTAATATCCTTCGCATCACTTGAGTTCCTTTAGCCCACTACTCAAAGTTCTACACCCCCTATTCATGTTATACAGAGCACATAGATTCTGTCATATCATTGTTGCTCTAATATTATTGTAAATAGTAGCTGTTCCATAAAATTGTAAATACTTCACAACAACCCTCTCAGATCTTAGGCCACTTCAGTTTCCTAAAGTCTATTACTGTAGTGGTTAACTCTATTTTCTCACACACTACACCTATTTACTATCCTTTACTCTCACCCTACCTCAGAATCCGACCTCCTACAACCTCACTGCTTTCTAGATCCAACTCACAAGCCTTTCTTCCCCAAGCGTCTTATCTTCTGTTCATTCTTTCTTAAAAGTGGCTAGTTGGGTTGAAGATTACAGTTAACACTATACATAGCCAAAAGATCCTTATCTATTCTCTACAACCTGCTACTGTAAATATCATAGAATACTCTCCTGCTTTCATAAACCATTTGCCTTCTTCTCCAACTGATCACAATAAAAAATAGTAGGTGGAAATGGTGAACACCAGGACACCCACTGGAAGAGTAAACCCAACAACAAAGGAATCACCAACAGATAACAACAGAAGAAGGTGAAGGAGGGAGTGGAAACCACACAAACCTCAATTCATGACCTATCTGGAAATACAACTAAATAGTGGAGAAACTACCCAGTACAAACAACTGAACAAGAGCAAAAGAGAATCCTCAAAATCTTGTACACATGGAAGAACTAAATTCCACACAAACTGCCCTCACCAGCACAACAAATTACAAGAGGTGGGGGACAGAGTTACCATCAGTTAACTAACTAGTGGGAAGGACCCACAAAACAAAGATCCAAAAACAATCAAAACCCAAAGACAAACACAGAGCCAACTTAAAGGACAGTCCAAGACCAATGAGCTTGGGAGATCAAGGAAACTACACCACTGAATCTCACAGGTATTTTACCACAGAAGTTCAAAGCATAAACACACAGAGCCAGAACAAAACAATTTAAGAAGCTGAAACTAACAAGAACAGTCTCACAAACAATGGGAAAACAAAGAAACAATCCCCCAATAAAAGAAAAGGAGGAAGCCTCAGAAAGAATGCTAGATGAAATAGAGGCAAGTCAGCTATCAAATAATGAATTCAAAGCACAGGTTATCAGGAAGTTCAAAGAGCTCACAATGAGCTACCAGAAACTACAGGGGAATTAAAATAAATTCAACGCAAACTATATCAACATGAAAAAGGAAATCTGCAAAGGCCAAGAGTAAATGAAGAATACACTTTCTGAACTGAAGAACACAGTAAAAGGAACCAAAAGCAGGATCGATGAAGCAGATTGGATCAGTGACTTGGAGGACAAAGTAAAAAAAAAAAAAAACCCACCCAGAATAAACAAGAAAAAAAAGAGGCTCAGAAAGAATGAAAAGGGATTAAGAGAAATGCAGGACAACATGCAGTAATAATATGTGAATAATAGAGATACCAGAAGGAGAAGAAAAAGAGCAAGGGATAGAAAACCTATTTGAAAAAGTAATGAGGGAAAACTTCCCTAATGTGATGACAGAAAAAGTCACACAAATCCAAGAATCACAGAGAGTCCCAATCAAAAGGAACACAAAGAGGCCCACTTCAAGACACATCATCATCAAAATGGCAAACTTCCAAGACAAAGAGAAAACCTTAAAGACAGCAAAGGAGAAAAAAGAAGTAACATACAAGGGAGCCCCAACAAGGTTAGCTGCTGACTTCTCAATAGAAATGCTCCAAGCAAGAAGAGAATGGCAAGAAATATTCCAAGTAATGAGAACCAGAGGCCTGCAATCAAGGCTACTTTACCCATCAAGGCTCTCAATCAAGATAGAAGACCAAATAAAGAACTTCCAAGACAAAAGAAGTCTAAAGAATACACCTCCACAAAACCAGCTCTGCAAGAGATGCTAAAAAAAACTGCTTTAAGGAAAGGAAGGAAAAGAGAAAGACAGAGAGGAACACAGGTACAAAAATGGCAATGAATAAGTACCTATCAATAATAACCTTAAACATAAATGAATTAAATGATCCAATCAAAAGGCATAGAATAGCTTAATGGATAAGAAAGCATGACCCATACATATGCTGCATACAAGAGACCCAACTCAGGACGAAAGACCTACATAGACTAAAAGTGAAAGGCTGGAAACAAATCTTCCAAGCAAATGGAGAGGAAAAAGAAGCTGGGGTAGCAATACTCATATCAGATAAAATAGACTTAAAAAGAGGGGACATAAAGAGAGACCCAGAAGGTCACTTCATAATACTCAAGGGGAGAATCAACCAAAAAAAACATAAACATGTCAATATATATGCAGCCAATATAGGAGCACCCAAATACATAAAGACTATCTTTGAGGACTTCAAGAAAGATATTGACAGCAACACAATTATAGTAGGGGATTTCAACATCACACTATCAAAAATGGACAGATCTTCCAAACAAAATATTAACAAAGATATTGGGTATTGAACAATGGCCTAGAAGTAATGAACTTAACCAATATATATAGAGCGCCCTTCATCCCAAAGAAGCTAAATACACATTCTTTTCAAATACACATGGAACAGTTTCAAAGACAGACCACATGATAGGACACAAAACAAGCTTCAACAAATTCAAGAAAATGGAAATCATACCAAGCATTTTCTCCAACCACAAAGGACTGAAACTAGAAACCATCCCCAAGTGAAAAAACCCAAAACACTCAAAATCATGGAGATTGAATAGGATGCTATTAAACACCTAACAGGTCAAGAATGAAATTAGGGAACAAATTGAAAAGTTTCTGGAAACAAATGAAAATGAACTCACGACAAAACTTATGTGAACCCAAAACTTATGGGACACAGCAAAGGCAGTCCTGAGAGGGAAGTTCATAGCAATACAGGCCTACCTAAAAAAGATACAAACATCTCAAACAAACAACCTAACCCTACACCTACAAGAACTCAAGGAACAAAAACAAAGACAGCCCAGAGCAAGTAGAAGGAAGGAAATAACAAACATCCGAGCAGAATTATATGACATAGAAACTAAAAGCACAATTCTAAGGATCAATGAATCCAGGAGCTGGTTTTTTTGAAAAGATAAACAAAATCAACAAGCCTTTAAGCAGGCTCATCAAGAAAGAAAAAGAGAGAGGACCCAAATAAAAACAATTAGAAATGAAAGAGGAGAGATTACAACTGACACCACAGAAATACAAAGGATTGTAAGAAATTACTATGAAGAACTGTATTCCAAGAAATTTAAAAACCTAGATGAAATGTACAAATTTCTAGAAAAATATAACCTTCCAAAACTCAATGAAGAAGAAGCAGAAAGCCTGAACAGACCAATAACAGCAAATGAAATTGAAGCAGTAGTCAAAAATCTCCCGTCACACAAAAGCCCTGGACCAGATGGCTTCACAAGAGAATTCTACAAAGAACTTAAGGAAGAGCTAACCCCTATCTTTCACAGGCTATTCCAAAAAGCCAAAGAGTTTGGAAGACTCCCAAACTCTTTTTATTAAGCCAGTATCATCCTAATCCCAAAACCAGATAAAGACACAACAAAGAAAGAAAACTTCAGTCCAATATCGCTGATGAATATAGATGCTCAAATCCTCAAGAAAATATTGGCAAACCGCATCCAACAATACATTAAAATGATCATTCACCATGAACAAGTGGGATTCATCCCAGGGATGCAAGAATAGTTCAATATTCACAATTCAGTAAATATAATACATCACATAAGCAAAAGCAAAAATAAAAATGACATGATCATATCAATACATGAACAAAAAGCATTTGATAAGGTATAGCACCGATTTATGATAAAAACACTCAGCAAAGTGGGAATAGAGGGAACATTCCTCAACATAATAAAGGCCATATATGAGAGACCTACAGCCAACATCATACTCAATGGGCAAAAACTAAAAGCTTTTCCACTAAGATCAGGAACAAGACAAGGTTGTCCACTTTCACCACTTCTATTCACTATAGTATTAAAAGCTTTAGCCACAGCAATCAGACAAAAAAAGGATTTAAAAAGCATCCAAATCAGAAAGGAGGAAGCAAAACTGTCACTGTTTGCAGATGACATGATAGTGTACATGGAAAATCCTATAGACTCCTCCCAAAAACTACTCGACCTAATAAATGAATTTGGCAAAACCGCAGAATACAAAGTTAATATCCAGAAATCAAAGGCATTTTTGTATATCAACAATGAAACAGCAGAAGAAGAAATCAAGAAAGAAAAATCCCATTCAATATAGCAAAAAGAAAAATAAAATACCTAAGAATAAACCTAACCAAGGAGGTAAAAAACCTGTATACAAAACATTACACAACACTGAAGAAAGAAATCAAGGAAGACACAAACAAGTGGAAACATATACTGTGTTCATAAACTGGAAGAACTAACATCATCAAAATGCTCATATTACCCAAAGCAGTTACAGATTCAATGCAATCCCTATTAAAGTACTAATGGCATATTTCACAGACATAGAACAAACACTTCAAAAATTTATATGGAACCATAAGTGACCCTAAATACCAGCTGCAATTCTCAAAAAGCAGAACAAAGTAGGAGGGATCACAATACCTGATACCAAACAGTATTATAAGTCTACTGTAAGCAAAAATATCTGGTGCTGGCATAAAAACAGGCACATAGACCAATGGAATAGAACAGAGAGCCCAGAAATAAACCAAAGTCTCTACGGGCAATTAATATTCAACAATGGGGGCAGTAACATAAAATGGAGTAAAAATAGCCTCTTCAACAAATGGTGTTGGGAGAACTGGACAGCTATGTGCAAGGAAATGAAACTCGAGCACCAACTTACACCATACACCAAAATAAATTCAAGATGGATAAAAGACTTAAATATAAACCATAACACCATTAAAGTCCTAGAGGAAAACATTGGCAGGAAAATCTCAGGTATTTCACGCAGCATTTTTACTGGTATGTCCCCTAGAGCAAGGGACATAAGGGAAAGAATAAACAAATGGGATTTCATCAAAATAAAAAGCTTCTGCATGGCTAAAGAAAATAGTATTAAAATAAAAAGAGAGGACTTCTGGCCAAGATGGAGGCGTAGGTGGAAAACCTATGCCTCCTCACACAACCAAGTTTAAAGACAACAAAGTTTCAGTAACAAAAACACAACCAAAACTCATAAAATTGAACTGTAAGGAAGTCCGACAACAAGAAAACATTCAGCCAGACCAGGAAAAGGGGTGGAATCAGCAGTGTGTGGAGCAGCATCATGCAGGAAAAAGTGGCCAGACAGACCCAGGCGCACAGGCGCAGGATAGCAATGGGGGTACCCAGTGAGGGTGCAAGCCAGCTGGATGACCACGGTCACACATTCGGGCAGAGATAAACCAGGTGAAGGAGAGAGCAGTGAGACAGACCACACAGGCTAGGGCCCCAGCGACGAGAATTAAAGTCCACAAGCACCAATTGGAATAACTTTCGGGGGTTGAGTTGCCAGGAGAGGCTCCCAGGCTCACAGAGAGTTCTTTGGAGAGACCCACAGGGTCTTGGGGGGTGCTTAAGCCCACACATCCAGGAACCAACACCAGTAGGGCCCAATTTGCTTGCGGGAAGCAATGGAGGGGACTGAAATCCTAGAGAGAGCAGAACAAATGCCATTGCCCCTCTCTGACCCCGCCCCCACATACAGCATCACAACACAGCGAGTGGGTCGCCCCACCCCTCATATGTAACAGTCGGGTACAGATCAAAACATTATGGCTCAGGAAGAAGAGCAGCTCAAAGCCCCAGAGCAAATACTTCTAAGCGACCAAGAGATAACCAACCTTTTAGATGCACAGTTTAAAACACTGGTGATCAGGATGCTCACAGAAATGGCTGACTTTAGTCACAAAATAGAGAAACAAATGAAGGCTAAACTAAATGAAATGAAGGGAAATGCACAGGAAACCAATAGTGATGAAAAGGAAACTGAGACTCAAATTAGTGGAGTGGACCAGACGGAATAAAAAACCAACCAAATAGAAAAGAATGAAGAAACAAGAATTCAAAAAAATGAGGAGAGGCTTAGGAACCTCCAGTACATCTTTAAACATTCCAAAATCCAAATTATAGGGTACCAGAAGGGAAAGAGGAACAGCAAGAAGTGGAAAACTTATTTGAAAAAATATTAACAACTTCCCCAATCTGGAAAAGGCAATAAACTTCCAGGAAATCCAGAAAGGAGAGTCCCAAAGGAGTTGGACTCAAGAAGGAACACACCAAGGCACATCATCATTACATTAGCCAAGATTAAAATGAAGGAGAGAATCCTAGAAGCAGCAAGAGATACGGAAACAGTCACCTACAAAGGAGCTCCCATCAGACTGTCAGTGGATTTCTCAAAAGAGACCTTACAGGCAAGAAGGGGCTGGAAAGAGGTATTCCACGTCATGAAAGGCAAGGACCTGCATCCAAGATTGCTCTATCCAGCAAAACTTTCATTTAGAATGGAAGGGCAGATAACGTGCTTCTCAGATAAGGTCAAGTTCAAGGAATTCATCATCACCAAGCCCTTATTATATGAAATGTTAAAGGGATTTAACATTTCATATAATAAAATGCACCCTCACTGGGTCTAAGAAAAAGAAGATAAAAAATATGAACAGTGAAAGGACAGCAAACTCACAGTTATTAACAACCACACCTAAAAAAAGCAAACTAAGAGGACAGCTAGATCAGGAGTGGAATCATAGAAATGGAGATCACATGAAGGGTTAGCAACAGGAGGAGAAGGGGGGAGAAGGTACAGAGAATAAGTAGCATAGACGGTAGGTAGAAAATAGGTAGGGGAGAGGGCAAGAATAATTTGGGAAATACAGAATCTAAAGAACTTGAGACACATGGACATAAACTAAAAGGGGGGGTATGGAGGGAGGCATGTGCAGGGTGGAGGGGAATGAATGGAGGGAATGGGACAACTGTAATGGCATAATCAATAAAATATATATTTTTAAGTCAAAAAATAAATAAAAAGAGAACAAACTGTATGGGAAAATGTATTTGATGATACCTCAGAAAAGGGTTTAATCTCCAAAATATAGAAAGAACTTACGCGACTCCACTCTAAGAAGACAAGCAACCCAATTATAAAGTGGGCAAAGGACTTGAACAAACACTTCTCCAAGGAGGACATACAGAGGATCCAGAGACACATGAAAAGTTTCTCAATATTGCTAGCTATCAGAGAGATACAAACTAAAATCATAATGAGATACCACTTTACACCAGTCAGAATGTCCATCATAAACAAAGCAACAAACAAGAAATGTTGGAGAGATGGTGGAGAAGAGGGAACCCTAATGCACTGTTGGTGGGATTGCAGACTGGTACAACCACTATGGAAAACAGTATGGAATTTCCTCAGAAAACTAAAAATGAATCTGCCTTATGACCCAGAAATTCCACTGCTAGGATTATATCCTGGGAACCCTGAAACACCAATCCAAAAGAACCTATGCACCCCAATGTTCATAGCAGCACAATTTACAATTGCCAATAGTTGGAAGCAACCTAGGTGCCCATCAGTAAATGAATGGATCCAAAAACTATGGTAATTTCCACAATGGAATTCTGTGCAGCAGAAAGAAAGAATGAGCTCCTACCCTTTGCAACAGAATGGATGGAACTGGAAAGCATTATGCTGAGTGAAATAAGCCAGGTAGTAAAAGAGAAATACCATATAATCTCATCTTTAACAGGAACCTAAACAATAAAACAAACAAGCAAGCAAATATACTGAACCAAATATAAGCAAAGACACTGAAATAGAGAATAGGCTGACAGTGACTAGAGGGGAGGGAATGTCATGGAAAAAGGGGAAGGGTTTACAAGAATAAGTATAAAGGACACATGGACAAAAACTAAGGGAGGTAGAAATGAGAGGGAGGTGGAGAGCACTGGGGGGGGCTGGGATGGGAGTAAAAGACAGAAAACTGTACTCGAACAATAATTCATTTTTTAATTTTAAAAATTATTTTAATAAAAAATGACTAAATTGCAAAAAAACCCACACAAAACACCAGTCATATTTATTTTTGAAAGAAAAGAAAAATCTTGTGAAAAAATGACAGTTAAGATTAATGCCCACCAGGCCTTCTGTACTTCCAGCCTCGTTTCTAGGAAATTGATCCCTTTTCCTATCTTTTTCCTTTCTTTTTGAATAAAATTGCTATAGTGACCCAGCTTGGTACTGGATGCTTTCACGTTCAAAACAGCATTTCCAAGTTGAAACCCACTCTTTCCCATCCCTAGTATTCTTTTTTTTAATTGTTCAAGCACAATTGTCTCCATTTTCCCTGCACCATTCCCCACCACCCCGGCCATCCCCACCTCCCCCCCTTCATTTACCTCATTTCTGCTATTTATTTATACTTTCCTTAACTATACTGAATGTAGCTTCCATTTGACCCTTGCCCAGTATTTCTGTTAGCTTCCCACTAAACTGCATCCCTGACTTTGGGGTGGGGATAGGGGAAGGTTCAAGGCTGTTTCATGGTCTAGCCTTTCCAACCACAAGTTACAATCCATTTAAAACAAATTAAATGGGTCGAGATGAATCTATTTTCTAATGAAATAAAATAAAACAGGAAAGAAAATATCAAGTTTTGCATATAGTAAGGTCTGTGTTGTAAGGCTTTCTAAATTAAATTATGTGTATATGTATTTGGTTACGATGTAAAATATGTATCTTGCTTTGACTCATGGTCAAAAATAATTCATAAGTTTACAAGTAATAGATAATATTTTAGCCTCTATAATAAGAAAATGTTTATTAGAATGTTTATGATAATGTTTATAATGTTTATTGAGTACCAGGCAATATTTGTACCAGGCAATGTGTTAAGTGTTTTACAGGCATTATTTCACCCAATCCTTATAACACTGTGAGATAGATACTATTCTAACCCCCAGGTAAAAATGGAAGCTCAGAGACATTAAACAACTTATCTTAGTTCCCCTGTTGGTTAAATGGAAAAGGCAGGACTCAAGAGCAGTGTCATTGGAGTCCAACACCCATGCTCTTGTGCTATTGCACTCTACCATCTTTGTAATCAGACTATCACTCCTCCCCCTTATTTTAATAACTACTACTACTGTTTCTACTACTTTTAGTACTACCAATAAAATATTCAAAATAGCCTTTCCTATTACCATTGGGTTCATTTAAATTCTCAGGCAATTGCAAATTCTCAAAAACAGTCCCCTCACCGATTGCTAAATCAATTGACCTCCCACTAAAAGAGAACTTTTCTTGTCATGAGTACCCAATGCAAAAACAAAAACAAAAACAAGCCCTGGCTGGCGTAGCTCAGTGGATTGAGCGTGGACCTGCAAATCAAAGGATCGTGGCTCGATTCCCAGTCAGGGCACATGCCTGGGTTGCAGGCCAGTTCCCTGCAGGCCAGTTCCCAGCAGGGGATGCACAAAAGGCAACCATACATTGATATTTCTCTCCCTCTCTCCTAACCTTCCCCTCTAAAAGATAAATAAATAAAATCTTTAAAAAAACAGAAAAGGAGGGAGTGGATCATTATGTGGTATGTTCTTAACTGCCTCACAGAGCTGACTTTTTTATACTTTTCAAATTTCTTTGGGCCCATAAACATGAGCAGGTTGATTTAAAAACTTTTCCCAAAGGTAATCAACCAACTCCTACATAAATTTCTTTTACCTCCATGGACTTCACTGTAAACATGAATAGTGTTTATACTATTAAATGTTAATATGCTTAGCTCATTAAATCTTCTAGAGAATAATTTGTAGCATAGGAAAGTCTATTAACATTCATATGCCAACTTTATGTCCCCCAGGGGTGTATATGGTGCCCAAAGAAACACTGGACAAGTCCAGTCTTAGTCAGAGTACAGCCTGAGTGTGGGGTACCTGCTGCCAGGGCTAGACAGTCCCAGGAGCACTTGAGTGCTGAATTTGGGAGGTCATGGTGGATGGGGCCTCCTACAAAAACCTGGCTGAGACATGCAAAGTAGAAAAGGAGAAAAGGAGACATGAACTACCATGTTTTGTTTTTTTTTTTTCAAAATGCCTCCAAAAAACTATGGTACATTTACACAATGGAATTCTATGCAGCAGAAAAAAAGAAGGAGCTCCTCCCTTTTGTGACAGAATGGATGGAACTGGAGAGTGTTATGCTAAGCGAAATAAGCCAGGAAGTGAAAGACAAATACCATATGATCTCATCTGTAACAGGAACCTAAACAACAAAACAAGCAAACAAGCAAAATATAACCAAAGACATTTAAATACAGAACAGGCTGACAGCGACCAGAGGGGAGAGGGGAGAAAATTTCAGGAGAATTTCAGGAGAAAAAGGGAAGGTGTGGGGGTGACTTCCGTAAGTCCCCCCAGTTGCCATGGATGAAAAGTGAATATGGCCGAGACATGATGTGATCTGCTTAGGGAGAAGTGAGCTGTGGCCAGTTTCTCAAGGGAGACAAAGGCCAGCAGCAGGCCAGTTTCTCCGGGGAGAAAAAGGCCTCGAGCTCCCTCCTCCAGGGCTTTTGCCAGGTTCTAATGAACAGGAATACAGGGCGGCAAGGATCAAACAGTAGATAACATTTCAAAGAAATCCAAGGGCTCACATATGAGTCAGTCTGTCAGGAACAGAGTTTTAGGATTTCCTGCTCTAACCCTTAACACATGAATGAAAGCACTCTTAGCAGAGCAGATTTCACAGGTTTATCAGGAAGCCTTTGTAATGTCAGATTTTTCACCAGAACACGTTCTAGCAAGGCAAGATGCTGCACCTCTCCCCATCAGGTATTGAGGCTTAAGGAGATTAGAGCCAGGAAGCACTTCTCCCTGAGAACATGGGGACTCAGGCTTTGTCAAAGCCAGGGGGCGAGAGTCCACTGCTTCCTCTTTGTTGCAGCCCCCCAGAGTGCTTCCATGAAGGCCTTCCAAGTGGTTGAGTTTGGCTTAGGTTGACCCCCACTGTGAGGGTACTTCCGACCAAGCTTTAGGGGCAGGGAGAGGAAACTGAGGCAGCGTTTGCTACCAAAGACAATCTTTGTCTTCTGTCTCCTGGCTGGCACCCCAGAGGTCTTCCCTTGCCCTTAGCCACAAGGGATCGAGATACAATTCCTAGAACCAGGCAGAGTGGTCTACAACAGGAAGGGTTTACAGGAACAAGTATAAAAAACACATAGACAAAAACTGGGGGGGGTGGAAATGGGAGGGAAGTTGTGAGGGCTGGGTGGGTAGGCTGGGATGGGAGTAAAAAGCAAAAAACTGTATTTGAACAAAAATTAAAATTAAAATGCCTCCAAATTATTGTAATTTTTAGTTATTAAACATTAGACACTTTCAAAGAAATCTCTGTAATGTATATGTAAATCAGAAAGCATACTCATAACACTTGTGAACCCACCGTCCAAGAGATGCTGGAAGTCTTATTTTGGACTGTATATTCAAGCCAAATCTGCTACTTGGTTTGGGTTTTGATCTAGGTCTTTAGAAGGCTAAGTAGCCAATGCATACATCAACATCATTTGGTCTTTCTGAACTGAAACATGACCAAGGCACGGAATTTGGAATTATCACGAATATCAAAATATTCAGTTTAAAATATAGGTAAGCATTCTAGATAATATTAGGTTGGCCAAAAAGTCTGTATGGTTTTTCCACAAAATAAAAGACAAATTTTTCATTTTCACCAATAACTTTATTGATTTGGATATTTTGAGTATGTTAGCTACCTTCTGCATTATATAATGTAGATTGCTCTCAATTAATGTCTCGATTTGATCACTATCAACTTCAACTGGTCTACCTGACTGTGGAGCATCATCCAGCCAGAAATCTCCAGCATGAAACTTCACAAACCACTTTTAACACATTCAGTCAGTCACAGCACCTTCTCCATACACTGCACAAAATTTTTTGTGCATTTCAATTGCATTTTACCTGTCTTAAAATAATAAAGCATAATATGCCAAAAATGTTGTGTATTTTCTTCCACATTCAATATTAAGATGGCTACACAAAAATTCAGCAGTTTTGATAAGATTTTTTAAAGGCATGCTGATATGTCAGATGTCACAATAAAATCTAACAAAATTGTTTCTAATAAAGTTAAAGACAACTAAGCACTACTGTCATCTTACAGAAAAAAACAAACTTTTTGGACAACCCGATATGTGGAATGCAAATCCCTTATTATTGCAACCATTAAAAGCTGCACTAATAAATGATTGTTATGTAACATCATTTGAACTGTTGAACTGTTAAGTTTATATACAAACATAATGATGATGAACATCAAATATTTAAAGAGGGAAATGTATTGAGAGTATGAATATTTTTAAAAGAGTGTTAACTAGATAAGTTTATTAAGAAAATTATATACTTTTTGAGCTAACAAATGTTATAGAATTAAATAATAATTCAAGACTAAGTATAGATTATATTTTAATTGTTTGGTATGCTTATATTTCTAACATGAAACAAGATAAAATTTAAGGACTGAATTTAATTTTCAGGTAACTAATTCCATTCAGGCTACATGTCTTTCAAAGAGCAGTTCTATTTGAAAATACTTTTCCTTTTGTGAGAATGAATTAAAAATGGATTATTGACTTTATTATCACCTTAAAATTTCACAAGGAGAAACAAAAACAAAATCAGTTATAACCACGCTCACAACAAAGTATCTTAAATCCCCTGCATAAAAGAGAGTATAAAGACTATAATACAGAAAATGGTAAATAAAATTGAGGCACCCTAAAAATAGCTTGTCTCTGCACTGGCCTCAGTTGACAGAGAGCATCTATTCAGTTTCATAAATGTGTAGTTGAGTGTCCACGGGAGCAATCTAGCAACTGACAGTGTTTAAAAAAAATCATTGTTCTGCTTCTGAATGTAAAACTAAAAAAATAATTGAATACTGAGCTGTTAAATAATAGAAGTATAGCAAGAATTAATTTTTTAAAATGAAGTTTCAGGTTCTTATATAGCACAAATTAATTCTATTATGCTGATATTTTATTTTAAGCCAAATATTGATGTTATACTAGGCCTTTTGGAATTTTTTATTTATCAATCTCTTATCACTATTTATTGCTTTAGCAGATATATTGCTTAGCTTTGTTCAGGATGGAACTTTCTATAGATGATATTAACTTTATGTACTCTTTGAGACTTGCTTCCTTCACTCAATATCCTATTTGTGAGATTTGGGTTTTTTGCTACATATTACAATTTACATATTAGCCTCAATTTCTTTATCCATTCTGTCAATAAAAAATGGGGGGTGTTTCTTGTTTTGCTTTGTTTTTTACTATTATTAGCACACCTTCCTGAATATTCTTGTACATGTCTCTTCATGTACATGTGCAAGAATTCTAGGGTATATTCGTAGAAGTTGAACTACTGGGTCATAGAAGGTATGCATCTTTATCAGATAATGTCAAAGTATTTTTCCAAAGTGTTAGCCCTAATTTGCTCTCAAACCACAGGATTCTACCAATCTTGTGATAGTATTAAGGCTTACATGGATTAATTAAAAAAAACATGAGATTGTAAGAAGAGAATTATGACGGGTGCCAGAATATCTGTTCTTGCTTCTTTGACTAACTTGCTCAGGGACTTTAGATAAGTTGCTTAATCTTTCTGGGTCTCACATCTCAAATTAAGTATTTGGATGAGGGGACCTTTGTATACTTTCTTTCAGCTCAAAATTCTCTTATCTCCAGTTTACAGTTGGGAATACTGAAACACAGAGTGATGATTTGCTCAGCCCAAAGTTACATCCCACATCAGTGAGGGATCAAGTTCCTCATTTGTAAAATGGGACTAGACTATATGATATCTTAGATATCAAATTCTATTTTATGTTTCTAGACTAAGAGCCTATGATTTCAGGGTCAGTACTAACTATCATGCATTAATTGATCCATTACTACAAACATTAATTAAGTACATACTATGTGCAAGGCAGGCACAATAGATATCAAGGAGGTAATGATGCCTATCCTTTTCCTTTGACGAGCTTACCCATGTTGTGCTTTATAGGAGATTCCCCTCCTTATTTTGAGACCTCTTAGGATTTACCCTCTTATTTATGGGAGATTCAAATTATTGGTAATGGTAATTTTATCTGCTATTTGCACCTCATATGCTGACTTTAGAAGCTAACCCCTGGCCCTATCACACTATAATGAGATAAGTGCTGTGACAGATGTATACACATCATGGTGTAAAGGGTAAAAGAGGGAACCAGGGAACGCTTATTAAAGGAAATAATGCTTAAAAGGTGCTTAAACAGTGTAACAAGCTCTCCAGAAGTTATACCATATTTTTGGTTACTGATTGCCACCCACCCTGGAACATAAGCTCCATGAGAGCCTGAACTAGCATTTTGCCTGTCCTATTCCATGAATTTTCCCCAGTATCTACCACAGTGCCTGACACAGAGTAGTTCCTCATTAAGTATATGTAAAGTGAAAAATATTAATACCTCATCTTCCTAAAACATTTTTTATAGTTTACAAAATGCTGCTGTATACATTATCTTAATCGATTTTAACAAGTCCTTGTGGTACAAATAAAACAGATGGGGTTCAGAAATTGTCCTCCAAATCGCAGTTTTTGGAAGAGATAAGAAACTACTGCAAAACATGTTATTTCAGCTATAAAAAGTATGACATTCTTAGCAGATGTCTCTTACATATGAGGAAACATTCATTCTGAAATGGGGAAAATATTTCTGGAATACAGCACCCATCAACATGCCTTACATGCCAAAACAACTGGCTCCCATTAAATGCACGAGGCACTCTCTTCCATATTACTGCCCAGCTTGTTTTCCCTGTATATGCTCAAGAAATCAGAAAACAGACGAAGGGCTAATTGCTGTAAAAAATCAATGCCTGTCGTTTTCTATTTTTATCATGACAATGAATGCTGGATTGTTGCATCTGAACACAAGAGTGGGAATTATTCGTGTAGAAGAAATCAGACATGGAACAAAGAGCAGCTCTGTAAGAAAACTGGGGTTGAATATTTCTGAAATAGTTCAGAACAAATGCCTGAGATACATCTTCGGTTTCCCATTACTACCTTTTCTTTCCTCCAAAGCTGAACTGATATCTTGGAGGTACATTTTAAGACAACCATTCTTGATCTTGGTAATGACCCAATCAGGGTCTTTGAGAATCTACCAAAGATTGGCAAAGAATAGTAATGAGCTTTCCTGCTTTACCAATTTAAATAGGGTCCTTGGTAATCTTGTCTCTTGGCACCTTGTGTTCTTCCCACACAAACTGTATCACAGTAAAGCTCCAGCTCAACCAGGGGTTAGTTTCTAAAATCAGCATATAAGGTAAAAATAGCAGTTAAAATTACTATTAAGACTCACTTACACCCTGGCTGGTGTAGCTCAGTAGAGCATGGGCCTGCAAACCAAAGAATTGAGGTTTGATTCCTGGTCAGGGCACATGCCTGGGTTGCAGGCCAGTTCCCAGCAGGGGATGCATGAGAGGCAGCCATACATTGATATTTCTCTCCCTTTCTCCTTCCTTTCCCCTCTAAAAAATAAATAAATAAAATCTTTTTTAAATTAAAAAAAAATTTTAAGAGTCATTTAAATTTCCAATAATTAAGAGAGTAAATCCTGAGTTCTCAAAACAAGGTGGGAGGAGATTTCCTATAAAGTAAAATCTGGATGGTTTGTGTATTCTACTTTGCATATTTATTACACATTGTACATATATATATAATACATATATTACATGTTGTATATATGTATAATACATATAAATGTAGTGGGTGCACAGGAATATACTACATAGATTAGATAGGTAGCGTATATCTCTCAGTATTTTAATCACAAAAAAGGAGAAAGTTTAAAATTGAAACCAAAGGAATACACCTATGCTACTACTCTATTTGCACATTTATTGCTTATAATTCCCACTAGTCTCTAATCTCCATAAAGGCAGGGCAACTGTGCTACTTTGGTGGCTTCCTATAGTCTAACTCTACCTCTGCCTAACTCAATTCTGCTCAATAAATGGATGTCAACTGATGTCAATTGACTAACTTACAAGTAAGATGGGAGGACAGAGAAGGTAAAGGTAAGAAACAGTCTGCTCTGCACCACAGTAATCTCAACAATGACATTGTGTCCTATCGGCTGTCAAGCCTTAAGGATCATATTATTGTTCATGAGTTTGATCTTCTATGGCTTAAACAAGTCCCTCTACATTTCACATAAGAACAGTTTAGTGATGGTGAACTCCTTTAGTTTTCCTTGTCTGGGAAGCTCTTTATCTGCCCTTTGATTCTTTTTTTTTCCAATGACCATATTTTTAAAATTTTATTTATTTAATTGTTCAAGTACAGTTTTTTGTCTTTTACTCCCATTCCAGCCAACCCCCCCAGTGCTCCCCACCTTCCTCCCATTTCCAATCCTCTTAGTTTATGTCCATGTGTCCTTTATACTAGTTCTTATAAATGCTTTCCCTTTTCCCCTGAAATTCCCTCCCCTCTCCCCTCTGGTCACTGTCAGCCTGTTCTCTCTATTTCAGTGTCTTTGGTTATATTTTGCTTGCTTGTTTGTTTTATTGTTTAGGTTCCTGTTAAAGGTAAGATCATATGGTATTTGTCTTTCACTTCCTGGCTTATTTCACTCAGCATAATGATTTCCAGTTCCATCCATGCTGTTGCAAAGGGTAGGAGCTCCTTTTTTTCTGCTACATAGAATTCCATTGTGTAAATGTACCATAGTTTTTGGATTCATTCATTTACTGATGGGCACCTAGGTTGCTTCCACCTCTTGGCAATTGTAAATTGTGCTGCTATGAACATTGGGCTGCCTAGGTTCTTTTGGATTGATGTTTGAGGGTTCTTAGGATATAATCCTAGCAGTAGAATTGCTGGGTCAAAAGGCAAATCCATTTTTAGTTTTCTGAGGAAATTCCATACTGTTTTCCATAGTGGTTGTACCAGTCTGCAATCCCACCAACAGTGAACTAGGCTCCCCTTTACTCCACAACCTCTCCAACGCTTGTTTGTTGCTTTGTTTATGATGGACATTCTGACTGGTGTAAAGTGGTATCTCATTGTGGTTTTAATATGCATCTCTCTGATAGCTAGTGATATTGAGCATCTTTGCATATGTCTCTGGATCCTCTGTATGTCCTCCTTGGGGAACTGCCTGTTCAAGTCATTCACCCACTTTTTAATTGGGTTACTTGTCTTATATTTTACTCAGCAACATTTTTACTGATATGTCCCCTTGAGCAAGGAACATAAAGGAAAGAATAAACAAACGGGATCAAAATAAAAAGCTTGTGCATGGCTAAAGGAAACAGTATTAAAATTAAAAGAGACCCAACTGTATGGGAAACACATTTGCCAATGATACCTCAGACAAGGGTTTAAACTCCAAAATATACAAAGAACTTACATGATGTCCTGTGATTCTAAATGATAGCTTTGCTGGAGAGAGCAATCTTGGCAGTAGGTTCCTGCTTTTCATGACTTTGAGTATTTCTTGCCAATCCTTTCTAACCTGCAAAGTTTCTTTTGAGAAATCAGCTGACAGTCTTATGGGAACTTCCTTGAAGGTAGATAACTGCTTTTTTCTTGCTGCTTTTAAGGATATCTCTTTATCTTTAAACTTTGGCATTTTAATCATGATGTGTCTTAGAGTGGGTCTCTTTGCATACATCTTGTTTTGGACTTGCTGTACTTCCTGGATTTGCATGTCTATTTTTTCTCCCAAGGTAAGTTTTCTTTCATTATTTTTTCAAGTGGATTTACAATTTCTCTCTCTTCTCCTTCTAGCAGCCCTAAGACACAAATGTTGGACCTCTTGAAGTTGACCCAGAGGCTGCTTATACTATCCTCATGTTTTTGGATTATTTTTTCTTCCTGTTTTTCTGTGTTTGTTTTTGCTGCCTTATATTCCAAATCATTAATTTAATTATTGGCTTCACCCACTCTACTGTTGTTTCCTTGTAAATTGTTCTTTATTTCAATTAGGGTATCCTTCGTTTCTGACTAAATCTTTTTTATGTTGTTGAGGTCTTCATTAAGTTCCTTGAACATCCTTATAACCAGTGTTTTGAACTCTGCATCTAATAGATTGCTTATCTCCATTTTGTTTAGCTTTTTGGAGTTTTGAACTGTTCATTCATTTTGGCCATGTTTCTTTGCTTGCTCATTTTGACAGCCTCCCTGTGTTTGCTTCTATGTATTAGGTTGAACTGCTATGACTCCCTGTCTTGGTAGTATGGCCCAAAGTAGTAGGTGTCCTGTAGGGTCCAGTGGCACAGCCTCCCCTGTCACCCAAGCTGGGTACTTGAGGTACACCCTCCTCTTGTAGTTGAGCCTTGAATGCTGTTTGTAGATCTATGTGGGGGATTTAGTCAGGTCAGTCCCCTGTAGAGAGTGGCTGTAACCATTGGCCATCAACCTTCACCCTCCGTGGAGGATCAGCTGTGCAGGGGCAGGGTGGTGGTGCTCTGACATGGTCTGTACCTGTCCGCTGGGTGCACAGACTCTAGGGTTTCCCATGTGGTGCAGGCCAAGGTCAGCCCCCATCTGTGTTCTGCCCAGAGCCACCCTGCATGAGCTATAAAGATGACTGGTACTTGTGCTGAGCTTGGCGAGTCCCAGGCAAAACCAAGTTGTGAATCTAGGCTGTGTGCTGCTAGTGCCAGACCTGGAACCACTTGGCAAGATTTATGGGGACTAGGGGCTCACTGAGGCAGACTGTTGCTTGTTTGATAATATTTAGGAAGTTGTAAAGTGTGGGTCAAGACCATCCACACAAATGGATCACAGTTAACAGTTTGGGTGGGCCTGTAAGTTGGGTGGGACAGAGTCTCAGGGAATCTCCAAGGCAAGGCAAACTGTTAGCCATGTTGGTGGAGTCTCAGACTTGTTACCCTTCTGCCAGCTCTCTGGATCTGTTGGGGGAGGGCTCTGAAAAGGGACAATGGCTTCTGCCCACCTTTCTCTCTGTGAGAAAACTGTCCTCTAGTTCTTGCCTTGATCCCAGACACTTCTGTTCCTCCCTGTATGCCACTGTTGCCTTTCAAGCTGCCACCCCAGTGCTAGAACTTAGGAGTCTGAGTAAGTCCATGTGGGGGGTCCTTTAAGGGGAACTGCTTGGGACTCCAGAAGTTTATTCCTCCAACTCAGTCCCCATTTTTCAGCCAGAAGTTATGAGACTTATCTTCCTATCACTGGAACCCTAGGCTGGGGCCCTGGTGTAGGACTGGTCCTCCTTGGTCCTGAGATAGCATTCACAAATTTTTATCTACCATATGTGGATATGATATTAACCCATCCCACATCTTCTCCTCCCGTCCTACCAGACTGGATGGATGTGGTTTCTTTAGTTCTGTAGTTTTCAGACTTCCATTCAACTTGATTTCTGATGGTTCTGAGTAATGGTTGTTCTATATTTTTGTTGTAATTTTGACATGCTTTTGTGAGAAGGTGAGCCATGTTTACATATACTGCCATCTTGAGTGGAAGTCTACTTCATGAATGTCTATGTTTACATTTTTTTAAGTAATTATCCTTATATGTGAATTTCATCATTTAAAATACAAGTACCACAAAAGGAGATAGGCTTAGAAGTGTTTTATTTCCTTTTTTATACTTTCCTGTCTTTGAAAGTATTCTACAATGATTATATACTGTTTTTAAAATCAGAAAAAATGTTAAAAATATTAATTATCATATATTCTTTTTTTACTTTTATTTTTGTTGTTGTTCAATTTTAGCTGTCTACATTTTTCCTCACCACTGCCCCCACCTCAGCCATCCCCACCTCCCACCCTCGACTCTACCCCCTTTGGTTTTGTCCATGTGTCCTTTATACATGTTCTTGAAAACTCTTTCCCCTCCCCTCCATTAGCCTCTCCCACCTTCCCTTTGGTTACTCTCAGTTTGTTCTTAATTTCAATGTCTCTGGTTATGAGATACAACTTCATACTGGTGAGAATGGCCACCATAAACAAAGCAACAAACAACAAGTGTTGGAGAGGTTGTGGAGAAAAGGGAGCCCTAGTGCACTGTTGGTGGGAATGTAGACTGGTGCAGCCACTGTGGAAAACAGTATGGAATTTCCTCAGAAAACTAAAAACAGAACTGCCTTCTGACCTGGCAATTACACTGCTGGGATTATACCCTAAGAACCCTGAAACACCAATTTAAAAGAACCTATGTACCCCAATGTTCATAGGAGCACAGTTTACAATAGCCAAGTGCTGGAAGCAACCTAGGTGCCCATCAGTAAAGAAATGGATCCAAAAACTATGGTACATTTACACTGTGGAATAGTATGCAGCAGAAAGAAAGAAGAAGGGGATTTGCAACTGCATGGTTGGAACTGAAGAGCATTATGCTAAGTGCAATAAGCCAGGTGGTGAAAGACCAATACCATATGATCTCATTTATAAGTGGAACCTAATCAGCAAAATAACTGTCACATATTCTAACTCCCATTTTAAGCTATTTTAACCTCTTTAGGATCACAAAGCCTGAGAATTTCACAGTTTAGGACTATGAATAAAATGAAAGTTGAGAGACACTGAAAAATCAGTGATTATGCTAATTATTTTAATTGTGTAAGGAAACTAATTGATTTGCTTCTAACTCAGTGGCATTCTTAATAAAAAGTCATTCTTTTTCAATTAGTATTCTTTTTGAGACAAAATTGCACTCTCATTGCTTTTATAAAGGCCAGTCTCTCATGAATTCCATTCACCTCTCTGAAGTAGGTACTGTTTCTGGGATGTCATAAATGTGGAAATTAGTAAGGATCTAGCAAGAAAGAGGGAGAACAGCTACATGGCTTAGTTTCCACACATTCAAACTGTGACTACCACAATCTCATCACACACCCCTTAACTTTTAGCACTTTGATGTTCTGATATAAATCATTCCTTACAGATTTCTGTATCACTTTTGTATTATCCACACTCTGCAACTGTGTTCTATATATGCAAATACATCTAAGCATAAGTAAAGAAGTAGCTAATCCACAAAGGTAAGAGACTGTAGAGAATGATTGCAGCTTCCTCATCTTACCACAGGTCAAGCACTGCTTGATACATACATTCTTTTTACAGACAATGTTGATTTCCACTTTGAGCCTCAAATCACATTTGAATTATTTCAACAATAAAGGAATGGAATTACATGAAATGTGATGTCATGGGAAGCACACAGGGCTGGCCTGAGTTCTGAGCTCCACTAACAAGTAAGACTTTCGGTTAAATGTCAAATTAGAAAGTTGAGCTGGAAGAACTTTGTAAGCCATATGAATTCCAAAATTCCATTATTTTTCAGAATCCAAAGTGTGAGCATATTGCAATAGAAGTAACAACTCCTTGTTTACCAACTAATTAGTTTCCTTTAGCAACGCTGGGGTTTTTGCATGATGTCTACAATTAACATCATTCTGGCATTTAGATAAGTATTCCTAGCACTGAAACATAATCCTCATGTAGCCAGTGGCAAATTTGGGGTATAGCTATATTGCCTTCAACTGTGATTTTCTGAGAGCTACCGAACTTCACAACATCAACCTGGGTCCACGTTCTGACATGGGTTGTTTAAGGTCTACTTAGGTTCTGCCATAAGCACTCTAGTTTAAGCTGGAAAAACAGTACCAGTGCAACACTATCTTCCACAAACTGAGAGAAGATGTTATATCATTTCAGATAAAACAAAAAATATGTAACTGTTATCATGATGCTTTTTAGTATGAAGAGTACTGGCCAAAATAACTCATAATCTAATTGTACTTCTATTCAGTTTGCAGTAGGAATTTTGGGCTTCATCTATTTTATTGTATTTTTTCCATTACCATTTAACCCCCCTTCTAGCACCCCCCCAAATCACCACACTGTTGTCCACACCCATGAGTCCCTTTTCCTTTTTGTTCAATCCCTCCATCCCCTACCCTCCCCCAGAGCTGTCAACCAGCTCTGTATCTGTGCCTGTCTTTATCTTGCTTGTTCATTCAGTTTGTTCATTAGATTCAAATGGATCATTTCCAACCTTCAACTCTGTGCCCAGCCCAGAACAAACAACCTCCAGAGCTCTAGACCCTTCAACTGCTAATTGGATGTCTCTCCCACTTTTCTGCCCAGACACCTGAAACTCAACGTATCTCAAACTGAAATTATCTCTGCCCCTGCTCCCAAATCTGCTCCTCTTCCTGTGTCTATGATCTTAGAGGACAGCACTACTACTGTCTAGGGGGCATGTGTAAACCTTACCATGTCACATTTGACTTCCCCATCTCATGCCTTATCAGTTCTCATGTCCTGTCATGTCAATCCCACATCCAGAACTTCTCATTCATCTTCTCCTTCCACCATACACTGCCCTATCCTTTAATTTAGACCATATTCACTCCCAGTTATACTTCTAAAGTAGCGTTGTAACTTGGTCTCCCAGATTTCAGTTTCTACCCACTCCTCTTCACTCCATCTATCCCATTGTTGCCAGATAAAATGCATGGATGTAAGATTTGTGCTACCCTACCCCAAAACTTTCAGAGGAATTCCCTATTCCTACAGAATATTGGTTTTCAGACTTTTATTATTTTCCATAGCAAATGAAGACTTCCTGGACAGAAATCTGACACAACCCCAGTTTATAAAACAGATAAAAATGATATATTAATAATATACATTTATTTTGTAAGTAGAAAAGAATTACATTTATGTGTCTTATATTTGATCAATAAGGAAAAATAAGGCTATTCTGATAAACACAAAAATCTGAAATCAAGGTTAAGGGAACTACATTCTTATATTAACATTTGATCTATTTATTTTTTTGTTTTGGTTGTACAGTATTGATAAAAATTCTTACACAGATAAGTAGTTGCAAATCTTAGTAGCTTTAACATCTTGCAAGATACCTCATTTGCACAAGAAGGCAAAATTAGCATTACTATAAGGTCTGCACAAAATTAAGTCAAATTGTGGCATAAATTATTTTAATGTCTCTGATATGTTATTTTTTGTGTATTACATATTTAAACATGTAATTTATTGTGGCTTTACAATATATATTTCAATATATGTATTTTAAAATAGAAATTTAAACCCAATGTCTATGGAACCCTTGAAACATTTGTATAGGATTTTAGAATTTATTAAACATAATTTGAAACCCTTGCCATAACAGAAAGTGTTTGGTGATGTGGCCTCAATCTGTCTTTATAATCTTGTACTCTACTGCCTTTCGTACATGCTTAAAAACAAAGAAAATGTACGTTTTCCTGATTATTGTTAGAATGATTGTAAAAAGAAAACCCAAGAAACACAGAAAAGAATGAAGTAGAGAGAAATTACCCATATCCCTCAAGCCAAGGATAACTACTAAAAATGTTTTAGTGTAATTTATTTTAGTCTTTTACCTTTTGTAGCAGAACTGATAGTTAGGTAACAGAGAACTGTGCCAAGCACTTAAATAGATTATCTAATTTTATACTCACAAACACCCCATTATCCCATCAATTTTATTATTTCCATTTTACATTGATGAAACAGGGGATAAAACAGGTTGAGTAACTTGTCCAAGGTTACACAGTTAATTGCAGAGCTGGACTTCAAACTGCTATCTGACTGACTCCAGAGACCATGTACTTAACCACAACACTGCATTGTCTTCCTTTTCATGCAGTCTTTCACTCACTTTAACTCTGCCCACTTTAATTTACTGTTCTTTGAAAACATCTGCCTTTGCTCATGCCAGTCCCTTTGCTAGGACTGTTTTTCCCTATTTCTGTCTAGTCAAACCCTACTTATCATTCAATGCCACCTACTCCTCACACCTTCTCTAATGCACCCTCACCTCTCCTCCTGAAACTCCCAATACTGTTTCTTGTGCTCCTTCTACTCACTCCCTTCAGGACCTCCTACCCTTCCCCTGCTTCTCACACTCTAACATAGACAAGCAGGACTTACTTTATTTGTAAGTGCTGAGTGATGAGTGGCCCTGTTCAAGCTCCCATGCTTTGGTCCTGGGGATGAGCTCCAGGATGCACCTACCGGGCTACAGGGAGATGGTTCAGCCATCTGATACTGAATGAAACTGAAGCTCCTATGCACACAAGTCAAAAAAATCATTCATTCTGTAATCTAGGCAAAGCCAATCTGCCACCCCTCCTCCCAGGGAAGCCTGTTGCATTTTTAATTTATTTTTCCCTCAAGGCTGCCCTTGACATTCCTTTGAAGAGGATTCCCTCTTGATAAAGTCATCTGTGATATGCCCTGGGTTCTGCAATGGCAGTTTTGGTGGTTAAAAAAGTTTTCCTTGCTTTCTTCTGAGGTTTTTGTGACCCCCTAAGGAGGCCATTGCAATTGAAAAATAATGCTCTAGATCCAGAGATCATGAAACTTAGCTCCATGGAGCACTGTTTCTGAGCTTCACAGTCATCCCTAGGAGTCATTGAAAGAAAAGTGTGGACATGTTTTCTCTAACTCACATGGCTAAGGGTAAGAGCAAGAGACTGTATTCATGCCAACTGGAATGTGGCCTCAAATGACTGGGACTGGAAGCCATGAACCTTCTGGATGTGTACCATTTGTAAAAAGACATGTAGTTCTGATATACCACTTCCTTACTACAAGGATGTGGGAATATGTGAATCTCCAGCCTTAACTTTGGCCTAAATTCAAGATTCATATATCCAAATGCCTATCAGACATCTTTACCTAGATGTATAATGGGCATCTCAAATTTAACATTCATAAATGCGCAACTGATTCCATCCACCCCCACCCCTTCACCCCCATATACAAAATGCTGATCCTCCCTCTAACTTCAGGTCGCAGTTAATAATAACTCCATTTTCTAATTGTTCAGATAAAAAAACTTTAGTGATATTCTTTGCTCTTTTTTCTCACACCCCACATCTCATCCACAGCAAATTGCATTGGTCTTACCACCAGAGTCTGACCACTGTTCACCACCCCATTGCCACCATTCTGTCCCAAATCACCCAAATCCTTCAGGTCTTCACTCAAAACTCATGTTCTCATTGAGGACGAGATGCTGAGAAATAACGAGGTGTCGACAAGGTGGCCTAAAAGTACAGCACCTGCTTACCTAGATAGGCTGCTTACAGTAATGCTTTCATTCACCTTTGGCCTGGAACATTTTGCTGATCAGGTAGGATTTTCTAAGCCTTCTCTGTACACTATGCAGAAGCCATCAGAAAAGATGTCATAGTCGGAGCCCTTTGTTTTTGCTGCTGCACTAGGAAACGGCATCACATTTCCTGTAGCTCAGGGCATGCGGACAGAACAGCTTCTTCCCCTGGGAGGCCTGGGCAAATGGACATGTCAGCAGAACCCAGAACTGCACTGAAGCATTTATTTTTTTATGCATAATACTGAGTACCTACTCCATACTCACTACTAAGATTAAAAATATGACATCATTTTTTAAACATGAGACTTTTAAAACAGTTCATGTGATTATAGTTATCTAGAAAACTAAAAAAAAAACCAACTATGCTAAGAGCAATTAGGGATGGTAATGCCTGCAAAATGTGTGTATCTTAAATGCTCCCACTGATTACTCACTCTGAGAACTTCTATTGGATATGATAAGCCTGCAGCTAGGAGCATAATTTTCAGAAGCAACATTTTCCACTGTAGCTATCATTCAAGTTGAATTTTACTTAATATTTTTTGGCTGCTGAGGAAGGAAAATCAAAGAGTCATATATGAGGGAGGATGATCTTCACAATTGCTGTATGGAGCTATCACACATTAGGAAATAATAAAGATGAAGAGCTCTGAATTGAAAAAAATAATAGTAACAGGAGCTCTGAGTTCTTCTACTACTTCTGCCACTAAATCACTGCCACTTGCCTCTCTGGGCCTGTTTCCTCATCTGTAAAACAAGGACTTGGGTGGACAAGATCTCTGCAATGCTCCTAGCTCTGACATCCTATGAATCTATAAAACTCACATTTGTAGTCAAGCCACTCAGTGCATGGACATATTGTGAAATAGTCAACAAATACCACCAACATGCAAGGACTAGAAGTGAGTGAATAAGTAGTCAGGGAAAGCCCCATTAAACAAACAAACCTTGCTCTACATTCTCAATTTCAACAGACCTGAGTAAGAATTCGAAGTCCAAGAAACAATGCTGCCTCACCCCTCCTCACACCCCATTCCAGTGCAAGATTACTCTTCAGGACTTGAGAAGTTAAATCAAGGATTGTCAACAAATCCAACCTAACAAGCCCCACCTGGATTGTTGGCAGAGTGGGGAAAGCATTAATGTGAACAATTATTCCTAAAGTTTTAGATATGATCAGATTTAAGGCAACCTTGCAGAATATTGTTTTATTGTTTTAAACAAAAATGTCAGGAAAACCATAGGACATAGGCAGAAGGACAAGCAAAACCTATGTAGGAAGAGAATTAGAAATCTGGCCAGTTGCTGGTTCCTCTTCAGTATTCTCTAAGAGCAACAGCATCTCTTTCTAGATGCCGTCTGTCACACACCCACTTGACCCCCTTTCAGTTTGAGTTTTAAAAGTACTATCAAATAATTACAGGTTGGAACTAGGGCCCTGAAAGGGACTCCAGTCCAGGGCTCCAACTGGTAGTCAGTGGGCCTAATTCAGCACATGTTTTGTAAGACCAGCAGATCTAAAATAATTTTGATTTTTGAGTACCTTTCAGAAGGGCACAACTCTACCATTCTCCAGGTAGCCACCACTCTTGGACGCACACAGAGTAGCCTGGCCCCCAAAACTCTTTTCAGTCTAAGCTAAGACTCAAAGGCCAGACCTTTCCATGACACCACTCTGTCTTCTAGTCTCCCTCCCTTTGCAGCTGCCTTGGCAAGGTTCAGACTCAGCTTGGTCTCCATCAGCCATCCCAAACTAAACAACCCCGAAGTCAGAGCAGTCTTAACCTTCTCTGAGAAGGCAGCACTCCTCCCATGCTCCCCCTACCACCTAATAAAGTAAGCACTTTTTAAAATTGAATTTATTGAAGCACTTTGAAAGTGGCCTGCACTGGCTTTTCTCTCCACTGCCAACATGGGACTATGGCAGGCCAAGGTGCAGTAAACCATATTCCTCAGTGTTCTGAAGAGGGGCCAGGGAACCAGAGCCTCTGTATACATAGTTAAGTTTTCAGGGAGTCAAAAGTTATATGCAGATTTTTTTACTGTGCCCTTAACCCCCACATTGTTCAAGGGTCAACTATATTTGCATTTTACTAGAGGAGTTTTAGTTATTTAAGTATTAAAAATCAAAACCACAAAAGACCCTATTACCGAGACTGCCACCTGCAAAGAAGGCAAGATAGTGAGTACCCAGAATGAACTCCATTTGTGTTTTTATAAGGCTGTCTCTTAGATGTCCCATACTGTCCTGGACATTCCCACATTCAAAATACTATGTCTCACTGTCAGATCATGTGTCCCAATTTGTTGTTCAAAAACTGTAATTACCATCCTCAGACATATAACACATTGGGTGCTACACAGGAGAAAGAAACAGCACAGGCAATATTTATTTGGCAAGGAGACAAAGTATCCAGGTTTTTTTTCCTCTCTAGTTTTCTTTCCTTCACATTCATTCCTTACCTCTAACAAGAGGCTTACTTCTCTTCTCACTCTCATTTCAAACGAAGACATTAGAATCTATGCTTGGCAGTGATAGGGGCTAGAGTCAAGAACATAGAATTTATAAATTAGTTAAATCAACAGACACAAACTGGAGGCCTACAGCCATATTCTATGTGGTCTACACAGTGTCATACATCTTTTTTAAAAGGCTATTAATATTTGAAAAATGGGGTATTTTACATAAAAATTCACATCATTACCTTTTCTTGAAAAATCAGAAAATCTCGTAATACTGGTCCCATATTCACCTGTGACAGTGATTGGCCAGAGTGGACTGGAAGCTGTCCCCATTACATGAGACACGCACTTTCTAGGTAGCCTCATTCCTTGCCATTGCCTATTGCCTCCTCTACCCCTCTCCTGCCATTAGATACCAGGGACCATTTATCATTACATTTGAATGACTATTTCTTCAAGTAAAACAAGGTAAAATATTTCTCCTCTCTGTGGCTAACAAAAGGGAAACAAATTATAGAGACTACAGATTTCAAGAAAAAGTGGAGAGTATTTTTTGCAGAAATGAAGACTATTGCTATGTATTCAATATGCAAAACAAATGTATTTCAATAAAGTATAATTTGTTCTGCTTCACTCATTTAAATAACCTATCTGCCCCTATAGGCATTTGAGTTGCCACTTCTGCTTTTAATAAACAGACATTCAGACAATATTCTGCAGGTAAACTTCTATCCCTGACCTTCCCAGATTCTCCAGCTGGATCCCTAGAAATTAAGAAAAACAGAGTTTATTAACACATGTAGCATACATATATATACACAGGAGAAATTCAGTGATGAGTAACTCAAAGGTGTGAACTTGGGCTTATGTAGAATATTAATAAAGAACAATAAATTTTTACAAAAGCAACAAGACAAAGGAAAAGGGTTTCAGGATTCTGAGGGCAGCAAACTATGGAAAGGCAAATACCTGCAGGAAACTAATAGAGGAAGATTTGTTTGTGCACGTCCTTCTTGGCGCCACTTTTTTATCTTCTTCATAGGCATAAACTTTCCTAGGAAAGAGGACTTATGGTTTTACTTGTTTCTTGGGAGCTTTTCCTTTTAGTCAGATAACAGAGGCTCCAGGAAGGCTTCTTTCTTCATCTGTTGAATCTCAAATGCCTTCAGTTCAAAATAATCCTTATGCTAAAGTGGCATATTTGGGTACAGCACATTTCGATCCCCTACAAATCCAAATGCTTTATGTAGCCAAGAGGACAGTGCCTATTTAGATCCCAGGATCTTGTTCTGTTCTATTGGTTAGACAGATGCTGACTCAGGCAATAATGTTCTTTCTTTTTTACTTAAAATTCCTCAGTGATATAGGTGTATCTATTCCATGTTAGAAAATGCCACAAGGAATACACATACACATACAAATATACTTATGTCCTCTAGTTGATTTTTTCTGTATGATAGTCACCCTGAGAGTAGATTTTAGATGATGCTATGATCCTGTTTGTTAAGTATCTTCCAAGATAAGAGGGTACAAAGTACTGGGCAGGCAGTGATTTTTATCTACACTTAGATCTTTCTGATATCTCTCTTCAGGCACATAACACTTTTTATTAGGTATTAGACACATTTTGTAACTATCTCACACAACCTTAAGCTTTGTTTCCAGTTCATCTTGATATTCTATGGCACATAGAGCACAGACTTGCAGCGAACAAGTACTCAAACCATATTTGCCGGATGGATACTTGGATGGATGGATGGATGGATGGATGGATGGATGGATGGATGGATGGATGGATGAATAGATGGGTACATAAGAAAATGAATAAATTTCTCCCATAGTTCATTCACTACTTAACCACTTTGTTCTCTTTCTCTTGCATTTTTTCTTTCAGGGCCTGCAGGTGGAATTAAGCACCTAGCTATAAAAGGAAGTGAAGGCAGTAATTTTTTAAAAAGTCTCTGACATCTAGACCAGGCATGAATACAGTTCATTAGTCCAACAGAGGTACAGATAGATAAAACCTTTCAGTCATGATTAAAAGCTGCTTTGCTACTCTGAGGCCTGCCCTCACCCCAGCAGAATGTTTAATCTGTAACTGCCCTTTTGACTAGCTCAACCTCAAGACTGTCTCATATGAATGCCAGTCCTAAAAGGCACTGTCCAGAACTCTGGGGCTCCTCCTCCTACTCCACCCAGCTCTGGCCTAACAGATTTATAATACCATTGAGAATATAATTTTTGGAGAGATTATAGTTTGATGGTGTTCATCTTCTATCCTTTGATTCCTTTAAAAGAACAACCCACTATAAAGTTTGCTGATAATAATATAGGCTTCTTTTTTATCACTTCATCTTTTCCATGGTCTCTTTTATTATTTTCAATTCTGCTATGTGTGGACAAAACTGTATGTGGTCTCCAAGACTAAACTAGTTTTCATATCATATTTCTTTTCAATCCATTCAGACACTCCTTGTTCCTCTCCATTAAAACATTTATTCTAGATTTATCCTAGATCACAGACCACTAGAGCTGGAAATAACCTCAGAGATTACCTAGCCCAAATTCTTCATCTTATAATGTATTAATTTCCTATTACTTCTATGACAAATTATTGCAAACAGTGATTTAAAACAACATAAACTTATTCTCTTATAGTTCATGGAACTGGAAATTTGAAATCAGTCACACTGGGCTAAAGTCAAGATGTTGACAGGGCTGTTTCCTTCTGGAGGCTCTAGGAGAGAATCCTTCTCCTTACCTTCTTCAGCTTCCAGTGGCCTGCATTCCTTGGGTTGAAGCCCCTTTCCTCTATCTTCAAAGCACATCACTCCAACCTTGCTTCCATCATCATACTGCCTCCTCCTCCATTGACTCCTCCCACATTCTTATAACGGTTGTAATTACACTGAGCTCACCCATATAATACAGGATGATCACTCTGCATCAAGACACTTAACTTATATCAAGATACTTAACTTAATCACACCTACAAAGTCCCCTTTGCCCTATAAGGTAACATCCACAGATTCCAGTGTGGACATATTGGGGAGGGGAGCCTTATTCAGCCTACTAAAATAGACAAGGAAATTGGGGTCCAAAAAATGGGTAGAAACTTGGCCCAGATCACATACCTATTTTGCAGCATGACAGAGCCTAGACCCTATATCTTTTGACTTTCCAAACCACCATTCACTACACAGCCAATCTTTTCAGTGTTAAGCTCTGTGTCTTCCAAGGTAACAATTAGCTAATCTGATTTTTAGAACAATCTAGAAATGACTAGAAAATTATGATCAGAATCCTCCTCCCTTTCCCAGATAATATCTGCATATTATAGCATGGCCTCCCAGAGTTATCTTAGAGGTGAAAATTTTAGAGCAGGTCAAAAAGAGAGAGTAAACAGAAGCTACAGAGAGAGGAAGTAGGCTGTACTGGAGTTCTCAGGATGATCCGAAGTGACAGAAACTGAGCTGGTTAGCAGAATTATATAATCTTGTTGAGAATTCTGAAAAATACTTTATACAAGTGAAATAGAGTGCATTATAATCAATATATAAACAAATTAATAAATAGCATATACTCTTCTATTAGCATCCATTAATGATCTGAGGAAATAGATATTTCATCAGGAAACACACATAGAACACATAAGGGAAGTGACATATTCATCAATAGTGAATAAAATTTATATAATTAACCATTTATTAAAATGTGCATTTTTCTCTTAATTATATTTAATAAGAAATTTTTGAAAGATCTTTTGAAATACAGTAACATGGTGAGTATAATATTCCTAAATAATTCCTATTACACTTAAATGGAATTCATTATTTAATATTTGTGATAATTGAATTATGCTATGCCTCCTAACCTGGCTGTGAATGAGTGGGTGTGACTTTTCTGAGAGCACAATGGGGATACTGAAAACTTTCCTTTTCCATTTATTCTGATTACTACAAAGAAAGCATAAATTCTATTTACAATAAAGGCCATGACAAAGAAGCACTCCATCTTTTCGTTACAGTTTAATTAACACTAAATATAAAATTATTGATTGCTACCAGATATACGCTACAAAGCATAGCTCTGAAGATCAATGAATTTAAATGGCTCCAACTGTAGTGAACATCAAATCAGCCAATAAATTTAGTACAGTGCCTCCCTAAAGGGGAATTACCATCAAACTAAACACTTTATGTCTGTGGGCAAACATGTCCAAACAGAAGTGGTGCATTCCTGTCTACAGGCAAACAATAGAAATCCAGTTTATGTATTCCATTACTAACATTCACAATAAAAACAAAAAAATGATCATTTGAAGAAAATGATGGGACCTCAAAACCAATTTGTTTCCTTTGCACATATGTCTGATTTCTAAACATCAGATTCTTATTATTTTTCCTCCAAATTAATCAGCTATCACTTAACCCAGTCTCTGGAGATACTCAATCCCTCCTTGGAGGGTTCCGGATACTACTCTTGTCTACATACCCTTTTTAATCACCCCAAACCCAATCTACCATGACTGTGGGAGCACCCAGTGCTTCTTTAATAAGCCTCCTTTCTCCTGACGTGTGGGTAAAGCATCCACTCTCTCTATGCTTCAATTTCTTCATCTGAAAAGTGGGGATAAGAAAACAATAATAAAAGTTTATTGTGAGAATGAAATATGTAACTATAGAGAACGTAGTTTGGGGCCTGACATACAGTCAGTGATTCTATAAAGGTAGCTAACAATAATAACAGTAATGATTATGAGTTTTTTCCTTTTAACTAATCTCCTTTTAGATAGATGAGATACCCAAGCTCACTCTGTTTTCATCAACTTAGATACAATTATCCCTCTCTCTAATTCCAGTTTTCTCTGCAGTTTTTTTACTTGGCCAGCCCTATCCCTTATATTTGGCCTAAACATGCCTCCTGGCTGACTGCCAATCAATCTTTACAGGATGAAATTAAGGACTTGAAAGCCCACATTTACAGTGACACAAAATCATGGAATTTGGAGCTGTCAGGGACCTCATGGTTTCCTAACTCAGACTGCCCTGTGTTCCAGTATAGTGTTGAAATTCTTTACCACAGAGAACAGGAATAAGAGAGAGAAGTTTGGAGAAGGGAAAAGCAGAATTCAGGATTCAGTTTAAGGTTATGCTTTGCTTGTTTGGAAGAAAATCAATCAAATCCAAACCCAATCTACCATGGCTCTGGGAGCACCCAGCACTTCTTTAACAAGCCTCCTTTCTCCTGCTGTGTGGGGAAAGAGTCCATCTTCTCTATGCCTCAATTTCTTCATCTGAAAAGTGGGATAAGAAAATAATAATAAAATGTTATTCTAATTTCAGAGGGGGAATCTAGGAGCTAGGTTAAGTGATTTGCTCCAAATCATACAAAAAGTTAATGGCAGGGCTTGAATTAGCATCCAAATCTCCTTACTCCTAATCCTACTCCAGTGCTCTTGCCCTTACATCTGCTGCCTTGGGATATATCTTTATACTTGAATAGACTCTATTGAGCTCAAGACTGTAAAAAAGTGCTTACTATGGGTGGCCCAACCATTTGAGATGCATGTTCACACCATTAACACTCCTTTAAGCATTCATACACTCATTAAAAGGATATATTCTTAACTTCTTGACTCATGTACACAACCCTACCCTATTCAATTCTAAACTCTGCTAATTCTGCTACTCTTCCAACCCCATACCCACCTAGTCCTTTACATCTAACACAATTATTATTTTCTTCCTGATAATAACCTATGGTTTTATCTCAAATATACCCAGCAGAGTATCTGGCCCTCAGTAAGTATTCATTGAACAAGTGAAGATTAACTGACCAAATAGATAACTACAACTTTGCTTCTCCTTATTGGAAATGGAGCTTCATGCCTCCTTGGCTAACAACCATTCTAGACTGACCCAACTTTCAAGACCTTCCTACCACTTGAACAACTAAAGGGGCTGAGAAGATAAGGCTCAGGAAGCTCATTACTTAGAGCAGACAATGCTAATTCCAAAAGCCAATGACTGGCAGTTGGGTGTTGGAGCTTCCTAAACACTTGTTTGATCTTAAGGGTTGACACATTTTGACATGTTCATCACTGGACCATATAATCTTTTTTACAGGTTATCCTTCTGCATGATTTATTCTTCATTTACCTTTTTCCCTATGAGTATTGTTAGCAGATTTCCTGGCAAAAATCAGGCGTGCATTCCACAAAGATGTGATGAACTCAACTTCCCTTTGCTATTGGAGATCAGCTTCCCTAACTCCCTCAAGCATGTGACTATGAGTCATATGGATTCTAGTCATCCCTAACTTAAAAAGAAACATAAAAATGGTCTTCTGCATTATTACCTTTGGAATGTTGGATTTTTAGCACAGCTGGGCTTTAATTTTTCTGTTGTTGGTTTGGGAATTTTTGTTTTCTCCATTGTCTAATACCTGAAGGCATTGACTACCCTAAATAATTGTATATGGGTAGGGAGCCATCTGAGCTTCACCAATCCATCCCTCCAACCTGTGCCATGACATACACCATAAGGTAGAAGCAGATATTCTAAATGCAGGGCTTTGACAGCAGCCAGACATAGGTTCAATCCCTAGCTCTACTTCCAAGCTATGTGATTTTCAGCAAGTTACTTCATCTCTTTGTGCCTAAGGTTCATTACCTATAAGATAATAGAAATACTTACCAATAGGATAATAAATATATTTGTCTTAGCTCCAGATTCCAGTCACAAAGCTCCCTAAACCCTTGGAATTTTCTGAGTGGTAAGAGTATCTTTTGCTATTTGTAAGCCTTTTTCAACACCTGAGTTTATGTATGTAAATGATTGACTAAAGTTATGGCCCCTACATAGCTTTATGTTGGAAGTTGGTCAACAGAAAGACCAAACATGTGATTAAAGGGTTGGAACTTTCAGCCTTACTCTCTGGCCTCCTGAGAGGGCCTCATGAGAGAGGGGAGGGGGAACTGAAAATTGAGTTCTATAAAAATTCTTGAAAGAGGAGACTTGGAGGGGTTCCAGAGTTGTGAACATGTTGGTGTGCTGGGAGAGTGCCAAACCCAGAGAGGGCAGGGAAGCTCGGTGCTCCCCCACCCATGCCTTGCTCTATGCATCTCCTTCATTTTGCTGTTCCTGGGTTGCATCCATTATAATAAATCAGTAATAATAAGCAAAGTGCTTTCCTGGGTTCTGTGTGTCATTTTACTGAACTATCTAACCTGGTGGGTAGGTCACAGGAACATCTAAATTGGTAATCAGCCAGGCAGAAGTATGGATCACCTGGGGACCCCATTTGTGTGCTGGCATCTGAGTGGCAGCAGTCTTGTGAGACTGAGCCCTTAACCTGTAAAATCTGAGCAAACTCTGATAGTGAGTATCAGAACTGAATCAAATTGGACACTCAGTTGATTTCAGAGAATTTCAGAATTAGTTGGTATTGGAAAAGAGACTGTGTATTTGATGCCGGGGGAAAAACTAACCAACTACCACATAGAATTGTTATAAGGATTAAATAAAATAATCTGTGACATGCAATGAGTGACTAATAAAAAGCAGCTATTATTATCAGTTACATGACTGTGCTTCTTCCATAGTTCCCAAATCACACCAATGACCTAGAACCCAAACCAGCTTGGCTAGGTCCCTCAGTCCCTATCTACCTCTAGCCACTTTTTTCATCTTGCACTAGATCTGTCTCTCTCCCCAGCTAGTAGCTGAAATCTAGCTGAAAGTGGTAGACATCCATTCTCATCCATCTAACCCAAAGCATGCTATGTGATTTGCCTCTTTTTTTTAAATTTTTTTTATTGATTATGCTGTTACAGTTGTTCTATTCCCCCCTTTTTTTGGTGATAAAGGAAAGAAGTCTTTATTCAAAAACTACAAAAGCTCAAAAACTTTGGAATAACAGCTTTCCACATGCACTAGGCACTTAGGCCTATCAATTAAGGCTAAACTCTTTAACTCTTTACTTATAGCTTTAATCACTAAAACCTATTAAGACTAAACTCTTTCACACCTGAGTTTTATCATTCCCCCTGTTAGTTTTTCATTATCTTATTTCTATAGGGTTAGTTTACAAACTGACACAGCACAAGAGACAAAAGCTACACAAGTTTGGTAATTCTGCCTGTGCTAGTAGGCCCAAACCATTAGATAAGACCCTGTGGACATAAATACCTGCCCAGGTCAAGGTGAAATTTATCCCACCGCTTTAGATGCCAGGGTTTGGATAGCTGGCCATCCTCCTTAAACAAGAGCCTTAACCTTGGTCCAATTCATTGTTGGCCTCCTCCCTTAACCTGTTAAGTCTCAGCATGCCTCATGACTAAGCACATATGGGCTTGACTTAAAAGGCAGAACAAGACAGTAAATTAATGGTGGTCTCCTGACTTTCAGAGCAACTTATACTCCAAAAGGTCTTAATATTGACTTCATGAAGAATTTAGGACTATGTATATACTAATGTTACTGGGATGTGTAAGAAAGTCATCTTTTATTTTTAAAAATTGCAGATCTTTTTCATGTTTTTATATATTACCAGACATTTCTGACTTCTTTTTGAGAGTCTAGATATTCCAGCAAAAAATTTTGAATTCCATATTTTCTGCTAACACCCCCAGGGAAAAAGTGCAGAGAAAGAACCATTGAGACCATCATAACTCCCCTGCAACAAGAATCTATTTGTATGAGACCACCACAGCAGGGAGAATGAATGGTACTTCTCTGTTGATTTTCTTAAGAATCCTAATCCAATTACCTTCAGCTCCCAAAGGTAAAATAAAACTTTCCTGGACAAAGATAGAAGTTAATTCATTCAGACAAGTGAAGTCTGTTAAATTCAAAGCCAAACTCCAAATCATCCTGCATATGTATCTTTCTTTATTTAACAGACTAGTTTCTAAATATGCTGCATGTGAAAAGGTCCTTTTTTAATAAATTGACCCATATTTTAAGCGCACCAGAGGATCTTGCTATTTAAAGAAATCTCTGTGAGTCATTTTATAGAGCAAATAACCACCCATTAATTTATTTGTGAAATCTGATTTCCACACATTGCTTTTACTTTAAGAGAAAAATGGTAACATATTTTCTACTGATTCCCAGAAGCACACACTCATGACCAATAGGTAATGCCAGAATCTTGCCATCCCCACATGATAGCTACAATCAGCTGAAAAATCTGACTCAGCTCCTGGTACTGACTCATAGTACAGGAATCTGAAGGGGCCTTGGAGATCAGGATCTCACTCTGGATCATATCTAAAAGGAGCTTCAACCCCATGGTCAGGATCACAAAAAATGACAAAGTTGACCAGAAAGGCATTTTTATGTCAGATTCCAAGCAAACAGAACATATACAAGATAAAGGTAAGCTGGGCACATGTACCAAAGGTATCACCAAAGATGGCTTCAGGACATTCACACGATACTGCAATCATTTATATGTAAGCAAGCAAACATGCACCAGATTTCCCAGAAAACTGCAGCCAAAGTGTCTATTGGAAGTGTCCTGGACCTAGAAGGGAGACAGCACTAGCTCAATTTAGGGTTACTAATCTGGGAAACATTTAGATGGAACAAGATAGAGGAAGAAAGTTTTTGCTTCCTTTCCCGGGCAGCCAGTCACCTGCCATATTCACAGCCCTAAGCTTTTCTATTTTTCACAACTTCTGTATACTTTGACACCTCAAAAGCCACAGATATTCAAAAGCCACACACTTCCTCTCACCTATTTCTCTCCCTGCTCACAGCCTACCCAATAAACAAACTCTTCAGTTTCATCATCTTCATTAACATACACACGACTCAAACTAGGCAGATAATTTTGTCTAGACAGGAACACACTTTGAGGATTGATGTATCTGCTTCCTCCTTCCATCAAGGATTTAGGATAGCTTTCACTTAAAAACACAATACAAAAGAATGGAAATACAAATACAAGCTAAGATTTACGATGAAACAATTTTATAATGTCAATTTTAAGGGGCTGGGGGTGGGGGAGGAGACTAAAGCAATATGAATCATCTATGTAGCTTTTCTGGTGATCTGGGTACAGAGATATAGTTTAGAAAATCCTGGAAAATAGGTGGTTCATTTATGACTTGGACTCTCTGAAATATCTATCAACTGTCTCATCAGGCTTTTGCTGGGAGAACAAGAGTATACCTGGAATGGCATATAACTGGGGAGGGAGATTTCACCTTAGGCAGTATATAATTAAGTGCCAAACTGAGTGGCAGACAGTCCTAGTTGGTGATCAGAGGTGGAAAGATCAGTGGGCACTGTAGTGACTGCAAAAGGTTTCCTGGAGCAGCCAGGGAAGAGGCTGGGATTCTTTATTGCTCTCTGACACTGAAGGTAAAGCTTCTCTTATTTTCTACCACTCTTACTCAGTGATCAAGCCTACCCTCCCAGAACCCTGGCAAAAAAGGAGGCCTACTTTGCATCCAGTTACCCAGGGAGTAAATGAACATTCACTCATGAAAATTCCAGGGAATTAAATATAAATCTTAACACAAAAAAGATACACACATTTGGCCATTTTGGGTCCAGAGGAGCATTGCTCTGTTGGTATATTGTTGGTAATTATAATTATGTCTTTCACTGGGAGGAAAGCAACTGCTGCTAAAATGAGCTACTGTTGTCTGTAGCCCAGGTAAACTACAACTATAAGTTGTTCAGGTGAACCAACTCTTAGCAAAACTGATATTCAAGAGTCCTGGGATGCATATGGGGTCATAGGCTGGTTTCATGCCCAATCCATGTCTCTGTCTAAAGATTCCATTTCTCACCCTACCTGAATTGTCCTGAGTCCACTCACATTTATACACATACCCAGTACAGTTCTCACCAGAAGGATATAAAATACAAAGACTATCAATAATAAAAAAAAATAGGTAACATTTCTATGGTACTTACTATATGCCAAGAACTGTTCTAAGCTCTTTATATATATAAATCATTTAATCCTGATGCAGTAAACAGTACTATTATTGCCCATTTGACAGATGAGGAAACTTGAGGCACAGAGAAGTAAAGGAACTCTCTTCTAATTGTGCCCTAGCTTTCACAGTTAGTGCATGGCAAAGCCTCAGTTCCAAGCCAAGCTATGTGGCTCCGGAATCTGCCTTTTAAAAAGATTTTATTTATTTATTTTTAGAGAGAGGGAAAGGGCGGGAGAAAGAGGGAGAGAGAAACATCAATGTGAGAGAGAAACATCAATCGGTTACCTCATCTACACACCCTGACTGGGATTCAAACCAGCAACATTTCACTTTGGGGGATGAGACCCAACCAACTGAATCACACTGGGCAGGGTCCAATCTGTAGAGAAGGAGGCAAAGGAGTATCCTGTGTCACCCACATTGGCCCAGGTAGCATATAACATACAACCCAGATAGCAGGACTATTTTCAGGAGAACACAGACTAGGCTCCCAACTACATGGTATGATTTGAGAAAAACTGAGCACAATCTCTTGTCCAAAATGTTTCCCAGCTCCTGTGAAATTATCCCAAATTTTCACCATTAGAAAGTCACTTCTTTACTTCTTTTCTTTTAATTTTCTTTAGTTATTTTTCAAGTACAGTTTTTTTACTATTTCTTCCATCCCAGCCCCCCCGCCCCATGCTCCCCACCTCCCTCCCATTTCCTCCCCCCCTAGTCCTCATCCCTGTGTCCTTCATACTTGTTCCTCCAAATCCCTCCCCTTTTTCCCCCTTAAATTCCCTTCCCTCTCCCCTCTGGTCACTGTCCCCTTGTTCTCTATTTCAGTGTCTATTTTTATTCTGCTTGCTTGTTTGTTTTATTGTTTAGCTTCCTGTTAAAGGTGAGATCATATGGTATTTGTCTTTCAACACCTGGCCTACTTCTATTTACTTCTTAAAGAATTTTTTCATTCTCAGGATCCACTATGAAAAAGTAAATATCACTGGGCAAGGTAATGCCTTCAATAATTATTGAGCACCCACAGTGTGATTTAAAAAGCACGTTGGACTTGCAGTTACAAGAGTTGGTCACCTGTGTGACCTTGGGCAAGACATTTAACTACTTTTTTAAGTATATTCTACTGATTATGCTATTACAGTTGTCCCATTTTCCCCCTTTATTCTCTCTGCCCTGTACCCACCTCTCACCTGCACTTCCCCTCCCCTTAGTTCATGTCCATGGGTTGTACATATAAGTTCTTCAGCTCCTCCATTTCCTATACTATTCTTAACCTCCCCCTGTCTATTTTGTGTCCACCATTTATGCTTCTTATTCCCTGTACCTTTGCCTCTATTCTCCCCCTTCCCCTTCCCTGATGATAACCCTCGATGTGATCTCCATTTCTGTGGTTCTCTTCCCGTTCTAGTTGTTTGCTTAGTTTGCTTTTGTTTTAGATATGGTTGTTAATAACTGTGAGGTTGCTGTCTTTTTACTGTTCATATTTTTTACCTTCTTTTCCTTAGATAAGTCCCTTTGACATTTCATATAATAATGGCTTAGTGATGATGAACTCCTTTAATTTTACCTTATCTGGGAAGCACTTTATCTGCCCTTCTAACCTAAATGAGAGCTTTGCTGAATAATCTTGGATATAGGTCCTTGCCTTTCATGATTTTAAATACTTCTTTCCAGCCCCTTCTTGCCTGCAAGGTTTCTTTTGAGAAATCATCTGACAGTCTTAAGGCAGGCATGTCAAACTTATTTTTATTGGGGGCCACACCAGCCTCATGGTTGCCTTTAAAGAGCCGAATATAATTTTAGGACTGTATAAATGTAACTACTCCTTAATTAGGGGCAAGGAGCTCAGTGCTGCTGCTGGATAGAAACAAGGTGCTGGACCAGATAAAACAAGGTGGAGGCTGGATTCAGCCCATGGACCTTGTGTTTGCCACCTGTATCTTAAGGGAACTCCTTTGTAGCTCTCCCCTTTTATCTGACTGATTTTAAGATTCTCTCCTTATCTTTAATCTTGGGTAATGTAATTATGATGTGCCTGGTGTGTGCTTCCTTGGGTCCAACTTCTTTGGGACTTTTTGAGCTTCCTGGACTTCCTGGAAGTCTATTTCCTTTGTCAGATTGGGGAAGTTCTCCTTTATTATTTGTTTAAATAAGTTTTCTACTTGTTGCTGATCCTCTTCTCCTTCTGGCACCCTTATGATTTGGATGTTGGAACATTTAAAGTTGTCCCAGAGGTTCCTAAGCCTCTCCTCACTGTTTTGAATTCTTGTTTCTTCATTCTGCTCTGATTGAATGTTTCTTTCTTCTTTCTGGTCCAAATCATTTATTTCAGTCCTGTGTATTCAGTCCAAACCATTTATTCCCTTTCCTTCACTGTTAGTTTCCTGTGTATTTTGTTTTATTTCACTTTGCACAGCCTTCATTTTTTTCCTCTATTTTGCAACCATACACAATCATTTCTATAAATATCCTGAATACCAGTGTTTGGAACTCTACATCTGATAGGGTGGCTATCTCTTCATCACTTAGTTCTATTTTTGGATTTTTGATCTGCTCTTCCATTTGGGTAACATTTCTTTGTGTTGGCATACTTGTTACATTGCAAGGGGCAGAGCCTTAGGTATTCGCCAAGGCAGGGCATTGTGGTGCTATATGTGGGGGAGGGGTCTGAGAGGGAACAATGCTGCTTGCTGGGCTCTCAGCCAGCTTTCAGTCACTTCCACCTCTACCCTCAAGCAAATTGGGCTCCTCTGGTGCTGATTCCCAGGTGGGTGGATTTCTGTACATTCTAGGACCCTGGGAATCTCTCCAATGAACTCTCCTGTGAGGCTGGAAGTTTCTCCTACTGCCACAACCCCCAGAGATTTTTATAGCCAGAATTTTTTAGGCTTTCTTTTACTGTGCTAGAACCCTGCATTGCATGGTCTGTCTCACTCCCCAGTTGTTCCTCCCAGTTAATTCATACAGAAATGTGGGACCACCCAGTCCACCATCTACCACCTCATCTACCCAATCCTCCAGCTGCTGCTCTGCTGCACATCCTCTCTGCCTGAGCTGCCCATCTCTGCCCCTCCTACCAGTCTGAATGAATGCTTCTTCTTTAACTCCTTGGTTGTCTGTCTTCCATACAGTTCAAATTTTTTGGCAGTTCTGGTTATTTTTTGTTTTTAAATTTGTTGTTGTCTTTCTTTCAGTTGTGCAAGGAGCTAAAGTATATCTACCTATACCTCCGTCTTGGCCAGAAGTCATAATATCTACAGGACACTTAACTTCTATGAGTCTCGATTTATCTATTAAACAGCAATGCTCACACCTAATGCAACTCCCTCATAGGATTGCTGTGGGAATATAATGGTTGAAAAAGCATTTTGCAGACTGTAAAAGACTATACAACTATAGAGTGGTACTATGATCAGCTAACTCTGGTAGGATAAGTTAATTAACAGCCAGAGAAATGTATGTGGCTAGTTTAAGATGAACAGATAGGAAAGGCATAGTCCAAAATGCATTATGGCGCAGGCAATTCAAAACTACCAGCCTGGGTAGAAATGTCTACCACCTGACTGAGTCTCTTTCAGGCATGCTCAGACTTTACCATGACTCTCCAGTGGTGTGGCTCTGGCTCTTCTTGGCTTTGGCTCCTGTGACTGGAAACTCTTTGGCTCAGCATTTCAGGCCTCAGGGCTCCAGGCTTGGCTCTAGCTTCTGGGTCATAGTACTATTTTGTGACTTTGTCTTCCAGTGTGTTGCTCCTGCCAGCAGTTTCACTCTGCTCCACACCCACTTGTGACCCAACATGTCTTCATCCTGACTGAATTCCTCAACTTATTCAGCCTCGCAGTTACACCAGCAACATGGAACCTTGCTTCTTTGCCTCAGTCAGTCAGTATCTATTAAAGTGCCTACTATGTGACGGACACAATGCCCCCTCCACTAGGCAAGTGGTTCTAGCACCTACAACAGCAGGGAAGTCAAAGTGACAGGCAGGGTACAGAGACACCAAGATGGTGGAGAGGAACATGGAAAAGTAGAACAGAAGGTAAAAGGACAATCTTTGCCTCCTTTACTCTTTTTTTAGTTTTCTTTTTATCTTCATCCAAGGACATTTTTTTCATTGCTTTAGAGAAAGAAGAATGGAGAGAATAAAGGAGAGAGATAAACATCAATGTGAAAGAGAAGCACCAGTTTGTTGCCTCCCATCCTCACCCAGACCAAGGATCAAACCCACAACCTAGTAATGTACCCTGACTGGGAATCGAACCCAAAACCTTTTGGCTACAAAACAATATTCCAACCAAGTGAGCCACACTGGCCAGGGCTATTTGCTTTGCTCTTTTGGAGAAACGAATATAACTGTTGTAGAAGAAACTGTTAATTAAGCACCTACTCTGTGCTACATATTTGGGATATACAAATTAAAGGCATGTTCACTGACCCTGAAAGGCTTAAAATATAATGGGGTAGATGAACATGTAAAGAGACCAAAGCCTCAGCAGGGACCTAAGCACCTCTAAGGAAAGGTTGCTTTATAAGGAATCTCTCTTTCTTTAATCACCAGTTTGTTACCTAAAAGCCTAAAGTTAAAACATGATTATAATATAGCAGTTTGATTTTAGGTTTCAATGCTTTATTTGAAATATAAATTGTGATGTGCTACTTTTGGCTGCTATTTATATATTTCCCCCTCATTTCTTTTACTTTTTAATTGGGCTGTAACATACATACAGTAAAGTGTACAAATCTTAAATGAATCAATGCATGATTTTTTACTTATGTAAAAATACAACTACCACCCAAATCAAGAGATAAATATAAATAGCACACCGGAAGCTTCCTTTGTGCCACAAGATGAATCCCATCCCCACCACAATGAGGTAAGTACTATTTTGATTTTCCTGTAATGGGCTTTTTATATATTTTTAAGAACTGGTGAGTTATATTTGTTTGGAGAGCTCTAGCCTCTAAATGCTGGATCTCCCTCAATATACTTGGGCAGCCCAGCCACTAATTATTCTCTCATCTTCAATACGCTTGTGCTACCCAGAAGCTACTCACCTGGCTATGCTCCCTCCTCCATAACACAACAATACTCTGCAGTTACCAAGACAATGAGGCACAGCCCCAGCACACAGAACACAAACAGGGCCCATACCATTGTTGAAACTGATTAACAAAGGATTATCACTTTGCTAGATGGTCAAGAAAAGTCTTGGCTTCGTTAAGATCCCACTTAATCTGTTCCCTAACAGCATACCTTACTCCTCCTCTGGGTCAAAGAATGTACCCTTATCTTCCCCACTGAAACTCAGGACAATAGAAGATATTATCAAAGTTTGCTTGTCCTTTAGCCATAGACTGGTGATCTGTGTCTTGCTCTAAAGGTCCACTCACCTAACAAGAAAGACTGCTTCTTTCTTTCTTGAAAGAAAAGGAGAACCAGGAACTGAGTATTTAACTAGGAAATTGAGTATTTAATCAATCCACTACACAACAGAACTAGGAAAGGAGTATTTAATCAATCCACCACACAATAGAAACAATCCTTGACCTATAATGAAGATCAATATATGGTACAATGGGAGACTAGAGAAAGAAGAATCTGAGCTAGGGAACTTCTCAGGGGAAACTATGCTTAAGCTGACTTAAAAGGGGGAACATCTTGGGCAAAGGCTTGGATATATGACAGGACTTGTATTATCAGGTGACACAAGCACCTTGGTGTTGCTACAGCATGAAAGGATGAATGTACAGAGATGAGCCTTGAGAAAAAGGTAAAGATCGTGAAGTACCTTATATGCCCTAAAAAGAAGTTTAGATTCATACCATAAATAATGGAAACCACTAAACAATTTTCACCAAGAGAGGTACCAAATAAGATTTATATTTTTAAAAATTAGTCTGCCAGAAGTGTGGAGGACTAATAGAATGGGCATAAGCCTAAAGGTTACTGCCATCATTTGGATGGGACACAGTGACATACCTATAAACAGGGGTGTTAAACTCATTTTCACTGGGGCCCACATCAGCTTCGTGGTTGTCTTCAAAGGGCCAAATATGATTTCAGGACTGGATAAATGTTACTACTCCTTAACTAGGGGCAAGAAACTCAGCACTGCCGCTGGGTAGAAACAAGGTGCTGGGTTGGATAAAATGAGGTAGAGGGTAGGACTCATCCTGCAGGCCTTGTGTTTGGCACCTTTGCTATAGGACATTCAGTTGGAGATCTCCTATAAGCAGTTGGGTATGTAGGTCTAGAACTTAGATCTGTGCTGAAGGAAAGGTTTTGTAGTTATCTGTTTATAAATGACAGTGGTTTACACTGCCCAGGAAGACAGTACAGGACAGAGCACAAGGTCAAGATCAGAATCTTGGGAAAGAACAACATTGGAGATTCCAGCCAAGAAAAAGAAGCCAGAGAATGAGGTAAGAGGTAAGAGAAAGAATCAAGGGCAGAAGATTATCATTGTACACAAAGGAGGGAATATTTTCAAGGAGGGAGTAGTTAATATTTCAAATGCTATAAAGTGTTGCAAGACAAGAAAAGTATACATGTGGAGGTCACTGCTGACCTCACTGACTCAGTGTTAGATCACATGACACTGAGGAGCAAATAAGGAGTGAGGAAGCACAGGCAGTCAGCTTAGAAGCATAGCTGGAGCAGGAAGACAAGAAATAGGATAACTAGAGTGGAACTCTATTACAGACTGAATATTTGTGTCCCTCACAAATTCATATGTTGAAATCTTAACTTCCAAGGTAATGGCATTTTGGTGTGGAGCCTGTGGGGGGTGACTAGGTCATGCGGGCAGAGCCCTCATGAATAGAATTACTGCCCTTTTAACAGAGGCCCCTTCTGCTGTGTGAGAACACAGGAAGAAGATGGTCATCTATGGACAACAAAACAGGCTATCAACAGACACTGAATCTTCAGGCACCTTAATCTTGGACTTCCCAGCCTCCAGAGCTGTGAGAAATAAATTTCTATGGTTGAAAAGCCACCCAGTCTATGGTATTCCATTATAACAGCCAAAACTGACTCAGACAGAACCACAGTTAAGAAAGGTTGCATATAAGATAAGAGACACCGAAACCATTTGCCAAAAGGTATTGTTCCATTGCAAGTATTGTAAAAGGGAATCAAGCATGGAATGAGAGATAGACCAAAATAACTTTAAGGCTTAAACTCAGAGATTTTATGGTTCTGGCTAATAATGGGTGGAGCTTCCAATGTAAAGATTTTTAACAGGTTCAGAGGATCTTCCTAAACTCTCTAAGTAGAAGAGAAAATTAAATACTTAAATAATACATTTATCTTTTGCTAGAAATATAGAGAAATGAATGGGAAGTGAGAATGTGACAAAAATCATTTTTTAGGGCTTTGTTTTTTATATGCAAAGGTTAAACAAAAACATACAACCTGTTATAAGGTAGGCTACAAATTATTGCTGTCTCTAGAATTTTACCTAATTGGTGAATAGATAACATTTTTTAAATCCCTTGACAGCAACTTGCTAAGAAAGAAAAAGCAAGTCACTTGTAATGGCCTATAAATTAATATATTATTTACTAAGCAAGTATTACCCTAAAGTACATCAAAACATCTTAAACATCCATACCATGTAGTTTGGGAAACTAGGTAATTGAAACTCAAAGCTAAAACATTCATGGAAGAGTCATATGCTCAGCCAATAAATATTTATTGAGCACCTACTATGAGGCAAGCATTGTTCTAATCACTGGACATTAAAAAATAGGCATGTTGATTCGTCTAATTCCTTCTGGAACCTGATCAATACAGTTGAAAGAACTGCCATCATTTCCAAACTATTTGCATTTGTAGCCAGTTCTACTTTAAGGCCTTATTTACCATGCTATATTAAAGACATGGAATATTACAGGTGGAGGTTACCTTAAGGGATCACCAGCCTACCCCATACCATTTCACAGATGGCAAAGTTGAAGTGCTGAGAAGTTAAAAATAAATTTTAACTATTACTGCCAGGGCTAGAACCTTGTTTCTGAAAATCACATCGATAAAACCATATCTCTCCCCAACATCTACACTCACTTCCTCACTTCCACCTCTTTTGATTAGTTTATCAATAATCAGTTCTGGATTTTCTTTTATATATATTTTTTATTGTTTATGCTATTACAGTTGTCCTAATTTTCCCTTTGCCTGCTTCCACCCAGTAGCCCCCATTCCCTCCAGCATTCCCTACTTAGTTCATCTCTATGGGTCATATATTAGTTCTTTGGCTTCTCCATTTCCTATACTGTTTTTTAACATCCCCCTGCTTGTTCGGTACCTACCAATTTGTATTCCTTAATCCCTGTGCCTTTTCCCTTTGTCTCCCTCTTCCCCCTCCTAACTGGTAATCCTCCAAATGATCTCCTTTCTATGATTCTGTCTCTGTTCTGCTTGTTTGCTTAGTTTGTTTTTTAGATTCAATTGTTGATAGTTGTAAATTTATTGCCATTTTAATGTTCAGAGTTTTGATTTTCTTTATCTTAAATAAGTCCCTTTAACATTTCACATAATAATGTGAACATACCTTATGTGAATGTTCATTACATGAATGAACCACGTAATGGCTTGGTGATGATGAACTTCTTTAGCTTCACCCTGTCTGGAAAACACTTTATCTGCCCTTCGATTCTAAACAATAGCTTTGCTAGGTAGAGCAATCTTGGCAGTAGGTCTCTGCTTTTCATCACTTTGAATACTTCTTGCCAGTCCTTTCTTGCCTGCAAAGTTCCTTTTGAGAAATCAGCTGACAGTCATATGGGAACTCCTTTGTAGGTAATTATCTGATTTTCTTTTTCTGCTTTTAAGATTCTCTCTTAAAGAAGGAGCTACTAACCTTTGCAACAGCATGGATGGAACTGGACAGCATTATGCTGAGTGAAATAAGCCAGGTGGTAAAAGACAAATACCATATGATCTCACCTTTAACAGGAAGCTAAACAACAAAACAAACAAGCAAGCAAAATATAACCAAAGACACTGAAATACAGAACAGGCTGACAGGGACCAGAGGGGAGAGGGCAGAGAATTTCAGGGAAAAAGGGGAAGGATTCACAGGAACAAATATAAAGGACACATGGACAAAAACTAAGGCTGGGGGTGGAAATGGGAGGGAGGTAGGGAGCACTGGGGGGGTTGGCTGGGATGGGAGTAAAAGACACAAAACTGTACTTGAACAATAATTAAATAATTTTTTTTAAATATCACTTTAAATTTCAGGCACTCTTAACCTAAGATCATGTTTGTGAGACAATCAAATTCAGAAGTCACACAAATTACATACAACAATTTTGTAACTGGTATGTTATAGTTACAATGTTTTTGAACCCAATATGTTTTTCTCTGAATTAGGTCTATGCTGAGGGCATCAAACTTAAAAAAAAAAGATTCTCTCTTTATCTTTAACCCTTAACATAATTAAAACGGTGATGTCCTCTTTGCATCCATCTTGTTTGGGATTCTCTGTGCTTCCTGGACTTTGATGTCTATTTACTTCCCCAAATTAGGAAGTTTTCTTTCCTTATTTTTTCAGATAAATTTTCAATTTGTTGCTCTTCCTCTTCTCCTTCCAGCACCACTATGATTCAAATGTTGGTAGACTTAAAGTGGACAACTTTAAGAGGGTCCTTACCCTATCCTTGTTTTGGAGGATTTTTTTCTACTTGCTGTTCTGATGGGATTTTTTTTCTTCTTTGTGTTCCAAATCATTGATCTGATTCTCAGCTTCATCCCCTCCACTGTTGATTCCCTGTAAATTCTTATTTCACTTAGTGTCTCCTTCTCTTCTGAATGGATCAATTTATGCTGTTAAAGTACACAATGAGTTCCGTGAACATCCTAATAACCAGTGTTTTGAACTCTGCATCTGACAGATTGCTTAATTCCATTTTGCTTAGTTCTTTTTCAGAAATTTTGTTCTGTTCTTTCATTTGGGCCATATTTCTTTGTCTTCTCATTTTGGAAGACTCCCTGTGTTTCTTTCTATCTATTATGTAGAGCTATTTCGACTCCTTGTCTTAGTAGCGTGACCCAACATTGGGTCACGCTACTAAGACAAGGAGTCAAAGCTGGATGGGGCAAAGACAGGTAATCACCTGGGCAGGCAACCCATGTGAACCAAGTTGATGGAGTCACCAATATGATGTTGTTCTGATGCCAGATACTTCAGTTTCTCCCCATATGCCACTGGTGCCCTTCCCGCTGCTGCCCCAGTGCTGGATCCCAGAGGGAGTTCATCTGCATAAATCCTTAGACGGCTGCAGCTCCTTTAAGAGGAGACACCTGATAATCCTGTAGTTTATTCTGCCACCCCAAAGTTCTGCACCTGTATGGGGACTTATTTTCATGGCACTGGAACCCTGGGCTAGGTGGTCTGGTATAGGGCTGGAATCCCTCATTCCTAAAATATCTCTCCCAATTTTTATCTACCACATGTGGGTGTGGGACCACCCATTCCACGTCTCCACCCTTTCTACCTGTCTAAATGAATGAATGTGACTTAATTCCTTGGTTGTTGGACTTCCCATACAGCTCAATTTTCTGATGATTCTGGGTGATATTCGTTTTGTAGTTTAGTTGCAATTTTTGCTGTGGTTGTGCAAAGAGGCAAGTTATGTTTACCTACACCTCCATCTTGACCAGAAATCCACATTTTTTCTCTAAAATAAACAACTAATTTTCTATAACCCATGGGCACTTGGCACAAATTTAAAACACTGAGCTTAACGATTGCAAGTATCTCTCATCATGTGTGGGGGGAAGGGGGTGGAAGCTGGCAAAGATCAACTTCATTTAGGCATTTAGCTAAAACATCCAAAATTCCAGGAAGATATTGGGGAAGTTTTATCTCAATTGTCTGACTGCTGGGGAGGAGAATGTGTCATCTTAAAATTTCTATTCAAATTTTTAATTAAATTGTAGCCTGCGGCAAAATAGAAAGGCATTAAAATCAAATGCTAGTGTCTCTTTATTTATTTTATATGCTCTCATCTCTAACTAGTTCTTGCTGAAATAATTAAACTTCTTTTCAGCAAATAGACTGTTCAGGCTGTTTGGTTTAATGCTCCTTATAACCTGGCAAGTATGTGCTTCATAATTCAGTTGATTTCTGCTTCCCCTCACATTATGCCACCCCCCAGCACATACATACTTTTCTCTTCTCTCTCAACACAAGTTGGCTAGAAGGTTTCTGTAGATCAGAATGGTATTAATATACCTGTAGGCCAAAGAAACATCACATAGACTGGCAGAGATTGTCAGAGGATGAGCACATTGCAATTGACATTAATGGGTCGGAGGCACTTCTAGATTGAAATTGGCGAGGGTAGAGAGGACACACTGTAGTAAATGAGGCTGATCTAAGACTGATGCCTGAAACCTCATGTTTACTGACCCATTGTATTATGTGAAGGGAAAACTGCTTTTTTATAGAAGCCATATTGAAGGAGGGAAAAGCAGAATTTACTTTGGGAGGGTGTGTGTGTGTGTGTGTGTGTGTGTGTGATGAGGAGGATATCCTGTTTAGTAAAATATCATTATGGACCCTTTAGGGATAAAATCTAAACCCAGGGGCATAGTCAGAAATGGAAAGATTTAGTCAAAGGAGGTCTAACTGCCTATATAATAAAATAGAAAATAGATCCTTCTAGGGATGAAGAAATGCTTCTGGTACACAATTATTTTTTGCTTGCTTTGAACAGAGCCCTACCTCAGAAATAGGAGAGGAAAGGGAAGTATAAGAGAGAATAGAGAGATGTCAGAAAACTAATTTTGGAATCCTAATAGGTAACTTCTAATGTGTGTTTACTGTGATCTTCCAAGCACCAGGCTAAGTGCCTTTCCCCATTATCTCATTTAATCGTCCCAACAGACTGATGAAACAAGGACCATTGGTTTCCTCATTTTAGAGATCTGAAAAGTGTGGTTTAGCAACATTAAATGACTTATTAAAGGTCTCATAGTTACTAAGTGGTAGAGTTGGCATTCATATTTGTCATCCCTGTTCTCCTCCAAATAAAAGAGGGAAATGGTGTGAACATTTAAAACCTGGGCCCACAGCACTAATCAGTGTAGCTCAGTTGGTTGAAGTGTCATCCCATGACCAAAAGGCTCCAAGTTTAATTCCTAGATCGGGCACATGCCTAGGTTGCAAGTCTGATCCCCATTCCAGATGTGTACCATCCATAGTCCAAGCTCATACAGGAAGCAACCAATTGGTGTTTTTCTCTCATATCAATCTGTCTCCCTCCCTCTCTCCCTCCCTCTCTCGCTAAAGGCAATGAAAAAATGTCCTCAAGTGAGGATAACAATTTTTTTAAAATCTGCACCTATAAGCTATTAGGTTCACTTAAACTGAATAAAAATGACAGTGCCAATGCTGGTGAACAGTGTCAGATATCAGGTACTTATTGCATGCCAAGCATTGTGCTAAGCACTTTCCATAACTCAGTTCTTATAATCCTTATAACAACATTTTTGGGGAATTTTTTAAAGATATTATTTATTTTTAGAGAGGAGAAGGGAGGGAGAAAGAGAGGGAGAGAAACATCAATGTGTGGTTGCCTCTCAAGTGCCCCCTACTGGGGAACCTGGCCTGCAACCCAGACATGCACCCTGACTGGAAATCGAACCTGTGACCCTTTGGTTTGCAGGCTGGCACTCAATCCACTGAGCTACATCAGCCAAGGCTGGGGAAATTTTTTATTCACTCTCTTATACGAATGAAAAAAAATAGAGTCTTCAAGGTTAAGCAAGTTGCCCAAAGTTACATAGCTAGGGAATGGCAAAGCTGCAGAGTAAGAGCAGCACCCCTGCCCCAAACATAGTGCAACACTATGACCTAAGGAATGAGTGAGCTACCAATAGAACAGTTCCTCTGTGGGGGCAACTTTGCCTGCAAAATTCCCTCCCACCCCCATCTGCCACGGATGAAAATGAAACTACCAAGACATGATCTGCCTGGGGAGGAGAGATTGTCAGTCTCTCAGAGGAGAAAGACCAAGAGCCATTTCCTCAATGGGCTTTTATTGGGTTCGTTTTGCACAAGAATACAGGCAAGGAACAAACAATAGATAGCATTCAAAGAACTATGAAGGCTTATTCTCAGTTAGGGTCAGATAGCTAAAGAGCCATAAAACTTTGAGGAACAAACTTCTTGCCTGGAACCTATCATTTAAATTAGAACATTCTAAACCAAGCAGGTTTCACAGGATTTTAGGCCTTCTTTCTTATGCCCCATCACCCCAGATCCCGCTCTAGCCAGCAAAGGGCTGCACTGCCTTCCCCATCATAGGTTTTTAGGCTTAAATGAATTAGAGCCAGGAAGTGCTTCTCCCAGACGGAAATGGGGACTTGGGCTACGTCAGAATAGCCAGGGGGCAAGGGTCCATCACCCCCTCTTTGTTGCAGCCCCCCCGAGTCCTTCCTTGATGGCCTCCCAATTGATCATGTCTGGCTTAGGTTGCCCCTCCTCTGAGGGTTCATGCCTGTCTCTGACTACGCATCCAAGTGTTGGGGGCAGCGGATGAAGCAGAAGCAGCGTTGCTGCCAGAGACAAGCTTTGTTTCCTTAGTGGCTCGCATTCCGGAGGTCACTCACTCAGCCTTAGCCATGGGGGGCAGTTATAACTCCTGAAACCAGGCAGAGTGGTTCCCAACATCCCTCTAGTAAACTGTGGCCCAGAATCTTTTGGAACCCTGATATTTGATTGACAAATTTTATATAGCTCCCATTCTAAGCTATGATCTATCATGGAAAGCTAAGCATCGGGACACATATGCCTCACAGAGTGGAGACATAATAGAGGGTCAAGAAATATTTGGTGACTATATGGATAGATGAATGGAATGTAATCAGTAGTTTTCAATTTTTTCACTCTGTGGCCCTGTAAGTTCCATATCTCTATGATAAGTTGAATCCTTTCATATGAGTTTTGAATGCACTGAAGTTTTGTATAATAAAGGTGCTCAATAAGAGAAAGGATTTATTTGCATTTAGATAAATAGAATGTGGAAAAATCTAAAGCAACTAGCTCTAGCAAGGCCCTTAGGAAGGAGAAATTGGGTGTGGGGTCCAGGCATCTGGAAAGAAGAGTTAAGAATGCCAAGAGAAAGCGTAGTATAGGAGCTGAAAAGGAACTAACATTTTCTATACCTACCATGTACTATGTCTTTTTAAATACTATAAGTCATTTAATCCTCACCACTCTACTGGGAGGCAGGTGTCATTATCTTTATTTTATAAATAATAAAATTGAGGCTTATAAATTAAGTAACCTACCCAAAGTCTCATATATCAGAAGTGGTGGAGCTCATCTGAATCTTCTTAGAGCACTCACAGCTTCTTCAAGTAGAGAATTGAAAACAGAAGTGCATTTTATTAAATGAGGAAAAGAAAAAAATTCAGGTTGAGAAAGACAAAAAATATGGTGAAGAACTTGTGAAAAGGCCCAAATGAAGAAAAATGAGATTTTAGGAAGCTTGAAGATAGGCCTTGACAAAAACAAGATAATCTTTAAGAAAGTTGTGAAGCCTGGATTCTAAAATTCTTACTTTGTTACCCATATTTCCTCACTTGGTGATTGTAGCAATGTAATCTGGAGAAAAATAGTGTCAACTACAGCCAGGAAGACAGACCAGAGCCAGCAATGCAGGGTGGTGGCTAAGAAAGATAACAGTGCTACAAGGACCCTGCTTGGCAGAAGGACCCTTGCTGCCAGCCCTACCTCATAACCTCTATTGCCTTTATTCCTAATAATTTGGTTTTATATAGATAGCTACCAACAACTAGCTTTTTAAAGTATGTTTGTTTAGCCCTGGCTGGTGTGGCTTACTGGATTGAGTGCTGACCTACGAATTAAAGGGTTGCTGGTTGAATTCCCAGTCAGGGCATATGCCTGGGTTGCAAGTCTGGTCTCCAGTTGGGGGCATGTGAGAAGCAGCCACACATTCATGTTTCTTTCCCTCACATCCCCTTCCTCTAAAAATTTATTTATTCTTCGCAGTTTGGGTCTTCTTTTTCTCAAATAAGTCCCTTTAACATTGCATATAATAACGGTTCAGTGATGATGACCTCCTTTAGTTTTTTCTTGTCTGGGAAGCTCTTTGTCAACCCTTCAATTCTAAATTATAACTTTGCTAGGTATAGCAATTTGTCAGTAGGTTCCTGCTTTTCATGACTTTGACTATTTATTGCCAATCCCTTCTGGCCTGCAAAGTTTCTTCGAAGAAATTACCTGACAGTTTTTTCTTTCTTTTTTACAAAATTTTATTTATTTATTAACAGAGGGAAACGGAGAAAGAGAGAGAGAGAAACATCAATATGTGGTTGCCTCTTGTGTGCCCCTACTGGGGACGTGGCCCACAACTCAGGCATGTGCCCTGACTAAGAATCAAACCAGCAACCCTTTGGTTCACAGGCTTGCACTCAATCAACTGAGCCACACCAGCCAGGTTCAGCTGACAATCTTATAGGAACTCCTTCATAAGTAACAATCTGCTTTTCTCTTGCTGCTTTTAAGATTTTCATCTTTAACCTTTTGCATTTTAATGATGATGTGCCTTGGAATGGGCCTCTTTGCATCCATGTTGCTTGGAACTCTCTGTGCATCCTGGACTTGCATTTCTATTTCCTTCACCAAATTAGGGAACTTTTCTTTCATTATTTTTTTTCAAATAGAGTTCCGATTTCTTGCTCTTTCTCTTCTCCTGGCACCCTTATATAAGGTTGGAACACTTGAAGCTGTCCCAGAGGCTGTTTATACTACCCTTGTTTTTTCGAATTCTTTTTTCTTCTTGTTCTGTGTAGCTGTTTTTTGCTTCCTTATGTTCCAAATAATTGATTTTGATTCTCAGCTTCATCCGTTCTACTGATGTTTCCCTGTAAATTGTTCTTTATTTCAATAAGTGTATCCTTCATTTCTGACTGGATCTTCTTTTGTACTATTGAGGTCCTCACTAAGGTCCTTGAGCATCCTTATAAAGTGTTTTGAACTCTGTTTCTGATAAATTACTTACCTTCATTTCGTTTAGCTCTTTTTCTGAAGTTTTGGTCTTTTGTTTCATTTGGGCCATGTTTCTTTGTCTCCTCATTTTGGCAGCTTCCCTGTGTTTGTTTCTATGTATTAGGTAGGCCAGCTTTAACTCTGTGTCTTGGTAGTGTGGCCTAATGTAGTAGGTGTCCTGCAGGGTCCAGTGGCATAATCTCCCCTATAACCCAAGCTCAGTACTCAAGGTGTACCCTTTGTGTGAGCTGAGTACACCCTCCTCTTGTAATTGAGCCTTGGTTGCTTTTGGCAGATCAATGGAGGGATATACCCAGGCCAGACAGCTGCAAGGACTGGCTGTGACCACTTCCACTAATCTCTGCCATCTGTGGAGAATCAGCTCTTCAGGGGAAAGGTAGTGGTGGTCCAACATGGTCTGTAGCTGTCTACTGGGTACACTGGCCCTGGGGTTTCCCATGTGCTGCAGGCCAAGGTCAGCCCCCACATATGTTTTTCCCTGGGCCACCCTGCCTGCATTATAAAGCAATCTGAGATGGCTGCTACTTGTGCTGGTCTTGGAGATTCCCGGGCAAAGCCAAGCTGTGTAGCTAGGCTGCTAGTATAAGGCCTGAGGCTCACTGAGGCCAGCTGCTGCTTATTGATAGGGTTTAAGAAGTTGTGAAGCATGAGCCAAAACTAGTCATTCATATGGAAACACAGTTTGGGTGGGCCCATAATTTGGGTGGGGTACAGTCTCTAGGGATCTCTGAGGCAGATCAAATAATGTTAGCCAGGTTAATGGAGTCTCAGATGTGGCACCAGCTTGTCAGCTCTGTGAGCAAAGGGTTTAGAAAAAGGACAGTGGCCTCTGCTTACTTAGATGCCAGACATTTCTATTTCCCTCTGTATGTTACTGGTGCCTTTCAAGCTTCTACCCTGGTGCTGGAGCTCAGAGGGAGTGAGTCTGAGTAGGTGTGTCCATGTGTGAGTTCTTTAAGAGAAACTGCTTGGGGCCCCAAAGGTTTCTTCCACTGACGCAAACACCACTGGGTTTTGCAGCCAGAAGTTGTAGGGAATTATCTTCCTGGCACTAGAACTCTGGGCTGGGGTCCTGGTGTGTGGTTTGAACTCCTTACTACCAAGATATCCCTCCTGAACTTTTATCCACCACATGTGAGTGAGGGACCAGCCCATTCTGCATTGTGCCCCTCCTACCAGTCTGGATGGATGAGGTTCCTTTAATTCCATGGTTGTCAGAATTCCACTCAACTCAATTTCTGCTGGTTCTGAGTGATAGTTGTTCTATATTTTAGCTGTAATTGTGATGTGGTTGTGCAAAAAGGTGAACCATGTTTGCCTACACTGATATTTTGACTGGAAGTCTGAGATTTCTTATAATAATATGTAATAGGAGCTAACATGCCTCCTTGCAAACACTCAGTACTGTACATTAAAAAGCAAAATTAAAAACTGTTCACAGTTACTCCACTTATGAAAAAAATGGCTCAGGACACACAATATACACAAACTCTTTAGAAAATCTTGGTAAAATTGGCAATCTCTGATCTACTTGACTCAGTGTTATCCTATAGGTCAGAAGATTGAGAAAACTGTAGAATTTTAAAATCTCTGAGCTGAGGGGATCCTTCAAGATTAGTTCAGTTTACATCAGTGAGCTGTGAGAATGCTGGGGAAAATTAATGATTGTCAAGATCCTATGAATGCGTGCATCTTTGCAGAATTTTATTAAGTGGGTCCTTGGAAGACCACTACCGGAATTGACTGCCTTCTTGCAAGCTGGAGCAAAACGTGACTTTATACCACAAGCAACTAATTGTAATAGGAATAAAGCTAATTTCAGCCTGGGACTAGGGTATGAACTCGTGCATATTTGTTTAAAAAATCATGCTGCATCATTAGGGTAATGAGTCAGCCAAAGCTGATGAAAATCACATAAAGTTAATCTCTTCTTATTTCTAATTATGCTCAAGTGGTTATATGGTCCTAAAAGTTCAGTGTCTTGTTCTATTTTTGCCTATATTACTGACTCACTGAGTTGAGGGAACTAACTCAAGCTTTCTGTGTCTCTTTAAACATCTACAAAATCTGGGCTACAAATACTTAACTGGGTACAAAGACATTTTTAGTTCACCAGTGTCATTCACAGCATAACAAACCACCTCCTCAGTCAAAATAATAATGCTTTTGTTAAAACACATTAACTCCAAAAATAGACTTTAATTGAAATTGATGATTATTTCTTGAAGCCTAGCATAATGGGAACACAAGTGAGAATTTAAAAAATACATATCCTGCCCTAAAATGGTGATTCATATACACTAGTTCACAGAAATGGACTAGACTATAGCAGTGTTCTTCCAAGTCCATGGAAAAACGTAAAGAAAAATAAAGAAGATAATAAAGAGAAAGTTTCATGATTAAATTTATATTTAATTTTACAAAATTTCCTATATTATAAGAGTCTTACAAATATTTCTGTCCCACTTTTTTTCTTGGCACTGAAATGTTCCTTATTTTGTGGTGGCAGTTGTCTTTTTAAGATCCTCACTTAGCAAAACAAAAAATGGCAACTCTAGGTCAGTCCATTTTTAAAAATATTATTGATCCATTTAACCCAAAATATATGAGAACCACTAAATCACTTATACCTACCTAAAGAATGTGATTAATCTAATTTATAGTTTAGTGAATAAAATTGCTTTAATTTGCTATTTAGAAATTTGGGTTCTGGAAATTGTTTGTATTTATCATTAGAAGTTCCAAAAAAATAAAACAGGTTTTGAGCTCAAGCTACTGCTAAAAACAAAAGAACAACAAAAGGAGCAAAGCCAATAATGACCAAATGGTGACTGGCATGCAGAAGACCTTTGATAATTATTTGTTGAGTAATTTTTAAAAGTATCAATGAAACAAACATAGATTTAAGAAATACCTAGCCAGCACCTACTAAAAAAAAAAAAAAGACTTGCCCTGTCCACTGTGGCTCAGTTGGTTGGAGCATCATACCATAAACTGAAACATCATAGGTTTGATTCCCAGTCAGGGCACACACTCAGGTTATGGGTTTGATCCCCGACTGGGGTGTATAAGGGTAGCAACTGGTTGACATTTCTCTCCCACATCAATGTTTCTTTCCCTCTCTCTCCCTCCCTTCTTTTATATCTGAAATCAATAAATATATATTTTAAGCAAAAAGAGGATTTTCACTCTTTGGTTATAATAACAAGAAAAATGGCTTTTCTTTTCTAATTTTTCTTTTCAACTAGAGATCTTTCCTGAGTAGTATATGCCTAGGAAAAGCCTGTAGCACATATGTTCTCTCTTGCCAAAAGGAAATAAAAAGAAGCAAAGGAAGCTGAAATCATTTAGGAAATTATTTAGATTCATAAAAGTTGGGATTAGAGACTTTAGAAATCACCCAACCCATTCCTTCAATTTACAGATAAAGAAACAGGTTCAGGAAAACTTGCCCAGGTTGCCCATGCTTTGGAGTTTGGACCATGAGAACAAAACCAAGAAGATACTTCTGCCATCTTACAGCTGAAGTATTAGTGTACTCTAATTGCATTGTTTCAAAAAGACCTCTTGAATATTCAAACTACAAACTTAAAAGTTTTAAAATACTTTCAAGGGTTAGAGGAAACAAAGACATAAAGACAGGAAATGTTCAAATTAGAATTCATGGAGGAGGGAAAGTGTTCTGGGTCTCATGGGCTGTGGGAAAGCAAAGATCCAGGGACTGGAGTGGGTATGATGCCTCTGGGAAATGTTGAAGGGAAGTGATTCATTTATTTTCTTTTTTTTTTCTTTAGTTATTTTTCAAGTACAGTTTTCTGTCTATTTCTCCCATCCCAGCCCACCCCACCCCATGCTCCCCACCTCCCTCCCATTTCTTCCCCCCCTAGTCCTCATCCCTGTGTCCTTCATACTTGTTCCTCCAAATCCCTCCCCTTTTTCCCCCCTTAAATTCCCTTCCCTCTCCCCTCTGGTCACTGTTCCCTTGTTCTCTATTTCAGCGTCTTTGTTTTTATTCTGCTTGCTTGTTTGTTTTGTTGTTTAGCTTCCTGTTAAAGGTGAGATCATATGGTATTTGTCTTTCAACACCTGGCCTATTTCACTCAGCATAATGCTTTCCAGTTCCATCCATGTTGTTGCAAAGGATAGTAGCTCCTTCTTTCTCTCTGCTGCATAGAATTCCATTGTGTAAATGCACCATAGTTTTGGGGGTTTTTTCCTTTAATTTTATTTATTTTTTTATTTTAATTAATTTTATTTAGTTATTTTTCAAGTACAGTTTTTTGTCTATTTTTCCCATCCCAGCCTCCCCCGCCCCTTGCTCCCCACCTCCCTCCCATTTCCACCCCCCTTAGTTCTCGTCCCTGTGTCCTTCCTATTTGTTCCTCCAAATCCCTCCCCCTTTTTCCCCTTAACTTCCCTTCTTTCTCCCTTCTGGTCACTGTCCCCTTGTTCTCTACTTCAGTGTCTTTGTTTTTTTTTCTGCTTGCTTGTTTGTTTTATTGTTTAGCTTCCTGTTAAAGGTGAGATCATATGGTATTTGTCTTTCACCCCCTGGCCTATTTCACTCAGCATAATGCTTTCCAGTTCCATCCATGTTGTTGCAAAAGGTAGTAGCTCCTTCTTTCTCTCTGCAGCATAGAATTCCATTGTGTAAATGCACCATAGTTTTTGGATCCATTCATTTACTGATGGGCACCTAGGTTGCTTCCAGCACTTGGCTATTGTAAATTGTGCTGCTATAAATATTGGGGTGCATAGGTTCTTTTGGATTGGTGTTTTAGGGTTCTTAGGATATAATCCTACCAGTGGAATTATTGGGTCAAAAGGCAGGTTGATGTTTATTTTTCTGAGAAAATTCCATACTGTTTTCCATAATGATTGTACCAGTCTGCAATCCCACCAACGGTGAACTAGGGTCCAAAGGGAAGTGATTTATAAGTGATTTTTTAATATATCTGGTATCTTCAAGTCTAATCCTTTGACAGCATTCATCAACACTAGATTAGTAAAGATCTCACTATTGACTGGACACTAGGACATGGAAAGAGTCTTGATCAACTGAAGCTTATATTTAAAAATTATATCAGTGTTATCTCAAAGATATATCAACAGTCCTAACTGGTGTGGCTCAGTGGATTTAGTGCCAGCCTGTGAACCAAAGGGTCACTGGTTCAATTTCCAATCTGGGACACATTACTGAGTTGTGGGCCAGGTCCCCAGTAGGGGGTGTGTGAGAGGCAACCACATGTTGATGTTACACTCCCTGTCTTTCTCCCTCCCTTCCACTCTCTAAATATAAATAAATAAAATCTTTTTTAAAAGGATACATCGACAAAATAGCCTATGTACAAGGTCATCCAATGCATCATTATTTGTAGTGGAAAAGGAGTGGCAGTAAGCCAAATGTCCATTAATCACAGATTGCTTGAATAAACTATGGTATATCCACACAATGGGTATATACAGCTATTTTTCAAAACTAAAAGAATGATAACAACTTCTCTGTACTCTTATGAAATATCAACAGAATCTTATTACAGGAAAAAAGAAAGGGTGAAACAATTTACAATAACCAAGATTTGGAAGCAGCTCAAGTGCTCATCAGTAGATGAGTGGATAAAAAAACTGTGGCACATTAATACGGTGGAATACTACTTAGTCATAAAAAAGAAGGAAACCTTACCTTTTGCAACAGCATCGATGGACCTGGAAAGTACTACACTAAATGAAATAAGCCAGGCACAGAAAGACAAATACAATATGTTTTCACTTATAGGTGAAATTGAATGAATAATATAAAGTAACAAACGAAAGAGAAGCAGACTTTTACAGAGAACAGAATGACAGCTGTCTGAGGGGAGGGGGGTTGGGGGGCTATATGAAAAAGGTAACAGGATTAAGCAAAAAAAGAAAACCAACCAGCCTGGCTGGTGTAGCTCAGTGGATTGAGCATGGGCCTGCGAGCCACACGATCGTGGTTGGATTCCCGGTCAGGGCACATGCCTGGGTTGCAGGCCAGTTCCCTGCAGGCCAGTTCCCAGCAGGGGATGCATAGAAGGCAACCATGCATTGATGTTTCTCTCCCTCCCTCCTTCCCCCCTTCCCCTCTAAAGATAAATAAATATAATCTTTAAAAAAAAAAAAAGAAAACCAACCAGACATAGACAACAGTATTGTGATTGCCAGAGGGAAAGAGGGGTGGGGGAAGGTGGAAAAGGGCCAAGGAGGGATAAATGGTGGCAAAAGGAGACTTGACTTTGTCTGGTAAGCATGAGATGCAGTACATAAATGACATGTTTTTGAGTTGTACAATTGAAACCTATATGTTTTATTAATTAATGTCATCCTAATAAATTCAACTTTAAAAAGTCAGAATAGCAGTAATATTTGAGATGGAGCATACTGCCTGGAAGGGGGCATGAGAGAGGCTTTTGGGGTGTCAATATGTTACATTCTGGGGTGCCCATTGTGTTCCATTGGTTACATGGGTGTGTTTACTTTGTGAACATTCATCAAGCTGCTCCCTTACAATTTGTGTAATTTTCTGTCTGTTATACTATAATCAAATTTATACTCAAAAAATTCTGTTGTATCCACATGACTATATCTATGATGTAGTGTTAAATAAAAAGAAGGGTGCAGAATGGGGGAAAAACAAAGCTTGTAATAATGCCATCTTTTGAGTAGCATAAAAGAAACACTGCTTATATTTTCAAAAAAAAGACAAAGAAAAGATGAATAACCAACAAAGATACTTACCTACAGGAAAAAAATGGGATAGAGTGGAAAAGTCAGGGATGGCCTTGGGACTTCTTTAAATATACCTTGTGATACTGTATACTTCGACTTGGGAACAAAATTAATCAAAAAGAAAAAAAACAAAAGTAGAAAGCAAACTGAAATCAATGAAATTAACTTTTTACTAAATTGAGTACAGACCTACATAGAGAAGATAATTATTTCAACTTGACTTTAAAACACAGAATTTTGTATGTACATCCCTAATTGGATATAATCTCAGGACACAGAGAACCACAAAAAAATTCTAAACAGCATTCAGTAGTTTTATTGTTAATGGTAACATTGTTATTTTTATTTGAGAACTATTACACATAATTAATATTATAGGTAATGCTATTTATGATAAAAAACACCGAACAATCCAGTTTAAAAATGGGCAGAAGACCTGAGCAGACACCTCTCCCAAAAAGACATACAAATGCCAAACAGATATATGAAAAGATGCTCAACCTCACTAGCTATTAGGGAGATGCAAATCAAAACTACAATGAGATACCACCTAAAACCTATTAGAATGGCTACTATCACCAAGACAAGTAATAACAAGTGTTGGAGAGATTGTGGAGAAAAAGGAACCCTCATTCACGCTGGTGGGGATGTAAACTGATACAGCCACTATGGAAAACAGTATGGAGGTTCCTCAAAAAAAATAAGAATAGAGTTACCATATAATCAAGCAACCCCTCTTCTGGGTATCTACCGAAAAAACTCAAAAACATTTATTTGCAAGCATATATGCACCCTTAAGTTTACTGCAGCATTAATCATGGTGCCCAAGACATGGAGACAACCAAAGTGTCCTTCCACTGATGATTAGATAAAGAAGATGTGGAACATATATACAATGAAATACTACTCAGCCATAAGAAAAGATGAAATACTGCCATTTACAATAACATGGATGGACCTCGAGAATATCATGCTAAGAAAATTAAGTCATTAAAATGTACATGGAAAAAAAAAAGAAAATTAAGTCAGGACTTCCACCAAGATGGAGGCATAGGTGGAAACACTGTGCCTCCTCGCACAACCAAGTTTAAAAACAACAAAGTTTTAGCAACAAAAATGCAGCCAAACCACAGAAAATTGAACTATACTGAAGTACGACAAGAACGAACCATTCAGCCAGACTGGAAAGAGGGGCAGAGCCAGCATCACCAGAGTAGGGTCGGGCAGGAAAGATCCACCAGACTGACCCAGGCGTGCGACACATGCGCGCAGGCAGCCATCGGTGGATCCCAGGTGTGGAGTAGCAATGGTGGACCAACTGAGGGCACAAGGCAGCAGGCTGATCACAGTCACACATTCGCACGCAGATAAACCAGCGAAGGAGCAGGCAGTGAGACAGACCGTGCAGGCCCCAGCAGCAGGAAGCAGCAGAGAAGACCGCCATTGTCCCTCTCTGACCCCGCACCCACATACAGCATCACAACCCAGCGATGTGGGTGGCCCCGCCCTGGGGAACACCTAAGGCTCCTCTCCTCATATGTAATAGGTGTGAACAGACCAAAACATGGCTCAAGAAGAACTCAAAGCCCCAGAGCTGATAAATCTAAGCGAACAAGAAATTGCCAACCTATAAGATGCACAGTTCAAAACACTGATGATCAGGATGCTCACAGAACTGGTTGATTTTAGTCACAAATTAGAGGAACATATAAAGGCTAAACTAATTAAAATGAAGGGAAATGCACAGGAAACCAATAGTGATGGAAAGGAACTGGGACTCAAATCAAGAGAGTGGACCAGAAGGAAAAAAAAATGACCAAACAGAAAAATATGAAGAAACAACAATTCAAAAAAATGAGGAGAGGCTAAGGAACCTCCAGGACATCTTTAAACGCTCCAACATCTGAATTATAGGGGTACCAGAATTATAGGGTTACCAGAATTGGAAAACTTATTTAAACAAATAATAAAAGAGAACTTCCCCAATCTGGCAAAGGCAATAGACTTCCAGGAAATCCAGGAAGCACAGAGTCCCAAAGAAGTTGGACCCAAGAAGGAACACACCAAGGCACATCATCATTACATTAGCCAAGATTAAAATGAAGGAGAGAATCCTAGAAGCAGCAAGAGCTAAGGGGACAGTCACCTAACAGGAGTTTCCATCAGACTGTCAGTGGATTTCCCAAAAGAGACCTTACAGGCAAGAAGGGGCTGGAAAGAAGTATTCCAAGTCATGAAATCCAAAGACCTACAACCAAGAGTGCTCTATCCAGCAAAGCTTTCATTTAGAATGGAAGGGCAGATAAAATGCTTCTCAGGTAAGGTGAAATTCAAGGAGTTCATCATCACCAAGCCCTTATTCTATTAAATGTTAAAGGGACTTACCTAAGAAGATAAAAAGATGAACAGTGAAAGGACAGCAAACTCAGTTATTAACAACCACACTTAAAACAAAAGCAAACTAAGAGGACAGCTAGATCAGGAGCAGAACCATAGAAATGAAGATCACATGGAGAGGTAGCAACAGGGGAGTGGGAAGAGGAGAAAGAGGCAGAAGGTACAGAAAATAAGTAGCATAGACAGCAGGTAGAAAATAGATAGGGGGAAGGCAAGAATAGTAGAGGAAATATAGATAGAATCTAAAGAAGTTGAGACACCTAAAGAACTTGGGACACGTGGTCATAAACTAAAGGGAGGAATGGTGGGGGAGGGGTGTGCAGGGTGGAGGGGAATGAAGGGGGGAAATAGAACAACTGTAATGGAATAATCAATAAAATATATATTTAAAAAAAGAAAATTAAGTCAGACAGAAAAAGTCAATAAGCATGTGATTTCACTCATATGTGGGATATAAAACTGAAAGCAACAAATGAACAAACAAGAAAAATAAACAAATAAAAACTCATAGAGACAACAGTATGGTGGTGACCAGAGGGAAAGGAGAGGGAAGTAGTAAAGGGTAAAGGGGATCAAATATATGGTGATGGAAGGAGATTAGACGCTGTGTGGTAAATACACAATGTAATATATTATAGAATTGTACATATGAAACATATATAATTTTATTAACCAATGTCACCTCAGTAAATTTAATAAATAACCAAGATATTCAAAATAGAGTAGAAACAAACATAAATTCAATGTTAGATAAAACCCCTATAATTTTACATTTAAAATCCAAATATCACCACAAGCTCATATTTTCTTTTTTTTTTTTTTAAACAAAAGGGTAATTCCTAGCCCTGACTACTGAAAAGTCCTAGAAGCCATAAGCAGCTAACAGCAATGAGCACCCTGGCACACACACAACTGTAATCTGTGAAAACCATTCCTCAATATATAAGACCAGGATTTCTTAGAGAAATGGGTGACTCCAGAACTTACATGGAATGCCTTCTTGTGCTAGAAAGCAAAGAAGCTATCAGCAATTACTGTGGTCACATTGAAAGGCCTCAGGGGTAAACTTTAAAGGGGCTCCTACTGGCCTAATATGGGACAATTTGGAGATCAAAGTGAAAAATCACAGTGATTTATTGAGACATATTAAATATATAAAAATCCATAAATTCATAATGAGCTAATAAAAACACATTAATCACCATTGGAGCTTACTAAGACACCAAATCATTCTGAAAATGTATTAAGTAAAAGGCAAAAATTAAGCAGTTGTCATACCTTTCCTATAAGAACTGTATTTCAAGATAACCACATAACTGATGAGGGAAATTTCTTCTTTATACAATTCTAATTAATAAATGCAGAAAAAATTACAGTATTGGAAAAATCACCATTCTTTTACCTTTAATGAAATAATGGATCTAGGTATTGATCGTCAGTAGGTGCTAAAATCATTAAATTAAAGGTTGATGAGATACTTTATAATGCAGGAATCAGGCTGACACCACCTGAACCCCACTGATCAATCTTAATATTATATAAAGCAAGACAGACATTATAGGCCTCCTGATGCACTGCAATGGAATAAACACCACCACTGATGACAAATTCTTAACTTAAAAAGTGAACCTAAATCTTGTCAAATCTTTAGAAAGAATTATAGTCATGAAAACAGAGTTGTATTTGTATGTGATTAAGGAGTGAAAGAGCACAATTCTCAGAGCTGGAGCCACTTGGCTGTTCTCAACCTCACTCCTGTAGACTCAGTCTGCCCCAAGCTCTGGAACAAATCCCGTTTTACACATTAAGGAGAAATTAAGGAGCTTGAGTTTCAAAACTCAGATGACTGCATATAATCAATCTGGCTGCTGACCCTGCTATAACGTCACGCCTTGTACCCCAGATGCAATTATTATTGCCTGCTCAGACCCTTTAAGTCTCTATTTGGTTCATTTGCAGCCTTGATTGCTCTGAAATAGGGGCTCTAATTTGCACCAGTATGCTGGATGACTATAGCCTTGACCTTGAATCCCAACCCAACTGCTAGGCCTCCACTCCAAAATTTCTTTCCTTTTTTCCCCCCACTCCCTATTTCTGACCAACTACTCCAACTCTTCTACCTTGCCTGCTCCCAGGCTGCCTGTTTTTAAGTTTTTTTTCCACCTTGTTAGGTGTTTCTCGACCTAGAAATCTTGCATTAAGTTGACCCATAATGTTAAAATTTGAATTAAATATCAGACCATATATTTCTGTTCCATAATATCTTGAGGCAAGTTTGTGACATTATTCTTGTTTTGAAATGGAACAAAAACAACATGTGAAACACTTGTTCCTGCCCCAGATATTTGGGGCAGCACTGGCACAAGGATACTCAATATCTACATTCTTTTTTTTTAAATTTTATTTAGTTATTTTTCAAGTACAGTTTGTCTATTTTTCCCATCCCAGCCTCCCCCGCCCCTTGCTCCCCACCTCCCTCCCATTTCCACCCCCCTTAGTTCTCGTCCCTGTGTCCTTCCTATTTGTTCCTCCAAATCCCTCCCACCATTTTCCCCTTAACTTCCCTTCCTTCTCCCCTCTGGTCACTATCCCTTGTTCTCTATTTCAGTGTCTTTGTTTTTTGTTTGTTTTTTTTTCTGCTTGTTTGTTTGTTTTGTTGTTTAGCTTCCTGTTAAAGGTGAGATCATGTGGTATTTGTCTTTCAACCCCTGGCTTATTTCACTCAGCATAATGCTTTCCAGTTCCATCCATGTTGTTGCAAAGGGTAGTAGCTCCTTCTTTCTCTCTGCTGCATAGAATTCCATTGTGTATATGTACCACAATTTTTGGATCCATTCATTTACTGATGGGCACCTAGGTTGCTTCCAACTCTTGGCTATTGTAAATTGTGCTGCTATGAACATTGTGGTGCATAGGTTCTTTGAGATTGATGTTTTAGGATTCTTAGGATATAATACATTCTTTTTTTTTATTTTAAATTTTATTTAGTTATTTTTCAAGTACAGTTTTTTGTCTATCTACATTCCTTTGATGAGGAACAGTAAATTCATCCCAGAATTCTGCTGCAAGCTACTTAGCAAGTGTTCCCACTCTCTCTCTCCAAGCCTTGTGTCCTTCCCATGTCTTCTATCTGTCACTGCTGTGCCCTCCCAGCCATCATTTCCTCCTCCAGTCCATTCTACCCATGCCGTGGTAGAAATGCTTTTTCTTCTCCCTTCCTTTAAAATCCTCAGTAACCATGTGAGTCTCCCAAAAGCTTCTTAGTGCTTAGTCTCTGTATGTATGTCCTTCTTCTATTTGTTATGCTTTTGTAAAACAGATAAGGAAAACCACACAGATGTAACAGATGTATGGCTTAATGAATTCATATAAAGCAAAACTTTTTGACCATTATCAGGTCAAGAAATAGATCTTTCTCAGTCATCCCAGAAGCCCCTTCCATGATTACTCCTCATATCACAAGCCCCTCCCTTGGCCCATATGTAATGTAACTATTGTCTAGACTTTTATAATAAATACTTCTTTGTCTTTAAAAAAGTAGTTCTATCACCTAAATGGGCATTCCTAGGCACTATATTTTAGTCTTGCCCATTTTAAAAATTAGATGTGTGTTTTAATCTTTTTTTTTCTAATTTCCCTCTATTCTTCTCTTTTCCTTATAATTTACCCATTGAAACACCCAAGCTATTTGATTAATAGACTTTCTCAGTCCAGATGTTGCTGATAGGTATGCCAATCAATTGGTACTTTAATGAACTTAACTTTGCCTTCCTCACTACACTCCCATCATGCTAGAGCAGGCTTGCAGCCACAGGAGCTCTGTGGGAGCTTTCCTCACTCCACTCTCCAGCATGACTGATTGAAAGAAGCCAGTTCTCCTGCTCCCAGCTGCTCCCAGATAGGGCACCATCTGGGTGTTTGGGAGGCTAACTGATGTGTAGAGCTCATCTACTTGCTTCCAATGTCCACCTCATTTTTCCCCTCCCTCTTCATAACAGGAGCATTTTGACTCCTCAGACCTGGAAAAATAAAAACTGAAGCATCCAGAGTATCATTTCATCTTGGGGTTCAGGGAATCTCATTCCCTCCCACTGATGGCTAATTTCTAGTGATGCATTGGAGGGATTAAGTAACATACAAAACTCCAGCTTAGTTCCTAAATATGAGCCATGATTTTTAGGATCCTGGGTGTTTGATATTCTTTAAAGGTATTTTGAATGTTTAAATATGCTTTATGAAACTTTTTAAAAGGGGTTAAGTCATAAATGTAACAATATTTTAGTCACACTCTAGGTAAAATTGGGGTTTCTTGGTCCCACTTCAAACCCTAATCAAATATAGCATTGTTTCTATGAGAAACCAATTCCAAATTCCAAATATACCACTTAGAAAATGTGGCAATGAATTCCCTTTATACATTTTAGGGTTGCTCACATAGTCAGCTATAACATTTTCACTCTGCTTTATGCAAGCTGGAACCTTAAAATTATCTCCTCGAAGACTTTTCCTTAAAAGGGTTTACATATTATTACCCCTAAGCATCTCCTAATATAACTTAAAATATAATTTCTTTGTCTACATTATCCAGATAACAGAGAATCATGATTCTTTTCCTGTTATGTAAAAAGAAGGTCAAAAGGATTATTGCTTCAGGAAGCTAATCCAAAACCTGACCATCATAGAGAAAGTCACAATACTTACCAACCCCTAAAAGCTACAGAAGACAACACTGTTATTATACAAACTAAGCATCTCTCCAGAGGAAACAACCACTCCCCCAAACCTTCTAAATTTCCAAGCAAGATATGGAATTACTTAGGACTTAAGTGTGAATCAGTGGCAGCTGGGAAATTTTTAGATTTTGAAATGTGATAGTCTCCATTTCTTTGCATCCAGTTAATAATCTCTGTTCTACTTTAAAAGCATCACATCAAAGATAGAAGGAAATGTAATAATAATTTTAAAAAGATTGATTTCATTCGGGAGCCCCATGGTAATGATTCTTTAGTTTCGTTGACTCGTTACAAATTAAATTTAGTCCAAGAACACCAACTCATTTTTTAAAGCCTTTCTTTCAAGTAAGCCAAATATGGGTATTCAGCCAAGACTCATTCATATTCAGATTTCTGAATCACTGATCAAATCAGAACACTGATTTGATAATATATGTTCCTTACAATGCAGGCGTCTACTGAGGCTTAAGCCTCAGGTAACAGAGCTGCAACTGGTATAGCCCTGGATTGAGCATGTGCCTGCAAACCAAAGGGTCACAGGTTTGATTCCCAGTCAGTGCACATGCCTGGGTTGCAGCCCAGATTCCCTTGTGGGGGCCACATGAAAGGCAAAAACACACTGATGTTTCTCTCCCTCTCTTTCTCCCTCCCTGCTCCTCTCTCTAAAAATAAATAAATAAAAATATTTTTTTTAGATTTTATTTATTTATTTTTAGAGGGGAAGGGAAGGAGAGAGGGAGAGAAACATCAATGTATGGTTGCCTTTCATGCATCCCCTGCTGGGAACTGGCCTGCAGGGAACTGGCCTGCAACCCGGGTATGTGCCCTGACTGGGAATCGAACTGCAATTGTCTGGTTCACAGGCCCGTGCTCAATCCACTGAGCTACACCAGCCAGGGCTTAATAAAAATATTTTAAAGTAGCATGAGCTTTGAGTGATATAGCAACACCATCCACTATCTTGTTTTAATAAAACACAGGAGATATTCTACAGGTTTCTATTTTACTAAATTTTCACTTCAATTTCTAGCTCTGTTTAATATTCTTGTAATGTTAGCAGGGAGCAAAAGACTTTACCAAATTTAGGAAGACTCAAAATTTACTATGGGAATACCATACAGTTCACAAGACAATATTACAATGGAAATATAAATGTATTATGTACTCTATATCTTAGTGTGTTATTATAACAGATAATAAAAAATGTAGATATTAAAAAGACTATTTGGCATATGTATTTAACACTCTCATCCACACATTAAAAGATAAATGTTTAGTAATTTAAGTGAATTACCTATTTGATGATCTATGGAAGTGATATGATATTCATATCAAAATATAAAGAAAGCTTCGAAGCTAGGATTTTAGAATATAGGGATTATACTGAAGAGTTAATAAAAATTGTATTTTTTCAAGTAAATATTTATATAATTTTTCAATGATTAAAATATACATTTACTTCAAGCAGATATAGAATATTTGTTAAAAATCAGTCCTGTAATAGGCAATAAAGAAGTCTCAGAACCCACCAAAGAATCCAAATCCTACTCACCTCATTAAAAAAATAGCAAAAATAACTTTAAAACATACATTGGAAATGAAAAACATTTCTAAATGACACATTGGCCAAAACCAAAAATCATAGTGGAAATTAGTGCACAAAACTATGAAAATACTATGCATCACAACCCAGAGGGATATAGCTAAAGCAGTAGTTATAAGTAAAATTATTCCTCAGATACTTATCTGAGAAGCAAAGATTTTTTAAATTACTGAACATGTTGTATCACTTAAGAAATCAAAAAAACAAGGAAGTAATAAAGATTACAGATGTTCATTTTTTTTTTAAAAATACACCTCAGACAAATAATAAAACCAAAAGCTTATTCTCTAGAAAGACTAATCAACTTTAGAAAGAGACTTGGCAAAAATTTTGGCTCCTCAAGCACACAACTGATTTTACCTTCAGAACATTTTATGATATCTGTCAAGCTTGTGAAATGTACTATAAAGTACACTATATAAAGATTAAAGGTTAGACCTACCCAGTAGAGGGTCACAAAAGTATCTATGAGGAATACATTCATAAAATAGAGGAAAAGATAGAGAAAACAGACGGAAACAAAATAGATGGAAAATATATCAGAAAAGATGTAAGGGAAAAAAATCATTCAAATTATATGATTGAATTATCTGCTTATAAGGAACTAATGAGAGATACCAGCAATGTTATTATATATAAGGTTAATATAAAAATCTGTTGCATTCCTATATACAAGCAGCAAGTAGAATATGTGAATTTAAAACAAGATAAAACTTTCAACATAGCAACAAAATTATAAGATATATGTATTGGTTACTTTTATGAGCCAACCTCACTGGGCTAGGGATGACCAGATAACTGGGAAAACATTATTTCTGGGTGTCCGTGTGGGTATTTCTGGTACAGATTAGCACTTGACTTAGTAGACTGAGTAAAGAGACATGACTTCACCTATGTGGGTAGGCATCATCCAATTGATTTAGGATCCAGAAGGAACAAAAAGGCAGAAGGGCAAATTCTCTCTCTTCTTAAGCTGGGATGTCCATGTTTTCCTTACCCTCATATATTGGAGTTTCTGGTTCTTGGCCTTTGGACTCTGGGACTTACACCAAGTGACCACCAAAGACCAGTTCTAAGGCTTTTGACCTTGGACTGCAATTAATACTATCAGCTGCCCAGGTTCTCAGGCCTTGGGCTTCAGACTGAATTTTATGACTGGCTTCCCTGGCTCTCCAGTTTGACATGGCAGACTGTGGGACTTCTTGGCCTCCATTATCATAAAAGCCAATTCCTATGATAAACATCCATTTACATCTATATCTATATCTGTCCTATTAATTCTATTTCTCTGGAGAATCCTGACTAATACAGTATCTAGGAATAAAGCAAACAGTATTTGCACAAGACCTTAGGGGAGGGCTTCTGGCCAAGATGGAGGCATAGGTAGACACACTGTGCCTCCTTGAACAACCAAAATAAGGACAACAACAATTCATAAACAAAGTAACAACCAAAACTGAAAGAAAATTGAACTATATGGAAGTCTGACAACCAAGAAGTTAAAATAGACACATTCATCCAGACCCGTAGATGAGGCGGAGTCAGGCTGCTGAGCAAAGAGGAGTTGCAGCACAGGAAGCGGTGACACTGGGCATGCAAGGTATCACCGGGCAGACCCTGAGCACCTAGGCAGTGACTGGCAGACCTTAGGCATGGGGTGGCAACAGGCAGACCCAGCAAGACAGCGATTGAGAAGCGAGGCACTGTGTGCAAGGCGGCTGGCTGACCAGGCAGCGGTCCCACATTTCCGTGCAGATAACTGGGGAGCAAGACAGATTGAGCAACCCAGGGTCCTAGTGCCAGAAAATAAAGCTTTGAAACACCAATTGAAAACACTTGTAGGGGTTGAGGCGCAGGGAGACACTCCAACCCTCACAAGAAAGTTCGTTGGAGAGACCCACAGGGTCCTAGCATGCACACAAGCCCACCCACATGGGAATCAGTACCAGAAAAGCCCAGTTTGCTTGGGGGAAGCAGCAGAAGGGACTGAGGTGCAACAGGGAGCAGAGCAAAGTGCTATTTTGCCGCTCTCATACCCCACCCCCACATACAGCATCACAGTCCAGCTATGTGAGTTGCCTCACCCTGGTGAACACCTAAGGCTCTGCCCCTCATATATAATAGGTGCAAACAGACCAAAACATTATGTCTCAGGCAGAAAAACAGCTCAAAGCCCCAGAGCCAATACTTCTAAGCTATCAAGAGATAGCCGACCTATCAGATGCACAGTTCAAAACACTGGTGATCAGGATCCTCACAGAACTGGTTGATTTTAGTCACAAATTAGAGGAACAAATGAAGGCTAAACAAAGTGAAATGAAGGGAAATGCACAGGGAACCAATAATGATGGGAAGGAAACTGGAATGGACCAGAAGGAACAAAGAAACATTCAACCAGAACAGAATGAAGAAACAAGAATTCAAAAAAATGAGAAGAGGCTTAGAAACCTCCAGCACATCTTTAAATGCTCCAACATCCGAAGTATAGGGGTACCAAAAGGGGAAGAGAAAGAGCAACAAGTGAAAAACTTATTTGAACAAATAATAAAGGAGAACTTCCCCAATCTGGCAAAGGAAATAGACTTCCAGGAAGTCCAAGAAGCTCAGAGAGTCCCAAAGAAGGTGGATCCAAGGAGGAACACACCAAGGCACAACATAATTACATTACCCAAGATTAAAATGAAGGAGAGAATCCTAGAAGCAGCAAGAGACAAGGGGATAGTCACCTACAAAGGAGTTCCCATCAGACTGTCAGCTGATTTCTCAAAAGAGACCTTACAGGCAAGAAGGGGCTGGAAAGAGGTATTCCAAGTCATGAAATCCAAAGACCTACAACCAAGATTACTCTATCCAGCAAAGCTTTCATTTAGAATTAAAGGACAGATAAAGTGCTTCTCAGATAAGATCATATTCAAGGAGTTCATCATCACCAAGCCCTTATTGTATGAAATGTTAAAGGGACTTATCTAAGAAAAAGAAGATAAAAAAGATGAACAGTGGAAGGACAGCAAACTCACAGTTACTAACAACACACCTAAAACAAAAGCAAACTAAGAGGACAGCTAGATCAGGAGCAGAACCATAGAAATGAAGATCACATGGAGGATTAGCAACAGGGAAGTGGGAGGAGGAGAAGGGGGGAGAAGGTACAGAGAATAAGTAGCACAAATGGTAGGTATAAAATAGACAGGTGGGAGGGCAAGAATAGTATGGCAAATATAGAATCTAAAGAACTTGTGACACATGGACATAAATTAAAGAAGGGGAATGGTGGGGGAGGGGTGTGCAGGGTAGAGAGGAATGAAGGGGGAAATGGGACAACTGTAATAACATAATCACTAAAAAATATATATATATATATATATATATATATATATATATATATATATTTTAATTACCCCAAAAGAAAAAAAAAGACCTTAGGGGAGAGAGTAATAAAACTACTGAAAAGCAAGTGAAGACGTTTAAAAAGACAGTGCTGTATCATGTCCATGAAAGGGAAAGTTCAATATCATAAAGATATCAATTCTCCCAAATTAATCCTTAAAGTCACAATTCTCCCAAATTAATCCTTAAAGTCAATGCAATTCTAACAAAAATTCCATCAAAATTTTTGTAAGATTTTATAAATTGATTCTAAAATTCATATGGAGGAGCAAAGGGCCAAGAAACGTCGAGAATTTTCATGAAGAAAAGCAAAAAAGAAGGAAGTTACTTTACGGATTATACTATAGAAATGGAGTAGTCAGGACAATTTGGTAATGGTGCAGGGACAGACAAATATGTACAACCCAGCCTAATGCAAGAGAAAACTACAAAACAAACCCATAAAAACTTGATATACAACAGAAGTAACATTACATATCACTGGAGAAAGGATGAACCATTTGCTAAATGGGGCCAGTTTTGTTTTGGAAGAAAAATCAATTCCTACATCCTGCCACCAACACAAAAATAAAGTCCACGCAGATCTAAACACCTAAATGTGAAAATTAAACCTAAAAATTTTATAAGAAAACAGATAAGACTGTCTTTATGACATCAGGTTAGAAGTTTCTTTAAAAGGACTCAAAATATACAAAAACATAGGAAAAGAACACATTTTTTTAATTTTAAAAAATTATTTTATTGTTGTTCAATTATAGTTGTCTGCATTCACCCTCCACCACTCCCCCCAACCCCAGCCAAACCCACCTCCCTCCCTTCCTTCCACCACCCCACCCCTCTTGGTTTTGTCCATGTGTGCAGAAAAGAATAAGTTTGACTCACTGAAATCTAAAATGTATGCATACTATAAAAAATAAAAATAGAAATTACAGAATGGGAGAAAATATTTGCAACTCATAACAAAGAATTTATATAAAATATTTATCAGAACTACAAATCAGTAGCAACCCAATAGGAAAATGGGCAAATAATAACAGCATATATGTATCCTATACTTTGTATCAGGCACTGTTCTAATTGCTTTACACATATAAATTCATTTAATCCTTCAAGAATACGAATAGGTAATTCAGAGAAAAGGAAACCCAAATAGTCAATAACTTTATGAAAATATACTCAACCTCACCAATAACTATTAAAATAACAAGATTAAAATAACAGAATAACTGCCTTGGCCAGGTGGCTCAGTTAGTTGGAGCATCAGTCCATGCATGAAAAGGTCATGGTTCAAGCCTTGGTCAAGGAACATACCTAGGTTGTGATTTGATCCCCAGTCAGGGCATGTGCAGGAGGCAGCCGATTGATGCTTCTCTTCCTCTCCTTTTCCCTCCCTTCCCCTTTCTCTAAAAATAAATGAATAAATAAGGTCTTTTTAAGCTGTTTTTTAAGAGTGTTCACTGCAACAATACCAAAGAAAAATCTAAATTCCCATCAACATTAGAAAAGATAAATTGTGACATAATCGTAGAACGGAGTATCATTTTACACTAGTGAAATGAATAATAGAGCTCCATGTATCTGCATGGATGAATTCAATAATTGAGTGATAATAAAAAAAGCAAGTTGTAGAATGTTAAATACAGGGAGGCACCATTAGTAAGGTTTAAAACCTGTAAAAGAATTTTGTTTACAGATACAGTCATTGGTTTTAAAAGATCTAAAAAATACATAAGAATGAAAAAGATCTCATTAGAATCCTGGACTGCTGCTGCTTGACTCCACAGAACATCATTCACCTTGCAGTCCAAAGAACTGTATTCTTGGGAGAGGCATTCACAGACTACAAGAGAGGAAGAAGTGTCCAGAGGTTTTCAATTGTATCTATAACATTTTATTTCTAAAAATAAGTGAATAAAAAGGAGCAAAGCAAAGCAAAACATTCAGATTTGATAGAACTGGATACTGGGCACATAGGTGTGCATGATGTTTTTCTCTATGCTTTTCTCCATTCTTGCAATATATCATAACAAAATATAAATGAGTATGGGGGAGGCACTCAGTAGCAGCACAATGGCTAGAAACAGAACCAAATTGTGAGAGACAGAAAGAGTAACAATGAGATGGGGAGTAGTCATCACTGACTGAATTAGTTAAAAGATAGTTTCCCTTGATTTTCTTCCAGAAACTTTTGTTAATTTCATTCTCCCTATGCATACTACACTCCTACAAATCTATCCTTACTCCCCAGAGCAACCCAGATGTTTCCAGGCTGGGTGTTCCCAAGACCTCCCTCCTTGTGGCCTGGTATTTCCTTTCAATAGTTGTGGGGGGAGTATATTTTGAGTCCTCCTTCCAAGTACTGCTGGAAGTCTCTTGGTCTTTCCCACAGCTAATATTTATCATGCACTTAATTATGTGTGTGGCATTGTTCCAAATGTCTAACCACCATTATCTTATTTAATCCTCACACAAAGCAACCATATAGGATAGTTCCATTTTTGTCCCCTACTTCCAAGAAGAGGAAATTGAGGCTTAGAAAGGTAATTGACTTCTTCAAGGCCACGCTGCTAATAAGTAGTGGTCTCCAACTAACTTAATTCCAGAACTCTGAGACTTCAAATTCTTGTTTGCACTAACCTCTTATCCCAGGAACATCTTGCCTTCTGTAGTCATTCTTTCTTTGTGCCATTTAAACCTAACCACAGAATTCAGATCTTTTTCTATTAATTTGTCTAAACACTATTGTCAAAAGAATATTACATGTGGAAGCCATTTGAAAGGAAGAGAGCACATTACTCACAATATAACAAAGAGCCAAAAACTGAATATTGTACATCCCTGTCCACTCCCATCATACCAGATTTACTACCTATTTCCTATGTCATGTTTTAGGTCTCCTCTCTCTTCTCTCCCATTCTCTTCCTCCTCTCTCATTACTGTCACCTTCCTTCCTCCTTACATCATTTCCACCCAACTCCATTTTTCAAAGTCAACCTTTAGTAAAATGAGAAATTTAATGATTTGTTTTATTCTGCCCTTTCAAGCAATGCCCAGAGCTGGGGTGAGAGATGTGGGGTTCAGCATCCAAACTTAAATATGTCATCAAGACATTTTCCCAAACAAAAAGACATCTCCTTGGACATGATAATGCCTCTGTTCTTGATGCAAAAATGTCTGTAGTTGGCTCCTGTTTTAAATAGAAAGGTTTTCTTCTCACCGCACTGATGCCTCGAAGATTTATTACTCTTTATTTCATATGATTTGCATCACTTGATTTTATGTACCTGATTTGAGAGCCTGAAGTTAAACAACAGTTTTCTCAAATAAAGCAGTCTATTAAACCACTGAACCATCTACCTAATTAGTGGTATAGTTTGAATTGTGTGCTGCCTCCCCAAATTCATGGGAAAGCCCTAACCCCTAGTACCTCAAGACATGACCTTATTTGGAGATAGGGTCTTTACAGAGGTAATCAAGTTAAAATGAGGTCATCAGGGTAGGTCCTAATTCAATCCAATATACTTCTAAAAAAGGAAATTTGGACACAGGCATAGAAGGAAGACAATGTGAAAATATAGGGAGAAAAAAATCATCTACAAGCCACAGAAAAGTCCAGTACAGATTCTTCTCTCATCATCCTAAGAAGGAAACAATCCTGCCAACCTCTTGATCTTGAACTCCTGGCCTCCAAAACTATGAAACAATAAATTTCTGTTCCTTAAGCCACCCAATTTGTGGTACTTTGTTTTGGCAGCCCTAGCAAACTAATAAAACTATATAGCATAAATTCTTCAGCTTAGAATTCAGAGAACTCCAAAATGTGGTCTCAATTGCTCTCTTCCATCTTCTCTGCCCCTATAGATCTTCAACCAGTGGAGCTCCAGGCAAACTATTCCACTTGCTCTTTCTGCACTTGGCTTCCATGTGCACTTGGCACCCTGCTACCATGTGCATGCCTTTGCTCAGGTACTTCCCTCTTGCTTAGATCTCTGCCTGTGGCCATCTACGTATCCTTTTGGGTCTACCTCAGTTGCCACCTGCTTCATAAATACTGTCCAGAGTCACCTGCCTAGAAACTCTGAGGTCAATGACACAGATCTGAGTTTGAATCTAGTCACTGCTTCCTAGCTTTGTAGCCTTAGACAAGATGCACAACTCAGAGTTATCCATGGGTATGAAAAAACTTACTTCATAAGATAAGCATTGTGAGGACTGACTGAGATGATGCATGGAAGGCACTTAGCACAGATCTTGGCAGAGAAAGCATTCTGAAAATGCAAGCTGGGGTTATTATTTTTTATTATCTGAAGCCCAATGACACTTTTTAAAAGATTTTATTTATTTATTTTTAGAGAGAAGGAAGGGAGGGAGATAAAGAGGGAGAGAAACATTGATGTGTGGTTGCCTCTCATATGTCCCCCACTGGGGACCTGGCCTGCAACCCAGCCTTGAGCTGGGAATCGAACCAGCAACCCTTTAATTCACAGCCTGTGCTCAATCCACTGAACTACACCAGCCAGGGCCCAATGACATTTTATATAAAGCTCTCTTATGCTACTTACTGCATTCTGTCTTGTCTTGGTAGTTGGATTAATCAGTTAAATCACTACAGACTTAAAACAATCATTCACTATCTCCTGCAGAATCAAAAGAGAGATATCAATCTGTCAGCCCTTGCAGTGTATGACACAAGTGAGATTTCCACCCATAAGTAAAATTCAGCCTCAGGCTCCACACCTGGTGATGCCCTTCTATCAGTTCCTCTGAATGTCAACTCTGCAACCCCACTCTCTATTCCTCCACCCCAAAGGACCCACAGGCTTTGGTTCCTTAGACTATGCCCAGCAGCTTATCATAGCAGAGTTACCTCTAACAATCTTTGTATGAAGAGTCCTTTATCAGTTTAGAACTCCAGTATCAGACAGATCTGGGCTTTATTCCCAGTGTCACTGTTGTAAGCTGTATAACTGACCTTGGGGACAAATTATTTGACCTCTGTAAGACTCACTTTCCTTATCTGTAAAATTAAAATAATAATATTATTACTCAATAGGTCCCTAGGAGGATTAAAGGAGGTCCTCTGGGGAAAGGGTGTTTGACGCTACTGGGCACTCAGTAAAAGATTTCATTATCATCACATTTCTTATAATTCTTAGTACATTATAAACTCCTTGAGGAGAGAAAATATGTTCACATAATAGACTCCATAAAAGTTTGTTGAATTAAGTTCTGGATTTTGATGTCAACAAACTTGAAATGCTTATATCCACAATATTCATCATGACCAAAAAGCATGTTTCTGTTTGTATGAAGTTAGAACAGAGAAATACAACTGTCTAGATGAGAACATGTTTCAGCTACAATACTAGGAAGCTAACACATAAAATGGGCTGAGCCCAGGCCATATGGCTCAGTTGGCTAGAACACTGTTTTGTGTAGTAAAAGGTTGCTGGTTCAATACCTGGTCCAGGCACATACCTAGGTTGCAGATTTGATCTCTGGTTGAAGCACATATGGGAGGCAACTGATCAATGTTTCTCTCTCTCTCCCTTCCTCTCTAAAAATCAGTGGAAACATGTCTTCAGGTGAGGGTTTTTAAAAAAAACTAGGTTGAAATTATTCCTGTCATCTTTGCTCTTTATGAAGAGCACCAATGGAAAGTGTTGAATAAACAATTCACTGGGTTGTTTTATATGAGCTTCATTTTCACAGTTAGGAGAAAATGGGACCACTTAAAATTTTAATAGTCTTTTCTCAGGTGATAAAGGCTAGATGTGTTAACGTGAATTAACCTCCATTTTTAAATCCCCCTTTAAATATCTGGCATTGTTAATGCACCTTTCCTATCACAGGGTTTTGAGAGCAAACATTTTTTTCTCCATTCTGCATTCTTTTAATGTGACCTAGGAAAAAGAAAAGAGTAAGGAAGTTCCACAAAACAAGCAAAAAGAAATGTTTCCCTGGTTCTCAATAATATCCTCAAAGTCAACACACACAAAAAAATTATAACTTTAACCCTAAATATTTTATTTTCTATGTTTTTTATTTTTTAATTTTTCAATTATCTTTTATACTTAATATTATTTTGTATTGGTTTCAGGTGTATAGCATAGTGGTTAGACAATCATATACTTTACAAAGTGTTTACCTGATATTCCCAGAACCCAACTGGCACCATACAAAGTTATTATAGTATTATTGATTAGATTCCCTATTCTGTACTTTACATCCCCATGACTATTTTGTAACTACCTATCTGTACTCCTCAATCCCTTCATCTTTTTCACCCAGTCCCCATTCTCCTCCCCTCCAGCAACCATCAGTCTACTCCATGTATCTGAGTCTGTTTCTGGTGTTTTTTTTTTAAGATTTTATTTATTTATCTTTAGAGGGGGAGGGAAGGAGAGAGGGAGAGAAATATCAATGTATGATTGCCTCTCGTGCACCTCCTGCTGGGGAACTGGCCTGCAACCCAGGCATGTGTCCTTACTGGGAATCAAACTGCGATGCTTTGGTTCACAGGCCCGCGCTCAGTACACTGAGCTACACTAGCCAGGGCTGCTTCTGTTTTGTTTATTCATTTATATTGTTCTTTAGATTCCACACATAAGTGAAATAATATGCTATTTGTCTTTCTGTGACTTATTTCACTCAGTGTAATACCCTCTAGATCCATCTATGCTATCACAATTCATAAGATTTCATTCTTTTCTATGGCTGGGTAATAGTCTACTATATATATGTACCAGCACTTTTTTTATCTACTCATCTATTGTTGGGCACTATATCTTGGTTATTGTAAATAATGCTGCAATAGCTTTTTAATTTGATGTAGTCCCATTTGTTTATTCTTTCCTTTATATCCTTTGTTCAAGGGGACATATTGGTAAAAATACCACTGTGTGGGATATCTGAAATTTTCCCATGTTCTCCTCTAGGACTTTTATGTTGTCATAACTTATATTTTGGTCTTTATCCATCTTGAGTTTATTTTGGTGTATGGTTTAAGTTGGTGGCATAGTTTCATGCTGTTGTATGTACTTGTCCAGATCTTCCAACACCACCTGTTGAAGAGGCTATTTTTAAACCATTTTATGTTCCTGCCACCTTTGTCAGATATTAACTGACCATATTGCCATGGGCTTATTTCTGGGCTCTCTATTCTATTCTATTGGTCTATGTGTCTGTTCTTATGCCAGTACCAGATTGTTTTTATTACAATAGCCTTGTAGATAGTTTGATATCAGGTATTGTAGTCCCTCCTACTTTGTTCTTCTTTCTCAAGATTGCTGCAGCTATTCAAGGTTGTTTTTGATTCCATGTAAATTTTTGGCACTTAAATATTTATTAAATAAAAAATTACTATACAATAGGCCTTCAACAATCACAAGTTCTCTTCCCACTTAGTTTCTATTAATATTATCTATATACTTGCCCGTTCTCCCCAAATAAATTTTTTTCAATTTAAATTTTTTGCCTTTCCTTTTTAAAGTATTTTATTGATTATGTTATTACAGTTTTCCCAATTTTCCCCTTTATCCCCCCTCCACCCTGCTCCCCCAACCCCCAGCTTAGTTCATGTCCATTGGTTGTACATATAAATTCTTTGAGTCCTCTGTTTCCTATACCATTTTTTATCTCTCCCCATGTATTTTATGCCTACTAATTATGCTTCTTCTTCCCTGTACTTTCTCCCCATTCCTCCCATACCCTCCCCACTGAACTCCCTCCTTGTGACGTCTATTTCTCTGGTTCTGTTCCTGTTCTGGTTGTTTGCTTAGTTTTTGTTTTCATTGTTTTTCTTTTAGGTTCATTTGTTGATAGTTGTGAGTTTGTTGTCATTTTATTGTTCATATGTTTTATCTTCTTTTTCTTAGATAAGTCCCTTTAATATTTCATATAATAAGGGCTTGGTGATGATGAACTTCTTTAACTTGACCTTATCTGGGAAGCACTTTATCTGACCTTCCATTCTAAATGAAAGCTTTGCTGGATAGAGTAATCTTGGATGTATTTCCTTGCCTTTCATGTCTTGGAATACTTCTATCTAGCCCCTTCTTGCTTGTAAGTTTTCTTTTGAGAAATCAGCTGATAGCCTTATGAGAACTCCTTTGTAGATAACTGTCTCCTTATCTCTTGCTGCTTTTAGGATTTTCTCTTTGTCTTTAATCTTGGGTAACTTAATGATGTGCCTTGGTGTGTCCCTCTTTGGGTCCAACTTTTCTGGGACTCTGGCCTTCCTAGAAGTCTATTACCTTCACCAGATTGGGGAAGTTTTCCTTCATTATTTGTTCAAATATTTTTTTTCAATTTCTTGCTGCTGTTCTTCTCCTTCTGGCACCCCTATAATTCAGATATTGGAATGTTTCAGATTGTCCCAGAGAATCCTCAGCCTCTCTTCATTTGGCGGGGGGCGGGGGGTGATTCTTGTTTCTTCATTCTGATCCAGTTGGATGTTTATTTCTTCCTTATGTTCCAAATTGTTGCTTTGAGTCCTGGTTTCCTTGTCACTGTTGGTTCCCTGAATATTTTGCTTTATTTCATTTTGGGTATCTTTCATTTGTTCTTTCGTTTTTCAACGAAGCTCAATCGGTTCTGTGAGCATTTTGATTACCATCACTTTAAATTCATCAGATAGGTTGTCAATCTCCTTATCACTTAGTTCTCTTTCTTAGGTTTTGCTGTGTTCTTTCATTTGGGCCATATTTCTTTGTCTTGGCACAGCTGATAGGTTGTAAGGGGGTGGGCCTTAGGTATTCACTCAGGCTGGGCAACCCTCTTTGCTGTGCTGCCTGTGTGGGAGGGGCTAGAGAGGGAACAATGCAGCTTGTGGGCTTGTTTCTAGCGTACTTTCCAACAGACCTCATGTCAGACTGGAAGTATCTCTCACTCAGGCAACCCCAGCCTTAGCCCATAGTCAGCTCTGAGTCTCAGTTTTCCCCTTAAGTCAGTCACTCTTGCCCAGGTCTGCTGAGCTCGGCAGTCAGCCCTGCCCCCCAGCTGCCTCACTAAGGTTTTACTGAGTAGGCCTGCGTGGTTTTACCGGTCTGGTTGTTCTGGTTAATTTTTTCTTTAATTCCTTGGTTGTCAGAGTTCCATGCAGTTTGATTTTCTGACAATTTTTGTTGTTTATTTATTTTAGATTGGTTGTTATCTTCCTTTTGGTTGTGTGAGGAAGTGAAGAGTTTCTACCTATGCCTCCATCTTGGCCAGAACTCTGATTCCATATAAATTTTTAAAATATTTGTTCTACTTCTTTGAAATATGCCATTGACATTTTGATCAGAACTGCATTGAATCTATAGATTTCTTTGGATAATGTGGACATTTTAATGATGTTAATTCTTTCCATCCATGAGCATGGTATATGTTCCATTTATTTGTATCTTCTTTTTTAAAAAAATATTTTATTTATTTTTAGACAGAGGGGAAAGGAGGAAGAAAAAGAGGGAGAAGAAGATCAATGTGTGGTTGCCTCTTATGTGCTCCCTACTGGGGACCTGGCCCACAACCCAGGCATGTACCCTGACTAGGAATGGAACTGGCAATCCTTTGGTTTGCAGGTCCGCACTCAATCCACTGAGCCATACCAGCCATGGCTAATTTTATCTTCTTTAATTTCTTTCTTCAGTGTCTCATGATTTTCCAAGTGCAGGTCTTTTACTACTTGGTTAAATTTATTCCTAGGTATTTTATTCTTTTTGAAGCAACTGTAAATGTGATTGTTTTCTTGTTTCCCTAATAGTTCATTATTAGTGTATAAAAATTCCACCAACTTTCTGGATATTCATTTTGTATCCTGCTACTCTACTGAATTCATTTATCAGTTGTACTAGTTTTTTTTGTGTGTGGAATCTTTAGTGTTCTCTATATACAGTATCATGTCATCTACAAACAATGACAAGTTTACTTCTTCCTTTCCCATTTGTATGCCTTTTTATTTTTTTACTTTAAACAAATTTTATTGTTGTTCAATTACTGTCATCTCTATTTCTCCCCCATTACTCTCCCCTGTCCTACCCACATCCCACATTCAATCCCTACCCTCTGTTGACTTTGTCCATGGGCCCATTATACATGTTCCTTGACCCTTACTCTTCTTTCCCTTATTATCCCCCTACTCTCTTCCCTCTGGTCACTGTCGGTTTGTCCTTTGTTTCCATATCTCTGGTTCTATTTTTCTCACCTGTTTGTTTAATTGATTAGTTCCATTTATAGGTGAGATCACATGGTATTTTTCCCTCACTGCCTGGCTTATTTTGCTTATCATAACACTCTCCAGTTCTATCCATACTGTCTCAAAGGGTAGGAGCTCCTTCTTTCTTTCTGCTGCATAGCATTCCATTGTATAAATTTACCATAGTTTTCTGATCAGCTCATTTACTGATGGGCTTTTAGGCTGTTGCCAGCACATGGCTATTGTAAATTGTGCTGCTATGGACATTGGGGTGCACAAGTTCTTCTGAATTGGTGTGTGTGTGTATAATGTATATATAATATATATAATATATACACACACATATATGCATCTTTACTAATATGGGCTCATTTGCTCTTGATAGTGTAGTTGTGGATGCTGGCTATTTTTGCAGGTGTGGGTTTGTTTCCTGGGCTGTTTGGTTTTGTTCTGGCAGCATGTGTACAACAGTACACAAGACATGGTGGGTGTAGTGACTTTTAGTCAGCCAGCTGGAGGGAAGGAACCACCAAAGAATGATGAAATAACAACCAAAAGTCAAAACAACCAGAGAGCCCACATACATAGCATAAAGAGCAGCCCAAGAGCATCAAATGCAGGAGACCAAGGAGACTGCACCAGTAGGTCTCACAGGTATCCTACCATAGAACGTCACACCAAGAAGACAGAAGGTAAAAGCAGATTAAATTAATATGCAGAAACAAACAAGAAGAGTCTCCTAAAATGGTAAGACAAGGAAACAGCTCCTAATTGAAAGGAAAGGAGGAATCCCCAGAAAGATTGCTAAACTAAATTGAGACAAGCAAACTATCTGACACTGAGTTCAAAATAATGGTCATAAAGATGTTCAAGGAGCTCAGTGAGAACTACAAAGAACTCCAGGGAAGCTACCAGGAACTTACTGTGAACTACACCAGTATGAAAAGAGACATAGAAACCATTCATAAGAGACAGGAGGAAATGAAAAATACGATACCTGAAATGAGGAACACAGTAGAAGGAATTAAAAGCAGGTTATATGAAGCTTTATCCCCTCATCTCTTCACCCATTCCCCAATACCCCCCTCCCATCTGGCAACCATGAAAACACTCTCCGTCTCCATGATTCTGTCTCTGTTATTCTTGTTTGCTTAGTTTTCTATGTTTGTTATGCTTTTTCTATCATCTTATCTGCCTGTATACCTATTTATTTATTTAAACCATTGCTTCTTCAAGAAAGGCTTTAAGTGGTTATTAAATATATACCCTCAAGACAGCTGCTTTTTTGTTTCCTTTTAATTGAGTTGACACTGACCAACAAAATTATACAGGTTTCAGGTACACAGCTCTACAACACATCATCTGTATACTGTATTATGTGTTCAGAACCCTAAGTCAAGTCTCCATCTATTACCATTTATCCCCCGACACCCTCCTCCACCTCCTCCTATTCCCTTACCCTGGCAATCACCACAATGTTGTCCATGTCCATGGGTCTTTCTCTGTTTTTTACTCAATCCCTCCACCCCCACCTAGCCACCCAACACACCCCCAAGAGCTGTCAGCTGCTCTCTGTCTATGGGTCTGTCTGTAGTTTGCTTGTTAGTTCATTTTGTTCATTAGATTCCATGTATGAGTGAAATCCTATGCCACTTTTCTTTTTCTGACTGGCTTATTTCACTTAGCACAATGCTCTACTTCATGAAAAAGAGGTTATTTCTGTCTTTACTTTCAAGCTGTGTCTCTCTGTCTGTTAAGAAACAGGAAATGGCAGCATCAATCTGGAGACTTGGTTGAACTGAAGAGCTAAAATGAATCTTCTCAGAATCTTTCCAATCTCTCACTGTAGAAACTATTGTGAAGATGGTCAAACAGCCCAAATGCCTTGTGCTGCAGCCAATTTATTCAATACATGCTGGCTGAAATGAATGGTATAGTTAATGTAAGCAGACACTGAACAACTCCCATTTCTAAAGTACATCTAAAAGGAGATAATCATCCCTAAAGTCATTCAAAGTCAGGTAGTCACAGTCATAGCTAAAGTAAGACACTGCTGACTCAAATCTTGTCAGTCTCCAGCAAAATTTTTCCTTCTGCCTAGAATGCCTTTCCACATCCCCACTGGCCACTGTTTCTTCCTCATGAAGGTAGCCTGATACATGGGACCCAGAGAGACATGAGTTCAAAGCCTAACTCTGACATTAATTAGACATTGATTAGATGTGTGGCCTTAGATGAGTTACTTAGTCTCTCTGAGCCTCAGTTTCCTCATCTGCAAAGTGAAAATAGCAACATCTGGATCACAAGTTTCACCAAGGGTTAAGTGCAAAGCTCTGGTTAATGTTAATTTACTCACTTTTATACCTCAAGAAATCCTACTTATTTTTCAAGGCCCACTAAAAATGTCACAACCTCTGTGACACCTTCCCTCACCCTATTTTGCAGATTTAATCACTCCCTCCTTGGCACATTCATAGTACTCTGATTAACCCCCTTTTAGACTACTTCCCACATTAGTTTTCAACAGAATAGAGGCTCTTTGAGGGTACAGTCCATATTGTATTCATTTTAATATGCCCTAATATCTTTTAACAATGCAAGTGCCTAGCATACAATAAATAGTTACTCAATAAATATTTGCTGAATGAGTGTTCAGCTATCAGCAAAGAAGTTATATCAGTTCAATAGTTCAAATAAGCCTGGTGTCATGACCTAATTCAGTGTCATTATTTTAGGGTTTTAGTTTGTTTTTGCACCATTCATCTACAAAGTTCTCCAAGAGGGTAAATAGACCTCTTGGCAAAAGAGGAACCAGTGTGTCTACTTCATTTAGACTTTCAAAAGGCCTTAGACAACTAGGCACAATTCCAAGGGAAACATTCCCTGCAGGCAGGGAACTGTCTCTGCAACCTCTCCAGGTCCACATACTGAAATCCTATCCTTTTCATACTTTTGGTATCAACTCCTTCAGGAAGCCTTTTCTGATTCATCCAACTTCATGGAGTTCCTCTCTCCTTTGAATGGCAGGGGCATTTTACCTGTCCTGTCATGGAACAGAACAGTTTATATATATGAAGCTCCTCGATTATGTGTCCAATCCCCCTACCAAGCAAAGAGGAAGGAACTGGATCTTACCCCTGGTACCCTGCAGTGCCTAGTACAGGGCTGTACAAATAATAGGCTTGTAATAGACAATCAACAAATTGAATATATAGAAGTTCCCTGCTGAGTAGGAGCGACTACATGTAAAAGTCCCACTCTCATAGTCTAAGGTGAATCACCAAGAACACAAATATCTAAGAAGGGGAAGAGGGAAGGAAGGAAATCAGTTTTGGATGAGTGTCTGCTCTTTAAGGAGTTTAATATGCAAAAGGAAAAAAATGATTTGTGTGTCTACTATGTGCTTAGCTCTATGTATTCTGACATGCATTGTCTCATCTGGTTCCCCCAACAACAAAGAGGAGCAGACTTATCAACCCCATTTTTTCTGTTTTATATATAGATGTGTGTATCAGTACCTTTTATTATTTGAGACCTACAGCCAAGAAAAACGCACAGAACCACAAAAAGTTCACAGGATGAAAGGGGTAGAGACCCATGGAAACAGACCATCACAATACAGAGAAATAAGAAAATATTTTTTATTAAAAGGCATTTGAGAAGGTTCTACACTTACAGATTTTTTTAAAGTCTAGTAAGTTTGTTATCGAGGCAGAATTTTAAGGTCCTGTCACTCTTACTGAAATCCATACCCTTTATTCTCAGCTGATGACCTAGTCTCTTTACCATCATGATAAGGGCCATCCTGTATGAGCAATCTAGCTACCTTAAGTCTCCTTTAAAGCCAGGTCTGAGATAACTAGAGGAGCACAAACTTAAGGCCTACACAGGCAAAGCTGGCCACATAAAAATGTGAGGAGTGGGTTTGTGGTAGAAAGCAAGCATGGCATCTAAACAGAGGAGTAGCTACTCAGCTCCTGCTGACTGACCATGAACAAATGCAGGCCCAATGTAGCCAAAGCATCTGGATTCTCAACAGAAACCATAAATTTGGATTTTTTAATATAAAGTCTCCTGGTCATAAATCATTGACACAAAATGCTTAGAATGTTCTATAGGCCAAATATAACACACATATCAATTTGTGCTCTTAATACAAGAAAAGCAAAACAGAAAATTAACTGTTCTGGACTTGACCTCAATATGATGAGCATGTGGTGAAGCTCTCTTGGACTCAGCACTGAAAAGTACTGCCATCATTTCCTGCTATCCTAACCCTTACCCCCGGCACTAGTGACTTCATTTGAGACAAGTGGAGGGCCTTTCCCCAGTCCTTCTATGTCTTGACCCCTATAGTACTTAGGCAATACTGCTCCCCTATATCCCAGTTACTACTGCCTCAACAGGACCAAGTTTGAATTTCCATCTCCTCTGCCTTACATCCAACCACCTTGCTATCGCCAGGAAAGTAACTGGATTTCTGCCATATATCCTACCTTGTCTCTCAGCATTGTGCTTGACTATTTTGAATCCTCTTGAAATACTGTATTCTCGAAAACACAAACGTGAGCATGTTGATTCCCTAATTAAACCCTTCACTCTTATGTTCTCTTCCAGCATGATGTCTAAGCCCCTTCATGACCCAGCCACTGCTGGGAATCTCTCCATCTTCATTTCCCATTAATCTACCATTAACCCCTATTCTTGAGTCAATCAAGCTCTCTATAATGATCTCTGATGCTCCAATGTATTGATATATATTGCTTCCTCTGCCTGGAAAATCTTTTTTTCTTTTTTTAAATTATATTTTTCAATTACAGTATATGTTCAATATTATTTTCTTTTAGTTTCAGGTATACAGCGTAGGGGTTAGTCAATCTGAAAAATCTTTTTACCAGCCCTCATCTCCAAGAAATCTCTACTCCTGTGACCCTCAGCTCAGAGGGCAGTCTTCCAGAACCAGCCACACCAACATGCCCAACTACTGGATGCTCTCCTGATACTCTTCATGAAACTTTCAGAGCACTTATCTCACTACAGTAATTGTCTGGCTCCTCTGATAAACTGTAAATTACTAAAAGATAGAAACTTTTTTTAATTGCTGTTCAAGTATAGTTTTGTCTTTTATCTTTTACTCCCATCCCAGTCCACCCACCCAGCCCTCCCCCCTCCCTCTCATTTCCTCCCAGCCTAGATTTTGTCCATGTGTCTTTTATGCTTGTTCCTGTAAACCCTTCCCCTTGAAATTCCCCTTTCCTTTCCCTTGAAATTCCCCAGAAATTCTCTCCCCTCTTCCCTCTGCACACTGTCAGCCTGTTCTCTATTTTAGTGTCTTTGGTTATATTTTGCTTGCTTGTTTTGTTGTTTAGATTCCTGTTAAAGGTGAGATCATATGGTATTTGTCTTTTACCACCTGGCTTATTTCACTTAGCATAAGGCTTTCCAGTTCCATCCATGCTGTTGCAAAGGGTAGGAGCTCCTTCATTCTTTCTGCTGCATAGAATTCCACTGTGTATATGTACCATAGTTTTTGGATCCATTCATTTACTGATGGGTACCTAGGTTGCTTCCAGCACTTGGCTATCGTAAATTGTGCTGCTATGAACATTGGGGTGCATAAGTTCTCTTGGATTGATGTTTCAGAGTTATTAGGGTATAATCCTAGCAGTAGAATTGCTGGGTCAAAAGGCAAATCCATTTTTAGTTTTCTAAGGAAATTCCATACTGTTTTCCATAGTGGTTGTACCAGTCTGAAACGCCACCAACAGTGCACTAGGGTTCCCTTTTCTCTACAACCTCTCCAACACTTGTTGTTTGTTGCTTTGTTTATGATGGCCATTCTGACAGGCGTAAAGTGGTATCTCATTGTGGTTTTAATTTGCATCTCTCTGATAGCTAGCAATATTGAGCATCTTTTCATGTGTCTCTGGATCCTCTGTATGTCCTCCTTGGAGATGTGTCTGTTCAAGTCCTTTGCCCATTTATTAATTGGGTTGCTTGTCTTCTTAGAGTGGAGTTGTGTAATTTCATTATATATTTTGGAGATTAAACCCTTGTCTGAGGTGAAACTTATTTTTTAAATCTCTATATCCTTACTCTCCAGCTTAGGGCATGGCATGATACAGAACCAACACTTAAAATATTTGTCAAATGACTGTGAATTTCCTATATTGATTAATGAGGGTCCTAATACCAAAAAAGTACCCTTCCCAGAGCAGCTTGGTATTAGACAAAAACAGCATGGGACACACAGAAAAGGATCTGCAGGACTTAAGCAAGGAGAAAAATATAGAAATCTGGAATGGACCAGTACAGCAACAATTTCTAAATCACACGGAACTATGTTTCCCCCCATTCCTTAGGAAAGAGGAAACTGGAAATCAACATTAGAACCCAACAATATATAATCTATAGTTTGACATTGATAATTTAATTCACATTAAATTCTCTATAACCCTTCCCTACATTGAACCATTTCAGCTAAGTCATTTTCTTGTCTTCACACACTATTAGCTGGATTACCTGGACTTTACCTGGCAAATAGAGTGAAGATTTTGGCGACCACACTGCTGGTGGGAATGTAAATTGATATAGCTACTATGGAAAACACTATGGAGGTTCCTCAAAAAATTAATAATAGAACCATCATATGAACCCAGCAATCCCTCCTGTGCATATCTACACCAGAAATTTGAAAGCACTCGCAAAGATATATGTACCCCTATGTTCACTGTAGCATTATTCATAGTGGTCAAGGCATGAAAACAACTTAAGTGTCCTTCAATGAATGATTGGATAAAGAAAATGTGGTAGATATATACAATGGAATACTGCCCGGCCATAAAAAAGATGAAACATTGTCATTTGCAACAGCATACTAAGAGAAATAAGCCAGGTGGAAAAAGAACAGTATGACTTAATTCACGTTTGGGATATTAAACAGAAAGCAAAAAACAAACAAACTCATAGGTACAGACAACAGTATTATGGTTATCAGAGGGGAAGGGGATGGGGGGAAGACTAAGAGGATAAAGGGAGTCAAATATAGCCTTTGCATTGTGTGTATACAATAATGTATACAGACATTGTATTACCAAATTTTAAATCTGAAATTTATATGTTAAGTTTATATTAACCAGTATTACTCCGATTAATTTAATTTTGTTTTAATTTTTAAAAATTTAAGTGATTTCGATGCCTACAGCAGGAAGGCCAGGAAAGGAACAGACTTTGCCAAGGGGGCTTCAACGAGGCTTATCTCCACTTGGGAGTGCTACCAGGACCACATTCACAGTCCTTGCCACATTTGTTACTCACAGCTACCCTGAACACTAAGCAAAGGAGGTATCATTATCCCTGGTTCAGAAATGAGGAAACAAAAACTGCAAGGTTACATGACTAGAATATTCTCATCTTTTTTGAGGCCCCCAAGCATAACAACAGCAGTTTCATTAATATTCCTGCACCTGTTTTAACCCAGTCCTGCCCATGGTAAACCCCAAATGTGGGAGTTAAGAGGTCTCAGAAATTATCTGGTTCAATTCTTTGTGTTTAACAGAGATCTTGTGTTTCCATAGCTTCTACCAGTCTGAGGGAGGAAAAACAAAGGGCGATGTCTAGAGACCAGCTCTTAAATCCCTTGGTTTCCCCAGTGGGGGTGCCAGGGACATCATGTGCTCTTGCTGACCACTGAGAACCTCCTTTGCAGTTGCTGGTGCACCTATGCTTCACTCATGACCTTACCTTTAAACAATACTGCTGTGGCCCCTCACCTCACTGTGTTTGGATGACAAAACCTGATGCCCAGACTAGTGATATTATTTGTCCTATGACTCCTAGAGAAGTGAGGGGCAGATCCAGGACATCACATCAGTTTTTGAACTGCTAGTGCAGAGTTGTATCTACTATACCATGCTGTGTCCAAAAAGGAGACAGACACTGGGGACACGCAGAACAGTATCTTATCACAGTAAGACCTTTTGTCACTTTCACTTTGAATATCAAATATAGCACTCTGTCAAAGCTGTAAAATGGAATCTTAACATATGGAAAAATTTTTAAATCAAAAGGACTGTATAAAAATTAAAAATAAAATCAGATACCCAAAGAGAAAAATTAAAGACAACATGCTGTTCTGGAAAGAGGGTGATAGACAAATCACAAAATTGTGTGTATCAGCAAAACCACTTCTCTTAATTCTAGCTCCAGTAACCATTTGCAAAAGAAACATTCACATGCTCCTCCCTCAGGGAACCTGTATGAGTAGTTAGCTCGCCTCATGGCAAGCTAACAGGGGAAAGGACAGGGGAAAAACTCACAAGAGGTGAACTTGAAAGAAACTGAGGACTACAGCTCTAAGCAGAAAGTGACAGAGCCCTCAGTCAATTTGGAGAAATTAACTGTGTCCACATTAATTTCTTTTTGTTGTAGTCCAATATGCATTACCAAGTGTTTTAAGATAGATGAGGACAGGGGTTTGGTTCTGGGTCCTGCAAGGATACAGAGAGAACGTACCAGAATAGTGTCTCAGGAAAAGAAGGAAGTTACAGCAAGTTCCAAAACACCCCAGAGTGTGTATGTATGTGTGCATGCACACATACATGCACACATACTGTGGGCTAGGACTTACAGAGCTATATAATGGATATTTTATAGATATAATGCCTATAGATGATTGTGTGCATGTACATGTCTGTATATATACCTATATATACATACAATATACGATATGTGTGTATATACTATATGTGTGTATAAAGTTACTTATAGGTATTTTTAACTATAAAATGTCCATTAAATAGCCCTACAGGGCCTAGTTCACAGGACATACTAAACTAAGTTGACACAATATTAATAATAGTCAATACTTATTAAGCATTCTTCATGCATTATCTCCTTTAATCTGCCCAATAAATATGTGAAGTATGCACTATCACTGTACTCTTTACTGCTGGCACAGAAAGGTGAAGTGACTTGCCCAATATCATATAGCTTGTAAGCGAATGAACTGGAGATTTACCCACTGACTACAAAACTGAGCTCTAAACCACTATGCCATAAGGCCTCTCAATCTCTGGGTTTTATTACTTACTAAATACATATCTCTCTACTTCAGAAAGAGATACAGAGTTTTTCTTTATTTTCTAATAGTATAGCTTCTATTTATTGAGCATGTTCTGTAGGCCAGGCACCATTCTAGGTACCATATTATTTCATCTAACCTGTACAACAACCCAATGAGGTATGTACTATTGCTATCCCCAAGTTACAAATGAGGATATTGAGGCCCAGAGTAGTAGAGTAATTGTTCAAAATTACAGAGAAAATGGTATAACAGCCTGAAATCAATGCGAGAGGTTGCATAATGAGTCTCTTTACCTGCAGTCATACTTGGTAGAATCAGCCAGTAAGTAGTGTGCTGATGAATGTTTAATCACTGATCTCCAGGAAAACAAAAAGAAAGGGCCCTCAACTCCAGGAACGCAAGACAAAGTAAGCACAATTTACCCTATCTCTCCTACTTAATGCAGCTATAAAACCTGGCCAGATTCATGGAACAGCTATTTGAAGATGCTTAAATATAGATAGTAGCAGGGAGATTGAGGAAGAAAACAAGAATCTAAAGTATCACCCGACTGTCTTGGGAACCGCTCTGCCTGGTTTTTCAGGAGTTGTAACTACCCCCCATGGCTAAGGCTGAGTGAGCGACCTCCATAATGCAAGCCACAAGGAGACAAAGCTCGTCTCTGGTAGCAAACACTGCTTCTGCTTCATCCCTCCTACTCCCAAAGCATGGTAAGTTAGTCCATGATGGGTAAGATTCCTCAGAGAGAGGGGCAATCTAAGCCAGACACCATCACTTGGGAGGCCATCATGGAAGGACTCAGGGGACTGTGACAAAGAGGAAGTGATGGACCTTCACCACCGCCCCCCCCCCCAGCTATTCTGACATAGCCCAAGTCCCCATGTCCTCTGGGAGAAGCACTTCCTGGCTCTAATCCACTGAAGCCTGAAAACCTATGATGGGGGAAGCAGTGCAGCCCCTTGCCTGGCTACAGTGGGATCTGGGGTAAATCTGGCATAAGAAAGAATTCGTAAAAGTCTTATGAAATCTGCTTTGCTAACAGGGCTTTCATTCATATGTTAAGAGTCTGAGCAGGAAATGAGCATCTCTCCCAAAGTTTCTGCAACCCCCTTTCCTGACAGACACCGACTCAAACTAAGCCTTCAGATTTCTTTGAAATGTTATCTACTGTTTGATCCTTACCACCTGTATTCCTGTATGTTACAACCCAATAAAAGCCCCTGGAGGAAGGGGCTCCTGGCCTTTTTCTTCTGAGAAACTGGCCACCTCTCCTACCCAAGCAGATCATATCTTGGTAGTGTTACTTTCATCCATGGCAGATGGGGGGGACTTGCAGGCAAAGTCACCCCCACACAACTGATGGTGAGTTTAACATTTTTTTGGCTGTGGCATCCCCCAGCTTATACACAACACAGCCTGAAACCCAATACTGGGCATCAATGCAAACAGAGAAAGCTCTAGGAGAAACTCTCTAGTCCTCACTCAAGGACCTGAAAGAGGAACATTTAATGGTCAAAGAGGTTTTCTTTTATCTCTGTCCATTCTCTCATGGCCCAGACCCCAAGCAACCAAATGACTGTGGTGGAAGAGGAGCTTGCATGGGCCAAAACTTCCTTTTTGATCAGTGGAGCTATGGCCCATATGGACAAATCCCCACTGTTGTCTTGTTGTTATGTTCTTCTGTCCTCCCACTGCTTGGCCCTGGAAGTGGGCAGAGGCAGAGAGAGGAAGAAGCTTAGGGAAATGATGCCATAAGATGGCTTATAGACTTCTGGACTCACCCCTGAGCTGTGTATGTGTGGATCTGATCCTGATCACCCTGAACCCAATGACCATGCCAAAAACTTTGAGAACTGAACCACAAGAGATATTACTATCCAGGTTCCTACACTGACCACCAGGTAAATACAGTTGTGACAGATCCAAATAATAGTATGAAGGATTTGAAAATACTGCAGATAGAACTGAAATTGGAACTACAGCCCAGAAATATGGGCTGAAAATTGCAACCCAAACCTAACCATATTGATTATGTGCTAATATATTAATACCTTTCATAGGACTTAAACAATACCCAGAGTCTTATAACATAATATTCAAAATATCCAGAATGCAGTCCCAAAATACTTAGTTATACAAAGAACCAGGAAAATCTCAATTCACATGAGAAGAGACAGTTGATGGATGCCAGTGTTAAAATGATACTATGTTGTTGTAATTATCTGACTGTAATATTAAAACAGCTATTATAATATGTTCCTGCAACCAATCATGAACATTCTTTAAACAACTGGAAAAATGGAAAGTCTCAAAAAAGAAATAGAAGAGCCAAATGTAGAGTTTAGAATTGAAACCTACAATAACCAAAATTAAAAATTCACTCTATGGGATCAATAGCATGTTGGACATGACAAAGGAAAAAGCCAGTAAATTAAAGATATTATCAATATAAATTACCCAGTCTGAACAAGAGAAAGAAGTTGAAAAAATAAACATCCCTGATTTGTGGTGTTTGGTGAGTTCCATAGTGAGAAAATACTACCATACTGGCCAATGTTAAGTACCAACAGGACATCACTGGATGCAGATTTGGGGAGAGATGCTCTTACCTACAAATATCTCCCAACCTCCAAGGCAAAACCAGTAATACTAGAGTCTCAGCCTTCAGACCACACATAGACTGAAGCTACTGATCTACCTGTTAGGCACTCCCAACCCAATCTAAGCTGTCCTTATTGTTCTCCTCAACCTCATTTTAAATGGATAAGCATGCGCAGAAAGCATACAGTGTGACTGCCAGAGGCCAGTCCCTCCTGCTTTACTCTTTACAGGAGGCTTCTTTGTGAGGGACAGCATTTCCTCACAAGGGAAATGAGCTGAATGAACCCAGCTAAAACCAAGAGTGTTTCTCAAACTAGCAGCCTGATGGCTAACACAGGTAAAATGTGAAAAACATAACCTAAATGAGCAATATACCCTATACAGAGTAGCAAGGCTGAGCTTAGACTTGATCCTTGGATTCCATCTGCAGTGTCATTACATTCTTGAGCTTTTCTCCAAAAACCACTGGAGAATACAAACCCAAGTTAGGATTATGCAGCACTCTTAAGAAAGGCTGGAAAGCAAGGCAGGCTGCAAGTTCCAAGGACAGGGATCCTACTCTGCATAAGAGTTGGTTATTTGGTAACTTAGAGTAAGGATAGTTCTGAGATTATTACACGGATTATGAATTCTGAGATTCTGGGTTCCACTGCATCCAGGATCAAAGACCAAAAGTTCCTGAAATGGCTTAGGAGTAATAGATTCCCCACGGCCACAAATACCCCAGAAAGGCTCTTTCTAACCTAACCACCTTAAACTGTACACATTAACATGCAAAGTTTCAAAGAGAACAAACACTTTCTCACGGTCATGTCATAACTAATGAGTTAGAACAAACAGAGAGGTCTCCAGATTCCCACTCCCGTGCTTTTTTCTTGACATCATACTTCCTTTTACACTTCCTTCCCTGAACAAGATTTATCTGACCAGTGGTTACAGGGATTTAAAAAAGTCCTTGTGTGAGTTAGAGGAGAATTAAAAGGCAAAAAAAATTAAAAACCTAGATGGGCTGGCTACACCTGACTGATAGCATCAAGGAGGAGTTCAAGCTAGTGGTATTGTTGTTTAAGTCAGAGAATGGAAACTTGTTACGAATTAGGGAATCTGGACAGACCCCAATAACAAATTAGCAGGCACAGTGCTTTGAGAAGTGCTCAGGGTGCAGCTGCAATGTTATTACAGAGCTGTTGGGAAATCTCAGTGCCCAAGGTGGTGGTGAACACATCCTCGGTGCTCCCTACCACCACCCTTCCTCTGCAGCATACACTGCCAAGTCTGGCCAATTGTTTGACAAGGCAGCTGTGTGCATGCCTGTTAATTACACTGTGGGGCATCAAAGTGCAGTGTCAGGCAGCTGCCTAGAATATCAAATGGCTGCTCATGGAACAGACTGGCTATAAGTGCTCTCTTTAGAGAGGTCATACAACAGCTGACTCCCCCTCCTCCAGCCCCCGCCAATGCAGTCCCCTTTAAAGTCCTATTATGAAGGCTGCAATGATATATTTTCACAGCATTAGATTAGAATCCATAATGGAACCAGTGTTGCTGATCTTTCTGAAGTGCCTGGATGGGATGAATGCAAATGTTATCTTACATTTCTACATCTTCTAACACTAGTATCCCCTCGAAACTCACATACCCTTTGAATTTATATATTTAGCCCATCTGATTAGAATTAGTTGGAAATATTAAGACTTCTTCCAAAATAATGAGAGCTAAAACTTACATAGGACACTTTATCATAAGTCCATTTACTCCTCCAAAGAACCCCAGGTAGATGCTATTATTATTGCCATTTTACATATAAGGAAACTGAGACTTCAAAGTTAAATAATTTCTCCAATATCACATAGCCAGTGTGCAGCAGAGCTAGTATTCCAACTTAGGCAACATGGCACCACCATGCTTTCTAACCACTCTATACTGCTTCAAACAAAAATGGTTCAGGCCCATCATTCAATATCTATCCCACATATGTAATATGCATGTATTTGTTCTTTTGTTCTCCTGCCTCTCTTTGGACAATGCAATAAGCATTTTCTCAGAATCTAAGTACAAGGAGGAAAAATTCACTTCTGAATAGATTGAACAAAGAAGGCTTCATGGAGTAGGCAAGTTTTCAGTTGGATGTTGAAAACGTCAGGAGTCGGAGGGGGTGGGGCATATTGGGCAAAAGAGTCAATGTGAGTAAATTCACACAGGTATGAAAGTTCACAGGAAATAAGTAAAGCTGTGAGGCTGGGCTTGTGTGCCAGGATCACAAAGAGATCTGGCTCTGATGTGAAGGGTGGATTAACAGACTAGTGAGGATGGGGAGGAAGTGGAGGAATAAGAGGGAAAAAAAGGTGAAGTGTATGTGTTTTCTTTGTGCATGTAAAATAAACAGAAATAAACTGATGGTCATTTATTCACAGTTTTCTTCCTCCTTCTTCCACCATGGTTTCATCTGTCCATCACATTAATAACTGCTAAGCTATGCCTGATGCTGCTGAATTCACAATTCTGTGCAAGTTAAAATTCAAATGATTAAAATTTTTATTTGTATTCCCCTAAAAACAGGATTAAATTTCTTACAGAAGTCTGATAACTAATGGAATGCTCTGGCTTACTGAAAACCCCCTGAAATGTAGCCACAGTTGAGACTCTTCCACAATTATAAAGCTTACTCTTTTCTACCCTCCAACTCTTCTTTTCCTTTTAAAAAAACTGAGATAAAATTTATATAGAGTAAAACTCACTGTCTTGTTAGTTCTATAAATGTTGACAAACCGCCAATAAAATCAAGATATAGAGCAGATCCATCACTTTTCAATTTCCCTCATGCCACCCTTTGTGGTCAAACTCTGCCCCTATCCCACAGCTCCTGGCAACTACTGATCTGTTTTTGTCCCTACAGTTCTGGCCTTTTCCAGAGTGTCACATAATGGAATCATATAGTGTAGAACAATTTGAACCTGGCTTCTTTCACTTAGCATAAAGCACTGGAGTTTTATCCAAGCTTGTATGTGAATCAGAAGCTTTTTCATTTTTATTGCTGAGTAGTATTCCATTTTATAGATATAGTACATTTTTTAACCATTCACCATTTGTAAGATATTTGGTTTTTTTCCAGCTTTCAGCAATTATGAATAAAGCAACTATTACCATCTGTGTACAGGTTTTTGTGTAAATACAAGTTTTCATTTCAGTTGGTTAAGCACTTACTGATAAAGGGCTTGTTCTCAAAATAGATCAAGAACCGTGAAATCTCAGTAATAGGAAAAAAAGTAACCCCAATTTTAAAAAGACAAAATATTTGAGCAGACACTTCACCTAAGAAGATATACAGATGTCAAATAAGCAAATGAAAAATGCTAAATATTATATATTGTTAGGGGAATGTAAATTAAAACCAAAATGATATACTACCATATCATCTATTAAAATGATTAAAAACTGACAATACCAAGTGCTGAAGAGCATGTACACCAACAGAAACTCTTGAACATTCCTGGTGGAAATGCAAAATGGTACAGCCATTTTGAAAAACAATTTAGCAGTTTCTTATAAGTTAAACATAAACCTACCATACAATCCAGCAATCCTATGCCCAGGTATTTACTCAAGTGTTTTTAAACAAATTTTTAAAATGAAATTTTTTCTGCCTCCTTAATCAGAGTATAGTGAATATAATCTAATTGTTTCTGATTACTTAAGTTTAGCATTATACACAGTAATGGATTCTACTGGGATCTTGCTTGCATGTCTGCTTTCCAAACCAAAAAAAAAAAAAAAAAATGTCTACATTATGGGCTAAGTACTAGAATACATATAGAGAGGCAAGATAGTTCCTATTTTAAAGGTGGAACTGTGCTCAAGGCTCTTGTGGCCCACATACTGTTTGCCCCTTCACTCAATGGCCACAGACGGCTCAGCTTGTCTCAGTATTTATGTCTTTTCTACTCCTCCCTTGCATTCAAACTTTTGGCTGTTATTTCTTCTGGCTCTCAGTGGACCTTGTACTAATAGTCTCTCATTTAATTTGCTGTAGTGCAGCAAGCCAGATAATGAAGTCTATCAGAATTATGTACAAAATAAGGTTACTGATTAAAGTTAGGATCTGATGGCCTGTCCTGATGCTTGTCCGGCAGTATAAAGTTCATGGTCTTTGTGATAGTTCCTTTGAAATCTCAAAGTCCTTTTTTTTCTTTCCTTCCTGGTTTCAGCCTTGTAGCAAGGCCATTTTAAATTGCTGGAAGTTTAAAGTACAGATAAAGGGATGTTACCACAGTTTACACCTCTCTGGTCTAATGTGTTGAAATACTTGCTTTATCTCATGCTAGACAGAAGGACAAATGGACCTTGTCTAAGGGACAATCTAAAGGAACTAGATTTACATAAATTTAATGAAGTTAACAACAGAGCAATAAAGAACAGAATACAATGACCAAAAAGTAAGACCTTTTAGAATAAAAAAATGAGGAAAGATAAAATATATGCCAAGTTCTGCCTCCTACACTCAGAAGCCTCTATTTCTCATTGGGACTACTATAGTTCAAAGAAAGTGCAATTTTTTTAAAGTATGCATATTCCATCTCCTGTCCCTCTTGAATTGAAAGTCACTCAATACAAGCATCAGCATCTCACTATACCATGCAACTGTTCCCTTACATTTGAATGGTTGGTAAGCACACAAAGGTGCTGAATTACCACTAAAGTTTAGCAGTAGCAACATTTGTTCTAAAGATGCTTTTCCCTCCTCTCCCCTCTTGTTAAAGAGTAAGTTTTCAGAAAATGAAGTTAAAGAAAATATTTACCTTTTAAAACAACCTCTACTCTTCCAAACCCACTTGGATATTCTATTGTCTTTTTTTTTAACTGGCAGCCTTTAGGCAAGGTCTACTAGAAAAAGGAATCTAAGACTCATCTTTGCTTTGTGCCAAACATGTTGTCTCAAATACATCAGCGATTTTCATTCCAAATAAGGGTTCAGTCACTTACTGAATAAAATAATTTTCCACAACACAGGAAATGAGGAGATTAGATATTCTATCAGATGGGCAACTGAACAAACAGGGATCCAGGTGGCTAATGTCACAGGGATGAAGGCACCCAGGGGAATAAGGAGGCTTCTGGCTTTCAATGGCCTTCTCTTCATCAACATCCAACACAATGTAATTGCATTTCCACCACGAAGGCAGCATTTTTCCTACCAACCCCCAGATAATAATCTATTCTAACATAAGGCAGTTTCTTTAGAAGGACACAATTTATTGGGATACTGAGCTATTTATTTTCTTCCTTTCCCTTAAATATCTCTCTTTAACCCTAGTCTCTTTTTAAAAATCCCTCTCTTTCTTGGGCATTTCCAGGCAGAGGTCACAAAGATAAAAAGAAATAGGCCCCTTTTACTTCTACATAAGACTTTAAAAGGTTGAAAAATTATTTTGCCAGTTTTATTTTAATAAAAATTGACTGGAGCATTTTTCTTCTGAGAAACATCATTTCCAAGCTCTGCTTCTGCTGTAACTGCATGCTTTTAAAAAAAAAATCTCTAAATGACTTTGTGTCAGTGAAGTGACTTATAGCATTCACCACCCATGAAAAATGGTTCATTTCTGTTATGTGCATTTAGGTAACTATCCTCTATGCACCATCAATTTCATTCAATTAAATAACACAATATTTTATGTTTATGGAATATGCAACCATATCCCTTCCCAGGTTGAGCACTGCGTTGGTCATGGTGTGCTGTCTTAAAAACCCTTAAATCATTTAAATGAAATATTGTTAGTTCTTTTAGGTTTGGTTATGTTTTCGTATCATGATTATGTTTTTGAAATGAATTGTTATATTTTAGAGGCACATACTGAAATATTTATGTATGAAATTATAGGATGTCTGGGATTTCCTTCAAAATAACAGGGCAGAAATAGGCATAAAGATGAAATAAGAGTGGCTATAAGATTACAACTGCAAAAAATCACAACTGCTGCAGCAGGGGATGCCTATATGAGGAGTTGTCTATATGAGGAGCAGGGGATGTCTATATAAGGAGTTGTATATGTTTAACATTCTCCACAGTAAAAAGTCAAAAACCTTTCAACACTCTGATACCTAGAGAAGTAGCAACTTCCAGCCTGCCTTTCAAACACTTCATTAAACCTTGCATTTGCAGAGTTAATTTTTAAACCTAATGTCTACCTATTCCCATTCATGCAACCTATGCACTAACCAAACTGGACAACAGAAAATTCCCTGAACATACCTGGGACATCCCCACTTCTGGATTTTAGCACAGTTCATCTCCTCTACTGGAAATATCTTGCCTTTCCCACCTCTATCTCTACCTGTCAAATTCTATCCAGTCCCACATCAAATACCACTTGTTCCATGAAGAATTGTATTACTTGACCACCAGAAATTGAATTGCTCTCCCAACATATTCACTTTGTTTTGTTTCTTTAAGTAATTATTAAATTATTACCCCATTAAGTAATATATAAACTTAATTAGTAATTTTTCATAAAAATAATGATTTGGTATGGTTTAGTGTCAAATGGTATTATGTCAAAATATTACTGAATAATTCCTGACACAGAGCACTGTGATTCATTCTTACAGCACTATGTAAAAGACAGAATTTGGTCCCAAATTGAGTATACTTGCACTTAACTTCTAATTAAGAATTTGAGCTCTGACTGGTGTGGCTCAATGGGTTCAGTGTCATCCTGCAAACCAAAAGGTCACCGGTTTGATTCCCTGATCAGGGGACATGCCTGGATGCCTGAGTTGCAGACCAGGTCCCAAGGTCAGGGGTGTGCAGGAGGCAAACCATCAAGGCTTCCTTCTCACATTGATGTTTCTCTCTCCCTCTCCTTTATTTCCCTTCTCTCTAAAAATAAATAAATACCTTCTGGCAAAGATGGAGACATAGGTAGACACACTGTGCCTCCTAACACAACCAAAAGAAGGACAACAATGAATTTAAAACAAAAAGCAACCAACCAGAACTGATAGAAAGTTGAATTGTATGGAAGTCTGACAACCAAGGAGTTAAAGAAGAAACATTCATCCAGACCAGTAGGAGGGGCAGAGATGGGCAGCCAGGTGGAGAGGACTTGCAGCAAGGCAGTGGCTGGAGGACCAGGGCAGGCAAGGTGGTGGATGGCAGACCAGACAAGATGGCAGCTGGCAGACAGGGTGGCCCCACATTCACATGCAGATCAACTGGGAGGAACAACTGAGGACTGAGATAGACCTTGCAACCCAGGGTTCCAACATAACGAAATAAAATGTCAAAGCCTCTGACTGGAAACACCTGTGGGGGTTGAGGCAGCAGCAGAAGAAATTCCCAGCCTCACAGGAGAGTTTGCTGGAAAAACCCACAGGGTCCCAGAATGTACACAAACCCACCCACCCAGGAATCAGCACCAGAAGGGCCCAATTTGATTGTGGGCAGCAGGAGAAGTCATCAAAAACCTGCAGACAGTGGAGCAAATGGCACTGTTCCCTCTTGGATTGTCCCCCACATACAGTGTCACAACGCAGCCCCTAGTGAAAACCCAAGGCTCTGCCCCTTACTATGTAACATGCCTGCTGAGACAAGAAAAAGGGAGGGCCCAAATGAAAGAATAGATCAAAGCTCCAGAAAAAATACAACTAAGTGATAAAAAGATAACCAACCAATCAGATGCACAGTTCAAAACACTGGTAATCAAGATGCTCACAGAATTGGTTGAATTTGGTTGCAAATTAGATGAAAAAATGAAGGCTACACTAATTGAAATGAAGAATAATGCACGGGGAACCAATAGTGATGGAAAGAAAACTAAGACTCAAATCAATGAACTGGACCAAAAGGAAGAAAGAAACATTCAACCACAACAGAATGAAGAAACAAGAATTCAAAAAAAAATTAGGAGAGTCTTAGGAACTGCCAGGACATCTTTAAATGTTCCAATATTCGACTCATACGTTTGCCAGAAGGAGAAGAGGAAGGGCAAGAAGCTGAAACCTTATTTGAAAAATTTATGAAGGAGAACTTCCCCAATCTGGCAAAGGAAATACACTTTCAAAAAGTCCAGGAAGCTCAGAGAGTCCCAAAGAAGGTGGACCCAAAGAGGAACACACCAAGGCACATCATAATTATATTAGCCAAGATGAAAATGAAGGAGAGAATCCTAGAAGCAGCAAGACCTAAGGGGACAGTCACCTACAAAGGAGTTCCCATCAGACTGTCAGTGGATTTCTCAAAAGAGACCTTACAGGCAAGAAGGGGCTGGAAAGACGTATTCCAAGTTATGAAATCCAAAGACCTACATCCAAGATTGCTCTATCCAGCAAAGCTTTCATTTAGAATTAAAGGACAGATAAAGTGCTTCTCAGATAAGATCAAATTCAAGGAGTTCATCATCACCAAGCCCTTATTGTATGAAATGTTAAAGGGACTTATCTAAGAAAGAGAAGATAAAAAATATGAACTATAAAATGACAACAAATTCACACCTATTAAAAACTGAACCTAAAACAAAAGCAAAAACAAAAACAAACTAAGTAAACATCTGGAACAGGAACAGAGTCACAGAAATAGAGATCACATGTAGGGTTATCAATGGGGGAGTGGGAGAAGGAGAGAGAGGGGAAAGGTACAAAGAATAAGTAGTATAAATGGTAGGTATGAAATAGACAGGGGGAGGTTAAGAATAGTATAGAAAATGTAGAAGCCAAAGAACTTATATGTACAACCCATGGGCATTAACTAAAGAGGGGGAATGCCAGTGGGAGGGGGTGTGCAGGATAGACTGGAATAAAGGCAGGATGGGACAACTGAATAGCATAATCAACACATTTTTAATATAAATAAATAAATAAATTTTTAAGAATTTTATTGATGGCAGGGAAAGCATGATATTATCAATGAATATTTACTAGATGCCCATCAAAATATAAAACTTCCCAGGAATACTCATAACCATTTGTACAGTAATAGTTTCTATCACTCCAGGACTTTCAATCTAATCCTCAAAATAGATGCAGATGAAACAAACTCAGATTGGCACAAAAACACTCATATTTTAAGAGTAAGCACATTTGGATCTCACCACCTACTCCACCCTCCAACACTTCAGTTTCCTGAGTGAGTACTGTGGCCAACAGAGAAGCTTCCATCTTGGAGCAGGACCTGTATGGTCAGAGGAGCCCAGCAGCCCAAGCAGCCACAGAGTCACCTAGCCCCCAGACTGACTGCCAGAGTGGCAAAACCACCTCAAAAATGGAAAAGCAACATCATTTTCAATAGCCAAGATATGGAAGCAATCTAGGTGTATATCAGTAGATAAATGAATAAAGAATATATGGCATCCAGTCAAGATGAAGACTTGAGTAAACACGCTTCACCATCTCACACAAGCACAGAAAGAATTACAGCTAGATCTCAAAACAAATAACACCCAGAACCACAAGAATTGTGCTGTATGGAAGTCCAACAACCAAGGATTTAAAGAAGCCACATTCATCCAAGAGGGTACCTTTGCTAAAATAGGCCACACTACTAATACAGGGAGTCAAAACAGCTCTATCTAACACACAGAAATAAACACTGGGAGGCTGTCAAATTGAGAAGACAAAGAAATATGGCCCAACTGAAAGAACAGAACCAAACCCCAGAAAAACAACTAAATGAAACAGAGATAGCCAGCCTATCAGATGCAGAGTTCAAAACACTGGTGATAAGGATGCTCAGAGAACTCATTGAGTATGGCAAATGCATAAGGAAAGAAATAAAGGCTATACTAGTGAAATAAAGAAAAATCCACAGGGAGCCAACAGTGGAGGGGATGAGCCTGGGATTCAAAACAGTGATTTGGAACATAAGGAAGAAACAAATATTCAACCAGAACACCACAAAGAAAAAAGAATTTAAAAAAAGAGGATAGTACCCTGGCTGGTGTTGACCAATGTATTGAGAGCTGGCCTGCAAACCAAAGAGTTGCCAGTTCAGTTCCCAGTCAGGGCACATGCTTGGGTTGTGGGCTGGGTCCCCAGTTAGGGGCCTGTGAGAGGCAACTGATCCATGGACCTCTCACACATCGATGTTTTTTTCCCTCCCTTTCTCCCTCCTCTCCCCTTTCTCTAAAAATAGATAAACAAAATCTTTTTTTTAAAAAAGGACAGTATAAGGAGCCTCTAGGACACCTCCAAATGTACCAACATCTGAATCATAGGGATGCCACAAGGAAAGGAACAGCAACAAACTGAAAACTTATTTGAAAAAAAAATAATGAAAGAAAGCTTCCTTAATTTGATTAAGGAAATAGACATAAAAGTCCAGGAAAACAAGTTTGACCCACAGAGGACAACATCAAGACACATAATTAAAATTCCAAAGGTTAACTATAAAGAGGGAATCTCAAAACCAACAAAAGAAAATCAGATAATTACCTACAAAGGAGTTCCTATATGACTATCACCTGATTTCTCAAAAGAAACTTTGCAGGCAAGAAGTATTCAAAGCAGTGAAAGCAAGGACCTACAACCTAGATTACTCTATCCAGAAAAGCTATCATTTAGAATGGAAGGGCAGATAAAGGGCTTCCCAAAGAAGGTAAAGCTAAAAAAGTTCATCATCATCAAGCTATTATTACATGAAATGTTAAAGAGACTTAAGAAAAAAAGATCAAAACTATGAACATTAAAATAGCAATAAATTCACAACTATCAACAACTGAATCTAAAAAAAAAAAAAAAAAAAACCAGGCAAACATCCAGAAGAGGAACAGAATCATACCTATGGAGATCACATGGAGGGTTATCAGCTGGGAGTGGGAAGGGAGAGAATGGAGGAAAAGATGTGGGGATTAAGAAGCATAATTGGTACAAAATACACAGGGGGATATCAAAAATAGTATAGGAAATGGAGAATCCAAAGAACTTATATGTACAACCTGTGGACATGAACTAAGGGGGGATTGCTGAAGGGAATGTGGCTACCAGGAAGAGGAGGGTAAAGGGGAAAAAACTGGGACAACTGTAATAGCATAATCAATAAAATACATTTTTTTAAAAGAAAAAAAAGAGTAAGCACATTTGACATGGGAAATTTTCTCATATATTAAGTTAAAAAAAGCAGGATACTGAAGTGTATATATAATATGATCCTTATTTTGAAAGAAAAAGCTATGTTTCTATATATACCTAGAAAAAAGAAAAATGAAATACAATGTTATCAGTAGTTATCTCTAGGTAATGGTATGATAAGTGATTTTTCTTCTTTTTGTTCATCTGTATCCCTAACTTTTTTACAATAAGCAGCTATTATTTACATAATTGGCAGGGATGATAGTTAAAACTATATTTGAAAAATTAAATCACTGTCATTCCTTATACCAAATGGATTAAATTTTTTAATCTCAAATGATAGAACCATAAACATACTAGAAGAAAATATGTGTAATGTTTTTAATAATTCCAGGAAAAAAAAGACCCAAGATTCCATATATCCCAAAAGCCATAAAAACAAAAATTAATTTGACTATATAATCTAAAAATACTGCATCACAAAAAAAAATCATTATCAAGAAATCAAAAGACAACCTGGAAAAAACAGCAACACAAACCAAAGACAAAGGCCTACTTTCCTTAATATATAAATGTTCCTAAATATCAATAAGACCAAGGCCCAAAACCCAATTAAAATTTGGGCAACAGATGAATGTAGATAATCCACCAAAAAAAGGTTAATATAAATTTCTCTTAAACATATTTATATGTTCAATCTCATTCATGAGGGAAATGCAAACTAAATCTAGAGTATATTGAACATAATATATGTCAGATAAAGAAAGATATAAAATTTTGATAACACATTTTTCTTTTGCAACAATGTGAGGAAACAGGCACTGCCATACATTACCGATAGAATTAACAATTCTTTTGACCTCGGTGAAGACAATTTGAAATTTCTATCAAAACTAAAAAAGCAGAACTTCCAGCCAAGATGGAGGCATAAGTGGAAATACTGTACCTCCTCGCAAAACCAAATTTAAGGACAACAAAGATTTAGGAACAAAAACACAACCATACAGACATAAAATTGAACTGTACTGAAGTCCAACAACAACAAACCATTCATCCAGACTGGTAAGAGCAGTGGAGTCCGCGGCCAGCAGAGAGAGGTCCTGGCAGGAAGAGGTGGTGGTTAGCAGACTCAGGTGCAAGGAGGAAAAGAGGAAACCCAGTAAGGTGCACTAGGCAGTTGGCTGAGTGCGAAACATTCCTGCACAGATAAACCAGACCAAAAAAAATGGGCAGTGAGACAACTGTGAAACCCAGGGCCCCAGTGATGGGAAATAAAGCCTAAAAGCACTAATTAAAAACACTTGTGGGGGTTGAGGTGCTAGGAGAGGCTCCCAGCCTCACAGGAGGTTTGTTGGAGAGTCCCACAGGGTCCTAGAACATACAAAAGCCCACTGACCCAGGAACCAGCACTAGAAGGGCCCAATGCTTGTGGGAAGCAGCAGAGGAGACCAAAATCCAAGAGAGAGTAGAACAAATGCCATCATTCCCTCTCTGACCCCACCCCCACATACAGCATCACAGTCCAGCTACGTGAGTTGCCCCACCCTGGTGAACATTTAAGGCTCCGCCCCTCATATGGCACAAACAGACCAAAACCTTATGGCTCAAACAAAAAAACAGATGAAAGCCCCAGAGTCAATACTTCTAAGCGACCAAGAGATAGCCAACCTATCAGATGCACATTCAAAACACTGGTGATCAGGATGCTCACAGAACTGGTTGATTTTAGTCACAAATTAGATGGAAAAAATGAAGGCTACACTAATTGAAATGAAGAAAAATGCACAGGGAACAAATAGTGATGGAAAGAAAACTGGGATTCAAATCAATGGAGTGGACCAAAAGGAAGAAAGAAACAACCAAACAGAAAAGAATGAAGAAACAAGAATTCAAAAAAATGAGGAGAGGCTTAGGAACCTCCAGGATATCTTTAAACTTTCCAACATCTGAATTACAGGGGTACCAGTAGGGGGAGAGGAATAGCAACAAGTGGTAAACTTATTTGAACAAATAATAAAGTAGAATTTCTCCAATCTGGCAAAGGAAATAGACTTCCAGGAAATCTAGGAAGCTCAGAGAGTCCCAAAGAAGGTGGACCCAAGAAGGAAGGTACACCAAGGTACATCATAATTACATTAGCCAAGATTAAAATGAATGAGAGAATTCTAGAAGCAGCAAGAGATAAGGAAACAGTCACCTACAAAGGAGTTCCCATCAGACTGTCAGCTGATTTCTCAGAAGAGACTTTATAGGCAAGAAGGGGCTGGAAAGAAGTATTCCAAGTCATGAAATCCAAAGACCTACAACCAAGATTGATCTATCCAGCAAAGCTTTCACTTAGAATGGAAGGGCAGATAAAGTGTTTCTCAGATAAGGTCAAGTTCCAGGAGTTCATCATCACCAAGCCCTTATTCTATGAAATGTTAAAGGGACTTATCTAAGAAAAAGAAGATAAAAAATATGAACAGTAAAAAGAGAGCAAACTCACAGTTATTAACAACCACATCTAAAACAAACACAAACTAAGCAAACAAGTAGAACAGGAACAGAACCATAGACACGGAGATCACATGGAGTGTTAGCAATAGGAGAGTGGTAGGAGAGAGGGGGCAAAGGCACAGAGAATAAGTAGCATAGATGGTAGGTAGAAAATAGACAGGGGGAGGGCAAGAATAGTGTGGGAAATGTAGAAGCTAAAGAACTTATGACACATGAACATGAACTAAAGGGGGGAAATGGGTGGGAGGGAGTGTACAGGGTGGAGGGGAATGAAGAGGGGAAATGGGATAACTGTAATGGCATAACCAATAAAATATATTAAAAATAAAAAAGAAAGAGGAGGCCTACTGGGAAACCTGCTTGGAGAAGAAAGCGGCGGAACTGATGGAGCTATGCAGGATCTGCCTAACCAAGAAGGGATTCGTGAGAGATGCCTGGAGCTGAACTGTGACTGGGAATGTTGAGCTGCACACTTCTTCTCTGAAGGATGTATGGAGAAGCCAATCTCTTGCCTCCCTGGACCCCACCATGACCTAGTGTACCATGGCACATGTTTCCCTGAACCACTACATGGAGGCACAGAACAGTGGACCCCAGATCCTGAAGGAGAGAACTGCTTCAATAGGATGGTGACTCTGAAACTCACAGGAGCACATTACAGAGGGGATGGAGACATGTTTATGCAGCCAGCTTAAGAACAGATAAGGAGATGGAGAACTTCTGAGCATGGTTTTAGCTTATAGCGTGGTGGGGAGCAGTGGAAGTTCTGGGTCTTGTGGGAGAACAGGGCTCTAAGCAGAAAAAAAATAAACATTGGAACAATGTAATAGCAAAAGACTGGAAACCATCTGGATATCCACCAATAAATTACAGTTCAACTAAATAATGAATCAGGTATTTCTAAATGTACTGGCATGAACTACTTCCAAATAATCTTAAATGAAAAAAAGTTGCAATGTAAAAGAGTATATGTTACTGTTTACATGATATAAATGCTTAGACTATCTCTGGAGAATAAACAATAAATTGCTAGTAGTTACTGTTTCAGGGGAAGAGAATTAAATGTCTAAGATTACAACAGGAAGAAAACCTCACTTTTTGAGGTTTTTAAAAAACTTGTTTATTTCTTTTTTTTTACTTTTTGGGTTTTGCACCATGTGCATGAATTGCTTGTTCAAAAATTATTTAAAAGTGAACAAAAGTTAAAAGATCACTAAGAAAAGTAGATATGGGGAGGATATAGTTCAAAACACCATGTCTTAACAAGCTTTGGATAAATGTATGAAACCTCAAGCCTGAAGATGGAGAGAAGGGTCATGGATTCCTTAGAATATAGGGAAAGAATGTTAAGCTACCACAGATGACTTACGAAAATTAAGTAAAGATATATTTGAGAACAGGTATACATCAGCAGGGAGGAAAATCCAGAAAGCTCTACAGATATAAACTAAAAAATATTCAGTAACACTTGGGAATAAAAAAAAAAAAACTTAGGAGAGGGAGCAGAGGGGAGGGCAGAGGAGAATAAGGGAGGAAAGAAGGGAAAGGGCCTAGGATAAAGAACAAGTATAAATGACCCGTGGACATGGACAACACAGTAGGGACTGTCCATGGGAGTGGAAGGGGGGCATGGGGCAGGGGAGAGCAATGGGGAAAAATTGGGACAACTATAATAGAACAACAATAAAAAAAAAAAGGAAAACTTAGAAAGTTATACTATACCATAGAACTAAAAGCATGTTATCTGAAAAGATCACATGATACTAATGATACTGAGGTATAACAACAGGAATTAAAGAGGTAAGCTTTCCACTGTATTTGGCACGGACTTAACTTTGTTAGCACTCTGCTCCAAATTTATTGATCCAGGGTGTTTCTACAGCCAATGAGCAGTTCTTTGGTGATTTGAGGTCAGGCATGCCATGCAAGAATCATGCTTCTTTCTTCCATGGGAATCAACCCAGCATACATACACACACTACACACATCAGCAAGAAGTGCTTTAGATTTTTCTGTTGCTTCTGCTTCTGCTTTCTTGACCCCAGTGCCAGGCTGATGAGTCATCTGACAACATCACTGCCTTTAACTTTTGTTATTTATGATTCTTCTTAGAAGCTAACCTTTTTGTGCTCTCCTACCAGAACCATCCAGTCTGACCCAGGAGCAAACTAAAAGAAGTAGAACCAATAGGGCAAATTGCTCAAACCACCTAAATAAGCAAATATCACTGAAGACACACTGGATTATTTCTTCTTTTTTTATTGTTCAAGTACATTTATCTCCGTTTTCCCTCCACCACTCCCCTCACCCCAGCCATCTCCACCTCCCACATTTGATCCTTCCCCCCCTTGGTTTTGTCCATGTGAAGACCCAATGAATTATTTCATGGGAACACTACAGCAGCCAGAAAATATGTATTAAGAGCCACAAAGATTATCTAACTTACACGAAATCAATAAATAAAATTCCCTTGTGATAGACTGCTCAGAAGGTTTCTAGGTGAAGTGTTGTGTGAAAGCATAAAAAGTACAGGTTAAGCCTCAGGCTACTGGGCCTGAATACTCTCTGTGGGCCACTAAAAACTGTTTAAACGAGCTGGCAATATTTCACTTGGCCTCATGAGAACACAGATTATGAATATTTGTTGTACATATTCCAAAGTAATAATTTAGAATATTTATTGTATCTTGTCTATATTTTATATCTTAATTACTATATAGTTTCTGCAATTGTTTGCTTTTCAGTTTCATCAGGAATGCTACTCAACTAGAAGAATGAAGCCATCAATAGGAGCCATGACATTGTCTCTCCTGACATCTAGTGGATGGATGCAAGATACCACAGTAACTATCAACGTAACATCTTCAAAGGATCAGTTTTGGGTAAAGTAAATCAATCTCCTCTCTCTCTCATCTAAAGTCTTCAGATCTTATTTCAAGATGGAATGCAAAACTGAGTATCTCCTACTGATAAGTCTGAGTTACTAGTTAGATTTGTACTTACCCAATGGCCATGTTTTTGTTTTTCCTTAGGATAGCCTGGTAATTCCATAAACACTCTTTTTGCAGGCATCAAAGACAAGGTCAACTAATCAAAAGCATGTATTCATTTTCTGTGCTTGCTGTAACAAATAACACAAACTTAAAAGCTTAAAACAATGCACATTTATTATCTTATAGTTCTGGATGTCAGTAGTTCTAAAATCAGGGTGTCAACAGGGCCTCAATTCCTTCTCAGGGTTGTAGGGAATGATGTATTTCCTTGCCCTTCCTAGTATCTAGAGGCTGCTCACATTCCTTGGCTCATAACTGCATCACTCCATCTTTATTTTTCAGGATACAACTCCAGCAGTTACCCAGTCTTCAATGATGTGACAGCATTTGCTTGTCTTGGACCAATGTCTAGCTTGCAGTGATCAATTAAATTGTAGTAACATTCTTGATGGGGCAGGTGATGCTTTGCAACACAATATGATCTTTAGCCCCTAAAAGCTCTGTTTTCACCCTCAAGTTTTGAGGTATTATACTGGGATTCAGGAAATCTGGTTCCTATTTCAAGATCTTCTAATTAGCAGGATACTTAGTTAAATATTCAACGATCTAATTAACATGACAAAGATACCCAGAGAATTACTGCTTACCTTCCAATCTATCTCCTAATTATTTCCTAATGCCTGAATTTGAAGGGGAAAAAAGCAGGGGACAGGAAGCCATTTATTCAACAAATGTAGATAAAACTTAATATGAAAATAATCCTGAAGCCCTAGCTGTTGTGGCTCTGTGGATTGAGTGCTGGCCTGCAAGCCAGAGGGTTGCCAGTTCAATTCCCAGTCAGGGCACATGCTTGGGTTGCGGGCCAGGTCCCCAGTGGGGGGCACGTGAGATGCAACTACACGTTGGTGTGTCTCTCCCTCTCTTTCACTCCCCCTTCCCCTCTCTAAAAAATAAATAAATAAAATCTTTAAAAATAAAAGAAACAAAAAATCTTGGAAAAGGATAATATTGTAACCTTAATGCAAATAAGAAATAAGCTGACCTACACAAGATCCTTTCCTGAAACATACTCTGATAAGCCAGAAGAAAGAGACTGTCTAAGTGCCTGAGGGCTGGGAACATGAAGTTCTGGTGGGAGAGAGTCCTGGAGTATACATGATTTAGTGTGCTTCGTGAAGGTGCACATGGCTAGCCCAAGTGTGAGGAAATGGGGGGGGGTTTAAGATCTTCAGAAATAATATGACAAAAACAAAAACCTTATTGCTCCTAAGACAGTGACTGATGGGACAAACATGTGAAGAGACATATACTTGCCTCTTTAAGGAAGTCCCTTTTAGAAAACTATAGCTACCTCACCCTCCACTTCTGTACTTTTCCAATGAAGCACCACTGGGGATAAAAAAAAATAATGCTGTTCTCTTCAAACAAAAGGGAAAGAAATGTGAACGAGGCTCATCCAAGGCCATAAGAGTAGCCACATAGAGAGAGCCTGAGTTTATGGCAAAGTTTGAAAATGACAGTCAGGAAGACCAAGATGCTGGTCCTATTGCAAGAAAAAGATAACTCTGCCCTGAGTGGTGTTGCTCAGTGGGTTGGGCATCGTCCCACAAAGCAAAAGGTCACTGGTTTGATTCCCAGCCAGGGTACATGCCTGGGTTGTGGGCTTGGTCCCTGGTCATGGAACTTATGAGAGGCAACTGATCAATGTTTCTCTCCCTCTCTTTCTCCCTCCCTTCTCCTTTCTCTAAAAAATAAAATCTTTAAAAAAAGAAAAAGTTGACTTCTGCAAGATAGGAGACTTTCACTGAATAGAGCTCTTCATAACGTTTAATCAAAGCAAAAGCTGTTATCCCCACCTAAAGTGAAGTCAACATGGAGGTGGGGAGAAGAGAGGTTTTTTGGCCTTTTCTTGGCATGCCATTTAATAAATCAGTATGACAGTGGCCTGAAAAGCAATTTCCTTCCCAAATCCTAATGACCACTCAAGCACAAAGCATCAACAGATCTGTAGCCACCCCAAGGTCACTTTATTTCATACACAATTTTAAAGGTTTTGAGACCTGATTGGGACTTCAGTTATGAGACAATTTAAATAGGAGAAACTGTGATTTCAGGGTATGCAACTCTTTTATAGGCCAACAGTCAGGCTCTTTAGTGTGAGAAATCAATCAACACTGTTATGGATTCAGACTGTGCTATTCCTCACTGTGACATTCATTATTCAACAAACTACTAACAACTGTACAATCCAGGATAAAGCTGGGCCTCTAAGAGATAAAGGTGAATAAATTTCCCTCAAGGGACATATTCCAGGACAGAAGGACAGACTTCCACAAATACGGTAGAAAGTGGTAAGTGCCATAAAAGTAGTATGAACATGCCACAAAATGTCAGACAAAGCAGAAGCTCTTTCTGCATTAGGAAGGACAGGAGGAGACACAGGGAAGCTTAACTCAGGAGATTGCTTTCGAGCTGGAACTTTGAAAGGTAGGAGTGAATAGGGTTTATTCTCTTGTGTTATTTTACCTACTTACTCCAGTGAATATAGTTCTCACCCAGCCCCACTACCTAGAGTACTCTGCTATACATACTGCCTAGAACCATCAGTTCTCCTCCCCTTAATCTATTCCCACCTGCTGACTATCATATCACTGCCAGCTTCTCTGGCTCTCAGCTTTTTAGCACCTCTCCTGTCTCTTTCTTGATATTTAAAATCACAAGTTGCAAAAGTAACTCCTTGGTACATTAAGATGATACATGATGCAAGCTGCATAGCCCAAAACTCAACACTCCTCTCTGACAAAATACTGGTCTTCTTATATCAGACAAATTTTCTTTGACTGAAAATCAGTTGATAATGGAGGAGTCCAAGTTTAAAGAAGCAAGAACAGTCTACCACCCCCACCCCAAAAAAGAAAAAAGTAGGACAGGTCTTTGTTCCATTTTGAAACCTATAAATATTGAGTAAGGATAAAAAGAACCTTTTGCAGCCCTGAATGGTATGGCTCACTGGATTGAGCACTGGCCTGTGAAACAAAATGTCCCCAGTTCAATTCCCAGTCAGGGCATATGCCTGGGTTAGGTCCTAGGTGGGCTAGGTCCCCAGTTAGGGGCAAGTGAGAGGCAACCAACTGATCTTTCTCCCACACATTGATATCTCTCTCCTTCTCCTCCCGTCTTCTGAAAATAAATAAATAAATAAATTTTTAAAAATCAGTCTTCTGCAATTTGAGATGCCCAAATTAGGTATCTGTCCAGCCAAGTGTCAAATACCTACGATAAAGATTTAAGTAAACGGGCAGAGTCAGCTACTAGAGCTGGGACACACGCAGCTCCTGTGGTGCCGCCAGAGCAACAGGCCTGGGAGCCGGGGAGTCAGGTATGGGAGCCAGACACTCCAAGCCCCTGTGACGGTCCTGGGTGACAGAGGAGTCAGGAACCGGAGCTGGGACATTCTCGGCCCCTGTGCCGATGCCATAGCTACCAGCCTGGGCAACAGAAGAGTCACTTGCAGAAGCTGGGACACCGGAGGCCCCTGTGACGCCACCATAGAGATGGGCCTGGGTGCTGGGGAGCCAGTTACGAGAGCCGGGACATTCTCAGCCCCTGTGTCGCTGCCACATCGACGGGACTGGACGCCGGGGAGTCAGGTATAGAAGCCAGGACACTCCAAACCCCTGTGACGTCCCTGGGCGGCAGAGGAGCCAGCTACAGGAGCCAGGACATTCTTAGCCCGTGTCACTGCCATAGCGACGGGACTGGATGCCAGGGAGTCAGGTACGGAAGCCAGGACACTCCAAACCCCTGTGACGATCCTGGGAGGCAGAGGAGTCAGCTACGCAGCCGAGGCATTCTCAGACCCTGTGCCACTCCCATAGCAACAGGTCTGGATGCTGGGGAGTCAGGTACCAGAGCCAGGACATTCTAAGCCTCTGTGCCACTGTCATAGAGATAGGACCGGATGCCAGGGAGTCAGGTACGGAAGCCGGGACACTCCAAAACCCTGTGACGGTCCTGGGCGGCAGCAGAGGAGTCAGCTACGGGAGCCGGGACATTCCCAGCCCCTGTGCCGCTGCCGTAGTAACAGGCCTGGGCACTTGACGAGGCAGCTACTAGAGCTAGGACATTCAGCAGTGGTAGGCGACCAATGCAGGGACCAGTGCGAGGACCAGCATGAGAGTAGGTGGAGATGGAGAACATCAAGAAACTTCAAGGAGTCTGCACCACTGAACTTCACAAGGATCATACCACAGAAGTTCACACCATAAACCCAGGGTTTCAGAACAGATCAATTTTAGAAGCAGAGACTAACAAGAAGAGTCTCAAACAATGGGAAGACAAAGAAACAATCCCCAAATGAAAGAAAAAGCAGAAACTTCAGAAAGAATGTTAAATGAAATAGAGGCTGATCAACTATCAGATAGTGAATTCAAAGCACGAAGTTCAAAAGGCTCACAGTGAAATACCAGAAACTACAGGGGAACTACAATGATCTCTCTGCAACTACATCAACATGAAAAAGGAAATGGAAACTATCAGCAAGGGACTAGAGGAAATGAAGAATACAATTTCTGAATTGAAGAACACAGTAGAAAGTTTCAAAAGTAGGATAGATGAAGCGGAGGATAGGATTAGTGAGTTGGAGGACAAGGTAGAAAGCATCTCACAGAAAGAGCAAGAAAATGAAAACAGGCTCAGAAAGAATGAAGAGGGATTAAGAGAAATGCAAGACAATATGAAACGTAATATTATCCGAATAATAGGAATACCAGAAGGAGAAGAAGAAGAACAAGGGATAGAAAACGTATTTGAACGGGTAATGAGAGAAAATTTCCCTAATTTGATGAGAGAAAAAGTCACACAAATCCAGGAATCACAGAGAGTCCCAATCAACAGGAACCCAAGGAGACCCACTTCAAGACACATCATCATCAAAATGGCAAAATTCCAAGACAAAGAGAGAATCTTAAAGGCAGCAAGGGAGAAAAAAGAAGTAACATACAAGGGAGCCCCAATAAGGTTAGCTACTGACTTCTCAATGGAAACACTCCAAGCAAGAAGAGATTGGCAAGAAATACTCCAAGTAATGAGAACCAGAGGCCTACAACCAAGGCTACTTTACCCAGCAAGGCTCTCAATCAAGATAGATGGCCAAATAAAGAGCTTCCAAGACAAAAGAAGACTAAAAGTATAAGCCTCCACCAAACCAGCTCTACAAGAAATACTAAAAGGACTGCTTTAAGGGAAGGAAGGATAAGAGGGAGACAGAGAGGAACACAGGTACAAAAATGGCAATGAATAAGTACCTATCAATAATAACCTTAAATGTAAATGGATTAAATGCTCCAATCAAAAGACACAGAAGAGCCAAGAAATGTGAAAACCTAGGGGAAATGGACACATTTCTAGAAAAATACAATCTTCCAAAACTAAGTGAAAAAGAAGCAGAAAATCTAAATACACCAATAACAGCAAAAGAAATTGAAGCAGTAATAAAAGAACTCCCATCACACAAAAGCCCTGGACCAGATGGTTTTCACAGGAGAATTCTACAAAGCATTTAGGGAAGAGCTAACCCCTATTCTCCACAGACTATTCCAAAAAATCCAGAAGGATGGAAAACTCCCAAATTCTTTTTATGAAGCCAGCATCATCTTAATTCCAAAACCAGATAGAGACACAACAAAGAAAGAAAACTTCAGGCCAATATCGCTGATGAACATAGATGCTAAAATCCTCAACAAAATCTTGGCAAATCGCATCCAACAATATATTAAAAAGATCATACACCATGACCAAGTGGGATTCATCCCAGGGATGCAAGGATGGTTCAATATTCACAAATCAGTAAATGTAATACATCACATAAATAAAAGCAAAGACAAAAATCACATGATGATATCAATAGATGCGGAAAAAGCTTTCGATAAGGTACAACATCCATTTATGATAAAAAACACTCAGCAAAATGGGAATACAGGGAGCATTTCTCAAAATAATAAAGGCCATATATGAGAGACCTACAGCCAATATCATACTCAATGGGAAAAAAATAAAAGCTTTTCCACTAAGATCAGGAACAAGACAAGGTTGTCCACTTTCACCACTTCTATTCAATATAGTATTGGACGTTTTAGCCACAGCAATCAGGCAAGAAAAGGAAATAAAAGGCATCCAAATAGGAAAGGAGGAAGCAAAACTGTCACTGATTGCAGATGACATGATAGTGTACTTGGAAAATCCTATAGACTCTACCCAAAAACTGCTCGAACTAATTAATGAATTTGGCAAAACAGCTGGTTACAAAGTCAATATCCAGAAATCAAAGGCATTTTTTGTATACCAACAGTGAATCAGCAGAAGCAGAAATCAAGAAAAAAATCCCATTCGATATAGCAAAAAGAAAAATAAAATATCTGGGAATAAACCTAACTAAGGAGGTAAAAAACCTGTATGCAGAAAACTACACAGCCCTGAAGAACAAAATCAAGGAAGACACAAACAAATGGAAACATATACCTTGTTCATGGAGTGGAAGAATTAACATCATCAAAATGTCCATACTACCCAAAGAAATATACACATTCAATGCAATGCCTATTAAAGTACCAATGGCATATTTCACAGACATAGAACAAACACTTCAGATATTTATATGGAACCATAAACGAGCCCGAATAGCAGCTGCTCTTTTGAGAAAGAAGAACAAAGTAGGGGGATCACAATACCTGATATCAAAGTGTATTACAAGGCCACTGTAATCAAAACAGCCTGGTACTGGCATAAAAACAGGCACATAGACCAATGGAACAGAACAGAGAGCCCAGAAATCAACCCAACTCTCTACAGTCAATTAATATTTGACAAAAGGGGGCAGTAACATCAAATGGAGTAAAGATAGCCTCTTCAACAAATGGTGTTGGGAGAATTGGACAGCTACGTGCAAAAAAATGAAACTTGAGCACCAACTTACACCATACACCAAAATAAATTCAAGGTGGATAAAAGACTTAAATATACGCCATGACACCATTAAAGTCCTAGAGGAAAACATTGGCAAGAAAATCTCAGATATTTCACCCAGCAACTTCTTTACTGATATGTCCCCTAGAGCAAGGAATGTAAAGGAAAGAATAAACAAATGGGATCTCATCAAAATAAAAAGCTTCTGCGTGGCTAAAGAAAACAGTATTAAATTAGCAAGACAACCAACTGTATGGGAAAACATATTTGCCAATGATACCTCAGATAAAGGTTTAATCTTCAAAATATACAAAGAACTTACACAACTCCACTCTAAGAAGACACCCAACCCAATTAAAAAATGGGAAAAGGACTTGAACAAACACTTCTCCAAGGAGGACATACAGAGGATCCAGAGACACATGAAGAGATGCTCAATATCGTTAGCTATCAGAGAGATGCAAATTAAAACCACAATGAGATACCACTTTACACCAGTCAGGATGGCTATCATAAACAAAGCAACAAACAACAAATGTTGGAGAGGTTGTGGGGAAAATGGGTCCTTAGTTCACTGTTGGTGGGATTGCAGACTGGTACAATCATTATGGAAAACAGTATGGAATTTTCCCAGAAAAATAAAAATCTACCTGCCTTTTGACTCAGCAATTCCACTGCTGGGATTATATCCTAAGAATCCTAAAACATCAATTTCAAAGAACCTATGCACCACAATGTTCATAGCAGCACAATTTACAATAGCCAAGAGTTGGAAGCAACCTAGGAGCCCATCAGTAAATGAATGGATCCAAAAATTGTGGTACATATGCACAATGGAATTCTATGCAGCAGAGAGAAAGAAGGAGCTACTACCTTTTGCAACAACATGGATGGAACTGGAAAGCATTATGCTGAGTGAAATAGGCCAGGCATTGAAGGACAAATACCATATGATCTCACCTTTAACAGGAAGCTAAATAACAAAATAAACAAGCAAATAGAATAAAAACAAAGACACTAAAATAGAGAACAAGTGGGCAGCGACCAGAGGGGAGAGGGAAGGGAATTTAAGGGGAAAAATGAGGAGGGATTTTGAAGAACAAGTATGAAAGACACAGGGATGAGGTCTGTGGGGAGGGGGGGGATGGGAGGGAGGTGGGGAGACGGAGCGGAGGGGGGTTGGGATGGGAGAAATTGACAAAAGAAAACTGTACTTGAAAAATAACTCAATAAATTTAAAAAAAATTAAAAAAAAAGAAATCCAGAAATAGACCCAATTAGAGATACAAGTTTAGTTTAAAGTAAAAGAAACATCTCAAATCTGAGAAGAAAATATGGGTTCCTCAATAAATAGCACTGAGGTAACTATGACTCAAAAACCATTAGCAAAAAGGTAGATAAATTACATAAATTAAAAAAAATTCTCTGTCAAAAACCATTAGTAAAGTGAAAAGATGTAAGATAGAAGACATTAATACCATCTCCAAAGGACTCAGAAGCCAGATTGAATAGTCCCAGTGGTAAGAGATGGGGCAATTACAGTATCAATGAAAATATTAGCTGCACTGGATTGAAGTCTATCAAACACAGGGTGGGGCAATAGTAGGTTTACTGTTGTGAGTATATAAAACAGTTTATTCTTTTTTTGGAGAGAGGGGAAGGGAGGGAGAATGAGAGGGAGAGAAATATCAGTTGGTTATCTCTCACGTGCCCCCAACCAGGTACCTGGCCCACAACCCAGGCATGTGCACTAACCAGGAATTGAACTGGTGACCTTTCATTCACAGGCTGGTTCTCAATCCACTGAGCCACACCAGCCAGGACAACAGCTTATTCTTGTATTAATTATTATTTATTAATTATTTATATTTCCCATATAAACAATTATAATCCTACTTTTGCCCAACCCTGTATACTTGAACACATGAATTCATAATTAAGCTAAAGGGTAAACACTGGCCACTATTGAAGGATGTTAGTAAACTAACTTATTACTTTGAAACACAGTAAATAGAAGAAAAACTCATATATTTTATCCTACATACACTGGAACTCACAGTAATCAAATAGTAGATATAAGGAAGTTGTACTCTCTATAAGTATTCTAAGCTAATAAAGAAGGGATGTGATAATTAGAACATCACCATTTTGCAACCCTTAATGAGTTAATTTATCTTGGTATTGATCATCAGTGCTAGGTGACTAACATTCTAAAATAGACAACCAGATTTTGTGTATTTCTCAATGGAAAATCAACAAAATACAGTAGGAAACTTCAGGATGAAGAATGCACTTTCCTCAACAAATAAATTACAATAAATTAAGAGATGGAGGCGTGGCTGCACTTCCATTTGGAGAAGGAAGTTTATCTTGCCAGAAACAATTGTCACCCATTGCAAAGAAATCCACAAACAGTCAAGAGTGATATGGAGTAGCACAGAGAGAGCTTCCCGTCATGGAAGTACCACCAGACAGAGTTGGGAGAGAGCACTTTTCCTAGGTCCATCATCAATCACTTGTATGACCTAGGCCGTGAGGGTGCCTTCCAGGGCTAAGTATCTCTGATACGAACACCTTCATTTTCAATGATTCAGAACCAATGTACACATGAAACTTTCTGTAAGCAATAAAGTGAGCAATAAAAAGAAAAAATTAAGAGATGGAGAGAGATCCTATAGATTAAAATAATTAAGACACCAAGGAAATAATCACAATATGTGGTCCTCTTTTGGATCTTGAGTTTAAAAAGGAATTTTAAAAAAAAAGCACTTTTCCTTTTTTTTTTTTCCCTTAAGTTCCCTTCCCTCTCCCCTCTGGTCAAAAAGGGGGAGGGATTTTGAGGAACAAGTATGAAAGACACAGAGATGAGGACTGGGGGGGGGGGAATGGGAGGGAGGGGGGAGACCGGGCAGGGGGGTGGGGTGGGATGGGAGAAATAGATAAAAAAAAATGTTCTTGAAAAGTAACTAAATAAAATTTATATTAAAAAAAGAAAAGAAAAAAATAAACAATGTTTCAAAAAAAAAAAAAGCACTTTTGAGACAGTTGGAAATATGGGATACTACACAGCAGAAAAAAGAAGGCACCCCTACCCTTTGCAACAGCATGGATGCAACTGGAGAGAATTATGCTAAATGAAATAAACCAAACAGTGAAAGACAAATACCATATGATCTCACCTATAAGTAGAACCTAATCAACAAAGCAAATAAGCAAGCAAAATATAACCGGAAACATTGAAATTAAGAACAAATTGACAATAACCAGAGGGGAGGTGGGAGGGGATAATGGGGGAAAGGGGGGAAGGGTTTTCAGGAACATCTATAAACAACACATGGACAAAACCAAAGGAGGGTAGGATCAAGGGTGGGAAGTAGTGATGGCTAGAGTTGAAGGGGAATGGAAACAACTATACTTGAACCACAATAAAAAATGTGGGAAAAAAAGAAATATGAATACTGACCTGATATTTGATTATATTAAGAAACTACAACATTTTTAAAGCAATAACAGCATTGTGGTTATTTTAAGTGTCCTTACTTATAGAAATACATACTGAAATAGTACTGATAAAATTTACTTCATTAAATTTTTTAAGGTTTTATTTGTTTATCTTTAGAGGGGAAGGGAAGGAGAGAGGGAGAGAAACATCAATGTATGGTTGCCTTTTGTGCATCCCCTGCTGGGAACTGGCCTGCAGGGAACCAGCCTGCAACCCAGGCATGTGCCCTGACTGGGAATCGAACCACGATTGTCTGGTTCACAGGCCTGCACTCAATCCACTGAGCTATACCAGCCAGGGCTTACTTCATTAAATTTAATTCATCTAGATATTATTTGCCGTAAAGAAAATCACCAACAAAATAAAAAGAGAGCCCACAGAATGGGAGAACATATTTGCCAATACATATGATAAGGGGTTAATATCCACAATTTACAAAGTGCCTACAAAACTCAACGCAAAAACCAAACAACCCAATTTAAAAAATGGGCAAAGGACCTGAATAAGCACTTTTCCAAAGAGGACATATGGATGGCCAATAGACATATGAAAAGATGCTCGATGTCACTAGTTATCAGAAAGATGAAAATTAAAACCACAATAAGATACCACCTCACATCTGTCAGAATGGCTATCACCAATAAAGCAACAAACAACAAGTGCTGGTGAGGATGTGGAGAAAGGGGAACCCTTTTGCACTGTTGGTAGAAATGCAGACCGGTGTAGCCACTGTACAAAGCAGTATGAGATATCACAAAAAACTAAAAATGGATCTGCCTTTTGACTCAGCGATCCCACTTCCAGCAATATATCTGAAGGAACCAAAAACACTAATTTGAAAGAACATAAGCATCCCTATACCCCTATATTCATTGCAGCATTGTTTACAATCACCAATATATGGAAGCAGCCCAAGTATCCATCAATAGATGAGTAGAGAAGACAACTATGGGACATTTACACAATGGAATACTACTCAGCAGCAAAAAAGAAAAATTTACTCGTTACGACAGGATGGATGTACCTGGAGAACACTATGCTAGGTGAAATAAGCCAGTCTGAGAAAGACAAATACCATATGATTTCACTCATATGTGGAATCTAATAAACGAACTGAACTAACAAGGAAAATGAGGACAGACCCATTGATGGGGAGCAGGATGACAGCTAGTGGGGCAGGTAAGGGGTAAAATGATTAAGCAAACAGGAAAAAGGACTCATGGACATGGAGAACAGTGTGGTAATTGCAGGAGTGAGGGGGTTTATAAGGGGAATAAATGGTAATGGAAAAATACAATAAAGATTAAATCAAAATTAATTAATTAATTAAGAAAATGAATTAACTAGGACTATAACTAAAGCTGTCTGCCCCATAGTCTCCCCCTAAAGAGTTGTATCTATAAAAAAAATTCTGCAATAGGTCAAGAAAGCATTACATCTCAGAAAAATTCTTCTGAGTACCAAGAAACAATAATAATAAACCACCCTTCTGAAATATGCCAAGATAGGGCTGAATTAAGAGACCTCTCTCCTAAATTATGCCATGAAATAGCTTTAATTCAAGACCATTCTTCCAAAATGTGTCGTCATGATATGGGTGAAGCTGAAGACCTCTCTCCTAAAATGTGCCAAGAAACATCTATAGGCAACAACCTTCCTTTTAGAACATATGATGACATAGCTTACATGGAAGGATGCTCTCTTGATGCAAACACCAAACCAGGTGTGCCTAAAGGCTACACTCTTGAAACAGACCCAAAAGAGCTGAACCTAATGAAGACACTACTGAGCAACATCAAGAAATATCTGGAACTGAAAGCTTTTTTCCTAAAATACAAGATACAGCTGTGCCTAAAGATCTTTCTACAAAAAAAAAAAAAAACAAAACATTTGAACCTGAATGCTTTTCTCATAAAGCATACAAGTTCTATCCAGAAAGTATTCAGCCATATAACATGAAAAATAGACATCTATTAAAGAAGATACAAGAAACATTGTACATAGGATAATGACACCTCAATCCCCTTCTAGATAGGCACCTTGGGACCTCACACAGTTCTCCCAATCACCATCTGCTGCCCATCGTATTTTCCTCAATTTCATTGACAGTCTGAAATCTCTTCCTTTTCAAAGGTGATTTTAGTTTTTGGGAAAAGGCAGAAAACACACAGGGCACCAAATTTGGGCTATAGGGGTGGAGCTGAGTCATGTAGGTCATTTCACATTTCACCAAAAAACTTTGTATGAGATGTGATGCATGAGTGGGTGCATTGCCATGACAAAGCTGCCAATCACCAGTTGCCCATACATGTGGCCTTCTGAATCGTCCGAATAGTTTCCACAGAGGAATGTTCAAGCTTAACACAAAATTTGATGCAGATTTGTTGTTCTACTCGCTCACTCATTTTGAATGCTATGACCACACAGTACACTTGCTCACTCAATGGTGTCTACTGCCCCCACTGACTAATACAGTAAAGTTGTCATGGTTCACACATGTGCATTCCAGTCCACACTCCTTGACTGCCAGTTACATTGATATCACCCAAACCATTCTCCTTATATTAACAATGTCTGTACTTTACGAGAAAGACCTTGTATACTAAAGTAATTGCTGCGCCTAAAGCCCTCTCTCATAAAACAATCCAATAATCATCTACTCTTAAAGAGTATCCATCTGATATATACCTATACTAGGAAACACCTGGACCTGGAGACCTCTCTACTAGGAGATATAAGAAAACAGGGGGACAGTGACCAGAGGGGAGAGGGGAGGGAATTTCAGGGGAAAAAGGGGAGGGATTTACAGGAACTAGTATAAAGGATACATGGACAACAGCTAAGGGGGGTGGAAATGGGAGGGAGGTGGGGAGCATGGGGGGGTGGGCTGGGATGGGAGTAAAAGACAGAAAACTGTACTTGAACAATTATTAAATTAAATAAAATAAAATAGGGATATAACTAAAAAATGTTTTCCAGAACCAAAACAAGAAGCAGATGGGCCCCAAGGCCAGGATCCTAAAGCATACCAGGAAGATGCTAAGGATGTTTATACTTTTCCTCAAGAATGAAAGAAAAATCCTAAGCACAAGAACCAGAGATACCAGCAATTCCACATGTTACTCAAGAGATTCACCCACAAAATGACATCTATAACTATGTTTTGTTATAAAAATGCTTGTCATCACAGTTGTGTAACAAAATATATATTTGATTACATGTGATTTTCTTAAATTATTGTAGAAACCTCTACAATATTCATTAACTTTTTACTAGTGTTTTTCCATGTACAGACTATATCTGAAAGAGAGAACTAGTATCTTTTTTCAGATCAACCCCATAGACAAGGCAGTGTGTGTGCATGTGTATATGTACATGTATATGTATATGTACATGTATATGTATATGTATATGTATATTGGGTGAGGATAGTGATGGAAGAGTCAAAAATGGAAAGGAGAGGGCTGAATAATTTCCCCCTAAGAGCAAACATTTCTTTGATTAATTCTTTTTTTTTCTTTTATTTTTTTATCATTGTTTAAGTACAGTTGTCTACATTTTTCCCCCACCACTCCCCCCACCCCAGCCATCCCCACCTCCCACCCTCGATTCTATCCCCTTTGATTTTGTCCATGCATCCTTTATACATGTTCCTGAAAACCCTCCCCCCTCATTATCCCCTCCCACCTCTCCTCTAGTTACTGTCAGTTTGTGCTTAATTTCAATGTCTATAGTTCTATTATGCTTGCTGGTTTGTTTTGTTGATGAGGTTACACTGATAAGTGAGGTCATATGGTATTTGTCTTTTACCAACTGGCTTATTTCACTTAGCATAATAGTCTCCAGTTTATCCATGCTGTCATGAAGGGTAGGAGTTCCTTCATTCTGCTGCATAGCATTTCACTGGATAAATGCACCACAGTTTTTTAATCCACTCATTTACTGATGGGCACTTAGGCTGTTCCCAGCATTTGGCATTTGTAAATAACACTGCTATAAACATTGGGGTGCATAGGTTCTTTTGAATTAGTGTTTCAGGATTCTTAGGGTATATTCCCAGCAGTGGAATTGCTGGGTCAATTGGCAATTCCATTTTTAATTTTTTGAGGAACCTCCATACTGTTTTCCACAGTGGCTGCACCAGTCTGCATTCCCACCAACAGTGCACTAGGGTTTCCTTTTCTCCACACCCTCTCCAACACTTGTGTTTGTTGATTTGTTTATGATGGCCATTGTCATCAGTGTGAAGTGGGATTAATTCTTAACAGCAGAAAAATTAATAACTGTGAACACTTAAAATTTGGGTAAATATATATTTTTCTTGTGAATTTTGTTCAACTATTAATGTAACAACGGTATCTTGAGCAAAAAGGGCAAAGAACTCATAGACATGGACAACAGTGTGGTGATTGCTGGGGAGAAGGGTGTAAGGGGAAAAACAATAGCATCAAAATTTATCCAGGCTTTTAGTTGGCTTCTTAAAAATTTATTTATTTATTTATTTTTATTTTTAAGACTTTAATTTATTTATCCTTAGAGGGGAAGGGAAGGAGAGAGGGAGAGAAACATCAATGTATGGTTGCCTTTCGTGCATCCCCTGCTGGGAACTGGCCTGCAGGGAACCGGCCTGCAACCCAGGTATGTGCCCTGACTGGGAATCGAACCGCGATTGTCTGGTTCGCAGGCCCATGCTCAATCCACTGAGCTACACCAGCCAGGGTTAAAAATTTATTTAATTGCTGTTCAAGTACAATTTTCAGTTTTTTACTCCCATCCCAGCCCATCCCCCCAGTGCTCCCCACCTCCCTCCCATTCCACCCCCCTTAGTTGTTGTCCATGTGTCCTTTATACTAGTTCCTGTAAATCCTTCCCCTTTTTCCCCTGAAATTCCCTCCCCTCTCCCCTCTGGTCACTGTCCCGCTGTTCTATATTTCAGTGTCTTTGGTTATTTTGCTTGCTTGTTTGTTTTGTTGTTTAGGTTCCTGTTAAAGGTAACATCATATGGTATTTGTCTTTCACTTCCTGGCTTATTTCACTCAGCATAATGATTTCCAGTTCCATCCATGCCGTTGCAAAGGGTAGGAGCTCCTTTGAGCACCATATGTGCTAGGCACTGAATAAAAAAAGACATCAGCCTTGCCCTGGCTGGGTAGCTAAGTTGGTTGGAGCATTGCCCCAGACACCAAAAGGTGGTGGGTTCAATCCCTGGTCAGGGCACATAAAGGAGGTAACTGTATTCTCTCTCTCTCTCTCTCTTTCTCTCTCTCCAACTCCCTCCCTCCCTCTTAAAAAAAGGCATCAGTCCCACTTGTATTAAATTCCAGCATTGTCATAACTAAGTGCCATAAAACGGATGGCTTAAAACAGTAGAAACTTATTGTCTCAAAGTTCTGGAGGCTAGAATTCTAAAATCAAGGCGTTGGCAGGTCCCTGCTCCTTCTGAAATCTGTAGAGGAATACCTTCTTGCCTCTACTTACTTTCTGATAGTTGTCTGGCAATCTGGTATTCCTTGGGCTGCAGCTGCATTAACTCTAATCTCTGTCTCCATTGTCACATGGCATTTTTCTTATGTGGCTATGTCTTCACATGGCCACATTCTTGTTGAGACACCAGTCATACTGGATTAGTATCCCACCCTACTTTGGTATGACTCCATCTCATTTATTTTTTAAATTCTTTTTTTGTTTGTTTTTGTTTTTTAATATATTTTATTGATTGTGCTATTATAGTTGTCCCATTCCCCCCCCCATTATTCCCCTCCACCCTGCACACCCTTTCCCACATACCCACATTCCCCACCTTTAGTTCACATCTATGGGTCATACATGTAAGTTCTTTGGCTTCTACATTTCCTATGCTATTCTCAACCTCCCCCTGTCTATTTTGTACCTACCATTTATGCTACTTATTCCCTGTACCTTTCCCCCCAATCTCCCCCTCCCACTCCCCTGTTGATAACCCTCCATGTGCTCTCCATTTCTCTAGTTCTGTTCCTGTCCTAGTTGTTTGTTTAGTTTGTTTCTGTTTTTGTTTTAGGTGTAGTTGTTAATGATCATGAGTTTGCTGTTATTTTACTATACATCTTTTTATCTTCTTTTTCTTAGACAAGTCCCTTTAACATTTCAGATAATAAGGGCTTGGTGATGATGAACTACTTTAACTTGACCTTATCTGAGAAGCACTTTATCTGCCCTTCCATTCTTTTTTTAAATATTTTATTTATTTATTTTTAGAGAGAGGGAAAGGGAAGGAGAAAGAGTGGGAGAGAAACCTCCATGTGTAGTTGCATCTCATGTGTCCCCTGCTGGGGACCTGGCCTGCAACCCAGGCATGTGCCCTGACTGGGAATTGAACCAGCGACCCTTTGCTTCATAGACCCATGTTCAATCCACTGGGCTACACCAGCCAGGGATGCCCTTCCATTCTAAATGAAAGCTTTGCTGGATAGAGTAATCTTGGATGGAGGTCCTTGCCTTTCATGACTTGGAATACTTTCTTCCAGCCCCTTCTTGCCTGTAAGGTCTCTTTTGAGAAATCAGTTAACAGTCTGATGGGAAATCCTTTGTAGGTAACCATCTCCAGTTCTCCTGCTATTTCTAAGATTCTCTCCTTATATTTAATCTTGGCTAATGTAATTATGATGTGCCTTGGTGTGTTCCTCCTTGAGTCTAACTCCTTTCGGACTCTCTGAGCTTCCTGGACTTCCTGGAAGTCTATTTTCTTCCAGATTGGGGAAGTTCTCCATTATTTGTTCAAATAGTTTTTAATTTGTTGTTCTTCCTCTTCTCCTTCTGGTACCCCTATATTTCAGATGTTGAAATGTTTAAAGATGTTCTGGAGGGTCCTAAGACTCTCCTCATTTTTTTTTTGAATTCTTGTTTCTTCATTCTTTTCTGGTTGACTGTTTATTTCTTCTTTCTGGTCCAAATTACTAGAGTTCCAGTTTCCTTCCCATCACTATTGGTTTCTTGTATATTTTTCTTTATTTCACTTAGCATTGCCTTCATTTTTTCATCTAATTTGCAACCAAATTCAACCACTCCTGTGAGCATCCTGATTACCAGTGTTTTGAACTGTGCATCTGATAGATTGGCTATCTCGTCATTGCTTAGTTGTATTTTTTTCTGGAGCTTTGATCTGCTCTTTCATTTGGGCCTTTTTTTTTTTTTGGTCTCAGTGTGACTGGTACATATAAGGAGCAGAGCCTTAGGTGTTCACCAGGGCAGGACAACCCATGTCCCTGCTCTGGGGCACTGTATGTGGGGAAGGGGTTGAGAGGGAACAATACCACTTGCTCTGCTCTCTGCCGGTTTTCAGTCACTTCCCTAGCTGCCCACAAGCAAATTGGTCTTCTGGGGCTCATTCCCAGGTGGGTTGGTTTGTGTACATTCTAGGATCCCACGGGTCTCTCCAACAAAACTCTCCTGTGAGGCTGGGAGTTTCTCCTGCTGCCACCTCAACTCCCACGGGTGTTTTCAATCAGTGGTTTGAGGCTTTATTTCCCCACATGGGGGCCCCAGGTTGCAAAGTTCCCAGGTGTTCCTCCCGGTTTATCCACACATGAATGTGGGACTGCCCACTCCACCAGCTGTCGTCTTGCCAGTCCACCAGCTGCTGCTTTGCTGGCCAGCTGCAGCCTTGCCCACCCTGCTCCACAATCCACTACTTTGCTGGGTCTGCCAGCTGCCACATTGCCCACCCCAGTCCTCCACCACCGCTTTGCCATGAGTGTTCTCTGCCCTCTTACCAATCTGGATGGATGTTTCTTCTTTAGTTAAAAATTCCTTGGTTGTCAGACTTCCGTACAGTTCGATTTTGACAGTTCTGGTTGTTTTTTGTTTTTAAATCGTTGTTGTCCTTTTGTTTGTCCAAGGAGGCACAGTATCTCTACCTATACCTCCATCTTGGCCAGAAGTATTTTTTTAATTCTTAATTGTGGCAAAAATATATAGCATAAAATTGATCATATTATAGTATACTGTTCACTAGTGTTAAGTATATTCACATTATACTACAGATCTCTAGAACTTTTTCATCTTAAAAACTGAAACTATAGACCCATTTTCCCTTCCCCTCGGACCCTGGCAACCATAATTCTATGTTCTATTTCTGACTCTGACTACTTTAGATATCTCATGAGTAAAATTACATATCATTGTGTTTTTTTGTTATGGGCTTATTTCACTAATCATAATGTCCTCAAGGTTCATCTGTATAGTAGTATGTGACAGGATTTCTTTCCACATTTTATCCATTCATCCATCTATGGACATTGTGTTGATTCTACCTCTTTACTATTGTAAATAATAGTGTAACAAACATGAGTGTGCAAGTATCTCTTCAAGATCCTGCTTTGAATTATTTTCTTTTGTACATATTTTAATATTCCAATAATAAAGCTTATTAAAATACATGGGGGAGGAGCCAAGATGGTGGTGGAGTAGGTTGAAGCTACACTAACCTCCTCCCAATACCAAACTAGAATTCCAACTGAATTATAGAATAATCAATGTGAATAACCAACCAAAGACTAGCTGAACAGAAGTCTTATAACCAAGGACATGTGGAAGAAACCACATAGCCACAATGAGACTGATAGGGAATGTAGAAACATGAGAGGGCAAGATGGGCTTCCATGGGTGGCAGCTGAAGTTCCAGAGATATATTTCGGCTTCTGGGGGGTTCCCTCAGGGAAGTGTAGGGTCTAAACCCCAAGGTGGTGTCCCTAGCCTAGAGCACCAGAACAGAGAAAGGAACCCAAATAACAGCTGGCTGTAAAAAACAGTGGGGTCTCTGTCTGTAAGGGAGAGACAGCTATAGACACAAGAGGACCTCCAAAAGGGCTGACACACAAAATTTCATTCCCAGAGACTTACCCTGGCTTCTGGCAGAGGGAGGGCAGAGAGGTCTAGAGATGTGTGAGGAGAGTCTTAGATTGGTGGCTCTGGGGAAAGAACTAAAGGAGCACCTGCCAGGATTCCAGTGCTGTTATTCCCCATACTGCAGAAGCCATCTTTCTCAGGCAGAGCATTCCACTCCATGTGGAATCATCCTGAGGGGAAGCAATAGGTTCACCTGCAGGAATCCCTCTCATACCACCCTGTGGAGGTTAAGTCAGGCTACTGTGAAGTACACCTGGAAGACTTTTGCTCTTTAAGCCTAACAGAAAGCCTTTAGGCAGAGGTGGATCTCTGGGAGCTCTGAGAATTTCACTGATAACTTGGGGGGGTTACAGGGCAGAGGGGAACAAAGGAGAGAAAAAATGGGACAAATGTAACAGCATAATCAATAAAATATATTTTAAATAGAAAAAGAGTGCAAACTTGATCACTAACTCTGCATGATGTTGCAGAAGTAAAGGGAACCAGGTTTGCTAAAATAATTTTGGTGATAGAAATGTATTGGCCTCAGAAGCTACTGAGGTGGTCGATTCTATCCTAAGACAGTGTTAAAAAATAAAAAATAAAGAAAAAGAAAATATTATAAACAACTATATGCCAACAAATTGGACAACCTAGACAAAATGGATAAATTCCTAGAAACATACAATCTTCCAAAACTAACTCAGGAAGAGTCAGAGAATCTGAATAGACTACATTATACTTAGTGAAACTGAAGCATTAACTTTAAAAAGTCCTAACAAACAAAAGCCCTGGGCTGAATGGCTTTGCAGGTGAACTTTACCAATCATACTGAGAACAACCAACAGCTCTCCTTCTCAAATATTACAAAAAATTCAAAAAAAGGTAATACTCCCAAGCTCATCTTAAAAGGGCAGTATGACACTAATTTCAAAACCTGATATAGATACTACCAAAACAAAAAATTATAGGCCAATATCCCTAATAAACATAGATGCTAAACTTGTCAACAAAATATCAGCAAACTGAATACAGCACTACATCAAAAAGATCATACACCATGATCAAGTGGGATTTATTCTGTGGATGCAAGGTTGGTACAACATTCACAAATCCATGAATGTGATACAACACATAAACAAAATGAAGGGAAAAAAACCTTTATGATAAAAATTCTCAGCAAAGTTGGAACAGAGGGAACATACCTAAAAATAATTAGGGTGATATATGACAAACCCACTGCCAGCATCATACTCAACAAGCCTAAACTACAACATTCCCCTTAAGATTGGTAACAAGACAGGGTTATCCACTTTCACCTCTCTTATTAAACATAGTACTGGAAGCCCTAGCCACAGCAATTACACAAGAAGGAGAAGTAAAAGGCATCCAAACTGGAAAGGAAGAAGTTAGATTGTCTTTATTTGCATATGACAAGATACTGTACATAGAGAACCCCAAATATTACAGCAAGAAGCTACTAGAACTGATAAATGAATTCAGTAAAGTAGCAGGATACAAAATCAATATCCAGAAATCTGGCACATTTTATATGCCAATAATTAACTATCAGAAAGGGAAATTAAGAAAACAAACCCATTCACAATTGCTTCAGAAAGAAAAATTACCTAGGAATAAATTTAACCAAGGATGTAAAAGGCCTGTACTCAGAAAATTATAAGACACTGAAGAAAGACACTGAAGGAGATACAAATAAGTGGAAGCACATCCTGTGTTCATGGTTAGGAAGAATTAACATCATTAAAATGTCCATACTACCCAAAGCAATCTATAGATTTAACACAATTCCTATTAAGATACCAATGATATATTTCATGAAACGAACAAATATTTCAAAATTTTATAAGGGACCACAAAAGACTATGAATAGCAACAGTGATCTTGAGAAAGAAGAACAAAGTTCAAGAAATCATGCCACCTAATATCAAACTATACTATAAGGCCAGAGTAATCAAAACAGCATAGTATAAAAACAAACACATAGATCAATGGAACAGAATATATAGCCCCAAAATAAACCCAAACCTTTATAGTCAATTAATATTCAACACAAGCAATGGGGGGAGGGTTGAATGTGGCAGATGGGGGTTGAGTAGGGCAGGAGAGAATAATGGGAGAAAATGGGGACAACTAGAATTGAACAACAATAATTTTTTAAAATATTCAACACAGAAAGCAAGCACATACAATGGGTACAGATAGTTTCAATAAATGGTGTTGGGAAAATTGGGCAGATACATGCAGAAAAATGAAAATAGACCACCTTCTCACACCACACACATGAATAAATTCAAAATGGATGAAAGACTTAAATGTTGGACCCAAAATCATAAAAATCCTTGAAAAAAACACAGGCAGTAAAATCTTGGACATTGCTCATAGCAATATTTTGTCTGATATATCTCTTCAAGCAAGGGAAACAAAAAAATAAACAAATGGGACTACATCAAACTAAAAAGTTTTGCACAGCAAAAAGAAATCATCATCAAAATGAATAACAACCCACTGAGTGGGAGAACATATTTGCTGATACACCTAGTAAGGGGTTAATATCCAAAATTTATAAAGAACTTATAAAGCTCAGCCCCCAAAAAACAAACAATCCAATTAAAAATGCACAAGGACCATGAACAGATACTTCTCCAAAGAGGACATACAGATGGCTAATAGACATATGAAAAGATGCTCAACATCACTAATACTCAGAGAAATGCAAATTAAAACCACAATGAGATATCACCTCACACATACCAGAATGGCTATCATCAACACTGAAATAGAGAATAGGGGGACAGTGACCAAAGGGGAGAGGGGAGGGAATTTCAGGGGAAAAGGGGAAGGATTCACAGGAACAAGTATAAAGGACACATGGACAACAACTAAGGGGGGTGGAAATGGGAGGGAGGTGGAGAGTACTGGGGGGGTGGGCTGGGATGGAAGTAAAAGACAGAAAACTGTACTTGACCAATAATTAAATTAAAAAATATATACAAAAAATGTTTAGCTTCATATGCAAACTAAATCATAATCAAACTTTTACATCTAAAGTTAATATAAATGTACTCTTTTTAGGTAGATTGATTTCCTTTATGTGGTCTTTCCATCAATAACATTGTTTTGTTCAATATCATTTTATTACAACATTGATGAGATGCCTTAGCTATTTAACTCTTGATTATATAAATTAGCATATGGTAAGACTGGTTTCATTATACATAGTTTCTCTTCAAGTCACAGACCCTATCAATGATTAAGTGAGGACGTACTATAATCAACTCCATATAATGAAGATTTCATTTCTTTGTTTTATGTATATTAGGAAAACAAATATATAGCAAACACAAAAGCAAAAAAAAGAATGGCTACCATCTATAAATCAACAAACAAGTGCTGCCAAGGATGTGGAGAAAGGGGAACCCTTTTGCACTGTTAGTAGGAATGCAGATTGTGGCAGCTCCTGTGTAAAGCAATTTGGAGTTACCTCAAAAAGTTCAAAATGGAACCCTCTTATGACCCAGTAAATCTACTTTTGGAAATTTATCCAAAGAAGCCCAAAACACTAATTTGAAAAAATATAAGCATTCCTATGTATACTGCTGTGTTATTTACAATAGCCAAGATTTGAAAGCAGCCCGAGTGTCCATCAATAGACCAATGGATAAAAAATCTATGGTACATTCACACAATAAGATACTACTTAGCCATAAAACAGAAGGAAATCTTACCTTTTGTGACAGCAAAAGTGGACCTGGAGAACATTATGCTAAGTGAGTAAACCAGTCAGAGAAAGACAAATACCATGTGATTTCACTCATAGGCAAAATCTAATGAACAAACTGAACTAATAAGCAAAACAGAGACAGACTCATAGATAGAGAGCAGGGTGACAGCTCAGGTGTGAGGGGACGGGTTGGGGATATAGGAATGGAGTCAAAAAGAAAAAGGACTCATGAACAGGGACAACAGTGTGGTGATTGTGGGGAGAGGGGAGGGTGGAGATGGAAGAGGGTATAAAAGAGATAAATGGTAATGGAAAATACAATAAAAAATGTAAAGAGATAGGAAAAAACTAGGTAATAAAATGAATGAGAAGCTGAACCAAAGTATGTTACAAATGGTAGTTTTTAAAGATTTTATGTATTTATTTTTAGAGAGAGGGGAAGGGAGGGAGAAAGAGAGGGAGAGAAACATCCATGTGTGGTTGCTTCTCACGCACCACCTGCTGGAGACCTGGCCCTCAACCCACACACGTGCCCTGACTGGGAATCAAACCAGTAACCCTTTGGTTCACAGGCCAGGGCTCAATCCACTGAGCCATACCAGCCAGGGCACCAATGGGATTTTTATAAATATTATTTAAATCTAATATTTAAATAGTCAGTCTTTCCAACAATTAAGCATCAATTTTATCTACCAATAAAAGCAACTAGGCCCTGACTTGTGTGGCCCAGTGGTCGGGTATTGTCCCACAAAGCAAAAGGTCACCAGTTTAATTACTGGTGAGGGAACATACCTAGGTTCTAGGTTCCATCACTGGTCCAGACAGATCTGAGTCATTAGATTGATGATTCTCTCTCACATTGATGTTTCTCTCCCTCTCTTTCTCACTTTCTAAAAATAAATAAATAAATGAATGAAGTTTTTTATTAAAAACTTTAAAAAATAGAAGCAACTAGATTTTCTATGTGAACACTACTTTTTGAAAAATAAATGTAATTGATGTACATGTATCAAATATCAATTCCTCACACATAAATCAATGAAAGTACAAATGTATTTTTCCTCTTATATTAATTACCAAGCACATGTTTGTTTTCTCTGTTATGTGTATAGGAGAAAACACTTGAATTGGACTCTTAATGTTTCTTTTGATTATAAACACTGAATTGTAACTAAGATACATACACTTAACTTCAGTATTTGTGTTGTTTCAGTATTTATGAGGATGTAAATTTAGGCACTTTTCAGTTTCAAAGTAAGTGTTAATACACACAAAGTAATCAGACTTGAAGTGGCCCTTTTAGTCTTTACACTTTGCCTAGCTTTATGTCAGTATAAATTAATATAAAATAGGTAGTGAGTAATAGGGTTGATATATGATTATTCTTTTCCTGTAATGCATTACAATGCAGGAAAATGAAACAATTATTAGTGGGTGAGTGGGAAACTGGATCAAAGAGAAATTTGTGGTCTGTGTTTCAATACTTGAGGAGCAGATCTGTGCTTAAGGATTAGGAAAATCTGTTACAACAGCGAGTCTTTTCCAAGACTGCCCTTTGTTTATATGACTTGGCTTCATGTTTGTTAATTTTCTACAAAGTGTAAGTAATAATGTGATTGTAGAAACTGTACTGGTTTATTATTCTTGGTCTTTTAGCCTTTTAACATCTATGCTGTCATTCACATGCAGGTCTAGAGAGTTCATGAAATTGGTATTAGAATTCATGCCTTCAGCCAAGTTTTCTTTTTCCTTTGATTAAAAGACATGTTTGGTTCACATTCCATTGGAAACCTATTAAGATATGGAGCTACAGAATGGCTGCAGAGATATAAAAGCTTAATAACATGCATGAGCAAATACAATTCAGCTGGAGTACCCAGTTAACAATCACGTCAATATATCCTTTGTATCAATAACATGGCCACAGGTCCGAACACAACCTAGAGCATACTGCACACATTGAGTCAGTCCCTGGGAGAACAGAACAAGCTAATAGGGAATGTATTATGCGCTCCTCCAGTCTTTGCCTACTAGCTCACCCTAATCCACTAAGGATTTCTGCCTTCCACTGCATAGGTAACAGCAGATAAAATTTAAAAGTACGGTGTACAATTCTATAATACATCCTCTATATATTGTATTTTGTGTTCACCACCCGAAGTCAAGTCTCCTTTCATCCATTCAAAAAAATGTTTACTATTAGGGCTTTCCCCTTAAGATCAGTAACAAGACAAGGGTGTCCATTCTCACCACTTCAATTCAACATAGTATTGGAAGTTCTAGAGCAGTGATAAGACAAGAAAAATAAACGAAAGGCATCCAAACTGGAAAGGAGGAAGTAAAACTGTCATTATTCACAGATAGCATGATAGTGTACATAGAAAACCCTGTAGTCTCCACCCAAAAACTATTTTACCTAATAAGTGTATTTGGCAAAACAGCAGGATACAAACTCAATATTCAGAAATGGATGGCATTTTTATACACCAACAATGAACTATCAGAAAGAGAAAGTAGGAAAAAATCCCATTTACTATAGCAATAAGAACTCTGAAGAAAGAAATTGAGGAATATAAAATAAATTGAAGGATATTCCATGTTTATGGATTGGAAGACTTAACATCATTAAAATGCCCATACTACCCAAAGCAATCTATAAATTCAATGTGATTCCTCTTAAAATACCAATGGCACATTTTACAGATCTACAACAAATACTCCAAAAAGTTTCTATAGAACAAAAAAACATCCTGAATAGCTTCAGCAATCTTCAGAAAGAAGAACAAATTAGGAGGGATTATAATACCTGATACTGAACTGTATTACAAGGTCACTGTAATCAAGACAATCTGGTACTGGCATAAGAACAGATACATAGATCAGTGGAACAGAATAGAGAGCCCAGAAATAAACCCATGGCTTTTTGATCAATTAACACTTGACAAAGGGAACATGAGCATACAATGGAGAAAAAATATTCTCTTCAAAAGGTATTGGGAGAATTGTACTGGTATATGCAAAAGAAATGAAACTGGACCACCGACTTAAACCATATCCCAGAATAAACTCAAAATGGATAAAAGACTTAAGTATAAGTCTTGGTATCATAAAAATCCTAGAGAAAGAAATAGGCAGTAAAATTTCAGATATCCCAAGTAGCAACATTTCTGCCAATATATCTCCAAGGGCAAGGGAAATAAAAGGAAAAATAAATGACACTACATCAAGTTAAAAAGCTTCTGCATGGCTAAAGAAACCTTCATCATAATGAAAAGGGAACTGACAGTATGGGAGAACATATTTGCCAATGACACATTGGACAAGGGCTTAATCTCCAAAATACATAATGAATTCACACAACCCAACCCCAGGAAGACAAACAATCAATTTTTTTTAAAGTCAAACAACCTGAATAGACACCTCTCCAAGGAGGATATACAGGGGGCCCAGAGACATATGAAAAGATGCTCAGCATCACTAGCCATAAGAGAGATGCAAATTAAAACCACAATGAGATACCACTTCACACCAGTGAAAATGGCCATCATAAGCAAAGCAACAAACAAGTGTTGAAGAGGTTGCAGAGAAAAGGGAACCCTAGTGCACTGTTGGTGGGATTGCAGGCTGGTGCAACCACTATGAAAAACAGTATGGAATTTCTCAGAAACTAAAAATAGACCTTTTAACCCAGCAATTCCACTGCTAGAATTATATCCTAAGAACCCTCAAACACCAATCCAAAAGAACCTATGCATACCAATATTCATAGCAGCACAATTTACAATAGCTAAGTGTAGGAAGCAACCTAAGTGCCCATCGGTAAATGAATGGATCCAAAACTATGGTACACTTACACAATGGAATTCTACACAGCAGAAAGAAAGAAGGAGCTCCTACCCTTTGCAACAGTATGGATGGAACTGAAAAGCATTATGCTAAGCGAAATAAGCCAGGTGGTAAAAGACAAATACCATATGATCTCACCTTTAAGTGGAACCTCATCAACAAAACAAATAAGCAAGCAAAATATAACCAAAGTCATTGAAATTAAAAACAAACTGATAGTAACCAGAAGGGATGTGGAAGGGGATAATGGGGGGAAAATGGTGAAGGGTTTTCAGGAACAACTATAAAAGATACATGGACAAAAACAAGGTGGGGTAGAAACAGGGGAGGGACATTGAGATGGCTGGGGTGGTGGGCAAGGGTGAGAAGAAAAGGCAGAAAACTGTACTTGAACAACAATAAAATTCAAAAGTGTTTAATAAAAAATTTAAATTAAATTTACTTATGACAAAAATAAAATAAAAATAGTTTTTCTAACTTCACAAAAAATACATTAAGGAAACATGTATAAAATACCCAAGACAAGAGAGAAACGTGTCACTGTAAGCAAGGGCAGACTCAACTGCAGGTAATAGGGGTGGATTAGACTTTAGAGGTCAGAGCATTTGGGGTTGGAAAGCTGTGGTCAGTCCTATGGTCCTTATTCTAAGGTGAGTGGGAAATCAACCACAAAGTTAAAGGAGAAAAGACACAGGATAAGATATTTGTTTCTAAAAGACACCTTAGGTGCAGAATAAATCAAAATAAATAGTAGGGAATATACCCATAGAAAAAGTAGACAGGTACAGATGAATTTTTTTTAAAAAGTTGGTACATTTACACAATGGAATACTATGCAGCAAAAAGGAAGAAGGAACTCCTACCTTTTGTGACAACATGGATAGAACTGAATAATATTATGCTAAGTGAAATAAGCCAGTTGGTGAAAGACAAATACCATATGATCTCACTTATAAAAAGAATCTGATGAACAAAAGAAACTAACAAGCAAAATAGAACCTGAAGCATGGAAGTAAGGCACAAACTGACAGCTACCAGAGGGGATGTGGGGAGAGGGATAATGGTGGTAAGAAGGGGAAGAGATTAGTCAAAGAACATGTATGAATGACCTGTGCAGATGGACAGCAGGGTGGGGATTGACTGTGGGAGCAAAAGGTGAGATGGACAGAGGATGGCAAAGGGAGAAAAATTGGGACAACAGTAATAGAATAACATTAAACATTTTTAAATAAATAAATAAAACTTAAAAAGTAAGGTGTGAAAAAAAGTAAGATGTGGGAGTCACTAGCTAGAAGTTAGAGAAGACAGTTGGGGCCCTTATGTATCCGGCCTAGAAGATGCCAGCATATTTAATTTTTCTGGGTGCTGTATGGTGGAAACTAACTGTAATTCTTCTCCCCGGGAACAAACTTGCACCAGTGCTCTCCTCTGATAATCTTTGATCAGGCTTACGTGGAAGTTATGTTTCAGTGATTATGATTGGGCCAAAGGCATAGCTAAGTCTATAACTACTAGCTGGTAAAATCAGAGCTCTTTCAGAATTGAGCAGCCATTTCTGTAAATTCCTTCAATATTTTTAGATTGCAAACTTGTCTTTTTATAGTTCTATGAGAACTCAGAGTTGGACAAGCAATAGTTAAGGAAAAGCAAATTTGTCAGTAAATTAACCAATGTTCAAAAATGAACAAATCTAGCCGCAGGCAGAAAAACTGAGTACTCATTGTAGAGAAAGTATACATTTGCTCCATAACCTTTCACAAGAAAGATACATCTTTAGGGGTACTTTCAATTTTGAAATACCAAAACTTCAAAATGCATTCTTCCAATTAACCACCAAAATATTAACTGAGGGATATCTATGAGAAAACCTGAGTTCAAATCCCAATTATTCCACTTATTTTCTGGCTGTATGTTAACAGAAATCATACAGCCTCTGTGGTCATTAAGATTCTCATTTTTTTAATATATTTTTTTATTTAGTTATTTTTCAAGTACAGTTTTTTTGTCTATTTCTCCCATCCCAGCCCCCCCTGCCCCGTCTCCCCACCTCCCTCCCATTTCCACCCCCCTTAGTCCTCATCCCTGTGTCTTTCATACTTGTTCCTCAAAATCCCTCCCCATTTTTCCCCTTAAATTCCCTTCCCTCTCCCCTCTGGTCACTGTCCCCTTGTTCTCTATTTCAGTGTCTTTGTTTTTATTCTGTTTGCTTGTTTGTTTTGTTGTTTAGCTTCCTGTTAAAGGTGAGATCATATGGTATTTGTCCTTCAATGCCTGGCCTATTTCATTCAGCATAATGCTTTCCAGTTCCATCCATGTTGTTGCAAAAGGTAGTAGCTCCTTCTTTCTCTCTGCTGCATAGAATTCCATTGTGCCACAATTTTTGATCCATTCATTTACTGACGGGCACCTAGGTTGCTTCCAACTCTTGGCTATTGTAAATTGTGCTGCTATGAACATTGTGGTGCATAGGTTCTTTGAAATTGATGTTTTAGGATTCTTGGGATATAATCCTAGCAGTGGAATTGCTGGTCAAAAGGCAGGTTGATTTTTATTTTTCTGAGAAAATTCCATACTCTTTTCCATAATGGTTGTACCAGTCTGCAATCCCACCAACAGTGAACTAAGGACCCCTTTTCCCCACAACCTCTCCAACATTTGTTGTTTGTTGCTTTGTTTATGATAGCCATCCTGACCGGTGTAAAGTGGTATCTCATTGTGGTTTTAATTTGCATCTCTCTGATAGCTAGATGCTCATTTTTTAAAAAATTCCCAATCACATCACAAGACTGTTATGAAAATAAGAGAAAGAACATTTTGTACCACCCTTGGTACAGTAGTGGCACTTAATTAATGCTTGGTGGTAATAATAATAATAATAATAATAATAATAATTCCTATCATTGAAGTAAATAGGTTTTCTGGTCTCTCTAGGAGAAAAGGGTGATTCCTTTGCCTATATCCACTCTCATTCCCATCCAACTGCTAATTACAATTACATGGCAGAGTTAATAAGTGAATTCTTTCATGCTGAAGTGAGTAAACCATACTCCTTGAGATTGAGAAAGGCTATTCCCAAATGGTGTGCTTTTTTTCCTCCCTCAATAATGCCCCCGAAATGGTACAGTTGATGAGGTTAAAGAAAATGCACAAACAACAAGCTAATTATTTCCAAAGGAAATGAATCCTCATATAATTTAATGCAGGTGGTGCTTAATAAACAATCCTTTCACTAAGTAAACAAAAGAGAGAAACTGTAAGTAATTTACAGGCATCTAAGTGAAATTGCTTGTGGTGCCTTATGCATGCCTGTCCTAAGACCTATATTCTGTATTACTGTTCACCTCTGAGATATGTGTCATTGGAAGAGTCTGGAAACACAAACATAAAAATATTCTTAATTAAGTGCATATGTGTAGATCCTGTACTTTGCTTAGACAGGTGGATGAAAAATAATAGGAGTCACTTGTTTATGCATTTGGGCAGCTGTGCTATTGGACCAACGCCACCCTGATTCCCCACTGGAACAAAGGAAGCAAACTCTGTTTTCAAGAAAATAATGCCTAACACTTTGGCCTAATAGTTGTCTTCAAATGTTATCCTCCTTAAAGAACACTGCAATGATTATGAATATATGATTAAATGGCATTTGAAAAGATTACCTGTGGGCATGTGAGATGTTTAACTTTTCTCATGTTAAGCCACTAGTACTCTGGTCATTTACTTGAGCCTTAAAGGGCACTGCTTGACATTTGGTCTTTGGTGGGGTTAACAGGCTGTTTGTAAGCTTAAAGGTTTTTCCTGGTTAAATTAGGTTTTACTACAGAGACTACTTGCAAGTTTATGCTCCATCTCACAGAAATGTCAGTGTTTGCCTTTGCTCTGAACTGGGCATAGCAACATAAGAATTGTCCCAGAGTGGCTCAGGAAAGAGAAAGTCCTTGGCTTTATTTAGATCCATGTTCTTAACTTCCCACAACCAACCTGTGGAAGTGTTCATTTTCACTAAGGGTACTATAGGCCTGTAGAAGGCTAAGCAATAAATAGTCTTTTGAGAAAAACTAAACTCTCATAACACTCTGCCACATTGTATACTGCCAGTGTTTCCCTTTATTCTTTTCTTGGAGAAAAAAAAAACCACCATATTTTGTTAATAAGCTTGAGAAACACATTTTCTATGGATTTTGTAAAAATAACTATCTCATTTGATATGGGAGATTGAACCTCAGCTGGGCTTGCACTAGAGCTTGGCAGGCCTCTTGTTGACTCCTTCGGGAACTTCTTAGAACTGTTGTTCTAAATCCAAACTTTCCATTGCTCTCAAGTCCCTAGTGTTTCCCCAGCTGTCCACCCTCTCATAGATGACCTCACCATGTACTTCACTGCAAAGGCTGTGGCCACATAGGCTCCCTCATTCCCCTTCTTTCTTCAAACTGCATCTGCATGGTGATTTTTCTCTACTCTTGCACAGCTCTCCCGTCCCAGGGAAAGCCACATCTCTATTTCTTTGTCAAGGCTATGTGCTCTACTTGGACACTTGATCCCATCCCCTCTCCACTTCTGAAAGAACTGTTCCATCAGCTATTTTTCATAGTCCTTCCTCATGGTCTATAAACACATGCAGGGCTCTTCTGACTTTGACCCAAGTTAACATCCTATTTCTCACCTTCCTTTAACAAGCAAAACTTCTCACAAATGCAGTCTATGCTCACTGACTCCTTTCTCAGCATTAGTTCACTCCCTAACTCCTCGCAACCCAGATTCCACACCACCACTTTATTACACTTTATTGAAAGTGCTATCTTGAAAGTCAGCAATGACTTAATAGTTGGCAGACTGGGTGGCTTTTTCTTAGAATTCATCCTGCTTAACCTAGCTGTAACATTTACCAATGTTGATCAATTCATTCTCTCTCCTTGGCTTCAGTGAAATTACCCTGATTTTTCTCCTACCCCTTTGACTACTGCTATTTTGTCTCCTTTATTGACCCCTTCTCCTCTATCTATCCCTCAAATGTAACTATTCTCCATAGGTCTTTGTTCATGGACTTCATCTTTTCTATTCTCTCTCTTTTGATGGACTTACCAATTCCACAGTTTCAATTATCTTTTCTACATGGATGATGACCTAATCCCTATCATTCATTCATGGATGCATACATAAATTACATACTGAATGCATATCACATAAGTAGAGTGACTATACAATTTATCATTCTAACTGGGGCATATTGAGTGTGAAAGGAGGCACAATTAATACTCACATCAGAGCAACAGGGACAAACCGAGATTGTCCTCGGAAAACTGAGACATATGGTAATCCTAAGCATAAAGCACCCTGTCAAGTATTGTGAAGCTACAAGAGTAAATCATAAACACATCCTGCCATCAAAGAGTATTAAGTCTAGTATACTGATGAAACATGAACATAAATAAACAGAATACCATCAGAAAGTTATAAATATTTTGAGAAAGGTCCAGATAAACTATTATGGGTTTTCAGGGTAAGAGGAGGTTTATTTTCACTTTCAAAAATCAAGAAAAAGTACTCTGGTGACGTGGCTCAGTTGCTTGGGCCATCATTCCATTCATCAAAAGGTCAACGGTTCTATTACCAGTCAGGGCACATGCCTAGGTTGCTGGTTTGGTCCCTGACTGAGAGCTGTTTCTCTCTCTTTCTCTCTCTCTCCTTCCCTCCCTTCCTCCCTCCCTCTTCCTATCTCTCTAAAAGCAAACATTTTTTAAATCAATAAAAGCTTGTAAAAATAGCATTTCAGTAGCCTTTGGACATATGAAGATGGTGATGGGTGAGAGTTTTAGGTGGAGGGAACAAAATGGTCAGGGCCCCATTCATGCTTCTTCAGTTTGTATGCTACAAAGAAGTGCCACAACTAAGAAGGCACTGTTCACATTGTCGACATCTTGATTATTTGAAAAATTTTATATTTTAATAACTGTCTTATTACCCCCAAGATAGATGACATATATTTATTATAAAATTTTTCTAGTAAATACAAAGTAAAGCATTTTGAGGAACAGACACCTTTACCTGCTTTTCACCAAGATTCCATATGCGCTAGTGATGATCCTGAGTATGTCCAAAGCAAAGACACGAAAAGAAAATTGTGAGAGTCTGAGGGGACTTCCGCCAAGATGGAGGTTTAGGTGGATGTGCCTTGCCTCCACACACAACCAAGTTTAGGGACAACTAAATATTAGCATCAGAAAACACAACCAGAACACGGAAAACTGAACTTTTCGGAAGTCCGCTAACAACAAATTCTTTGGCCCGACCGGTAAGGGGCGAAACCGGCGTCGGGTGAGGAGTTACAAAGGAGAGCTCGATCGACCCGGGCGCGGAATCCAGATGCGCGAATCCAGTCGCACGGGTTCCAAACCCAGGATTGGACCTAGTGAGCTACCGAGCGGCCCACCGGGTGAGCGACTACGGAGGAGACAGTGGGGAGGCGGTGGCAGCGAGTTGACTGTGGTTGCCCGGTTGCGCGCGGGTGAGGGAGTGAGCGGTCGGACCGGCGGCGGCGCCATTTCCCCGCTCTGACCACGCCCCCACATACAGCGTCACAACCCAGCGACCTGGGACTCCAAGGCGCCGCTTCTCTCACTTAAAGGGCCAGAACAGACCAAAAATGTCGCAGGGGGACCTCAAAGCCCCGGAGATAAATCTAAGTGATGAAGAAATAGCAAATCTCTCAGACGCACAGTTTAAAACACTGGTCATCAGCTTCCTCACAGATCTGGTGGACTATAGCCACAAATTAGAGAAACATATGAAGGCTAAATTAAGGGAAATGAATGGAATTCCACAGGAAACCCATAGAGATGAAAAAAAAAACTGGGACTCAAATCAATGGAGTGAACCAGAAGGAAGAAAAAATGATCAAACAGAAAGGAATGAAGATATAAGAATTCAGAAAAATGAGGAGAAGCTTAGGAACCTCCAGGACATCTATAAACGCTCCAATATCCGAATTATAGGGGTACCAGAAGGGGGAAAGGCACAGCCACCAGTGGAAAAACTATTTGAACAAATAATAAAAGAAAATTTCCCCAATCTGGCAAAGGAAACAGACTTCCAAGAAATCCAAGAAGCCCAGAGAGTACCAAAAAAGTTGGACTCAAGAAGAAACACACCAAGGCATATCATAATTACATTAGCCAAAATTAAAACGAAGGAGAGAATCCTGGAAGCAGCAAGAGCTAAGGGGACAATCACCTACAAAGGAGTCCCCATCAGGCTGTCAGCAGATTTCTCAAAAGAGACCTTACAGGCAAGAAGGGGCTGGAAAGAAATATTCCAAGTCATGAAATCTAAAGACCTACAACCAAGATTGCTCTACCCAGCAAAACTTTCATTTAGAACGGAAGGACAGATAAGGTGCTTCTCAGATAAGACCAAATTCAAGGAGTTCATCATCACCAAGCCCTTATTATATGAAATGTTAAAGGGACTTATCTAAGAAAAAGAAGTTAAAGAAACATGAACAGTGAAAGGACAACAAACTCACAGTTATTAACAACTACACCTAAAACGAAAGCAAACTAAAAGGACAGCTAGATCAGGAGTGGAAACATAGAAATGAAGATCTCAAGGAGGGTTAGCAACAGGGAAGTGGGAGGAGGAGACGGGGAGAGAAGGTACAGAAAACAAGTAGCATAGACAGTAGATAGAAAATAGATGGGGGGGCAAGAATAGTATGGGAAATATAGAACCTAAAGGACTTGAGACACATGGACATAAGCTAAAGGGGGGTAATGGTGGGGTTGGGGGGGCAGGGTGGAGGGGAATGAAGGGGGGAATAGAACAACTGTAACAGCATAAACAATTCAAAATAAATAAATAAATTTATTTAAAAAAAGAAAATTGTGAAGCATAAATAGAACAGAGAGAATATATCACTCTGTCTAAAGTGTAGGGTACACGTACTCTGGTTTCTCTTCAGATTGTATAAATCTTTCACCTTTTAAAGTGTAGGGTACAAGAGAAGACACAATGAAAAAAATTGGAAAAGTGGATTCAGACCAGATTGTGGAGAACCATGAGTATCAGCATAAGAAAGTCAAACTCTAGTCAATAAGTATGGATAAAAATAGCTTCAAGAAATTACCTTAAGAAAAAATATAAAATACTTGCAAAAGGCAAGGACTGGAAGTGGAGAGAACAGTTAAAAGGTTATTGGCCTTCTGGTGTAGACCAACAATAGTTCTGTGGAATTAACTCTGTGTCTTCTGGAGTTTAGTAACAACAGACAACTGACAAGCAGAAGCAGAGTTGTGTGGTTTAACTCAGACCTACCATCTCTACAAGTTCTGACTCTTTTACATTTTGCCCTGAGTAACCTACCAATACTTCATATTTATATGCCCCAAATCAAACCTATTATATTCCTGATACAGGGTGCAGCCAAGAGGGGAGCCCCAAATAGAGATTTGGAATGGGGCCCAGAACTCAGGGTATCCAGGAAATATTGGAGAGACATATAAGATGTCCTCATTCCTTCCCCCCAACAGGTGTGAGTTGGGGGAAGGAACACATGGAGCAGGAACATGCAGGGCTATTTTGTACAGCCACAGCTTTGCAGCTAATCCATGGCATGGTCGTTTAACATATTTATAACCTTTAACTGTCTGCATGAATAAGTTAAATAGCTGTGGCCATGCTCTGAGCCAGGGGGATGGAAAGGGACTTCCCCTGCAAGATGTAACTGGGGGGCAGGTCCCCTGAGTGGCAATGCCTGCATGAGAACTTGGAGATGATTCGCTCTATGACATGGGGCCATACCTGCCCACATTCAGATGGCAGCCCAGTAAACTTGAAATCATACAGAAATGCTGGCAGGTATAACTGATTGTAGAAGGAGTCAGAAATGGGGGTACAGAGAAAGATTGGCGTCGGGATTTAAACCCAGACACAGTAGCCATTGAAGGAGAGGACCACAGCCGTGGCAGTGAATAGGGGAGATCCACATGGTTTTGCCACAGTGCAGACCCCCGCAGCTTAAGAAAGAGAGAGTACCACACGGCTTTGCTAGAGTGGGGACCCCCTCGCAGCTTTGCCAGGAAAAGAGATCCACATGGTTTGGCCAGAGTGCAGACCCCTGCAGCTCTGGTAGAGAGAAGCACCATACAGTTTTGCCCAGAGTGGGGACCCCTGCAGCTGCACCATGCAGTTTTGGGGTGCTCCCTTTGGCCACATGGCCTGAGAAGCAGGAGAGACTTTGCCTGGAAGAAGTGTGAAAGAACTCTTTCCAGTAGGCCATGAGAAGGTGCCACATGGCTTTGGATTAATTAGGGATCCAGCCTAGACAGCAACACAACTGATGGTGCCAGCAACCTGAAACATAGACCTGTGCTTCTTTTCCCTGAATTACGGTACCCCGAATTAGGGCAAGGGGATAAGGAAGCACTGTGGGCGCCTGTGGGTATCCAAAAAGGACTTTGATATTTTAATGAAGACGTTAGGTCACTACTTTAAGTCTCTATAGCATTAAATAAACATTTCCTTTTCTTTTCACAAATCTCTGGCTTTGAGAGATGTCTTTACTCTGGCCGTGGACAGACGACCCTGGTAGGGGGTCCTTTGGGTAACAGTGTATCGTGACCCCCCCCCTTAGCCCTGTGTGTGTGCCTTGTGTTCTGTAACATTTCTCTTCAAAACTGTTTCCTCTGTGGGAGGAAGAAAAGAATGTGCAATTTCTCCTTTTTAAGAAGACTTCCTGGAAGTATCACAAAATACTCCCTTTTGATTTCATTAACCAGAATTTGGTCACATGAACACATGCAAGGAAAACTGATAAATTGTGTCTTTTAGCTGAGTGACCATCTGTCAAGCTAAAAATCCAGTTTTTTACAAAGAAACAGAAGGGGAAGAGGAACAGGGAGTAGGGAAATGAATATTGGGAGGTAACTGGCAGTGTCTGCCACAGAAGGTGAAATCTCAAAGATTGAATGGGAGAGTAAGGGAAAGGAGGAGGTGTCAAGGATGGCAAGATTTCCACCCTTGGTGCTAGGAAGAAGAGCTTTTCTCTTATTTGCCATTGAATCCTATCCCAATATACTCCTGAGTAGATGTATGCATTTTAAATTAGAGCTTTAAAATATTTTGCCATTTGCAGCAACTCAGAAGACATTAATATAGTCCCACTAGCAAATGTGGTTATAGCTCAACATATAAATCAGAACTAGCAAAGAGCAATTTGGAGTCCTGGCTACTATATACTGCATTTGCAGGAACCACAATCTACATCACCAGATCTTCAAACAGATGTTATAACACAATAACCCTGTTTTATTATGATTATACCTTGAAATTATATTTCCAAGGAATTAAAATACATTATTGCTTCTTATAATTTTTAATCTAATATGCATGATAGGCATATGAGCTGCATAGGAGACAAGTAATTTAATGCTCATTTTATTGACAGGGTCAAGAATAAATTGATGCTTACAGTTAAGATCCTCAGACAGTTTCAAGCACCAAGTCCTCTTCTAGTCTTTCTAGTAAGCTAGCTTGTTTCTCCCAAGCAGGTTGGTGACCCCAGCCTTCCCTTCTATTACCTTTCAAAAGGGGCCTGGGTACAAACTGTTAGCCTGAATAGGACTGATGTTAAACCTAGATCTTTCAACATACCCAGTATACATCTACATAGGCCAAATAAGATGATTTAAAACAGACTTTTTATGTTTTCCCAAATAGAACTCCCCATTTGCACAGTCCAAACACCCAAAAGTATATCCAAATATACTGCTAGGCTGTTCAAGAACCCATACCAAGAGGGTGAGACATCTTGAAAAGAGACCTTCTCTATTCCACATTTGATCATCAGATATGGGACAGGAGAACAAGGAGTTAGAAAGGAACAGGAATAGAAAAAGAGCTTATTTTTTTTGCTTTGCTTAGCTTAGCTTTGGAATTAAAAAAAAAAAGCACTGAACCTAAACAATATCTTAATGAGGTAGGTCAGTATTTACAGTTCTTCGAACCCTGCTTAACCTTTCTGTGCCTCTTCTGTTAAGCATGTTAGCCAAGATCACATACCAAATCAGTGACACAGTCATCATGAGGCCACAAGTGCCTGCTTCCCAGTTTCATATTTTAAGTAAGCCAAGTACAGATGAGAGGGAAAACTGGGTCAGAGAAACAAAGTTGGCCTGAAAAAAATTATGTTTCAAAATAAAGCCAGTTATACAAAGATATGATATTTCTCATCTAAACAGAAAAATAAGTTAGGGCTCTAACATTTTTCTTTTCCAATAAATATACAGAGGCACTTTTCAACGATGAGAAGGGCAAAATGATGGCTCTATAATCATTATCAATTCATTTATCTGCTGAAGCCCCACTTCTTATAAAACTTATGTAGAGTTAGGGAAACAAACAAGTAAAGTAATTGGCTAATAAAATACAGCTATAAAAAGATCCTCCTAAGTAAAAAGTATATGTGCTGAGCAAATCATGTCTAACACAAAGGACAGATTTTTTTAAAATATTAGTTATTCAGCCCTGATGGTGTGGCTCAGTGGATTGAATGCTGGCCTACAAATCAAAGCATCACTGGTTCGATTCCTAGTCAGGGTACGTGCCTGGGTTGTGGGCCAGGTCCTCACTAGGGGGCATGCAAGAGCCAACTACACATTGATGTTTTTCTCCCTCTCTTTCTCCCTCCCTTCCCCTCTCTCTGAAAATAAATCAATAAAATATTTTAAACATATATTAGTTCTTCATATCTACCCTTTAGATTCCTGGTCCTCTAAACTGTTTTTCACCAATTTCTCTTTTGTTTCCTTAACTTTAGATTCCTAAATTTGTACTCCAGCTTTAAGAGCTGCCACTAATCCCATAAATCATGGTACCTCATTCAAAATTTTTATTTGAACCTTGGCTTTCTGGACAAATATCAATTCTACAGCTCCTTTGATTTTTTGCTTATTCTCATTCTCTCTCTCCCCCCACCCCTCCCTCTTTCTCTAACACACACAAGCACACACACACAAAGGGGGGAATTTAGGCAGATTACACAGCCTTCTAGTGCTTTCCATTAAGCACCTAGGGACTATAGAAAAGGCCCGATTTAAAAAATTTACTTCTGAGACTAAAGCAGTGTGAGGAAAAAATGCAGTGATGGGACCAAGTAGCTTTACTCAATGCAAAACTGACTAGAGCCAAGGCAAAATTGTTGGAACAACTATGAATGTGTCTATTTGACTCTGCTTCTCTACTCCCTAATTGACATTCCTCAAATTAATGGGACTCCAGCAAACTTCCAGGTTTTCTAGTTCAGAGACAAGGACTGACAACTGGCCTAGGGTGTGGGAGCAGGGAGGACTCAGCAGATAAATATTCTCAGGTTTTCTTTAACCAGAGTGATTCGTCTCCACCAGCCAGAGAGCTCCTCTGGAATGCTCAGTAGCATTCCCTGGTGTTACATATCATGGGAATAACATCATTGCATCCAGCATGTGGAGAATGTGGGAATGTGCCCATAAAACTACTGAGTTCGCCAAAAAGTTTGTTTGCTTTTTTCCCATTAAGATGGCTCTAGTAGCGCTTAGTTGTCTTTAACTTCATTCAAAACAATTTTGTTAGGTTGTCTTGTGACAGCTTGCATTAAAAAATGTATCAAAGTTGGTGAATTTTGTGTAACCACTTTAATATTGAAGATGAAAGAAAATAAGCAACATTTTCAGCATATAATGCTTTATTACTTCAAGAAAGGTGCGGGGGAGCTTTGCCCACAGAGCCCCACCATACACCATGGATGAGAATAAGTCTACCAAGACATGATCTGCTTGGGGAGGAAAAGTTGCCAATCTCTCAAAGGAGAATGACCAAGAGCCTTTTCCTTGATGGGCTTTTATTGGGTTCAATTTGCACAGGAATACAGGTAAAGCTCATCAATCACTGTCAGGCAGTAAGGATCAAACAATAGATCATATACAAAGAACTACAAGGGCTTATTCTGAGTCAGGGCCAATTAGCTAAAGGGCTATAAAACTTTGGGAAACAAACTCATTTCCTGCTCAGACCCTTATCATTTAAATGAGAGCATTCTTAGCAAGGCAGGTTTTACAGGATTTTATGTATACTTTCTTAGGCCTGACAGCCCTGGGGACCCTGCCCTTTCCAGCATAGGGCAGCACCATCCTCTGTCATTGTTACAGGCTTAAGTCAGGCAGGGGAAGTAAGACAGCCTAGAGATCTGGTGGACAGACTGATGACTCAGGCTATGTCAAAGCCAAGGGATGAAAGTCCATCACCCCCTTTTGCTATTGCCCCCCAAGTCCTTCCCTGATGGTTCCCCATGACCATGCCTCTCTTAAGTCATCCCTCCCTTGAAGAATCTTACCCATCATTAGCTAACTAGTCATGCACTGGGGGCCAGGCAGGGTGAAGTAAAGGGGACAGAAGTGGCGCTCCTGCTGGGGAGATAAGCTTTGTCTCCTTAGTGGCTTATGGTCCCAAGGTCTCTCACTCAGCCTTAGCCATGGGGGGTTACAGCTTCTGAACAGAAGGGCAGTTCTCAACAGAAAGGTAAAAACACAACTGAACCAAAAAAAAAAAAAAAAGATTTGTGCCATATGTGGAGAAGGTGCTGTGCCTGATTGAACATGTCAGAAGTGGTTTATGAAGTTTCATACTGGAAATTTCTCATTAGTCAGGTGCTCTACAGTCAGGTAGACCAGTCAAAGTTTGTAGTGATCAAATCGAGACATTAATTGAGAATAATCAATGCTATATCATGTGGGAGATAGCCTACATACTCAAGATACACAAATCAATAAAGTTATTGGTGAAAATTTAAAATGTATCTTTTATAGAAAAAAACTAAATGGGCTTTTTGGCTAATCCAGTATAACCCTGGAGTGTCACCTGTCAGGAATGGCCCAATACTCCAGGAAAAGGAAGCAGTCTGCATCTTGCATATCAGGACCCTACCTACTACTCCCCAGACCAGACCCATCCCAACAAGACCAGACCAAGAACTTGTATACTGGCTTTCTGAACACAGCTCAGGAGTTATGAAGAGGCAGAGTCAGGGAGCTTGCCTTCCACCTCAAGCATACCACAGAACTTGCCAGGTATGCAGGTAACCCTGGGGAGTTTTAGCCTTGCTAACCTTGAGGGAGTGGTTTCCTTCCTCCCTAAGCACTTGCTCAGGATTACCTACTACCACTATCCCCATTGTTCTCCAATCAGCCATTTATGTTTGCTTTCATCACCCAGAACCTGGACCCTTGGCTCCACACCCATGTCAACAACCATATTTACTCCCTTTGGTTTTGGTGATACTTTGGACTCCCTTCCAAAACTGAGGTTTGGATCTCACCCAGTTTTTAGCTTTGCAGATTTTGTTTGTTTGTTCTTACAAAATTGAAACGGTGTTATTTAATTTTGAATTCAAAAGAACTATATGCTCATTGTATTTTTTAGAGGGACCCAATGCAGAATGGTAAAAGATAAAAATAAATGATCCATGACCCTACCACCCAGAGGATGCCCTTTTTGGCCTCAGGTAAGAATTTCCTGATCAAACACTAAGGTAACCCACCCCTCCCATCCAAGTTGTGCAGCCTCTAATACTCCCTGCAATTAGATTTGGTCCACTAGATACAGAGAGATCTGGTAGTTTGGTCATTAACTGGATGAGAATACTAAAAATACTCTCTCTATTGCATGCTGGCCACAAAGTGTATAGGTTGGTCCATCATCCTCACCAGCATTTAAGGCCTACACCCATGTTGGACACCTGGGGCAGATATATGTGATATGTAAAGGAATGACTTCAGACAACTGACTTGGATTTCCTCAAACTTCCCAAGAGCAAGCACATTTAGACATCAATTTGAGATCCTTTAACACTCTTTGAGAGATTGAGGCATATGTATTCACACACACCTACCCCCACAAACATACAAACACAATAGATATTCATTTGTAAAGTGGTTTATTGCTCAACTTATTTTAGATTGCATGATATTTTAAAGGATTTCTCATGTTTCTATTTTGAATCTAAATACATCAAATAGATGTTTTGATGTTTAGAAGCAATTATTTGTCTATCACAAAATATTTATAGTTCAAAAATTTCAAAACTTTATTCTTTTGAAAAACAATACTACTACTATTAGTGTAGCAAGACAGCAATCAACTTGAAGTTGCTTTATTTTTTAACACTTCTTCCATCTACTCAAGTCTAAAAAAGTTAAATTTCAAACTGCTTGTAATTCTAGAATAAGCAAAGAGCTCCACCTTATGGTAATGTTTTAAAGTACACCAAAGAAAATGCCCCTAACTATACTCTGAAACCAATTTTCTGTCTTCTCTCTCTCATCCCACCTACACAATTTTGAGAACTGTCCTAGAAATTCATTTAAAAAAGTGGACCAAAAATGTATACCATGCAATCGAACAGACTGTAAGTACTCTTCCATAATATGTTTAAGGTGAAAAAATGGCCAAAGCTGAGTTAAGATGAAGCAAAAGATTTCCCTTGCTTATTAGACTGGGTTTTTAGACTGCATAAGAAGCTAACCCTACATCAGTAAAACAAAAACTAGACCTTTTTTGTACTTGATCAAAACATAATAATACTTATAGCTAACAATTACTGAGTACTTATTATTCTCCAGATTATGTGTTATACATATACTAGTTTAATACTTACACATGGGATACAGCAAAGGCAATCCTGAGAAGTAAGTTCATAGTGATATACAGGCCCCCCTAAAAAAAAAGAATCATTTCAAATAAACAACCTAACTCTACATCTACAAGAACTGGAGTAACAACAATAAACAAAACCCAGAGTGAACAGAAGGAAGAAAATTCTCAAGATCACAGCAGAATTAAATGACACAGAGTCTAAAAGAATAATTCAAAGTATCAATAAGTCTAGGAGTTGGTTCTCTGAAAAGATAAACGAAATTGACAAGCCTTTAACCAGACTCATCAAGAAAAAAAGAGAGGACCTAGATAAACAAAATCACAAATGAAAGAGGAGAGATTACAACTGACACCACAGAATACAAAAAATTGTAAGAAATTACTACAAACAACTATATGCCAAGAAATTTGAAAACCAAGACGAAATGGACAAATTTCTAGAAAAATACAATCTCTCAACATTGAATGAAGAAGAAGCAGAAAGCCTGAACACACCAATAACAGCTAGTAAAATTAAAGCAGTAATCAAAAAATTCCTGTCACACAAAAGCCCTAGACCGGACAGTTTCACAGAATTTTACAAAATATTTAAAGAAGAGCTAACCCCTACCCTTCTCAAACTATTCCAAAAAATTCAAAAAGAGGGAAGACTACTAAACTCATTTTATGATGCCAGCATCATCCTAACCCCAAACCCAGAGAAAGACACAGCAAATAAAGAAAACTACAGGCCAACATCGCTAATGACCATAGACACTAAAATCCTCAACAAAATATTGGCAAACCACATCCAGCAATACAATAAGATCAAACACCATAATCAAGTAGGATTCATCCCAGGGATGCAATGATGGTATAATATCTGCAAATCAATAAATATAATACATCACAAAAAGAAAGGACAAAAATCACATGATCCTATCAATAGATGCAGAAAAAGCATTTGATAAGGTACGGCACCCATTTATGATAAAAACTCAGCAAACAGGGAGTAGAGGGAGCACACCTCAACATAATAAAGATCATATACAGGAAACCTACAGCCAACATCATACTCAATGGGCAAAAACTAAAAGCTTTCCCACTAAGATCAGGAACAAGACAAGGTTGTCCACTTTTACCACTTCTAGTCAACATAGTATTGAAAGCTCTAGCCAAAGTGATCAGAGAATAAAAAGAAATAAAAGTCATCCAGATTGCAAAGGAGGAAGTAAAACTGTCATTGTTTGCAGATGGCATGATACTATACATAGAAAACCCTACAGACTCCACCAAAAAACTACTGACCTAATAAGTGAATTTGGCAAAACAGGATACATAGTCAATACTCAGAAATCAAAGGCATTTTGTACACCAACAATGAAGTATCCGAAACAGAAGTTAGGGGGAAAATCCCATTTGCTATAGTAGCAAGAAAAATAAAGTAGCTAGGAGTAAACCTAACCAAAGATGTAAAAGACCTGTACTCAGAAAACTACACAACACTGAAGAAAGAAATTAAGGAAGATACAAATAAATGGAAGCATATACCATGTTCATGAATTGGAAGAATGAACATCATCAAAATGTCCATATATTTATAATGTAATTTATAGATTCGATGCCACTCCTATTACAATATCAATGACATATTTCACAGATATAGAACAGACACTTCAAAAATTTATATAGAACCATAAACCACCCCTAATAGCCTCAGCAATCTTCAGAAAGAAGAACAAAGAAGGAGGGATCACAATACCTGATATCAAACTATACCACAAGGCCACTGTAATCAAAACAGTCTGGTACTGGCATAAGAACAGACACATAGACTAATGGAACAGAATAGAGAGCCCAGAAATAAACCCATGTCTCTATGATCAATTAATATTCAACAAAGGGGAAAGAAGCATAAAATTAAGTAAAAATAGCCTCTTCAACAAGTGAAGTTGGGAGATCTGGACAGCTAAAGGCAAAAGAGAGAAACTCGATCACCAACTTACACCATATATAAAAATAAACTCAAGATGGATAAAAGACTAATTATTAGTTGTGACACTGTAAATGTCCTAAAGGAGAACACAGGCAGGAAAATCTCAGATATTCCACACAGCAATATTTTCACCAATATGTCCCCTAAGGCAAGGGACATAAAGGAAAGAATAAACAAATGGAATTACATCAAATTAAAAAGCTGCATGACTAAAGAAAACATCAGCAAAATGAAAAGGTAACCAACTATATGGGAAAATGTATTTGCTAATGATACCTCAGACAAGGGTTTGATCTCCAAAATATATAAAGAATTCACACAACTCCACACCAAGGAGACAAACAATCCAATTAGAAAATGGGCAAAGGACATGAGCAGACACTTCTCCAAGGAGGACATACAGAGATCCCAGAGCCATATGAAAGGATGCTCAGCATCCATTTAGAGAGATGCAAAATTAAAACCACAGTGAGATAACACTTCAAACCAGTGAGAATGGCCATCATAAACAAATCAACAAATAACAAGTGCTGGTGAGGTTGTAGAGAAAGGGAACCCTGATGCACTGTTGGTGGTAATGCAGACTGATACAGCCACATTGGAAAACAGTATGGTATTTCCTCAAAAAACTAAAAATAGAACTACCTTTTGACCCAGCAATACCACTGGTGGGATTATACCCTAAAAATTCTAAAACACCAATTCAAAAGAACCTGTGCACCCCAATGTTCATAGCAGTGTTATTTACAAATGCCAAGTGCTGGAAACAGCCTAAGTGTCCATCAGTAAATGAGTGGATCAAAAAATTGTGGTGCATTTACACGATGGAATACTATGCAGCAGAAAGAAAGAAAGAGCTCCTGCCCTTCACCAGAGCAGGGATGGAACTGGAGAGCATTATGCTAAATGAAATACACAAGTTTTTTGAAAGATACATACTATATGATCTCATCTATAAGTGGAACCTAATCAACAAAACAAACAAGCAAGCAAAATAGTACCAGAGACATGGAAATAAAGAACAAACCAGCACTGAACAGAGGTGGGGGATAACAAGAAAAGGAAGGGGAAGGGGCAAGTCAAGGAACATGTACAAAGGACCCATGGACAAGAACAATGGCGATGGAGAGTACTGAATGCAGAAAGTAGGGGGTAGGCAGGCCAGGGGAGATTAATGAGGGGAAATGGGAATAATCGTAACTGAACAACAATAAAAGAAAGAAAAAAATAATAATTTAATACTTACGCAACCCTATAAGGTAAGTAAGATTATCAATTCTGTTTTACATATGAACAAATTGAGTCCTAGAGATGTTACATAAATTTCTCAAAGTCATACAGGTAATAAGAAGTAGAGCCAGGACTTGACGTTTGTTAATCCAGACTATACCTACTGTGCCATGCTGCCTCTCTCTGTAGCTCAAATTTGATACAGTCTCTTTCAAAATAAATAATTTGAAGCCATTGTCTTGTCTACATTTTTTTAGAGAGGGGAAGGGGAGAGAGAAAGAGAGAGAAATATTGATGTGTAAGCAAAACATCGATTGGTTACCTCTCGAATGCACCCAAACCAGGGACCATACCCATTACTCAGGCATATGCCCTAACTGAAAATCGAACCGCTGACCTTTGCAGGATGATGCCCAACCCACTGAGCCACACTGGTTAGGGCTACTTTTTTTTTCTCAAAATAGGCAAAGGCAAGACAAATTTCCTCTCATTGCCATCACAGATTTGTAATTCTTTTTTTTAAATTTTTAATTGATTATGCTGTTACAGTTGTTCTATTCCCCCCCTTCATTCCCCTCCACCCTACCCCCGTCCCCACCATTACCCCCCTTTAGTTTATGTCCATGTGTCTCAAGTTCTTTAGATTCTATATACCCCATGCTATTCTTGCCCCCCCTTCTATTTTCTATCTACTATCTATGCTACTTATTTTCTGTACCTTCTCCCCCCTTCTCCTCCTCCCACTCCCCTGTTGCTAACCCTCCTTGAGATCTTCATTTCTGTTTCCACTCCTGATCTAGCTGTCCTTTTAGTTTGCTTTTGTTTTAGGTGTGGTTGTTAATAACTGTGAGTTTGCTGTCCTTTCACTGTTCATGTTTAACTTCTTTTTCTTAGATAAGTCCCTTTAACATTTCATATAATAAGGGCTTGGTGATGATGAACTCCTTGAATTTGATCTTATCTGAGAAGTACTTTTTCTGTCCTTCCATTCTAAATGGAAGTTTTGCTGGATAGAGCAATCTTGGTTGTAGGTCTTTGGATTTCATGACTTGGAATACTTCTTTCCAGCCCCTTCTTGCCTGTAAGGTCTCTTTTGAGAAATCTGCTGACAGTCTGATGGGGAATCCTTTGTAGTTGACTGTCCCCTTAGCTCTTGCTGTTTCTAGGATTCTCTCCTTCATTTTAATTTTGGCTAATGCAATTATGATGTGCCTTGGTGTGTTCCTTCTTGGGTCCAACTTCTTTGGGACTCTCTGAGCTTCCTGGATTTCCTGGAAATCTATTTTCTTTGCCAGATTGGGGAAATTCTCCTTTATTATTTGTTCAAATAAGTTTTCCACTGGTGGCTGTGCCTTTCCCCTTCTGGTACCCCTATAATTCGGATGTTGGAGCGTTTAAAGATGTCCTGGAGGTTCCTAAGACTCTCCTCATTTCTTTGAGTTCTTGCTTCTTGACTCTTTTCTGTTTGGCCATTATTTGCTTTCTTCTGGTCCACTCCATTGATTTGAGTCCCAGTTTCCTTTTCATTGCTATTGGTGTCCTGTGCAATTCCATTCATTTCAATTAGTTTTGTCTTCATATGTTTCTCTAATTTGTGGCTATAATCAACCAGTTCTGTGAGGATCCTGATCACCAGTGTTTTAAACTGTGCGTCTGAGAGTTTTGCTATTTCTTCATAGCTTAGATTTATAGGCTCTGGGGCTTTGAGATCTTCTTGAGCCGTTTTTGGTCTGTTCGCGCTCTTTAAGTATGAGGAGTGGAGCCTTGGACTCCCAGGTCGCTGGGTTGTGAAGCTATATGTGGGGGCGTGGTCAGAGCGGGGAAATGGCGGCACCCTCTGCAATTTTGTGCCGCTGGGTGAGGAGCCGAGCCTTAGGTGGTTCACCAGGGCTGGGCCACTCAGAGTCGCTGGATTATGATGCTGTATGTGGAGGTGGGGTCAGAGCAGGGAAATGGTGGCGCCCTCCCTGCTGCTTGCTGGGGGGACCAGCTGGGTCCTGGTCCAATCGCCCACTCCCTCGCTTGTCTATCCACGCACCAATGCGCGACCACAGTCAACTCGCAGCCCTGCTCCTTCGCTTTTTCCCCCCCGCAGTTGCTCGCTTGGTCGCTTGCTGGGTCGCTCACTAGGTCCAACCCTGCGCCTGGATTCCACGCATCTGAGTCCGTCTGACCAAGTTTTCCTGTGCAACCCTGCTCCACCAGCTGCTGGTTTTGCCCCTTACTGGTCAGGCTGAAGAATTTGTTGTTAACAGACTTCCAAAACGTTCAATTTTCTGTGTTCTGCCTATGTTTTCCGTTGCTAATATTTAGTTGTCTCTAAACTTGGTTGTGTGAGAAGGCACAGCTTATCCATCTATGCCTCCATCTTGGCAGAAGTCCTCACAGATTTGTAATTGTTTTGCTTACTTCCTATGTTCCTTCCCCACACTGACAATAATTCTGTTTGTGGTTCTTAGTATCAAGTACCGTGACAGAGTACTATACACTGAATATCTATGCCCCTCTAAAATTCATACATTGAATCCTAACCCTGATATGACAATATTGGGAGGTAAAATCTTCAGGGGGTCTCATAGATGGTATTCACGTCCTTATAAAAGAGGCTGAGAGAACTCCCTTGTCCCTTCTACCACGTGAAGGCCCAGCAAGAAGACAGCCTCGGTAAATGAGGAAGTGGGCCCTCAGCAGACACTGAATCTGCTAGCACCTTGATCTTAGATTTCCCTGCCTCTACAACTGAGAAATAAAGGTTTATTCTTAAAGACACTCAGTCTGTGGTATTTTTGCTATAGCAGCTCAAATGGACTATGACATTGAGAGCCTAGATTTTGTGTCCCTTCGCCATTTATCTTGTGCCTTCTCCTCACCTCCCTCTCACTTTTAAGGCCTTTCAAACATCATTTATTTAAAATCACGTTGAAAATGACACATTTCTAAAAATCTACCATTGTTAATACAACTCAAATCAGAATTTTTCCTGAAGTTTTTATTTCTAAAAAATTTGGAGTACATTTTTTAAGTTGGTACAATCTATAGGATATGTTTTTCAAGCACTAGTTCTCATGGAAAACTTGAAATAGTGTTTTTTAGGACTTCCAACATTAACATCAAAGTCATATTAAAAACATTTCGTATTCATTCATCCAACAAAAATGTATTGAGCTTTTATGACTCCTAGGCTCTGGGAACTCAGTAATGAAAATGCCAAACCTTGGTCCATGTCCTGATGGAACTTATGGTTGAGAATATTATTCAAGATAAAAAAGAAAGAAGATGACTCTGTCCCAAGGATGCTTTCCAGACATATTTTAATAATGGACTACGTTCAAACAAGAGTTATTAGCATATATATACTTCAAGTAAGTCACACCAAGTAAATTTATAATATTTGTGTTTCCACAGACAGAAAGTAAAACCCATGAATATTCCAATAGGAGGGAAATAGGATTGGACTGAATTCTAGATTCAAAAATTATCAGATGACATTTTTCTCCGAATGCCAAAACAACAAAATTAGAGAGGCCTAGGGCTGCCCTAGAAGCCACTCTTGTCATGGGCATCTTGCCTTTAGAATTTGGCAATCTGGAAGTGGCTCGACCTGACCCAAATGAGAACCTTTGTTAAATTCCTCCTTGCCTTTTTATGCCTGTGATCTTTGGGTACCACCAAATTGCTAGCTTTGGCTGGACATCAACAATGCAACAATTTTTTTGATGCCATTCCTTTTTTTCTCCTCTCTATCCAATGTCTTGTTACTCCCCTCTCTCCCAACATTTGCACTGCACAATCCAGAATTCTTAGTCCTGAACAAAGTCCACTCCTATGTCTCCTCTTCTTCCATGAATACTCACTCCACTGCCTGCTGCTAATTGAAAGCTGGCTGTGTAGCCTACACCATGTCCCATACAGCCACCTCAAGGCTGCTCTTTCTTCCCTACCCCTTCCCTATCCTGGGCTGGGGTGAGGGTTAGGGAGAGCTGTATCACCATTCTCTGTACTCCCTGGCTGTATTTTCTAAACCAGTTGTCTTTAATGCACCAGACAGTAAATACCTTAGGCTTTATGGATGCAAACTGGCTCTATTGCAACTACCTAATTCTACTGTGGTAGCTTGAAAGCGGCCATAGATAATATGTGAATGCATGGGCATGGTTATGTTCCAATAAAATTTATTTACAAAAACAGGCAGTGAGACGAGATTTGAACCATGAGTAGTTTCCTGACCTCTACTCTAAACTATTAATCTTTCATATTCATGCAAATAAAAAGGAAAAATCTCTTATTTGAAAATCACACTACCATATACCCCACCCAATTCTCCTTGCTCCTGTCATATATGAACCCCTGGGTCAGCCATGTTTATGAATGTTTCCTGCATCTGGTTCACACATATCCTCTAGTCCCACCAACATTCTGGATGATTTCCAAATCCATAAGGATGATCAGTGTATCTCCATGGCCTCACAGTGTCTTCAGTTGCTCAATTCCAATGACTCACCTCCATTCCATTTCAACAACACATTCCTTTGGGAGATATTGCACCTTTCATAACTTCAAATGCATATTACATTCTGACCACAACTTCTATACTACAGACTTTCCCGTTTTTCACTCCCCTATGAATCTGCTCTTTGACCTTAGAACCCCTCCATTTTCTCACCAGTTAGTTGGCCCCCACCTGGCATTACTTTCCTCTACTCAGTCTGAACATCATGCTCAATCACCATGCTCTCTTGCAGGCATCCTCAATGCCCTTGTACCTTTTCTTTCCATGTTTCTGTTTGACTATCAAAGCCATAACCCACTCCTGAATCAATTCTGTTACCAGACTTCTCTGATCCTGTAGCCAAATTGCTAAACACAGCTAGAGAAAAAGGCACCACCAGATGAACTGGAGCCACTGTAAACTAGTGATTTTGAATCTTACCTGGGCCTTTATTTCCTCTAGTCTATCCTTTTTAATGGTCTTTGTTTAATTCCCTATCACATTTATCTTAGGCAAGATAACACAGTGCTATAAAAAGATTGCAGGCTTGGAAACCAGAGTGATTTGGGTTTGAAATCTGGTTCTACCACAAACCAGCTATATATTGTCTAGAGCAAGTCATTTATCTTCTTTTTGCCTCCATTTCCTCCTGAGTAAAATGGGAATACTATTACCTACTTTATCTGTTAAATAAGATTTTCAGTGTAAAACAATTAAGACAGTGCCAGCAGGTACTCAATAAGTGATAGGTAGTAATAAGCGCTCATGTTAAGCAGATGTCTACACCTCCTATTTCACTAAGACCATTAAATGTTTCTTAGTCTGTGTTCCCCAGAAGGCAATCAATGTGCTATTTGGTTGAACCACATGAAAGTATTGAAATTCAACCATTTTGACATATGGAAACAATACGGTTTAGACTAATTAATTATTAGAGAGTACAATCTCCCACAGAAGCAGGAGAGAGGGAAAAGGGGAAAATGAAGGAATGAGATAGTCAATAAGAAGGTGAGTTGGTATAAAGCTTGAGCTCCAGGGACCATTTTCAGAGAGATCATAAATATATGACTTACATATCAAATCAGCTGACAGGAAGGGAAAGAGAATGTAATGGCTAACACTAGCATTTCATCGATCCAAAGGTTTGCAAAGCTGTGCTGTGTTGACTCCTCAGCATTTCCAGGCTACACAGTGCATGGGTGCCCCAGATGATCCCACTTGTCTCATCTCAGTGTCCATAGGAAAGCACCAGGGCATGCAGTGAGAAGCTGACAGGTTGTCCTGAGTAAGTCCATCAGAGTCCACTCAGAGAAAGGAATGGGACAGAAGCAATAGCCAAAGGCCCCAGAAATAATATGGCCAACAGGATGTGAACAGGTAGAATGGCTAATGGAAAGTTTGAATGCCCTGGAAAACTTTCCTGAAACTGTAATCCACTCTTTATTTTGGGTAGAGGAAGGGAAGTAGCTCCTCTTATTTAGGGCTATTGCCTACCCCTCAACCTATGCTCTCAATCTTAATCCTTCTCACCTCTGCTCAGACCTTCAATTTCTCACACTCTAATAATCCCTTCCCCTCTACCTATTTGCCTGCTAAGGTCTTTCCTTTTCTTAAAATATCCTTGCTTTACTTTGAACAGGCTTTGAGCTTTCTTTTCTTTCCTTTCCTTCTCAGCAAAACACCTTAAATGAGTAATCCTGATTTTCTCTCTCTATTTGCTCTTCTCAGAACAACATGAACTGTTCTCATCACTCTACAAAAACAACTTTGAACAGGACACCACTGACCTCCATATGTCCATGTCCATTATATATAATTCTAACCATATCTGTCTTGGTTCCCTGTAGCATTTGATCCTGTTGATTCCTTCCTACCTTACTGAAACTCTTTCTCGGTTTAGCTACCATGGCACTTCTCCTAATTGTTTTGTTGGCCCCTTTTCTCTTAGCTTTTATCCACTCTCTCTGGAGGATATTATCCATTCCTTGGATTTCAAGTATCACTATGTTCTGATTACTTACTTCCAGCCAGGCTTCTAACTCTGCACTCATCTTGCAAATGTCAAAGCAAGATATATCCAGCTGCTTAGTGAACACATCCAACAGGCAGCTCAAACTCAACATATTAAAACTTGAACTCATTATCTTCACAACCTGCTCCATAAAATCTGCCTGCAGATAATGCCTTTTCTCTCCATTGCACTTTACACCTTATTCAGCTATTATTAACCACTTACTCTATGCTGTACCATGTTCAAGATGTTTACTCTGGTCTCTCTGGTTTGCCACACCCCAGCAATTGGTATTTGTTCCTGACCCTCTTTAAATTCTCCCAAGTGAAAGGTTGGGCACTAGGAATCAGAATTGTTTATATAAAAAAAAATCTTGAGCTCCTTATAGTACAGTTAAAGTCTGCTGAGCATCTAGGCCTAAATAGGGCTACCGTGCAAAGCCCAGTACAGGGCAGGGGAATGTGCACTGGGCATGGAGATGATGTGAAGAAGTAGTGACCTGCTCAGTGTGGCTCCTTTCACAAGCTATACCTAGTACTACCAGTCACTAGTAGGCACTACATAAAATGTGTAGCCAGTAATTTTAATCTCACCCTCAGTTCAAGGACTAAGGCCTGAACTTTCCAGCCTGATGCACTTCTTCATCTCCTATCTCTCTCAAGTCTTCCATATGTAGACTTCAAATAATATCTCCATTTTACATCTTGGACCTAGATACATTAGTACTCCTTTTGTAAACTGAAAAAAAAAATCCAACACGGATTTTCACTTTCATGAAAAATGCTTTTACTCTACTAATGTAGGTCTTTCATGAAAGCAAAGTGGCATAACACAAACTTTTGGAAAGTAGGGGATACTTGTAACTTAATTACATGTCATGGTTTGGGCTCTTTCAGTTAAAACTCTACTACTGGTCCCAGCAATGTCTTGACCTAGCTGTCCTAGCCGCAATGGTTGACACTCAAGAACAAATAAGTGAAATAGGTGCCTAGGCAAGATTATAAAGGACATGGAATATCAGATTGCGAACCACAGTCTTAAAAATTTAGGAAGTGGAGTTTCTAAGCAGAAACAGCAAAGTTTCTAAGAAAAAGATGAAAACATCGGCAAAACAGTGGAATACAAAGTCAATATTGAAAGATCAAAGGCATTTTTGTACACTAATAATGAAATATCAGAACCAGAACTTAGGAAAAAAATGTCATTTGCTGTAGTAACAAGAAAAATAAAGTACCTAGAAATAAACCTAACCAAAGAAGTAAAAGACTTGTACTCAGAAAACTACATAACACTGAAGAAAGAAGTTAAGGAAGATACAAATAAATGGAAGCATATACCATACTCATGGATTGGAAGAATTAATATCATCAAAATGTCCATATATTTATAACATCATAAATGTTACTATAAATCTGTAATTTACAGATTCAATGCAACCCCTATTAAAATACCAATGGCACATTTCACAGATATAGAACAAACACTTCAAAAATTTATATGGAAACATCTCACCTTTAACAGGAACCTGAACAACAATACAAACAAGCAAGCAAAATATGACCAAAGACACTGAAATAGAGAACAGGCTGACAGGGATCAGAGGGGACAGGGGAGGGAATTTCAGGGGAAAAGGGGGAGGATTCACAGGAACAAGTATAAAGGACACATGGACAAAAACTAACAGGGGTGGAAATGGGAGGGAGGTAGGGAGCACTGGGGGGATGGGCTGGGATGGGAGCAAAAGAGAGAAAACTGTACTTGAACAATAAATAAATAAATAAATAAATAAATAAATAAATAAATAAATAAATTTATATGGAACCATAAGTGACCGCAAATAGCCTCAGCAATCTTGAGAAAGAAGAACAAAGTAGGAGGGATCACAATACCTGATATCAAACTGTATTACAAGGCCACTGTAATCAAAACAGCCTGGTACTGGCATAAGAATAGACATACAGATCAATGGAACAGAACAGAAAGCCCAGAAATAAACCCATGTCTCTATGGCCGATTAATATTCAGTGAAGGGGAAAGAAGCATAAAATTGAGTAAAAATAGCCTCTTCAACAAATGCTGTTAGAAGATCTGGACAGCCACATGCAAAAAAAATGAAACTCAACCACCAACTTGCACAATACACAAAAATAAACTCAAGACAATGAAAGATGTAAATATAAGTTGTGACACTATAAAAGTCCTAGAGGAGAATATAGGCAGGAAAATTTCAGACATTACAAGCAACAATATTTTCACTAATACATTCCCTAGGGTAAGGAACATTGAAGAAAGAATAAACAAATAGGATTATATCAAATTAAAAAAACAACAACAATTTCTGCACAGCTAAAGAAAACATCAGCAAAATGAAAAAGGAATCAGCCATATGGGAAAACACAGGTCCCCAGTGGGGGCCACATGAGAGGCAACCACACATTGATATTTCTCTCCGTTTCTTTCTCCCTTCCTTCCCTGCTCTCTAAAAATAAATAAATAAAATATTTTAAAACATGGTCAAAGGACCTGAACAGACAATTCTCCAAGGACAGAGACATATGAAAGGATGCTCATTGGAAAACAGTATGAAATTTTCTCAGAAAACTAAAAATGGACCTGCCTTTTGACCAAGCAATTCCACTGCTCAGATTATATCCTGGGAACTATGAAATACCAGTCCAAAGGAACCTGTGCACCCCAAGTTTATAGCAGCACAATTTACAATAGCTAAGAATTGGAAGCAACCTAGGTCCCCATCAGTAAATGAATGAATCCAAAAATTATGGTACATTTACACAATGGAATTCTATGCAGCAGAAAGAAAGAAGGGGCTCCTACCCTTTGCAACAGCTTGGATGGAAATGGAAAGCATTATGCTAAGCGAAATAAGCCAGGTAGTGAAAGACAAATACCATACGATCTCACTTTTAACAGGAAGCTAAACAACAAAACAAACAAGCAAGCAAAATATAACCAAAGACACTGAAATAGAGAACAGGTTGACAGTGACCAGAGGGGAGAGGGGAGGAAATTTCAGGGGAAAAGGGGAAGGATTTAGAGGAGCTAGTACAAAGGACACATGGACAACAACTAAGGGGGTTGGAAATGGGAGGGAGGTGGGGAGCACGGGGCAGGGTGGGCTGGGATGGGAGAAATAGACAGAAAACTGTACTTGAACAACAATTAAATAATTTTTTTAAAAAAGGAGAGAATCTTAAAAGCAGCAAGAGAAAAGGAAACAGTTACCTACAAAGGAGTTCCCATCAGATTGTCAGCTGATTTCTCAAAAGAGACCTCGCAGGCAAGAAGGGGTTGGAAAGAAGTATTCAAACTCATGAAAGGCAAGTACCTACATCCAAGATTGCTTTGTCCAGCAAAGCTTTCATTTAGAATGGAAGGGCAGATAATGTGCTTCCCAGATAAGGTTAAGTTAAAGGAGTTCATCATCACCAAGCCCTTATTATATGAAATATTAAAGGGACTTATCTAAGAAAAAGAAGATAAAAAATATGTAGAGTAAAATAACACCAAACTCACAATTATTAACAACCACACCTAAAACAAAAGCAAACTAAGAGGACAGCTAGATCAGGAGCAGAACCATAGAAATGAAGATCACATGGAGGGTTAGCAACAGGGGAGTGGGAAAAGGAGAAGGGGGAGAAGGTACAGAGAATAAGTAACATAGACAGTAGGTAGAAAATAGACAGGGGAAGGGTAAGAATAGTATGGGAAATGTAGAAGCCAAAGAACTTATAAGTACGACACATGGACATGAACTAAAGGGGGGTAATGTGGGTAGGAGGGGAAGTACAGGGTGGAGGGAATTGAAGTAGAGAAAATGATACAACTGTAATAGCATAATCAATAAAATATATTTTAATGAAAAGTAAAAAAAAAAAGTTCAACATCACTAGCTGAGGCAGGGAGAGTTAGGAGGGAGGAAACTCCAGAGGTGCCCCAGGGCTAAGATAAAGCACATCAATAAAGGGCAGAGACCCTGTTTTAAGACCAGTCATTCCCACTCTCTGGAAAAGTGTTGAATCGTGGTGAATCATGAATGTGCCTGCACAGAACATGCTACATGACCACTGCTTCATTATAATAGCATTATAATGAATTAACACTGAGGGACCCCCTTGTCTGGTGTCCAATCAAGGAAAATCATGGGAGACTACATGTGCAGTAGCTTTAAAGTAAAGTAACTACTTGTACACATGCAATAAAAGCCCACCAAAACTAGCCAGGAAGGATCCACCCTATAAGAATAGAATCCCTCCAGCCCCTGAGGTCAGTCTCTGTTCGGAGTTGGCCTGCTCCCATGTTCTGTGGAGTGTACTATCACTTAATAAATCTCCCTCTTTCTGCTATTAACTCTGTGTATTTGGTTCAATTCTTTGTCCGAGATCACCAAGAACATGGTTACCTGTGCCCACCTATTACATAGCCATCAGAGAAATGCAAATTAAAACCACAATGAGATATCACTTCACACCAGTCAGAATGGCCATCATAAACAAATGAACAAACAAGTGTTGGAGAGGGTGTGGAGAAAAGGGAGCCCTAGTGCACTGTTGGTGGGAATGCAGACTAGTGCAGCCACAGTGGAAAATAGTATGGAATTTCCTCAGAAAACTAAAGATGGTACTGCCTTTTGACCCAGTGATTGCACTACTGGGATTATACCCTAAGGATCCTGAAACACTAATTCAAAAGAACCAATGCACCCCAATGTTCATAGCAGCACAATTTACAATAGCCAAGTGCTAGAAGCAACCTAATCAGTAAATGAGTAGATCTAAAAACTATGGTACATTTACACAGTGGAATACTATACAGGAGAAAGAAGGAGCCCCTAACCTTCATGAGAACATGGATGGAATGCATTGTGTTAAGTGAAATAAGCCACTTGGTGAAAGACAAGTACTATATGATCTCATCTATCAGTGGAGCCTAATCAACAAAACAAACAAGCAAAATAGAACCAGAGACGTGGAAATTAAGAACAAACTAATAGTGACCAGAGAGGAGGAAGGAGGGGGATAACAAGGGAAAGAAGGGGAAGGGTTAAGCCAAGGAACATGTATAAAGGACCCATAGACAAAGACACTGGGGGTGGAGGAAAGGACTAGATGTGGAAATTGGGGGGTGTAGGGCAGGGGAGAGTAATGGGGGGAAATGGGGACAACTATAATTGAACAATAAAAAAAATTTAAAGAGGATGATCTATTATTATACTAAGTGAAAAAAGCCATTAAGTGAAAGACAAATACCATATGATCTCACCTATAAGTGGAACCTAATCGACAAAACAAACAAGCAAGCAAAATATAACCAGAAGCATTGAAATAAAGAACAAACTGTCAGTAACGAGAGGTGAGAAGGGAAAGGGGTTAATGGGGGAAAATAGGGGAAGGGTCATCAAGGAACATGTATAAAGGACACATAGACAAAGCCAAAGGGAGTAGGTTCAAGGGTGATAGGTGGGGATGGGTGGGGTGGGGGGCTACGGTGGGGTGAAAATGGAGACAACTGTATTTGAACAATAAGAAAAAATTTTTAAAGAGGATGAAAACAAAATCCATGTTTTAAAATCTAGTGGATTAGTAACAGTAGTAGTACTGAAGATTGTTAGAGGAGGAAAACTGGAAGTGAGGAAATCTATTAGAAGTCTATTTCAGAAATCCAGAAATGAGCCCATCCCTGTCAACTACACCTGCCTCATCTCTTCATGCTTAATCCCTTGTCAAACAACATCTAAATGGAAAACCCTCAGGCAGCACTGGAGGACAGATGTCCATATCTGGAACAAGACAGACGGTCATATTTGAAAGAAGTTCTGAACAGCACAATGGCCAGTAATAAAATTGGCATCACTGCCGATCACTTTGATGGTTTAAATTTTTAAAGAAAGGTCCTTTACCACTTCAACATATATGTCTAAAGTGTTCCCTTTGCTTTAAGCACTAAAATGTAGGGCTATTTACTAACATACTGCCAATAATACAAGATGATTAACTATCTTCTAGATTATCCCTGCCTTCCTTTGCTAATTGTCTTTCATTAGGTTCTCACTTTAAAATCAGATTACAAGATTAAAAATATACATTTCTACCTGGCTGGTGTAGCTCAGTGGTTGAGCACGGGCCTGCGAACCAAACAACTGAGGTTCGATTCCCAGTCAGGGCACATACCTGGGTTGCGGGCCAGTTCCCAGCAGGGGACACATGAGAGGCAACCATACATTGATATTTCTCTCCCTCTCTCCTTCTCTTCCCCTCTAAAGATAAATAAATAAAATCTTTAAAAAAACATTAAAAATTATATACATTTCTAAACGATCTCATAGCTTTCACATGTGGCCCTGAAAAGAGGGTATACAAGGTTTTATGCACCCCAATTTGAAACATGGAGAGGTGGGGTTTCCACAGCACCAAGCAATTCTCCAACACCAGCTGTGTGTCCTACACTTTAACTCAGTCCTGACACTATCTACCAAGAGACAGAATCAGATCCTATAGATTAAGGGTTCAGTCTCAAAAGGCTGTCCACCCCCCTCAAATGCTAATCAGAAATCCAAACTGTTACCTGTATTTCTAACCAACAGATTATAAATTGGAGGTTTCCAAGACCTCCTCCTTATACTTCAGTGCCAGTGGCAAGTTCAGCTTGTTACCTGTGCTTCTGACCAACTGGCTATAAATCAGGGCTTCCAACAACCTCCTCCTTGGATTTGTTTAATGTGCTAGATCAGCTCACAAAACTCAGAGAAACACTTTACTTATGAGGTTATTGGTTTATTATAAAAGAATATAACTCAGGAATAGCCAGATGGAAAAGATACTGTCATGAACTAGGGAACAACCCCAAAAGGAGTCACTCACATGTTTATGTCTTTCCACAATGCCAGGTTTATTAGGAGAGACCTCTCTAATAAGCCAGTAGAGTCACAGGCAGGTTATATACAGAGCAGGGGAGCTTACAGGATAGAGGTGAGCAGAGTGAGTGTCCCGCACAAAGTCCCCATCACTGGTTGTGTCTGCAGGTGGAGAGGCTGACATCAGTCTCAAGCCAGGCAGCTGCAGTGGTGACACACATCTGGTAGAGTGGAATTCTGGCAGGGTTCCAAGCATGAGCCAGGAAACAGCCAAGCTTGAATGTTAGGTGGCTGGAGCTCTGAGTTCTAAAGGCCCACAATGGGCAGAGGTCCCACTCATATTGGTGTCCAGAAAGAGTCTTATCCAAGTGTCCAGACTTGTGGTTTTCAGCATTCCAGGCTCCTCCTAAGGGCATCTGCATACAGCCCATTACCTGTCATCACATAGCACTTGACATAACTGCCATGGCTGACAGTGACTCCAAATTGGATTTTCAGGTATCCAAAAAGTCTGCTCTGGTCTTTCTCTATATAGATACATAGGACAAGGAATGAGAAAGAGGTGGAGATTCCATACTCTCTCCAAGCATGCCACTCGCCCCAGGATCTCCACATGTTCACCAAACCAGAAGCTTTACAATCCCTGTCCTTTTGGGTTGTATGGAAGGTACATCACAAACAATTAAGTCATTGGCCATTTGTAACTGAGTCAACCTCCAGCTCCTCTCACTTCCGCAGAGGTTGGGGTGGGACTGAAAGTTCCAACCATCTCATTACACGTTGGCTCTGGCAAAGGACCCCACCCTTCCATGCTTTTCAGAAGTCACCTCATTAACATAAAAAAGACACGTTATCACTCTCATTACTTAGGAAATTCCAAGAGTCTTTTAGGAGCTTTTTCAGAAACTGGGACTAAGACCAAATATATATTTCTTAGGATAAACAACAATATCACAGGGTGTTAAATTACTTATACCTCTAGATCTAACAAAAACTAATATGAAAACATTTGCATGGATCTTTAGTCAATCAACTCCAGCTTTATTTATTCATATAAGGAAAATATTTTTACTCTCTTGTCCTTACATGTAACTGACTTCTCACTTATTATCCTCACCCAAGGACATGCATATTGATTTTAGGGAGAGGAAAAGGGAGGGAGAGAGAGGAGAGAAACAGTGATATGAGAGAGAAACACCAACTGGTTGCCTTTCATATAATCCCTGACAGGGGACTAAACCCACAATCCAGGCACGTGCCCTGACTGGGAATTGAACCCACAACCTTTGGCTTCAAGGGATGATGCTCAAAACAACCAAGCCACACCAGCCAAGACTGACTTCTCATCTGGTCCTACTAGAGATGGTTCATAGCTACTATAATCAAAATATAAAATGTAGATGTGGGAAGAGCAGTAGATAATCCCATAGCCAAAGACCATAAGCTTTTATTTTAATAATTCATGGGAAACCAATTTGATAAACTACGATTAAAAAGATAATTAGAATTAAAAGAGAAGTACCCATAATTCATGAAAACAAAATGCCTTGTACTTGTGATACAAAATTTCATAAAGGTATTGGAACATATTTTCTGTACCTCAGTTATAATGTATATACTATACATGGTATCTAAAAGACTTAGAGATATTTTACATAATCTATAATAAATTAGATCCAATTTAATAACACCATCTGGGTATGTATATAAATAATTTCCATCTACCTGTCAGAATGGCTATTATCAATAAATCAACAAACGACAAGTACTGGCAAAGATGTGGAGAAAGAGGAATCCTCTTGCACTGTTGGTGGGAATGCAGGTTAGTGTAGCCACTGTACAAAGCAGTATGGAGATACCTCCTCAAATAACTAAAAATGGATCTGCCTTTTGACCCAGTGATTAAAAGGACTATATCCAAAGTAACCCAAAACAGTAATTCAAAAGAACATAAGCACTCCTATGTTCATTGTAGTGTTATTTACAATCACCAAGATATGGAAGCAGACCAAGTGTCCATCAGTAGATGAGTGAATAAAACATTTACACAATGGAATACTACTCAGCCCTAAAAAAGAAAATATTACCCTTAGCAACAGTATGAATGGACCTGGAGAAGATTGTGCTAAGTGATACAAGCCAGTCAGAGAAAGATAAATACCATATGACTTCACTCATATGTAGAATCTAATGAACAAACAGAACTAACAAGGAAAATGGGGACAGACTCATAGATAGAGAGCAGGATGACAGTTAGTGGAGGAGAGGGGAGGGCATGAAGGGATTGAGCGAAAAGGGAAAAGTACTCATGGACATGGTGTGGTGATTGCTGAGGGGGAGGGGATATAAGGGGACTAGATAATAATGGAAAAATATAATAAAGATTAAATTAAAAAATAATATCCATCTAAGTTTTAAAATATAAGATGAACTAGCACATTTCCCTTGATCACTACACTGCAAAATAGAGTAAACCCATGCCCTATCCAATTAGACAGAATTTTAACCAAATGCCATTTAAAATAGGATTATAAAGACAAAGTATTTTTACTATTGAATACTGTCTTGGATGTTCAGAAAATCATTTAAATCATTAAAAAATAGAATAGGAAATCAAAATGCAAATCCTGACCTATGATTTTTCCATCCATGTTAGTGCATACTATTAACTGCTTTTAACTTTATTCTCCTTATATGTAAAGAAAGACACAGCTCCGAAGATTGAGACCTAACACAGGTGTTTTCTATTAGTTTTCTGATATGTCTTTATGGTTAGCCATGAATAAATTTATCTTGCCTCTAAGAGGTCATGAAGTTTTTAGGTCAATCAACAGTTGTAACAAGTGATATGAGTGACAGATAACATCTATATCTATGTTTCACAGTAGACAACTTTTTCATGTTGCTTGTGTCCATGCTTGTAGAAAAGAAACTATAATTTCTTTTACTTTCATTTTGCAATGAATAAAATGAAGTCAAAATAATAGGTGATGGCAGCATGAACAGAGAAATAGAGATCAGAGGTTTCTTTTTTTTTAATTTAAATTTATTTATTTTTTTGAATTGATTATGCTGTTACAGTTGTTCTATTCCCCCCCTTCATTCCCCTCCACCCTGCCCCCCCAACCCCACCATTACCCCCCTTTAGTTTATGTCCATGTGTCTCAAGTCCTTTAGGTTCTATATTTCCCAAACTATTCTCGCCCCCCATCTATTTTCTATCTACTGTCTATGCTACCTGTTTTCTGTACCTTCTCCCCCCATCTCCTCCTCCCATTCCCCTGTTGCTAACCCTCCTTGAGATCTTCATTTCTATGTTTCCACTCCTGATCTAGCTGTCCTTTTAGTTTGCTTTCGTTTTAGGTGTGGTTGTTAATAACTGTGAGTTTGTTGTCCTTTCACTGTTCATGTTTCTTTATCTTCTTTTTCTTAGATAAGTCCCTTTAACATTTCATATAATAAGGGCTTGGTGATGATGAACTCCTTGAATTTGGTCTTATCTGAGAAGCACCTTATCTGTCCTTCCGTTCTAAATGAGAGTTTTGCTGGGTAGAGCAATCTTGGTTGTAGGTCTTTAGATTTCATGACTTGGAATATTTCTTTCCAGCCCCTTCTTGCCTGTAAGGTCTCTTTTGAGAAATCTGCTGACAGCCTGATGGGGACTCCTTTGTAGGTGATTGTTCCCTTAGCTCTTGCTGCTTCCAGGATTCTTTCCTTCATTTTAATTTTGGCTAATGTAATTATAATATGCCTTGGTGTGTTTCTTCTTGAGTCCAACTTTTTTGGTACTCTCTGGGCTTCTTGGATTTCTTGGAAGTCTATTTCCTTTGCCAGATTGGGGAAATTTTCTTTTATTATTTGTTCAAATAGTTTTTCCACTGGTGGTTGTGTCTTTCCCCCTTCTGGTACCCCTATAATTCGGATATTGGAGCGTTTAAAGATGTCCTGGAGGTTCCTAAGACTCTCCTCATTTCTTTGAATTCTTGCTCCTTGACTCTTTTCTGTTTGTCCATTATTTGCTTTCTTCTGGTCCACTGCATTGATTTGAGTCCCAGTTTCCTTTTCATCTCTATGGGATTCGTGTGGAATTCCATTCATTTCCCTTAATTTAGCCTCCATATGTTTCTCTAATTTGTGGCTGTAATCCACCAAATCTGTGAGGAAGGTGATGACCAGTGTTTTAAACTGTGCGTCTGAGAGTTTTGCTATTTCTTCGTCATTTAGATTTATCTCTGGGGCTTTGAGTTCTGCCTGCGACATTTTTGGTCTGTTCTGGCCCTTTAAGTGGGAGGTTTAGCTGGATGTGCCTGCCTCCTCTCACAACCAAGTTTAGGGACAACTAAATATTAGCATCACAAAACACAACCAGAACACGGAAAACTGAACTTTTCGGAAGTCCGCTAACAACAAATTCTTCAGCCTGACCGGTAAGGGGCGAAACCGGCGTCGGGTGAGGACTTACAAAGGAGGGCTCGGTCGGACCGGGCGCTCGCGAATCCAGTCCCGCGGGTCCCAAACCCAGGATTGGACCTGGTGAGCCTCCGAGCAGCCCACCGGGGGAGCGACACAGTGGGGAGGCGGTGGCAATGAGTTGACTGTGGTTGCCTGGTTACGCGCGAGTGAGGGAGTGAGCGGTTGGACCGGCCCGGCGGTTGGACCGGCCCAGCAGCGGCGGCGGCCCGGCGGTTGGACCGGCCCGGCGGCGGCAGCAGCGGCGGCTGCGGCGGCGCGCCATTTCCCGCTCTGACCACGCCCCCACATACAGCGTCACAACCCAGAGATCAGAGGTTTCTTAATAATTTTTTGATCTTTATTTTTTTATTATTGTTCAAGTACAGTTGTCTCCATTTCCACCCCAGCCCCCCAACACTCTCCCCTGCCCAAGCCATCCCCACCTCCCACCCTCAATCCTACCCCTCTTTGGCTTTGTCCATGGGTCCTTTATACATGTTCCTTGATGGCCCTCCCCCTATTACCCCTATTATCCCTCTCTCACCTCCTCTCTGGTTATTGTCACTGTGTTCTTCTTTTCAATGTTTCTGGTTCTATTTTGCTTGCTTGTATGTTTTGTTGATTAGGTTCCACTTATAAGTGATAATATATGGTATTTGTCTTTCACTGAATGGCTTATTTCACTTAGCATAATGCTCTCCAGTTCCATCCATGCTTGTAGAGCACAGGTGGCAAACACAAGGCCCACAGGCCGAATCCAGCCCTCCCCCCTTGTTTTATCTGGCCTGGCACCTTATTTCTTGGCAGCAGCACCAATCTCTCGCTTAACTGTTAAGGAGTAGTTACATTTATACAGTCCTAAAATTACATTTGGCCCTTTGAAGGCAACCACAAGGCTGATGTGGTCCCTGGTGAAAATGAGTTTGACACCCTGTCTTAAGGAAAGCTAGAGGACAGCATGAGAGCATTGCCTCATTATCATACTTTTCCTAAAAATGTAATTGGTACTGGAATCATTTTTATCTTTAGGCCCAGTAAGAATGGGCAAGATGAAAAAGACAGAGAGGAAGGAAGGAAGGAAGGAAGGAAGGAAGGAAGGAAGGAAGGAAGGAAGGAAGGAAAAAATATGAGCACTAGAAGAAAATGAGGGTGAATATATTTTATAGTAAGAAACGTCTTTCTAAACATGGTACAAAACATGAAGCTGTAACATGAAAGACTAATAAATTTGACTACTCCAAAATAAATAAATAAATAAACTTATTGGTCTTAAAGAACCACAAATTCAAAAATAAACTAGGTCTTATATTCAAAATATATGAATAAATAACTCTTGCAACTCAATAATAAAAAGACCAATAACTCAGTCTTAAAAGGGGTTGAGAGATTTCTGGTTTCCAATCTGGCATATAAGAAGCTTGGAGCCCTGGCTAGTGTGGTTCAGTGGATTGAATGCCAGCCTGCAAACCAGAGTCTCCAGTTTGAGTCCCCTTTCCAACAATCCCTTCCTTGGGTTCAATAAATTTCCTGAGAAGTTCACAGAACTCAGAAAAACATTTTACTAACTATACCATGGACTTATTGTAAAAGGATGAGCCTGATGAGAGATTCATAGGCAAGGCATGTGGGAAGGGACGCACTGGGCTTCCATGCCCTCTTCAGGTGCTATACTCTCTCTGAATCTCCACACGTTCACCAATCCAGAAGATCAATGAACTCCTGAACCCCATCTTCTTGGGTTTTTATGTAGCCTTCATCATTTGGCATGATTGATTAAATCATTGGCCACTGGGACTAATTCAAACTCCATCCCCTCTCCCCTTTCTAGAGATTAAGGGGTAAGACACAAAGTTCCAGCTCTCCAATCTCAGGGCTGGTTCTCTGGGCAACCAGCTCCCATTCTTAGGTGATTTCCAAAAGTCACCTCACTCACATACGAAGGCATATTTATCACTCTCAACACTTAGGAAATTCCAAGGGGAAATTCCAAGTTTGGGGAGCTATGAGTGAGGAATGGTGGATAAAGACTATCCAAATGACCAAATACATATTTCTATTTAAGAAATGTCTAAACCTGTTGAGGATTTTTATAAAAATTTATTTGAACCAAATTGACAACATATCCCCAGGAGCAAGATCTCAAATGCTCTGGAAAATAACAGTTTTTCTGTTTATTTTATGTATTTGAAATTAAGGAAGAAATGTAAGGAAGTTTGGGGAAAGTAACATGGGGACCAGATAACAGGATAGTTAACAAGATTCTGTACTCTCTTGAGAGTTAATACCCCATTCCAGGGATATTGCTTCTTGCATTTCAAAGGTGTATTACCGTAATGTACAAGAAAAATGGACAGGACCAACTTAAAATCTTTCACTAAAGAAGTTATAGGCTTGTGGCCTGACTATCCACCACGACCTGTTCAGTTAGGAATTTATAATAAGCCTACCCTGTGAAGTTACTTTCTATAGAGTCCCCTTTATTTTGTCCACATATATATTTCTTTTTTTTATCCTAACCCACATGACAACTTTTTCATTGCTTTTTAGAATGAGAGGGAGAGAGGAAGGGAGAAAGAGAGACATTGATGTGAGAGAAAAGCATTGATTGGTTGCCTCCTATACATTCCCTGACCAGGGATTATACATACCCATACTGGGAGTTGAACCTGGCATAACCTGGGAATCTGCCCTGACCAGGAATTGAACCTGCAACCCCTCAGTTATGGGATGATCCTCAAACCAACTGAGACAAACCTGCGAGGGCATGTCCACATAAATTTCTTATAAATCACAGTATCGCAGGTACCTAGACAATAAAAACAAAATTGGTGATAACAGTTACCTCTGGAAAGAAAGGAAAATAGGAGAAAAAAGTTATATAGGAGATTGCAACTTTGTATATTTTTATATTTAATAAATCTATTGCTTAAAATAAAACATAATGTTAAAATTTTATGAAGGTGGGTGGTGGGTGCCAAGGCATTAGCTATTTTATTTTCTATTCTTGTCTCTGCTTTGAATAATTCCTACTTTAAAAAGTGAGCTTAAAAAGAGAGAAGACCAAGGAATGAAATATTTACATATATACATTTTATATGAATAATTAAAATAATATATATGGTAGAATAAGGATGCAAAACAATTCTGAAAATTATATACCCAACTCTAAGAGTGACTATCTCTGGAGGATAAGATTGTAATCTATTCCCATTATCTGTATTATATTGAATTTTTTATTTTGTTTTGTTTACAATGAACATACATTACTATGACAGGGAGCAAAAATCTTTTTTTTTAAGTAGTAACAATGAAAAAGAAATCAAAGAAGTCTGAACGCAACTTTAGTCTTCATTAAAAAATGTCAAAACAACAACAGTTAAAACAAAGAAAAAAAACAGGGACTTCCAACCAAGGTGGAGACATAGGTAGATACACTTTGCCTCCCTGCACAACCAAAAGAAGGACAACAACACATTTAAAAACAACCAGAACTGCCAGAAAATCTAACTGTATGGAAGCCCAGCAACCAAGGAGTTAAAGAAGAAACATTCATCCAGACTGGTAGTGGGGGTGGAGGTGGGCAGCCAGCACAGAGAAGACACATAGCAACATGGAGGCTGGAGGACCAAAAAGGCAAGATGGCAGCAGGCAGCCCAGCCAGTCCCACATTTGCATGCAGATCAACTGGGAGGAATAACTGGGGAGGAAGACAGACCTTACAACCCAGAGTTCCAGCACAGGAAAAGAAAGCCTCAAAACCTCTGGCTGGAAAAACCTATGGAGGTTGTGGAGGCAGAAGAAAATCCCAGCCTCACAGGAGAGTAAACTGGAAAGACCCACAGGATCCTAGAACATACACAAACCACCCACCTGGGAATCAGCACCACAAGGGCCAAATTTGCTTGTAGGTAGCAGGAGGAGCAACTGAAAGCCTGCTGAGAGCTGAACAAGCAGCATTGCTCCCTCTCTGACCTCTCCCCCACATACAGCACCAGAGTGCACCAACTTGGGTTGCCCCACCCTGATAAAAACTAAGCCTCCACCCCTTACCATATAACAGGTACACCCAGATAAAAATATATGGCCCAAATGAAAGAACAGATCAGAAATCCAGAAAAACAACTAAGAGATAGATAGCCAACCAATCAGCAGAATGTAATCAGGATGCTCATAGAAATAAATGGTTGAGTACAATAACAAAAAAGGGGAAAAAAGAAGGCTATGCAAAGTGAAATAAAGAAAAATATACAGGGAACCAACAGTGAAGGGAAGGAAACTGGGACTCAAATCAATGATTTGTACCAGAAAAAAAGAACTAAACATTCAACAACAACAAAATGAAGAAACAAGAATTAAAAAAATGAGGAGAAGCTTAGGAACCTCCAGGACAACTTCAAACGCTCCAACATGCAACTCATAGGAGTGCCAGAAGAGAAAGAGTAAAAAATGAAAAACATTTTTTTAAAGATTTTATTTATTTATCTTTAGAGGGGAAGGGAAGGAGAGAGGGAGAGAAACATCAATGTATGGTTGCCTTTCATGCATCCCCTGATGGGAACTGGCCTGCAGGGAACCGGCCTGCAACCCGGGTATGTGCCCTGACTGGGAATCAAACCGCGATTGTCTGGTTCGCAGGCCCGAGCTCAATCCACTGAGCTACACCAGCCAGGGCTTAAAAAATGGAAAACATTTAAAAAAATAATGAAGTAGAACTTCCCCAATCTGGCAAAGGAAATACACTTCCAGGAAGTCTAGGAAGTTCAGAGTCCCAAAGAAGTTGGACCCAAGGAAGCACACACCAAGGCACATCATAATTATATTACCCAAGATTAAAGATAAAGAGAGAATTTTATTTTTTTATTTTTTTAAAATATTTTCTTTATTTATTTTTCGAGAGAGGGGAAGGGAAGGAGAAAGAGTGGGAGAGAAACATCAATGTGTGGTTGCCTCTCATGCGTCCCCTGCTGGGAACTGGCCTGCAACCCAGGCATGTGCCCTGACTGGGAATCGAACCGCGATACTCTGGTTCGCAGGCCCACGCTAAATCCACTGAGCTACGCCAGCCAGGGCAAGAGAGAATTTTAAAAGCAGCAAGAGAAAAGGAGACAGTTACCTACAAAGGAGTTCCCAGAAGTCTATCAGCTGATTTCTCAAAAGAAATGCTGTAGATAAGAAGGGGCTAGAAATAAGAATTCAAAGTCATGAAAGGCAAGGACCTACATCTAAGATTATTCTATCCAGCAAAGCTCTCATTTAGAATGGAAGGGCAGACAAAGTGCTTCCAGATGAGGTCAAGTTATAGGAATTCATCATTACCAAGCCCTTATTATACAAAATGTTAAAGGGACTTATCAAAGAAAAAGAAGAGCAAAACTGAACAAACAGCAAAATGACAACAAATTCACAACTATCAACAACTGATCCTAAAAACAAAAACAAATGAAGCAAACAACTAGAACAGGAACAGAACCACAGGAATGGAGATCACATGGAGGGTTATCAGCAGGGAGGGGAAGAGGGGAAGAGGGAAGAATTGGGGGAAAGGTACAGGGATTAAGAAGCATAAATGGTAGGTAGAAAATAAACAGGCGGAGGTTAAGAATAGTACAGAAAATGGAGAAGCCAAAGAACTTGTATGTATGATTCATGGAGATGAATTAAGGAGGCAGGGGAATGCTGGTGGGAGGAGGGATGCAGGGTAGATGGAAATGAAGGGGAGAAAATAATGGGACAACTGTAATAGTATAATCAATAAAATATACTTAAAATAAAACAACAAAAGAAAAGAAAGAAAAAATGCTGGAATTTAGTATTATAGTACATTGTGTCAAAAAGGCTTGGAGGCCCTGACCAGTATGGCTCAGTTGGGTATCATTCCACAAACCAAAAAGGTCGTGTGATTGATTCCCTGCCAAGGCAAAAGCCTGGGTTGCAGGTTCAGTCCCCAGTTGAGTGCATGCAGGAGGCAACCCCAATCAATGTTTCCCTATCACATTAATGTTTCTCTCCCTCTCTTTCTCCTTCCCCTCCCCTCTCTCTAGAATCATTTTTTAAAGGAAAAAATGCCAGAAGGAGCTTTTATCAAATCAATGCAAAATGTAGTTATTTTCTAATATTCTCACTCAGCATTTCCATTATTGCAATAAGCAAACTGAAAGAATAAGATATTATCATTTTGATTAAAGGGATGCCTATGCTATCCTATGACAACTGGTCTTGAAGATTAGGCCATTCTTGGACTATAATTGGATAATCCTGGCTTTGTTGATTTGAAGTAGAAGGATAATGTAGGCAGTTTACAGGAGAAAACTGTAAGATTGATGGCACAGTAACAGGAAAAAAGAACAAAATATACTGAGAGACTAGAACAGTCTCCTTGCCTATGTCTAACACTGGTGGCAGGTATCACTTATTGTGCATGGGGTTGAGAGTATGTTTATATCTATTTTATTTTTTAATATTTTCTTCATTCATTTTTAGAGAGGGGAAGGGAGGGAGAAAGGGCGAGAGAGAAACATCAATGTGTGGTTGACTCTCATGCACCTGCTACTAGGGACCTGGCCTGCAACCCAGGCATGTGCCCTGACTGGGAATCTAACTGGCAGCCCTTTGATTCTCAGGCTGGCACTCAATCCACTGAGCCACACCAGCCAGAGCTGTTTATACTTATTTTAATATAAATGTTATGTATTTGCAAGTATAAAAAACTTTATATAGATATTGAATGAATATAGGATAATGTGCATGTTGTGTGTGAGGGCTAATTTCAAACAGGTATCATAGTTCTGAGATGTAACCTTTGTGCTATGTCAACATACACTGAATAGAAATATATTATACTTTTTCAGTATTATGTGGCAATATCTGAGCATGTTTTATAAAATGTACCCATGAGTAGGTTCATTAACCTTAATGAAAAACAAGCATTGCCATAATCATAATTCATAATCCTATTACTAAAATGGAAATAAGTCATATGGTACCTGTCAGAAGATGAAAAAGGAAAAAGAAAAAAAGATTTGCATCAAACCATGTTGCCTCGGCCCGCGAGGCAGTCAACGGGGTCCACCGATATACCTGTAACGGATGAAGGGGGATGGGACAGGAGGCGTGAAGAATGGCAGCAAGACAAAGGATTCTGATCAAGCTGCAAATTTATTTCAAAATGGAGGGAGTTATATAGAAGAGGGCAGTGGAGGAAGTGCAGTGGATAGGTGGCTTCAAAGCGTGCTCTAGCCTGCGATTGGCCAGGGGGGTGCATGGTGGGCGCGTGATCAAGGCACTGATTGGTGTGCCACCCGCATGTCCAGGAGGGGGAGTTCTATGGCTCCTAACCGCAGCATCCTGTTATTCAGGCGCAACCTTCAGGTCTGATTGTATCAGCCTGTTTCAGGCTTATCCCAGCCCCCAACATCATGTCATGTTAAATACACGGGTTTTTTTCCCAACATGGGTAGGGCATTTCTCTCTTTTTTTTTAAGCCTAATGAGCAAAGTTTAAAAGATCATTTTAAATTAATATTTTCCAAAAGTGGACATAAAAATTCCCCCAAATGGCCTCCACAAAACATAGGACAGAATAGAGTACACCATGGACCTCTGAACAACTTCTTGATTCACCTAAAGTAAAAGTAGTCTCTGCCAACATGATCCACCTTCTCCAGGAACTGCCTCTAAGTAAAACACTACTGTGAAATTTGACAGCATTTGTTAAAATTTTAAGTGTTTATAACCTTTGAGTATAGCTTTTCAAATTCTAGGAAATTATTCTATGGAATCCCATGAGAGCACAAAGATAAAGACAATGGACATTTATTTCAGGATAGTCTGTATTGCTCTGCAGCAACTAAAAGTTGGTAGCAATTTGAATGTTCATCAATAGGGACTTCTGGTCAAGATGGTGACACAGGCAGACATGGCTCACCTCTTCACACAACCACATCAAAATCACAACTAAAATATAGAACAACCATCACTCAGGAACGTCATAAATCGAGTTGAATGGAAGTCTGACAACTACGGAATTGAAGAAACCACATCCATTCAGACTGGTAGGAGGGGCATAGATGTGGAATGGGCTGGCCTCACACACATGTGGATAAAAATTCAGCAGAGATATCTCAGGAGCCAGGAGTTCCAGATTCACACTAGGCCCCCTCCAGCCCAGGATTCCAGTGCCAGGAAGATAAGTCACCACAACTTCTGACTGCAAAAACCAGCAGGGATTGAGTTGGTGGAGGAGGATGCTGGAGCCCCAAGCAGTTCTCTTGGGGGAACCCACACATGGACTCACCTGCTAAGACTCCCTCCCTATGAGCTCCCACACTGCAGTGGCATCTTGAAGGGCACCAGTGGTATACAGGGAGAGACTGAGGTGTCTGGCATCCAGGCAGGCAGAGGCCATCGTCCCTCTGTTAAGCCCTTCCCACACAGAGCCAGTAGGCTGGTACCACATCTGAAACTCCATCAACCTAGTTAACACTGTGTGAACTGCCTTGAAGAGCCACAGAGGCTCTACCCTACCTAACTTATGGGCCCACCTAAGCTGCTTTTTCATAAGAATGGCTGGTCTTGGCTCCTAAATTCTATCAAACAAGGAACAGCTAGCTTCAGTGAACCCCAGTGAGGATAGTATGAACAGCTTCTGGGACAACTTCAAGAGGTCCAACATTCACCTCATATGGATATGTGTAGAAGAAAAACAGCCAGAAATTGGAAATCTATCTGAAAATAGTGAAAGAAAACTTCCCTAATTTGGTGAAGGAAATAGACATGCCAAGTCCAGAAAGCACAGAGAGTCCCAATTATAATGGATGCAAAGAGGCCCACTGCAAGACACATTATTATTAAAAGGCTAGCCCTGGCTGGTGTAGCTCAGTGGATTGAGTGCCAGCCTGAAAATCAAAGGGTTGCCAGTTCAATTCTCAGTCTAGGGTGCATGCCTGGGTTGTGGGCCAGGTCCCCAGTACAGGGCATGCAAGAGGCATACATTGATTTTTTTTCTCTCTCTCTTTCTCCCTCCCTTCCTCTTGCTAAAAGTAAATAAATAAAATCTTTTAAAAATAAATAAATTAAAGGGCAAACGTTAAAAATAAAGACTCTTAAAAGCAAGAGAAAACAAGTTAGTTACCAGAAGGTTGTCAGATAGGAGGGGCGAGGGGATTAAGAAGTACAAATAGGTAGTTACAGAATACCACGGGGATGTAAAGTACAGTATAGGAAACAGAATAGCCAAAGAACTTAAATGCATGACCCAGGGACATGAACAATGGTGAGGGGATTGCCTGAGGGAGTGGGGGGTGCTGAGTGGAGAGGGGAAAGGGGTAAAAATCAGGACAACTGTACTAGCATAATCAATAAAATATAATTTAAACATGCTCATCAATAGGGAGATATTTAAATAAATCATGGTATATGCACACAACAAAATGGTTAAGATATATATCTATATATATATATATTAAATAGCATAGATTCATAGGTACCACCCACATAAAGATGTGCATGACATATTAAGCAAAAAAAGAACACTATAAAATGCTATAGAATTCATTTTACATTGTTAGTATCTCTGTGTAAGAAAGAAAAATCAGAAGAGTAAGCTGTAAATACACTGCTGACCTGTTGACCATGGAGATTATGGAAGATTTTCATTCTTCAGTTCATGTATTTCTATACCATTTGAATCTTGTATAATGTACATATATTTATTTTATAATAAGAAAAATAATTTTAAATTTAGACTGATTGAGTGATGAGACTGGGATTTTGCATACACACACACACACACACATATACAAACTCCTTTAAGCATTTTGACTAACCTAGGGTAAACTGATCAAAAATATATGTACATTCTTTTGAATTGGTGTTTCAGGAATCTTAGGGTATAATACCAGGAGTGGAACTGCTGGGTCAAAACGCAGATCCATTTTTAATTTTCTGAGGAAATTCCATACTGTTTTCCACAGTGGCTGTACCAGTCTGCATTCCCACCAACAGTGCAGTAGGGTTCCCTTTTCTCTATATCCTGTCCAATACTTGTTTGTTGATTTGTCAATGACAGCCATTCTGACTGGTGTGAAGTGATATCTCATTGTGGTTTTAATTTGCATCTCCCTGATGGCTAGTGATGATGAGCATCCTTTCATATGTCTCTGGGCCCTCTGTATGTCCTCCTTGGAGAAATGTTTGTTCAAGCCTTTTGCCCATTTTCTAATTGGGTTGTTTGTCTTAATGGAGTGGAATCATGTGAGCTCTTTATATATTTTGGAGATCAAAACTTTGTTGAGATATCATTGGCAAATATATTTTCCCATACCTATGCACACCAATGTTCACAGCAGCAGAATTTACAATAGTCAAGTGTTGGAAGTAACCTAAGTGCCCATGAGTAAATGAGTGGATGAAAAAACTGTGGTACATTTACACAATGCAATACTATGCAGCAGAAAGAAAGAAGGAGTTCCTACCCTGTGCAGCAGCATGAATGGAACTGGAGAGCATTCTGCTAAGTGAAATAAGCAGGCAGTGAAAGACAAATACCATATAACCTCACCTATAAGTGGAACCTAACTAACCAAACAAACAAGCAACAAAATATAACCAGAGACATTGAAATAAAGAATAAACTCACAGTAAGCAGAGGGGAGGGGGAGAGGGGAGGAAGACAATGGAGAAAGATGGGAAAATGTTGTCAAGGAACATATATAAAGGACTCATAGACAAATCAAAGTGGGGAAGGATGGAGGGTGGGATGGTGGAAAATAGTGGTGAGAAAGTAGAGACAGCTGTATTCAAACAACAATAGAAATGATTAAAAATATATATGTGTGGGGAGAGTAGTTGGGGGAATGCAGATAACTGTAATTGAACAACAATAAAATAATTACATATATATCTACATTATATTATATATATATGTGTGTGTGTAAAAACAGACTAGGCTTTACAAGTTTGTTTTTTTTCTTTAACATGGTGTTACGAACTAAATTGTATATTTTCAAGATTCATATTTTGAAGCCCTAACCCCTAATACTTCAGAATGTGATTGTTTTTGGAGATAAGGCCTTTTAAAGAGCTAATTAAGTTAAAATGAGGCCAGCAGGGTAGACCATAATCCAATATGACTGGTGTGTTTATAAGAAGAGATTAGGACACAGACACACAGACACACAAACAGCACCAATCATATGATAGGACACAGAAAGAAGGCCGTCATCTCCAAACCAAAGAGTTGGCTTAGAGGAAACCAACCCTGCTGACATCTTGATTATGGACTTGTAGCCTTCAAATTTGCAAGAAAAAATTTTGTTGTTTAAAATGCCACCCAGTCAATACTCTGGTTTCTCTTCAGATTATATAAACCTTTCACCTTTTAAAACGCCACCCAGTCATGGCATTTTGTTATGGCAGCCCTAACTGACTAATATAAATGGTAAACCGATAAGGGAAATTATTTTAAAAAACTATACAACTACATTTCAAAACTTTGTAACAACATGGATGATGCCTGGAAACTATACCAAATGAAAGAAGTCAGTCACAGAAAACCATATATTGCATAATTCCATTTATATGAAATGTTCAAAATAGGCTGAGCTATGACAGACAGAAAGAGGTTAGTGGTTGGCTACCTGACGACCTTGGAAGAAAATTAGGAATGACTGCTAATGACTACAAGGTTTCTTCTGAGGGTGTAGAATGTGTCCTAAAAATTGATTGTGGATTAGCTGGGTGGCTCAGTTGGTTACAGCATCATCCTGATATGCCAAGGTTGTGGGTTTGATTTCCAGTCAAGGTATATACAAGAATCAACCAGTGAATGCATAAGTTGAATAATACATTGATGACCTCTCTCTCTCCCCCTCCCTTCTTGTATAGACTATACATCTCTGAATATACTAAAACCATTACAGCGTATACTTCAAGGGGGTGAACTGTCTATTTATGAATTATATCTCATAAAAGCTGTTTGTTAAAAAAACTCTTTTTATAGAAATAAAGAAACTCACAAATTTAAACAAAGGCAAGTAATCAAAGACAGATGAAATCAAAAGAATTATTCTACAATAATTTAATCAACTCTATACAACTAAATTTAAAAACCTGAATGAAATGAGTTATTTCCTAGGAAATACAAATCAGCAAAATTGACCCAAGAAGATGAAAATAAACCACCAATTCACTATTATAGAAATTGAAAATGTTGTCAAAGAGTACCCCCCACAATGTATGAGGCCCAGAAATTTCAGATAATTTCTACCAAATCTTAAAGTATTGAGTAACTCCAATGTATTTCACCTGTTTCATAGCAGAGAAAAATTCAAGCTGTCTTTTTCAAATTTCAAGCAAAGCTGTAGCTCAATCTCACTTATGAATATCAATGCAAAAATCCTACACAAATATAAATAAATAGAATTGGGAAGCCTGTTGAAAGAATAATACACCAATGACTAAACAGGTTTATTTTCTGGAAGGAAATTTTTAACATGAGAAATCCATTACAATAATTCACTATATTAACAGATCAAGAGAGCAAAATAATATAATTTTCGCAGATGCTGAAAAGGTACTTGACAAAATTCAACACCCATTGCTGATTTAAAATAGTCTTACTAAAGTAGGCATAGACATACACTTGCTTCACATTATGGTATTTAAAACAGTTTGATACATAAAGAGACAGACAGACATAGCAACGGAACAGAATGCAATCCATAAATAGAGCCAAATATAAACAGGACTTCTGTATAGGAATAAAGGTCACATTTCAAATCAGTGGAGGAAATGGTTGCATTCAACAAATGGTGTAGTGACAACTGGCTAGACATACACTAGATCCCTACCACATTCCTTGTACCAAAATAAATTCCAGATGGGATTAGATTTTAAGAAACTAAAAAATACTAGAAAAAATCAATTGGATGTTTTTGACCTTGGGATAAGAAAGGTCCATTTTAAAAAGACACAAAATAAAATAGCCATAAGGAAAAATTGTTATATTTGACTGCATTAAACTAAAAATTTTCTGCTAGGGAAAATGCTCCTTACCTCAAAATAATTCTAGATGGATCAGAGACTTAACCTTTTTTTTTCTTTTTTTTAATTGAAAAATGTACTTGAATGTACATTATTCAAGTACAGTTGTCTCCATTTTCCCTCCGCCACTCCCCGCACCCACCCATCCCCACCTCCCACCCTTGATCCCATCCTGCTTTGGCTTTGTCCATGTCCATGGGTCCTTTATACATGTTCCTTTATGACCATTCCCCCTTTTCACCCCATTATTCCCTCCCCTCCCCCCTGCTTACTATCAGTTTGTTCTTTATTGCAATGTCTCTGCAATAAAGAGACATTGCTTGTTTGTTTTATTGATAAGGTTCCACTTATAGTTGAGATCATATGGTATTTCTCTTTCACCAACTGGCCTATTTCACTTGCCATAATGCTCTCCAGTTCCATGCACACTGTCATGAAGGGTAGGAGCTCCTTATTTTTTTTTTCTGCTGCATAGCGTTCCATCCTGTAAACATACCACTGTTTTTTGATCCATTCATTTACTGCTGGGCACTTAGGCTGCTTCCAGCACTTGGCTATTGTAAATTGTGCTGCTATGAACATTGGGGTTCATTGGTTCTTTTGAATTGGTGTTTCAGTGTTCTTAGGGTATAATCCCAGCAGTGGACTTGCCAGGTCAAAAGGCAGTTCATTTTTAGTGTTCTGAGGAAATTCCATACTGTTTTCCACAATGGCTGCACTAGTCGGCATTCCCACCAACAGTACACTAGGGTTCCCTTTTCTCCAGAACCCCTCCAACACTTATTGTTTGTTGATTTGTTTATGATGGCCATTCTGACTGATGTGAAGTGGTATCTCATTGTGGTTTTAATTTGCATCTCTCTGATGGCTAGCAACACTGATAATCCTTTCATATGTCTCTGGGCCCTCTGTATTTCTTCCTTAGAGAAGTGTCTGTTCAGCTCCTTTGCTTATTTTTTAATTTGGTTGTTTGTCATGATTAAAATAAAAGCTTCTGCACAGCTAAAGAAAACATCAACAAAATGAAAAGGGAAACAGCCATGTGGGAAAATATATTTGCAAATGATACCTCAGACAAGGGTTTGACCTCCAAAATATATAAAGATTTAACCTTTTTAATTATAAAAATAACATGGGATTTTAAATATATATTCCCAATGTGAGGAAGGAATTTCTAAACAGGGCATAAAATCTGGAAGCCATAAAGAAAATACTAACAAATTTCAATGCATAAAAACTTTTCAAATCTGCATGGAAAAAAACCCCCATTGTGACCAAAGTCAAAAGACAAGTCAATAGATATATCAGTAGCTTCCTTAATGTATATAAAAAAAACCTTTTTCCCTGGCTGGGTGGCACATTTGGTCGAAGTGTTGTCCTTGTGCACCGAAAGGTTGCATGTGCAGGTTTTTCCCTGGGCAGGGGGCATATGGGAGGCAACTGATGAATGTTTCTCTCTCACATCGATGTCTCTCTCTCTCTCTCTCTCTCTCTCTCTCTCTCCACCTTCCTTTCTCTATAAAATCAATAAATATATCCTCAGGTGGGGATTCAAAAAATTAAACAAAAAACAAATTAAAAAGCTCCCACAACTCAAAAAGAAAAAAAAAATAGAAAAATAGGCAAATTATATGAACTAACAATTCATAAACAAAACAATAAAATTGCCTTTAGTATATCAAAATTACTGAAGCTCACTCCTAATGAAAGAGATGTTCAGTTACAATGAGGTACCATTTTCACCTATCAAAAATTCAAAGATCTAAAAGTCTGATCACACTGTTTTTGATGAGGATGTGGGAAAACAGGCATTCTTACATTTCTGAAAGGAATGTAAATTGGTTCTAGTATGGAGATAAATTTAGCAATATCTATCAAAATTTAAAATAACTAACCAAGCAATTATATTTCAGATAATTTATCCTACTGTTGAACTCCATGTTTACAAAATGACACATATATAGGAGTACTTATTGCAGCATTGTTTGTATTAGCACGGGTTAGAAGCAACTGAATGCCCACCAAATAGGGGACAGTTTAAATAAAATATCTATGTGATTATACAAATGGTGTCTAGAACATATATGAAAAATGATAGGCTATTTCTAAGGAAGAAAACTGAAAAACTGATTAAACTCAGTCTAATCACTGAGGATCAGTGATTAGAAAGATTTACCTTTCATTATGTCCTTTTTTTGTACTCCAGTTTTTACTACATAGTCATGCACCTATTTTTAAAATTTTATTTACTTAACAAACATGTCAAAATTACTACTGCCAAACACTATCAGCTCTCCAAATATTAACTCAGGTATTTTCCACAACAACCCTATGATGTAGGCACTATTGTTATATCCACTTCACAGATGATAAACCACAGACACACCTGTCATATTATGACTTCTCTGGGCCCTGGGTTCTTTGGTAATTGTGGGACCCTTCCACCATAAATATACATATGTATTTATGGTCCCCATAAATATATAGCCCTAGCTGGGTACCTGAACTGGTAAGAAATGTCATCCCAATATGCTGATGTTGCAGGTTCGATCCCTGTTCAGGGCACAAATAATCAACCAATGAATGCATCAATAAGTGGGGAAAAAATCAGTGTGTGTGTGTGTCTTCCCTAACTGCCCCCCTCTCTCTAAACTCAATAAATTAAATTTTTTTAGCCCTGGCTAATGTAGCTCAGTGGATTGAGTGCCGGCCTGCGAACCAAAGGATCACCAGTTTTGATTCCCATTCAGGGCACATGCCTGGGTTGCAGGCCAGGCCCCCAGGGGGGTGCATGAGAGGCAACCACACATTGATGTTTCTCTCCCTCTCTTTCTCTCCACTGTTCCTCTCTGAAATAAATAAATAAAATCTTTTTTAATATTTTAAAATATTTAAATAAAAATATTTAAAATGATATTTTACAAGTCTTCTGGCACGTAAATATAAATACAATCCAGGATGGATTCATTATCACATATTAATGAGTTTTATATTCATTTTTTGTTCTGATTAAAAAAATAAATTTAAAACATTTTAATGTATTCCTAAAAGTATAACAGGTCCTAGGCACTGTGCCTACTGTGCCTAGTATAAATCAACCTATAGGTACAAAGAAGCTGACTAATTTGCCCAAGGTCACACAGGCAGTAAATGTTACAGCTTGGATTTCAACCCAGTAGTGTGGGTTCAGAATTTGTGTTTGCAATCTGTATGGTGGATAAGTAGAGCAAATCACAGGGGGCAATTATGTAGTTATACATGTGCTAACATGGAATTACCTCCAAAATAAATTAAGTCAAAATATCAGGGTGGGGAATAGTGAACATATGTGTTTTTAAAAAAGGTTTATACACACAGTGCCTGCTGTCTCAAAGAATTCTTTTTTCTTATGTCTGGATACAGAAATTGAGGAATTGGAGAGCTGGGAGACTTACTTTTCATTGTATGTTCCCTTACATTATTGGATTTTCTTTTTTACTATGAACAGATGAGGTAACTGAGGCTCAAACAGGGTTAAGTAACTTGCCTAATGTGACACAGTAGCAAAAAAAACCAATAGCATATAAATATGAACTATTCAGCCAACTAATAATAAATCACTCTTCTGAATAGAACTTCCTATGTATTCCTGTTAAATTTTATCATTTTAACCCATAGGGCAAGTCAGCCAGGCTTTTTTTGTGTTGTGATTCCGGATCCATTGCATTCATCTTTATGATCCACTTATATCTGGCAAGCATGCTTTCCATGTTTCCATCCAGCCTATTGATGAAAATGAGCTACCAATCCAATTGATTGTACCACCTATTATTCCACTTATAGCACCCAATTTCCCCTAGCTCATAGGATATCCAAAGATCCAAATGTCACAGAATTTTGGAATGCAGTGTCCACAGCATTCCCTTGCTCACCAAGCTGCTCTGAAGACCCTTTTATAGTACATATTTAAAATTAATATACAACTGGTTTCTTTACTATGTTTTGCAGGCTTCTGAAGTTTATAACCTGGCCAATTCCACAGAACCCAAACATAAACTGTGTCAGAAAGACTATGATTTTCACTCCCCAATTTTTCACAACATGTTTTAACAGGACATTTTAAATAGCAGAGATATATAGCAGCTTTCCCCACTGGAATGAACCCACTGACACCTGAAATAACCCAGACAACTGAACACAGCAGCTGGCAAAGGATAGATGTCTCTAGCCTTAATGGGAAGGGAGCGAAATGCATGCCACAGGGAACTGTGGAAGAAGCATCAGTCTCTGTCAGGCTCTCATTCTATTTCTAGCTACAACACACACTACAGTCAAAGTGTTGGGAGAACATGTTTCCTGGTTTCCCTGTAATTACACACTATGGTGGTGAATGTTTACATAGGCAACTCTGACTGAACACAATTGCTAAGTTTCTGAAAAGTTTACTGTAAAGCAGAATTTGGTGAACAAATAATTCGCTTTTTCATTGACTTGCCCTAAAAAATTGAAGCCACATTGCCCTGCAAAGAATTTTGTCCCCTAGTTATTTTTTAAAAAGTGCATTTAGAAATGCAGCAAAATTTTCAGTTATGTAGATTAAAGGTGAAAGTGTAATTAACACTAAAATAATAACAAATAACATATTTTACTCAAAATGTAACAGAATAGAATGACTAAAAGCAAAAACATAGCAGAATGTCAGAGATTCTGGTAGTTAATAAGATTACTTAGCTCATATTGCCTCATATGTTATTCCACTATGAAAGCTCAGTTTTACATCATTTCTAATATTTTCCCATTTTAGATTTACCATTCCCTTTTCAGACCTCTTCATCAGATGACATTTGTATGGATTGTTATAGTATTTATTTTGATAGGAAAAGATAATGTAGGTGTCTAGAACCAGTCTCCCCAGGATGTGCCCTGCAGATTATTTCGAACTGAAGACAATTAAAATCTAACAAACTCAAGGAGAGGTTTCTTTTTACCTCCCCCTGACCTGCTGAAAGGAATTCAGATAAAAAACCTGCTTCTGGAAGGCAAACTTTACATATTCACTTTAGCACATATGAACTAAGTGTGGCAGACTGGAAGGATCCAAGCAATATCTGTCAAACTCTCATCAGCGTCCCATTGTTCTGGGTGGCTCAGCAAGACTTTGATTATCACATCTTTGCTCTTTCTCATCTACCTGTGAATAGCCTACTTTCCCTTTGAAGTCCCAGACCCTTGCCTCTTTCTCCTTAGTCCAGAATGGCATATAAGCCTCAATGGCCCAGTGTGTTCTCAGGTCTCATATTCTTATGAAATTCCAATACATACACATGTAAAAAATTGGGTCATTTTCCCCTGTTAATCTGTCTCGTGTTAATTTGATTATTAGTCCAAACAGAAGAAGTTGGAAAAAGGAAAATTATTTTTCCATCCACACAATAACAATGCATAAAGTAGGTCTGTTGAGATGTGCAGTTGACTGATAGCTAGTTAATATCCAAAAAATGATTAGTTAATTAAATGGTCACTATACTATTCCCAACATAATGGTTAGAACTGCTCTAATTAAGGTATGTTATATCAAAAGATACTTGTTGAGACTGACAAAATGATTATAGTTAGATATTTCACTGTTTGTTGTCATTTATCATTCCAGAATAGAGTAATAATAGCTAACTTTTACTGAATATCCACTGCAAACCCGATACTGTGGGAAGTGTTTCATGGGTATTATCACATTTAAGGCTGATAACCACCCTATAAGATAGGAATCCTTGTTATCCCCATTTTATAGAAGAAACTGAGACACAGAGGGGCTCATTTGACAAAGATTACACAGTGAATAGTGGGAGAATCTATTAATAATATGAAGCCTGACTAATTTCAGAGCCTGAACTTAACCACTACACTGGGAAAGAAATTTGGCATTTCAATTGATGATGGATAGAACAGTAGTAACTTCATTTTTTAAAATGGGTTGCTGTTTATATTTTACTAAATGGATTTCTTGGTTTTGGAGTTTCTCTGAATCAATCTATAACAAATGAGAGACACCTGCACACTTAGGCTAGACTCTGTTAGTATTCTAAGTACCTGTAAATGGCTCTTAATTAGATTAAAATTGAATTCTACTACCCCTACCCCAATATGTAGCTTTAATTATGCCTTGTGGGTTAAGTAATAAGAGGGCATTCCTATAGAGAAGGGCTAGGAAGAAAAATGGAAAAGATTGTTTTCCTGAAGCTGGACTGAGGGTTTTGGCAGGAAATGTCTGGAGGTACATTTATTAGGAGCACATTGATGCAGTGTTCTTAAGAGTCAACTCTTTTTTGTGTATAAATCATTAAAAATTTTCACACAGCTAAGAATAACAATCCTCATTCTATGTTATGATCAATAAACACAATTCTAACTAAATATGTTAACACACCTAATACTGATATTTCAGATTATTTTTTTTAGTTAAGAAGTCATATTAGCAATAGGGATTCTATAACAATGATTCTGACTCTTTTTTGAGTGATTATATATGTATAATAGCCAATTGAGCTGCATCCTATCTCTGCATTACACACAGGTTCTTCTCCCCTTGTAAAGGGTACAGAGTGAGGGTCCCCTCAAAATAGGAGAAAACCCAACAGCCCTTGATTAGGAGAAGGCAGAAGTGGATGATATGGTGTTTAAGATACTTTGCATAAAAATGGCTACTTAACAGCTGTGCCTTTCCTGAAGGGAAGGGCACTGCCCCAGGGCAAAATGTATACGTGACCTTCAGAGCATATAGTGATTCATGACATTGTCAGGGGAGGCAGATGTCCATCCTAAATGCACCTGTGTCACTAGGAACTCTTGCCCTGACTAAAGATGGCAGCCAAAAGAAGGTAAAAGGTACAGAGGAACTGGCAAAAATGGCATATCATAGGACAGGTCAAATATGAGGTCACATAGGAAGTTCTGAGCCAAGCATTTAAAATAATGGTGGGCTGGGAGAGAAGGCATGGTTGTCTGCAGTGAGAGAGGAGATACTGGAGTAAGAAGGAGAACACCATGGCAGAACTGATAGAGCTGTGCTGGGACCTGCCTAACCAAGCACAGATTCATGGGAGTTGCCTGGAGCTGAACTGAACTGTGACCAGGAATGTTGAACAGTAGAATTCTGCTTTTCTGAAGGATGAACAGAGAAACTACTCTCTCGGAATGTGTATCTCCCTGGACTCCACCAGACCTAGTGTAACATGGTACATATTTTCCTGAACCACTACATGGAGTCTGAGAACAGTGTACCCCAGATCCTGAAGGAGAGAGCTGCTGTGAGAGGATGGTGACTCTGAAACCTGCAAGAGCACCTTCCAGAGAGGATGGAGATCTGTTTGCATGACTAGCTGATGGACAGATAAGGATATGGGGAACTACTGGGCATGGTTTTGGCTTGTAGCCTTTTGGAGAGCAAGGGAAGTGATGGTTCTCATGGGAGAGGAGGGCTCTGAGTAGGAGTGTTCTCAGACACCCCACTCCAAGGTTGGAACCCTGTTAATGAAAACCTGTTTCCGGTTCCAAAGATGGTGACAGAGTAGGAGGAAGCAGATTCCATTTCCCCCGTACACATAGGAGAAAATCCTGGCTACAAAGGAACAGCGCAAACAGCCAAAAGTTCCCCAGCATATATAAAAATAAGATACCAGAAATTGTAGCAGACACTAAAAAACCAGACGGTAAAGAGACGGCTTGCAGGACAGTAGGGTCTCAGAGACTGGAGTAGAGACAGGAGCCGCAGCAGTCTTGGCCTGTACCCGGCACCTAGCGGGTCTACGGTGGACTCTTTGGGAGCCCCAGGCCTGCCGCAGGATCTTTGGGAGAGAGCTGCGTCATCAGCTCCCTCCCTCCCTGGCCAAGCAAGGTTGGGCAAAAGCACAGGGAGAGACCTCTTTACTTGAGATTACAGCGACAGTGATAAGGACAAAGGGCCATGATCAACCGTGGAGTCTGTGGTTGCCAGCTTGGGAGAATTGAGAAGCACAATGTTCGGGTCTGACTCCGACAGTCACCAGTCTGGCTGGGGAATTGGGCTGTGCTGAGCGTCAGGCTTTCTTAAGGAGAAATTTTTTGGAAAGTAAATTGAAGGATTCTCCTGCAACAGCAGCTTGGCCTGCTCCCCACCCAGCCTGACAGTGATCCTGAGGTTGGGCAGAAGGACTAGAGTCCCCCCACAGAACTGGGAAGTGTCTGCACCCGAACCCACAGGACCCGGGCAGCCTGGCTGGTGTGTGCACGTGTGCCCGCACCCCACCTCACAGCCAGGACCCCGGGATGTGAAGAGGACCTAGATCCCCTTCGTGGGACGCTGGGGTGAGGCTTTTGTGAGAGCATTCAGAGAAAGACCACACCAATCACCCCTCAGCCTGCTGCAGCCATTGAGACCAGAAAAACCAGTCTGGCCAGTTTGAAACCAACAAGAGCTGGGGGTTATTTTGTTGTTTTTTTAAGTAATCTTTTATCTTTTTAATTTTATTATTGTTTTATCTTTCAATACCTTTTTCCTCTCTTTTCTTGATTCTTGTTTTATTCCTTCTTCCTTTCTTTCTAAACTTATCGCTTCTTCCTCCTTTCTCCTGACTTTTTATTTCTTTTACCCACAAGTGACACAAACAACTTGGAACTGTGAAAAGACCAGAGGTGACCAAAAGAGGGGGAACCCCAACAGTAGAAACAGAGAGACAAATTTCTTTTTGCTATAGCAGAAAAGCCAGAAGTTGCTACATACTTGTGTATTATTTTTTCCATTATTCTCACATCTTTTCTATTTTAATAGTATCTATTTATTCCTCCCCTTTCTGTATAAGCTTCTTTGCCTTGGCTGGTTATATTGTATCATTTGACAGGTTTCCCCTGTTCTCTCTTCCACAGTGTGCATTGCTAATTCTCTACACTTCACGTCACTTGTGTTTCTTTACAATACTACTCAAAGGTCTATACCTCCTATTCATATTAACCATATCACACAGAGTCTGTCATTGGATTGTTGCTCAAATATTACTGTAAATAATAGCTGTTCTATACAATTGTAAATACTTCAAAACACACCTTCTGGATCTTAGCCCACTTCACAGTCTCCTGAACTCTATTACTGTACTGGTTAATTCTATTGTCTCACACACTACAACTATTTACTATCCTTTACTCTCACCTTACCTCAGAATCTGAATTCCCACAACCTCACTGCTTTCAAGATCCAACTCACAAGCCTCCCTCCCCAACGAGAGTCATATCTTCTGTCCATCCTTTATTAAAAGTTGCTATGAGGGTTGAAGATTAAGGTTAACACTATATGTAGCCTAAAGATCTCCTATCTCTTCTCTACCAGCTGTGACTGTAATTATCATAATATACTCTCCTGCTGTCATAAACCATTTTTCCTCCCCCTCCAGCTGATCACACATGCACAAAAAAGGAGTAGGTGAGAGAGGAGAACTCCAGGATACCCACTGGAAGAGGAAGCCCAACAACGAAGAAAACACCAACAGAAAACAACAGAAGAAGGTAAAGGAGGGAGTGGAAACCACACAAACCTCAATCCAAAACCTATCTGGAAATACAACTAAACAGTGGAGAAACCTACCCAGTACAAACAACTGAACAAAAGCAAAAGAGAATCCTCAAAACCTTGTACACATGGAAGAAATAGCTTCAACACACCCGGCCCTCACCAGTACAACAAATTAAAATAGGTGGTGGACATAGTGACCATCACTTAACCAGAGGGTGGGAAGGACCCACAAAAGAAAGACCCCCAAAAAAACCAAACCTAAAGACAAACACAGAATCAACTTAAATGACAGCCCAAGACAAGTGAGCTTGGGAGATCAAGGAGACTACACCACCAAAGCTCACAAGTATTATACCACAGAAGTTCACAACATAAACCCAAGAAGCCAGAACAAATCAATTTAAGAAGCTGAAGCTACCAAGTAGAGTCTCACAAACAATGGGAAGACAAAGAAACAATCCCCAAACAAACAAACAAACAAAAAGGAAGCCTCAGAAACAATTCTAGATGAAATAGAGGCAAGTCAGCTATCAGATACTGAATTCAAAGCACTGGTTATCACGAAGTTCAAAGAGCTCACAATGAGCTACCAGAAACTACAGAGGAGCTACAATGAACTCACTGCAAACTATCTCAACATGAAAAAGGAAATAAAAACTATCAGCAGGATCCAAGAGGAAATGAAGAATACAATTTCTGAACTGAAGAACACAGTAGAAGGAATCAAAAGCAGGATCGATGAAACAGAAGATTGAATCAGTGAGTTGTAGGACAAAATAGAAAAAACCTCCCAGAAAAAGAAAGAAAAGGAAAAGAGGCTCAGAAAGAATGAAGAGGGATTAAGAGAAATGCAAGACAATATGAAACATAATAATATCCGAATAATAGGAATAACAAAAGTAGAAGTAGAAGAGCAAGGGATAGAAAACCTTTTTGAAAAAGTAACGGAAAACTTCTGTAATTTGATGAGAGAAGAAGTCACACAAATCCAGGAATCACAGAGAGTCCCAATCAAGAGGAACCCAAACAGGACCACTTCAAGACACATCATCATTAAAATGGCAAAATTCCAAGACAAAGAGAGAATGTTAAAGGCAGCAAGGGAGAAACAGGAAGTAACATACAAGGGAATCCCAATAAGGTTGGCTGCTGACTTCCCAATGGAAACGCTCCAAGCAAGAAGAGAATGGCAAGAAATATTCCAAGTACTGAGAACCAGAGGTCTGCAACCAAGACTACTTTACGCAGCAAGGCTCTCAATCAAGATAGAAGGCCAAATAATGAGCTTCTAACACAAAAGAAGTCTAAAAGAATATGTCTCCACCAAACCAGCTCTGCAAGATATGCTAAAAGGACTGCTTTAAAGAAAGGAAGGAAACCTGGCTGGTGTAGCTCTGTGGATTGAGTGCGGGCCTGCGAACCAGACAATCGCGGTTCAATTCCCAGTCAGGGTACATACCGGGTTGCAGGCCGGTTCCCTGCAGGCCAGTTTCCAGCAGGGGATGCACGAAGGCAACCATACATTGATGTTTCTCTCCCTCTCTCCTTCCCTTCCCCTCTACAGATAAATAAATAAAATCTTTTAAAAATAAATAAAAAATAAAGAAAGGAAGGAAAGGAGAAAGACAGAGAGGAACACAGGTACAAAAATGGCAATTAATAAGTACCTATCAATAATAGCATTAAACACAAATGGATTAAATGCTCCAATCAAGACATAGAATAGCTGAATACCTCAGGACAAAAGACCTACATAGACTAAAAGTGAAGGGCTGAAAACAAATTTTCCAAACAGAATGACAGGAAAGAAAAAGCTGGGGAAGCAATACTCGATTCAGACAAAATAGACTTCAAAAAAAGGGCCATAAAGAGAGACCCAGAAGGTTACTTCATAATACTCAAGGGAAATATCCACCAAGAAGACATAAACATCATAACTGTATATGCACCCAACACAAGGTAACCAAATATATAAAGAAAATCTTACAGGACTTTAAGAAAGATATTGACAGCAACAAAACTATAGTAGGGGATTTTAACACTGCACTGTCAAAAATGGACAGATATTCCAAACAAAATATCAACAAAGATATTGTGGCATTGAAGAATGCCCTAGATGAAATGGACTTAACTGATATATACAGAGCCCTTCATCCCAAAGAAGCTAAATACACATTCTTTTTTTTTTTTCTTATTTTTTTAAATTTTATTTAGTTATTTTTCAAGTACAGTTTTTTGTCTATTTTTCCCATCCCAGCCTCCCCCCGCCCCTTGCTCCCCACCTCCCTCCCATTTCCACCCCCCTTAGTTCTCGTCCCTGTGTCCTTCCTATTTGTTCCTCCAAATCCCTCCCCCTTTTTCCCCTTAACTTCCCTACCTTCTCCCCTCCTTTTTTTTCTTTTTCAAAAATATATTTTATTGATTATGCCATTACAGTTGTCCCATTTCTCCCCTTCATTCCCCTCCATCGTGCACACCCCCTCCCTCACCATTTAGTTTATATCCATGTGTCACAAGTTCTATAAATTATATATTCCCCTACTATTCTTGCCCTCCCCCTATCTATTTTCTACCTACCATCTACACTACTTATTCTCTGTACCTTCTCCCCCATTCTCCTCCTCCTACGCCCCTGTTGCTAATCCTCCTTGTGATCTCCATTTCCATGGTTACACTCCTGATCTAGCTGCCCTTTCAGTTTTCTTTTGTTTTCGGTGTGGTTACTGTGAGTTTGCTGTCCTCTCACTGTTCATATTTATTATCTTCTTTTTCTTAGATAAGTCCCTTTAACATTTCATATAATAAGGGCTTGGGGATGATGAATTCCTTGAATTTGATCTTATCTGAGAAGCACTTTATCTGCCCTTCCATTCTAAATGGAAGCTTTGCTGGATAGAGCAATCTTGGTTGTAGGTCTTTGGATTTCATGACTTGGAATACTTCTATCCAGCCCCTTCTTGCCTGTAAAGTCTCTTTTGAGATATCAGCTGACAGTCTGATGGGGACTCCTTCGTAGGTGACTGTTCCCTTATCTCTTGCTGCTTCTAGAATTCTCTCTTTCATTTTAACCTTGGCTAATGTAATTATGATGTGCCTTGGTGTGTTCCTTCTTGGGTCCAACTTCTTTGGGACTCTCTGAGCTTCCTGGACTTCCTAGAAGTCTATTTCCTTTGCTAGATTGGGAAAGTTCTCCTTTATTATTTGATCAAATAAGTTTTCTACTTGCTGCGGTTCCTTTTCCCCTTCTGGTACCCCTATAACTCAGATGTTGGAGTGTTTAAAGATGTCCTCGAGGTTCCTAAGCCTCTACTCATTTTTTTGAATTCTTATTTCTTCATTCTTTTCTGGTTGAATGTTTCTTTCTTCCTTCTGGTCCACTCCATGGATTTGAGTCCCAGTTTCCTTTCCATCACTATTGGTTCCCTGTGCATTTTCTTTCATTTCACTTAGTGTAGCCTTCATTTTTTTTTCATCTAATTTGCGACAAAAATCAACCAGTTCTGTGAGCATCCTGATCACCAGTGTTTTGAACTGTGCATCCGGTAATTTGGCTATCTCTTGGTTGCTTAGAAGTATTGGCTCTGGGGTTTTAGCTGTTCTTGAGTCATAATGTTTTGGTCTGTTTGGGCCTGTTACGTATGAGGGGTGGAGCCTTAGGTGTTCACCAGGGTGGAACAACCCAGTTCCTGGGTTGTGCCGCTGTATGTGGGGGCGGAGCCAGAGAGGGGCAATGGCGTCTTTTTCTGCTCTCTCAAATTTCGGTCCCCTCTGCTGCTTCCTGCAAGCCAATCGGTCCCTTTTGGTGCTGGTTCCCACATGTTTGGGCTTGTGCACCCTCCAGGACCCTGTGGGACTCTCCAACGAACACTCTGTGAGACTGAGATCTTCTCCTGGCACCTCAACCCTAAAAGTTTTTCCAATGTGTGCTTTTAGGCTTTATTTCCTGGCGCTAGGGCCCTGTTTTGCACTGTCTGTCTCACTGCTCTCTCCTCTGCCTAGTTTATCAGTCTGGCTAAATGGTTTGTTGTTGTTGAACTTCCGTACAGTTCAATTTTCTGTGTTTTGGTTGTGTTTTTGTTACTAAAATTTTGTTGTCTTTAAACTTGGTTGTGTGAGGAGGCACAATGTTTCCACCAATGCCTACATCTTGGCCAGAAGTCTAAATATGAATTCTTTACAAATGCACATGGAATATTTTCAGAGATATACCACATGATAGGACACAAAACAAGCCTCAACAAATTCACGAAAATGGAAATCATGCCAAGCTTTTTCTCTGACCACAAGGGACTGAAACTGGAAACCAACCCCAAAGGAAAATAACAAAACACCCCAAATAATGGAGACTGAATAGCATGGTATTAAACAACAAATGGGCCAAGAATGAAATTAGGGACAAACCAAAAAGTTTCTGGGAACAAATGAAAAATAACTCACGACAACCCCAAATTTATGGGACACAGCAAAAACAGTCCTGAGAGGGAAGTTTATAGCAATACAGGCTTACCTAAAAAAGATGGAAACATTTCAAACAAACAGCCCTGGCTGGTGTAGCTCAGTAGATTGAGCTCAGGCCTGTGAACCACACGATCGCGGTTCTATTCCCAGTCAGGGCACATGTCTGGGTTGCAGGCCGGTTCCCTGCAGGCCAGTTCCCAGCAGAGGACACACGAAAGGCAACCATACATTGATGTTTCTTTCCCTCTCTCCTTCTCTTCCCCTCTAAAAAGATAAATAAATGAAATCTAAAAAAAATATATAGAAACACTTCAGACAAACAACCTAACCCTACACTGACAAGAACTCGAGGAACAGCAGCAAAGACAGTCCTGAGAAAGTAGAAGGAAGGAAATAACCAAGATCAGAGCAGAATTCAATGACATAGAGACTAAAACCACAATTCTAAGGATCAATGAATCCAGGAACTGGTTTTTTTTTAAAGATAACCAAAATCGACAGGTCATTAAGTAGGCTCATCAAGAAAAGAAGAGAGAGGACACAAATAAACACAATCAGAAATGAAAGAGGAGAGATTATAACTGACGCCACAGAAATAGAAGGGATTATAAGAAATTACTATGAAGAACTGTATGCCAAGAAATTTGAAAACCTAGGGGAAATGGACAAATTTCTAGAAAAATATAATCTTCCAAAACTCAATGAAGAAGAAGCAGAAAGCCTGAACAGACCAATAACAATAGCAGATGAAATTGAAGCAGTAATCAAAAAACTCCCGTCACACAAAAGCCCTGGACTAGATGGTTTTACAGGAGAATTCTACAAAGAATTTAAGGAAGAGCCAACCCCTATACGTCACAGACTATTCCCAAAAACCCAAAATGATGGAAGACTCCCAAACTCTTTTTACGAAGCAAGCATCAACCTAATCCCCAAACCAGAGAAAGACACAACAAAGAAAGAAAACTTCAGGCCAATATCGCTGATGAAAATAGACACTGAAATCCTCAACAAAATATTGGCAAACCACATCCAACAATACATTAAAAAGATCATACACCATGATCCAGTGGGATTCATTCCAGGGATGCAAGGATGGTTCAATATTCACAAATCAATAAATGTAATACACCACATAAACAAAAGCAAGGACCAAAATCACATGATCATATCAATGGATGCAAAAAACCCATTTGATAAGGTACGGGACCCATTTATCATAAAAACACTCAGCAAAGTGAGACTAGAGGGAGCTTTCCTCAACATAATAAAGGCCATATATGAGAGACCTACAATCAACATCATATTCAATGGGCAAAAACTAAAAGCTTTTCCACTAAGATCAGGAATAAGAAAAAGTTGTCCAGTTTCACCACTTCTATTCAATTTAGTATTGGAAGTTTTAGCCACAGCAATCAGACAAGAAAAGGAAATAAAAGGCATCATAATCGAAAAGGAGGAAGCAAACATTGTTTGCAGATGACAAGATCGTGTACGTGGAAAATCCTATAGGCTCTACCCAAAAACTGTTCAACCTAATAAATGAATTTGGCAAAACAGCTGGTTACAAAGTCAATATCCAGAAATCAAAAGCATTTTTGTATACTAACAATGAATCAGCAGAAGCAGAAATCAAGAAGAAAAAAAATGCCATTCTACAGAGCAAAAAGAAAAATAAAATATCTGGGAATAAACCTAACCAAGGAGGTAAAAAACCTGTATACAGAAAACTACACAACACTGAAGAAAGAAATCAAGGAAGACACAAATGGAAACATAAACCATATTCATGGACTGGAAAAATTAACATCATCAAAATGTCCATACTACCCAAAGCAATTTACAGGTTCGATGCAATACCTATTGACGTACCAATGACATATTTCACAGACATAGAAGAAACACTTCAAAGATTTATATGGAACCATAAACAACCACGAATAGCAGCTGCACTTTTGAGAAAGAAGAACAAAGTAGGAGGGATCACAATACCTGATACAAGACTGTATTACAAGGCCGCTGTAATCAAAACAGCCTGGTACTGGCATAAAAACAGGCACATAGACCAATGGAACAGAACAGAGAGCCCAGAAATAAATCCAAGTCTCTATGGGCAATTAATATTCGACAAAAGGGGCAGTAACATAAAATAGAGTAAAAATAGCCTCTTCAACAAATGGTGTTGGGAGAACTGGACAGCTACATGCAAAAAAATGAAACTTGAGCACCAACTTACACCATATACCAAAATAAATTCGAGATGGATACAAGACTTAAATAAAAGCTGTGACACCATTAAAGTCCTAGAGGAGAACATTGGCAGGAAAATCTCAGATATTTCACGCAGCAACATTTTTATTGATATGTCCCCTATAGCAAGGGGCATAAAGGAAAGAATTAACAAATGGGGTCTCATCAAAATTAAAAGCTTCTGCATGGCTAAAGAAAACAGTATTAAAATAAAAAGAGAACTAACTGTATGGGAAACCTATTTGCTGATGATACTTCAGACAAGGGTTTAATCTCCAAAATATACAAACAACTGACACAACTCCATTCTAAGAAGACAACCAACCCAATTAAAAAATGGGCAAAGGACTTGAACACATACTTCTCTGAGGAGGACATACAGAGGATCCAGAGACACATGAAAAGATGCTTAATATCGCTAGCTATCAGAGAGATGCAAATTAAAACCACAATGAGATACCACTTTACACTGGTCAGAATGGCCATCATAAACAAAGCATCAAACAACAAGTGCTGGAGAGGTTGTGGGGAAAAGGGGACCCGAGTTCATTGTTGTTGGGATTGTAGACTGGTACAACCACTATGGAAAACAGTATGGAATTTAGTAAGAAAACTAAAAATGAATCTGCCTTATGACCCAGAAATTCCACTGCTAGGATTATATCCTGGGAACCCTGAAACACCAATCCAAAAGAATCTATGCACCCCAATGTTCATAGCAGCACAATTTACAATAGCCAAGAGATCAAAGCAACCTAGGTGCCGTCAGTAAATGAATGGATCCAAAAACTATGGTACATATACACAATGGAATTCTATGCAGCAGAAAGAAAGAAGGAGCTCCTACCCTTTGCAACAGCATGGATGGAACTGGAAAGCATTATGCTGAATGAAATAAGTCAGGCAGTGAAAGACAAATACCATATGATCTCACCTTTAACAGGAACCTGAACACCAAAACAAACAAGCAAGCAAAATACAACTGAAACCCCTGAAATAGAGAACAGGCTGACAGGGACCAGAGGGGAGAAGGGAGAGAATTTCAGGGGAAAAGGGGAAGGATTCACAGGAACAAGCATAAAGGACACATGGACAAAAACTAAGGGGGGTGGAAATGGGAGGGAGGTGGGGAGCACTGGGGGGGTGGGCTAGGATGGGAGTACAAGACAGAAAATTATACTTGAACAACAATTAAATTTTTTAAATTTAAGAAAAAAACTGTTTTTCAAGAGTAATTGTTGGGTCATATGTCAAGGCACCATGTGGCCTAGCCCTGGTTTTCTGGGTTACACCCTCCCTCACTTTTTAAAAATCATCTCAGTAGGGTCTCTCAAAGTACCTCTTGAATAACAATTGACTGAATATCCCAAAATTAGTCCTACATATGTTCCCCTAATGTATATACAAATTACCTATTTTCACTCTCACTTCAAAAGAAATAAATCCCCCACACACGCATACATTGGAAATCAGTTACTGCTTTTATGCTCTTTCTCTTAAGTTAGGGATGGTAACAATTATTATTATTTGTAGTATTAGTTATGGTCTTCCAGAGAATAGCAAGGCTACAATTCATGCTTTACTGCAATTGGTAAATCAGGGAAGTGAAAAACAGCAGAAGCACAAAATTTAAATCCTTTTTGAGTTCTTAATCTAAGTCTCTGACATTTGAATTAGGATCAGTAACATTGGTTAAAATTAAACCATGAAACAACACTATATAAATTAGTGCAAAATCTAACTTGCCCAAAAACTCATAAATTAAGAAATGAGATTGAAACTCTACTTTTAAAATTTAGTATTATACCTGAATACTACTATATATACCATGCTAAATAAATGTATGTTTTGTTTTCATTTACATTACATTTCATTTACATAGAGTAAGGCCTTTTAATCTAAACTAAAAGGCAGGAATTTGCAGCTGACAAATTATTCCTCTAAAGACATAATTTTTCAATTAATGAAATTCCAGAAGGCATTTTTATGTCATTAAATCTACACTCCAGTACAGTTTTCTGTCTTTTATTTAAAAAATCTACACTCCATTTATTCTAAGTACAGTAGTAATACGAAGTGTATCCTACTTGCTCTTATTTGTGATTTAAGTGTAGACTTAAGACATGTTTTCTTTTCCATCCTCTCCTTTTCCCTTTGATGCCTGTTTTTTAATAAGCTAAAATTGCATGAGATTGAAACACTGCTTATAAACAAAAGAATTACCGGACTATTTCAGATGATGCAAAGGTAAGAGGTGTTTGATTCTATGTCTGCAAGTTACATATGAATGGCTGCCTCATTAGAGGAAAAGTCAACATTTCCCTTTTCTTTCTTTTATCACTGGGGTCCTCCTCTTCTCCTAGTTTCTCCTTGCTCATTGCTATATTGCCTACATAGTATTTCTTTCACCTAGTCTCAGTCCCATCTTCCTTCAATGATGACTGGTAAATGGAGACAGAAAAAAGAAAGGGATGCTACTTAAGAAATATGGAGGAACTGACACTCCTTGAACACTTTTTTGTGCCAGGCACTGGGCCAAGCATTTTATACATTTCATCTCACTTGATTCTATAATGGCCCTACAAAATTGAAGCTATTATACTCATTGGACAGATAATGAAACTGAAGCTAAGCACCTTTTAAAAATGTGCTGATAGGCACTTAGGTTGCTTCCAGCACTTGGCTATTGTAAACCACGCTACTATGAACATTGGGATGCATAGGTTCTTTTGAATTGGTGTTTCAGGATTCTTAGGAGATAATCCCAGAAGGGGGATTGCTGGGTCAAAATGAAGTTTCATTTTTAGTTTTCTGAGGAAATTCCATACTGTTCTCCACAGTGGCTGCACCAGTCTGCATTCCCACCAACAGTGACCTAGGGTTCCCTTTTCTCCACAACCCCTCCAACACTTGCTGTCTGTTGATTTGTTTATGATGGCCATTCTGACTAGTGTGAAGTGGTATCTCATTGTGGTTTTAATCTGCATCTCTCTGATGGCTAGTGATGCTAAGCATCCTTTCATGTGTCTCTGAGCCCTCTATATGTCATCCTTGGAAAAGTGTTCAGGTCTTTTGCCCATTTTTAATTGGGTTTTTTGTCTTCCTGGAGTGGAGTCACGTGAGTTCTTAATATATATTATAGATCAAACCCTTGGCTGAGGTATCATTGGCAAATATGTTTTCCTATATAGTTGGTTCTCTTTTAATTTTAATGCTGTTTTCTTTAGCCATGCAGTAGCTTTTTATTTTGATGAGATCCTATGTGTTTATTCTTTCCTTTATTCCCCTTGCTGTAGGGGACATATCAGTGAACACATTGCTGCATGAAATATCTGAAATTTTCCTGCCTATGTTTTCCTCTAGGACTTTTATGGTGTCACGATTTATGCAACCTAAGTGCCCATCAGTAAATGAATGGATCAAAAATTATGGTACATTTACATGATGGAATATTTACACGATGGAATGCTATGTAGCAGAAAGAAAGAAGGAGCTCCTACCCTTTGCAACAGCATGGATGGAACTGAAGAGCATCACACTAAGTGAAATAAGCCAGGTGGTAAAAGACAAATACCATGTGATCTCACTTAAGTGGAAGCTAATCAACAAAACAAACAAGCAAGCAAAATATAAGCAGAGACATGGAAATTAAGAACAAACTGACAGTAACCAGAAGAGAGGTGGAAGGGGATAATGGGGGAAAAAGGGTGAAGTGTTTTCCGGAATACTATAAAGAACACATGGACAAAACCAAGGGGAAGTGGAATCAAGGGAGGAAGGTGAGGATGGCTATGGGGGAGTGGTGGGGGGAAGGCAGACAACTGTACTGGAACAATAATAAAATTTTAAAAAGAAAAAATATTTAAAATGTGCTGAACACTTAGACAGCTAGCAAAACGCATAAAGGAAACAAGGGAAATAAAAAACTCAAAGGAAGACAAACTTTGCTCACTTTCCTCTCTACCACCCCTCTCCAACACTCAACCCAAGGGTTCATCTTCATGGAACCAGTTGCCTCCAGTCTAATATTTTCAATGAGCCTTTAATTGTAACCCTTAACGTTATCTTAAACTTAACTCTTAAATGCTACGTACAATAAAATCATGCATACAGTCTCAAAGACAAATGTAGGAATGGGAAAAATTCTGGACTTCCATTTCTAGGAATAGGGAGGACTAGATGTCCTTAAAAATTCTCCTGCTACAAAATAAATAGAAATTCTGTGGTTTTGTGTTTAATCTTTTTCATGTATAATACAACTCACCTAGCAAGAAAGGAAAGGAAATCTCCACAGGTCAAAAACAAAAAAAGCAGCCGACAGCAGAACAGTAGACAAGTGCTAATACTCCAACAGCCCTGACGGGTTTTGTACTTGTCAGTAATCAGTATTCAAAGAGATATTAGCAGAGAAATTTTTAGAATTTCTGAAACTTATAAATCATCAAATTCAGAAAGCACAAAGCATAAACAGGATAAAAAAGAGAAATTCCAAATTGAGAGAAAAAACTCAGATTTTTTTCCTTCCTATGTAGGTGGAAAAGACCCTCAGTTCAAGCTACCCCCTATGTTGGGAAGAACCATTTTTCCCTCCTGTGTTTCTCCTTTACCTTTACATAGACACCATGCTCACAGGGAACCCTTCACATCGGACACTTCTGGTCACCAAATGTGGGGATGCTTTGTCCCATGCTAAGAAAGTCTCTATGACACCAGCTAGGTGTCCTATAATTTAATTCAATTCTAACACTATCTAAATGGAGATAGTGTCAGATCTCTCAGTCCCACAAGACTGACTATCAGAAATAGTAGATCCCTAGGTTAACCACAACTTATGTATGATTTGGCTAAAAATCAGAAGTTCCCATGAAACCCTCCTCAGATGTGATTAATTTGCAAAAGTGGCTCACAAAACTTAAGGAAGCACTTATATTTGCCAGTTTTTTTAAGGATATGATAAAGAATACAGATGAACAAACAGAAATAATGGCTGACAATTTCTCAAAGTTGGCACAAGGATAAGACATAAATCTACATATCTAAGAAGTGAGGGAATCCCAAAGAAGATAAATTCAAAATTCCACACCAAGGTACATCACAGTCAAATTTCTGAAAACTAATAATAAAAACAAATCTTGAAAGCCTCAAGAGAGAAATGATACCATACCTAAAGGGGAAACCAATTTAAATGACATTGGATTTCTGATCTGAAGCCATGTAGGCCATAGGGAAGTGGCATGACATATTTCATATGCTTAAAGTAAAGAACTGTCAGCTTGAACCCTATATGCAGTGAAAATACCCTTCATGAATAAAAGGAGAATCAAGACATTCTAAGCTGAAAGCAAACTAAAATAACTTGTCACCAGGTACAATAAAAGATGGCTTTAAAAATGGGCCCTGGATTGTGGATTGAGCACGGGCCTGTGAACCAAAGGATAGCAGTTCAATTTCCAGTCAGGGCACAAGTGGTTGCAGGCCAGTTCCCAGTGGGGGACACACGAGAGGCAACCATACATTGATACTTCTCTCCCTCTCCTTCCCTTCCCCTCTAAAATATAAATAAAAATCTAAAAAAAATTAAAGAATGGAATCTTGGAACATCAGACATGAAGAAAGAATATAGTAAGCAGAAATATGGGTAAACAGAACATTTCTTAGCTTTCCAAATTTTGTTGGATAATGAAAGTAAAAATCATAACACCACCTAATGTAGTTTTAAATGTATGTAAGTATAAAAGGAGGTAAAATTTCTACACTTCACTTGAACTGGTAAAATGAAGACACCAAAAGACTGAGATAAGTTATACATATAATACCTATAACAATGATGAAAAAGAATATACAAACAGATACACTCAAAATTGGTAAACATAAATTAAAATTGAATTCTAAAAAATGTTCAAGAAACCCACAGGAAGGCAGAAAAAGAAATCAGAGAAATAGAAAATAAAAAAAAAATAAAAATGGCAGATATAATTATAAAATAGCACCCTGGCTGGTGTGGCTCAGTGGATTGAATGCTGGCCTGTGAACTGGAAGGCTGCTAGTTTGATTTCCAGTCAGGGCACATGCCTGGTTTTTGGGCAAGATCCCCAGTTAACAGTGTGTGAGAGGCAATTAATCAATGTATCACTTACACATGGATGTTTCTCTCCCTCTCTTTTCTCCCTCCCTCCCCCCTTTCTAAAAGTAAATAAATAATATTTTTGGAAAAATAAAATAGCAATGATTACATATAAATTACATGATATAAGTGTACCAGTTAAAAAACAGACTGACAGAGTGGACTAAAAACATGACCCAAGTATAGCTGTCTACGAGAAACCCACTTTATTTATTTTCTTTTTTAAACTAAATTTATTGGGGTGAGATTTGTTAATAAGATTATATAAATTTCAAGTGTATAATTATATAATATATCATCTGTATACTCCATTGTGTGCTCACCACCCAAAGTCCAGTCTCTTTCCATCACCATATATTGGACCTCTGCTACCCTCTTCATTCCTCCTCCAACCCTCTCCCACTCTAGTAACCACCATATTGTGTTTATAAGAGTTTTATGGAAGAAACTCATTGTAAATATAATATTATAGTTAGGTTGAAAGTCAAAAATGGAAAAAGTTATATGATACAAACATTAATCAAAACAAAACAAGACTGGCTATATTAACTTCAGAATAGAGAGAAGAAATACATGCTAATATACATTAGCTATATATGTATATTATATATAATAGCTAATTTTATTATTTGTTTTATATGTTAAATTAAATGTGTTAATAAAGTAATAATAGTAATATAAATCTAGACAGAGTATAGTATAAAATATATTTCAGAGCCAAAAGATTGAACTGACACAGATGACATTATATAATGATAAAAGGGCCAATCCATCAAGACATAGCAACCCTAAAAGTGTGTGCACCAAACAACATAGCTACAAAATAGTCATCTAAAAAGCAAATCTAACCTAAAAGGACAAGCAGACAAATCCACAATTATAGCTGGAGACTTCAACACACTTCTCACAGTAATTGACAGAACTAGACAGAAAATCAGCAAGGATATGGAAGAACTCAACAACATCATGAACCAATGACAGCTAATTGACATTATAGAACACTCCACCCAATAGTGAAATACACATTCTCTTCATATACAAACAGAATACATAACAAGATAGGCCCTATCCCAAGCCATAAAACAAACCTTAATAAATATAAAAGGATTGAAATCATTCAGAGATGTCCTCTAACCACAGTGGAATCAAACTGGAAATCAATAACAGAAAGATAATAAGAAAACCTCCAAACACTTAGAAACTAAGCAACTCACTTCTAAACAATTCATGGATCAAAGTGGAAGTTTCAAGAAAAATAAAAATATATATTGATGTTTAAATGAATAAAATGAAAACACAATATATCGCACTACCACAACTCAGCTGGTTCAGCATCGTCTAGCAAAGTGAAAAGTCACTGGTTTGATTCCCAGTCAGGGCACATGTCTAAATTGTAGGCTGGTCCCTGGTTGAGGAGTGTGCAAAAGGCAGCCAATTAATGTTTCTCTCACACAGCAATGTTCCTCTCCCTCTCATTTCTGCTCCCTTCCCCTCTCTCTAAAAATAAATAAATCAAATCTTTTTTTTAAATCTAAAAAAAGAGAACACAACATATCAACACTTGTGGGACAAAGCTAAAACAGTGCTAAACAGAAACTTTATAGCACTAATTGCATACAACAGAAAAAAAGAAAAGTCTGAAGTCAATCTATATCCCCACCTTAAGGACCTAGCAAAAGAAGAATAAAATACATCCAAAGCAAGTAAGAGGAAAAACATAGTAAAGATAAAAGCAGAAATCAATGAAATCGAAAACACACAAAAAATCAATGAAACGAAGCTGAGATTCTTTAGAAAGATCAAATAATTGACAAACCTCCACTAAGCCTGACAAAGAAATGAGAAGACACACATTATATTACATATCCTTCATGTATCACAAGAATAACAATGCTATGAACAACTCTACACATAAATCTGTCAATTTAGATTAAATGAACCAATTTCTGAAATAACACAAATTAGAGACTTCTGGTCAGGATGGTGGCATAGGTAAACATGTCATCTCATTTTACAACCAAATCAAAATCACAAACAAATGAGCAAAATATAACCAGAGACAATAAAATAAAGAACAAACTGACAGTAACCAGAGGGGAGGTGGGAGAGGATAATGGAGGAGAAAGGGTGAAAGTTTGTCAAGGAAAATATATAAAGGACACATGGACAAAACCAAAGAAGGGTAGGACCAAGGGTGGGAAGTGGGGATGGCTGGGGTGGAGGGAATGGTGGGGGAGAAATGGAGAAAATTGTATTTGAAAAACAAAAAATTAAATAAACAAATATAAATTATTAAAATATTTTATTTATTTATTTTTAGAGAGAGGGGAAGGGAAGGAGAGAGGGAGAGAAACATCAGTGTGTGGTTGCCTCTCATGTGTCCACTACTGGGGATCTGGCCTGCAACCCAGGCGTGTGCCCTGACTGGGAATCATGCTGGTGACCCTTTGGCTCCCAGCCCATGCTCAATCCACTGAACTACACCAGCCAGGGCTAAATAGAAATTTTTTAAATTAAAATAAAAACATAAAACAATAATCATTTAGTACTATCAAAAATGGACTTGAATGGAAGCCTGACAACTGTGGAATTAAAGAAACCACATCCAACCAGACAAGTAGGAAGGACAGAGATGTAGAATGGGCTGGCCCCACATCCAGGTGTGGTAGATAAAAATTCTGGAGGGATATCTCAGGAGTGAGGAGTCTCAACCCCACACTAGGCCCCCCAGGCCAGGGTTCCAATGCTAGGAAGATAAGCCTTCATAATTTCTTGTCACAAACCACTGGGGACTGTGTCAGTGGAAGAAAATTCTGGAGTCTCAAGCAGTTTCTCTTGAAGAATCCAAACAAAAACTTCATCAGACTCACTCCCTCTGAGCTCCATAACCAGGGAAGCAGCCGGAAAGACACCAGTGACATACAGGGAGAAAGTGAAGTGCCTGGCATCAAGATAAGAACTGGGGGACAGCATTCTCTCAACAAAAAGACAGACAATTGTCCCATTTCTGAACCCTTCCCAAACAATGCTACAGAACCCACAGTCTGGTACCATATATGAGATTCCATCAACCTAGGTAATGCAGTTTGCGCCACCAGAGAGATCCCAGAGACTTAGTTGCTTTCCCATATGAATGGGTAGTCTTGGCTCATGCTTCACAACTTCCTAAATCCCCTCAAGTGAGCAACAGCCAGCCTCAATGAGCTCCCAGCCCTCATACCTTTTGAAAAGGACCCCACACCCAGCACTAACAGCAACCAGCCTAGATTCGCAGCTTGGATTGGCCTGGGAATCTCCAAACCAAGCACAAGTGGCACCCATCTCATTTGCTTTATACCTCAGGCAGGGCAGCCCCAAGAAAAACACAGGTGGGGACAGATCTTGGCCAGCACCATCCAGGAACCCCCAGATACTGTGCACCCAGTGGACAATTACAGACCATATCAGACTACCACCATCCCACCCTTGCACAGCTGATCCCCCACAGAGGGTGAGTTGATTGGCCTGGGTGAATCCCTCCCATTGATCTGCCAATAGTAATCAAGGATCAACTACAAGAGGAGGGTGTACTCAGCCCACATGAAGGGTGTACCTCCAAGTACCCAACTTGGGTGATAAGGGAGGACTTTACAAGATACCTATTATATTAGGCCACTCTACCAAGACAGGGAGTCATAGCAGCTCTGCCTAATACATAGAAATACATAGAAACAAACACAGGGAGGCTGCCAAAATGACAAGACAAAGAAACATGGCCCAAACGAAAGAACAGATCAAAACTCGAGAAAAAGAACTAAACAAAATGGAGATAAACAATCTATCAGATGCAGAGTTCAAAACAATGGTTATAAGGATTTTCAAGGAACCTAGTGATGACATCAACCATATAAAAAAGATCCAGTCAGAAATAAAGGACACACTAATTAAAATAAAGAACAATTTCCAGGGAAACAACAGTAGAGTGGATGAAACTGAGAATTAAATCAATGATCTGGGACATAAAGATGCAAAATCAACCAATCAGAATAACAAGAACAAAAAACAAAAACAAAAAATGAGGATAGTATAAGCAACCTCTGGGTCAACTTCAAGCAGTCCAACATTTGCATCATAGGTGTACCAGAAAAGTAGAGAAAAAGCCAAAAATTGTAAATCTATTTGAAAAAATAATGAAAGAAAAATTCCCTAATTTCTTAAAGAAAATAGACATGCAAGTCCAGGAAGCATGGAGAGTTACAAATGAGATAGATGCAAAGAGTCCCGATCCAAGACACATCATAATTAAAATGCCAAAGGTTAAAAATAAAGAGAGAATCTTAAAAGCAGCAAGATAAAAGAAGTTAGTTACCTACAGGAAACTTCCCATAAGACTGTCAGCTGATTTCTCAAAAGAAATTGTTCAGGCTAGAAGAGATTGGCAGGAAACATAGTCATGAAAAGCAGGGACCTACAGCCAAGATTGGTCTACCCAGCAAAGCTGACATTTAGAATGAAATGGCAGATAAATAGCCTCTCAGATAAGAAGAAAAAAACTAAAGGAGTTCATCATCACCAAACCATTATTATATGAAATGATAAAGGAACTTATTTAAGAAAAAGATCACAACTATTTACAATAAAATGGCAACAAATATATATCTATCAACAATTGAATCTAAAAAACAAACTGAGCAAACAAGAACAGAGACAAAATTATGGATACAGAGAGTGTCTTAATGGTTCCCAGATGGGAGGGGTTGTAGGGGAAGGGGTGAAGAGGTCAGGGGATTATGAAGTACAAATAGGTATTTACAGAATAGCCTTGTGATGTATAATACAGTATAGAAAATGAAGTAGCCAAAGAACCTACACATGACCCATGGACATGAACAATGGTGGAGGGGGATTACCTGAGGCAGTGAGGGTGCTATGTTGAGGGGGGCTAAGAGGAAAAAATTGGGACAACTGTAACACAATAATCAATAAAATATAATAAAAAATAAAATAAACATAAAAAACAAATTAACACTTCATCCAATATGAAATAGATTATTTGAATAGCATAACTATAAGAAAATTTAATTGCAATTTAAAAGACTTCAATCTTAAAAACAGAATTTCCCAGCCCTCGCCCATGTAGCTCAGTTGGTTGGAATGTAGTTCCTTGCACCAAAGAGTTGCAGGTTCAAGTCCCAATCAAGGCACATGTATACATTGTGGGCTTGGTCCCTGGCCCAGGCACATACAGGAAGCAGTCTATCAGTGTTTCTCTCTCACATCAATGTTTCTCTCTCTCCTGTTCTTTATCTCTAAAAATCAATGGACAGGACAAAGGAGAACCCTTTAACACCACTGGTAGGAATACAGACTGGTGCAGCCACTATGGAAAGCAGTATGGAGATACTACCCAAAATTAAAAATGGGTCTGCCTTTTGACCCAGCAATCCCACTCCTGGGGATATATCCAAAGGAATCCAAAACACTAACTCAAAAGATCATAAGCACCCCTATGTTCATTGCAGCATTACTTATAATCACCAAGATATAAAAGCAGCCCAAGGGTCCATCAGTAGATGAGTGAATAAAACAACTATGGGACATTTATGTAATGGAATACTAGTCAGCCATTAAAAAGAATATAGTTTTATCCTTTGCAACAGTATGGATGGACTTGAAGAACATTATGCTAAGTGAAATAAGCCAGTCTGACAAACAAAAATACCATATGACTTCACTCATATTTGTAATCCAATGAACTGAAATAACAAGCAAAATAGAGATAAACCCATAGAGGGCAGTATGACATCTAAGTGAGGGAAAGGTAGGGGCTAGAAGGATTGAGCAAAAAGGAAAGATTCATGGACATGAATAATAGTGTGGTGACTGCAGGGGGGAGGGGGATATTAAATGGCTAAATGGTAATAGAAAAAAAGTATTTTAACTTTTTAAAAGTAAAAGTGTCGGGACTTCCACCAAGATGGAGGCATAGGTGGATGTGCCGTGCCTTCTCACACAACCAAGTTTAGAGACAACTAAATATTAGCAACAGAAAACACAGCCAGAACACAGAAAAATGAACTTTTCGGAAGTCTGTTAACAACAAATTCTTCAGCCTGACCAGTAAGGGGCAAAACCAGCAGCTGGTGGAGCGGGGTTGCACAGAAGGACTCGGTCAGACGGACTCAGGCGCACGGAATCCAGGCGCAGGGTTGGACCTAGTGAGAGACCCAGCGAGCGACCTCGGGGAAACAGCGAGGGAGAAGGGCCGCGGGTTGACTGTGGTCGCGCATTCATGTGAAGATAGACAAGCGAGGGAGTGGGCGATTGGACCGGGACCCAGCGGGTCCCCACGGCAGCAGCAGGGAGGGCGCTGCCATTTCCCTGCTCTGACCCCACCTCCACATACAGCGTCATAACCCAGCGACTCTGAGTGGCCCGGTGCTGGTGAACCACCTAAGCCTCTGCTCCTCACCTTGCAGATCGAAAGAGCAGAGAGGGCCACCATTTCCCCACTCTGACCACGCCCCCACATACAGCATCACAACCCAGCAACCTGAGAGTCCAAAGCACTGCTCCTCACACTTAAAGGGCACAAACAGACCAAAAATGGCTCAAGAAGATCTCAAAGCCCCAGAGCCTATAAATCTAAGCGATGAAAAAATAGCAAAACTCTCAGACGCACAGTTTAAAACACTGGTCATCAGGATCCTCACAGAACTGGTTGATTATAGCCACAAATTAGACAAATATATGAAGGCGAAACTAATTGAAATGAATGGCAATGCACAGGACACCAATAGCGATGAAAAGGAAACTGGGACTCAAATCAATGGAGTGGACCAGAAGAAAGCAAATAATGGCCAAACAGAAAAGAGTCAAGAAGCAAGAATTCAAAAAAATGAGGAGAGGCTTAGGAACCTCCAGGACATCTTTAAACGCTCCAACATCCAAATGATAGGGGTACCAGAAGGGGGAAAGGCACAGCCACCAGTGGAAAACTTATTTGAACAAATAATAAAGGAGAATTTCCCCAATCTGGCAAAGGAAATAGACTTCTAGGAAATCCAGGAAGCTCAGAGAGTACCAAAGAAGTTGGACCCAAGAAGGAACACACCAAGGCACATCATAATTACATTAGCCAAAATTAAAATGAAGGAGAGAATCCTAGAAGCAGCAAGAGATAAGGGGACAGTCACCTACAAAGGAGTCCCCATCAGACTGTCAGCAGATTTCTCAAAAGAGACCTTACAGGCAAGAAGGGGCTGGAAAGAGGTATTCCAAGTCATGAAAGCCAAAGACCTACAACCAAGATTGCTCTATCCAGCAAAACTTTCATTTAGAATGGAAGGACAGATAAAGTGCTTCTCAGATAAGACCAAATTCAAGGAGTTCATCATCACCAAGCCCTTATATGAAATGCTAAAGGGACTTATCTAAGAAAAAGAAGTTAAAGAAACATGAACAGTGAAAGGACAACAAACTCACAGTTATTAACAACCACACCTAAAACGAAAGCAAACTAAAAGGACAGCTAGATCAGGAGTGGAAACATAGAAATGAAGATCATATGGAGGGTTAGCAACAGGGGAGTGGGAGAAGGAGAAGGGGGAGAAGGTACAGAAAATAAGTAACATAGACAGTAGATAGAAAATAGATGAGGGGGCAAGAATAGCATGGGAAATATAGAATCTAAAGAACTCGAGACACATGGTCATAAACTAAAGGGTGGTAATGGTGGGGACAGGGGGTAGGGTGGAGGGGAATGAAGGGGGGGAATAGAACAACTGTAACAGCATAATCTATAAAAAAATTTTTTAAAGTGTCCGGAAAAATAAAAATAAATGGATGTATCCTCAGGTAAGGCTTAGAAAATAATAATAAATAATAATAACAATAAAAATATTTTTCAATATATTTTAATGATTACTCTATTACAATGGTCTCAGTTTTTCTTCTTTGCCTCCCTCCATCCAGCACCCCCACTCCCTCGGGCAATCCCCCCACCACTGTTCATGTCCATGGGTCATATGTATAAGTTCTTCAGCTACTGCATTTCCTATCCTGTATTGTACATCCCCATGACTATTCTATAACTCCCTGTGTGTACTTCTTAATTCTCTCACCTCTTCACCCATTCCCCTACACCCTACTCCCATCGGCCAACCATCAAAACACTCTCCATATTCACATGTCCTCAGATGAGTATTAATAATAATAATAATAATAATAATAAATAAAGATTTTTTAATAAATAAAATATTTCCAGATCCAGATGGTTTCACTGAACTATTCTACCAAACATTTAAAGAAGAATTAACACCAATTCTACAAAATTTTTTCCAGAAAAAAGAGGAAGGGACATTCCCAAATAATTTGTATTACCATACTATAAAAACTATAATACAAAAAGAGAAAACGTTAGGCATGTCTCTCGAAATTACTCTGCAGCTGGTAGGAAGAGACAAACACTGCCACTGGTTTCAAGAACATCTCTGACAGTAGTATCCAGCACCAGGCTTCCTCTCTGTGATCACTAAGCCATCTTTAAAGAAGTGCAACCTGCACAGTCACACAGATCCCCCACACAGAAGGGTCCCTGCTTGATTTACTGCTCTATTATTGCCATCTTTAAATTCTTAGTAATTTTACCTTTGAATTTATGTTTTAGAAGTGAAGTGCAATGGGACAGTGGACCAAGCCATGTGAGCAGAGAAGATATGTGATAGAAAATAAAAGCTTTAACCCTGACTGGTGTGGCTCAGTAGATTGAGTATCTGCCTGAGAACCAAAGGGTCGCTGGTTTGATTTGCAGTCAGGGCACGTGCCTGGGTTGCAGGCCAGGTCCCCAGTAGGGGGCTTGCAAGAGGCAATCACATATTGATATTTCTCTCCCTCTTTTTCTCCCTTCCCCTCTCTCTAAAAATAAATAAATACAATATTTTTTAAAACATCAGTAAAATGCAAAAGAATTTTTTAAAGCTTTATAGTTTTGTACTTTAAACAACAATTTTTTCTTGGTTTTTAATAAACCATTTTCACTTTGCACTGGACCTGGCCAATTAGACAGACAGTGCTGCATGACCACTACTTTCCCTGAAAGACATATCAGCAACTGCCTCAAATCTGCCAACCAGATAGTCTAGCTCTGCTTCAAGAAACATAGAACTCTATGCTTTTTGTGCTTTTCCCCCTTATTTTGACAAATATATTTATTAAAGGGAAATTAGAAAATATGCTTAATAAAAAATGATATTAAAATCCTTGCTAACCCCAAGACCCAGAGATAAGCACTTTCAATATTTTAGCACATTATCCTCTTTATATGCACATGTACTCATTTTTATAAAAACAAATGTTAAATCACAATTTAATAATCTGCTCTTTTATTATATTAATACGTTAAAAACATTTTCATGTTACTAAATATACACATTATTTTTATTTTAAAAAGAAAATAAATTTGATTTTTCTAATTAGAAAAAATTAACTCATTGGGGGAAAGCATCAGACAACAGAGAAACATATATAGTTTTTAAAGACTTTATTTATTTTTAGACAGAGGGGAAGGGAGGAAAAAAGAGAGGGAAAGAAACATCAATGTGTGGTTGCCTCTTGTGCATCTGCCACTGGGGGCCTGGCCTGCAACCCAGGCATTTGCCCTGACTGGGAATCGAACCAGCAACACTTTGGTTCAGAGGCTGGCACTCAATTCACTGAGCCACCCCAGCCAAGGCTAGAGAAATATATTAATAAAAAAGTGAAAATTGTACTTCACTTTCTACCAATGGAAACTATCTACCACTAATCACATCACTATCCAGCAACAATCACAGACATATAACAACAATATTAGTATAAAAATATAATACAGATACTATGAGACTTTCATTCACACACATAGACACATATAAACACACATACATAAACTATATATTACATACACATATTTAAACAAAATGAATCACACTATGTACAGTCATATAATCTTTTCTATTTTCCTACAGAACATGAATACACTTCCATGTGAATATAAATCAGTATAGATTTTTACATAAATGTGATTATCCTATACATAATATTCATCCTGATTTTCTCCTAATATTATGACTTAGATGTCTTTCCCATTCCAATACAAAGAGATTTCTCTTATTCTTTATAATGACTGAAGACTTAATTTAACTTAGAGTTAGTAACACTCATACAGATTTATTATAATGTAACCACTACTCAGATGATAACCATTTAGGCAACTTCTGGTTTTTCAAATTTTCAAGCAACTATGATGAACATTTGGTTTTATGTGTGTTTGTGTTTATGTGAGAGTGTATCTTTGGATTCTTGTCCAATTATATCTTTACAATAAATTACTAGATGTCTAATAGCTAGACTAAAGGATATAAACAGGAAATTTATACTGTCAGTAAATAGGTGTAGCTATTTTATTTTTATCTATCTAAAGTTTCTCAGAAGCCCTTATGCCTCTGAATGATATAGGAGGCATGCAGATGTAAACTTGTCAATTGAAGATATCTTTCTTTCTTTTCAATTACAATTACTTTCGATACTATTTTCTATTGGTTTCAAGTATGCAGTACAGTGATTAGACTTCTAAAAGTATTCCCCCTAATATTTCCAGTACTCACTGACACCGTGCATATTATTGACTATATTTCCCATGCTATACTTTACATACCTGTGACTATTCTGTAATTCTCAATCTGTACTTCTCCATCCCTTCATTTCTTTCACCCAGTTCAACCCCCCACCTTGCGGGCAACCACCAATCTGCTCTCTGTGTAAGATATGTTTAACTCTTTAAAAACAAAGATTGTATTTATTTATTTTTAGAAAGAGGGAAAGGGAGGGAGAAAGAGAGGGAGAGAAACATTGATCAGTTGCTTCTCGCCAACCCACTTGAGCTACACCACTCAGGGCAGATATCTTTAAATCTTCAAGTTTTTAAAAATATTTTATTCATTTATTTTAGAGAGAGGGGGAGGGAGGAGAAAGAGAGAAGCATCTGTATAGTAGAGAAATATCTACCAGTTGCCTCTCACACACACCCAACCAGGGACCTGGCCCACAACTCAGGGAAGTGCCCTGACTGGGAATCAAACTGGCAACCTTTCAGTTTGCAGGCTGACACCCAAACTACTGAGCCACACCAGCCACAGTTAACTGCTGGGGTTTTAAAAATATTTTCTATTTTAAATAATCTCCTTTGAATAAATTTTGAGATTTTCAAGGTTTCTCTTACTCCTTGTCCCCAAGATGCCCTTATGGCAATTGAGGGCAGGATCCTAGCCACTGATTTTTCCTGGGGTCTCTGTTGGTCTTTCATTCTACATTGTTTGTGGGCACCATCTGAAGCTCATGGGGGGTTGGTGCTGGTTTCTTTACCTAGTCTGGTCTTTGAGACTAATGATGTCTACCTTCTTGGCTCTATCATGTGGCACCCACACCATAGCTTATTGGAATGGGACATTCTGCACAAGCATGACTACTGTTCCTATTATTCACCTCCAGGGATTGGTTACCCATAGCCTCAGCTTGGTGTTTTCTCATCCCAGTATGATTTGGGGAGTAAGCTGGCCCATGCCCCATTAACTCTCCAGATCCTTCTCCAGGTCCTAGCTATGCCAATCTTAATGCCATGATAAACTAGGGGATTTTTCCTTCTTCCAACTCATTATGCCATCATGCCATTTTTAAACTTGTGATCTTCTCAAGGGGAGCTGACTATTTTCCCAGTTTTCACTTGGGGATGCAAAGAACTGTCTCTATTGCTCTAAGAATCTCCCAAACTTACATTTACACAATGGAATACTACTTGGTTGTGAAAAAGAAGAAAGTTTTACCCTTTGTGACAGTATGGATGGACCTGAAGGACATTATGCTAAGTAAAATCAGCCAGTCAGAGAAGACAAACACGGAATGATTCCACACATATGTATAATTTAATGAACAAACTGAACTAACAAGCAAAGTAGACACAGACTCATAGAGGGAGAGCAGGATGACAGCTAAGGGGGGAGGGTAGGCTGTGGAAGGATTGAGCAAGAAGGAAAAAGGACTCATGGACATGGACAATAGTGTGGTGATTATGGGGAGGGTAGAAGGGAACTAAATGGTAATGGAAAAAATAAAATAAAGGGGAAAAAAAAAGAATCTCCCAAACTTATCTAGAACTACCCCCTTCTGCCTCCCAGGCAGCCCTTCTAGGAACCAAAAATGGCTACATTTTATGTTTTCCTCCTATCTGGACAAGACAAAATATCCCTTCTCAAAGTAGCATCCACTCTCTTCAATCCCTCAGGACTTAATAAGGAAACACACTGAGAGGTATTTAAAAAAATATCTATATCGCATACATGTTAAGGTCTTACCGACTTACCCTACAAAATATATGTGGTCTGTCCAGAAAGTATACAGTCATGTAATATGAAAAATAGAGACATTTACTGAGGAAGATACAGGATACAAGAAACATTATACACAAGACTATAACGTCTCAAAAGTAGTAGTCCCCTTCAAAGTAGGTACCTTGGGACCTCATACAGTCCTCCCAATCACTGTCAGCTGCCCCATTGTATTTTCCTGAATCTCATCAATGGTCTGAGACTCTGTATGAGACATGATGCATGAGTAGGCACATTGTCATGATGAAGCTGCCCATCACCAGTTGTCCATACCTGCAGCCTTCTGAATCATCTGAATAGTTTCTGCAGAGGAATGTTGAAGCTTAATGCAAAATTTGATGCAGATTTGTTGCTCTACTCGCTCAGTCATATTGAGTGCAAGGTCCCACAGTACACATGCTCACTCAATGGCGTATACCACCCCCACTGATTAGTAAGATGAAGTCGTCATTGTTCACACATGTGCATTCTAGTCCACTCTCCTTGGCTGCCAAGTTAGATCAATGTTGCACAAACCATTCTCAGTACACTAACAATGGCTGAACTTTTCCAGACTGGCCTCATTATAAACAAGTATAGTACCAATTTATACTCCCAGTAGCAGTTTATGAGATGTCCTCTCCCATAGTCCTTCCACCTCCATCCTAGTAACCCTACTAGCTGAACTTAGGCAACTGGTTGTGCAAAATCTTGTCATCTTAATCTTTTAATATGCATTTCTTTGAGGTTTAATGAAGTTGTCAGTTTTTGATGTTTATTTGTTCTTTTGTAAATTTCCAGTTCATGATCTTTGTCCATTATTCTACTCATCTTTTTATATTTCTCTTCATTTATGAGAGTTTGGCATATAATAAGAATATTTACCCAAGTTGCCATTGTGTTTAATTTTATTTGTGGTATTTTTTAAAAATTCTTATGAAATCAAATCTATGTCATTTTTTCCTTTTATGTTTCATTTTTGTCTTCATGATTACAAAACCTCTCCACACACTGATTATATGAATTTGAATCTACAATTTATTCTGTACTTTATGTTTTAATTTAAGTATGTAATATATTTTAAATTTATTTTGGTGCAAGATGCAAGGTGAGGCTCTTTATTTCCCAAATGATTAACAAGTTGTAATAATGTCCTGTTGCTCTTTGAAAAAAATATAGTGGTCTTGTTTTTCCAGAACACTGTAGCTTCAGTGTAGTAACTACTGAATGTAAGTGTCTACCATAAACTTCATTTTTTTACATTACACCAACTGTGACAGACCTAGGTATAACCAAACTTCAATCTCCTAGGTACAAAATCAACTGGACTTGGGTGAGTGGTAAATAGGAACTACTCCCTGCAACTCGGTTGTTAGTGTCATTCTTGAGCCAGTCCAGAGATGTTTATTTTAGAAAGCTTAGAAGTGCCAAGGACAAGTTCCCTTCAGCTGAGATATCTTTGGAATGCTGATGAAGTATGAATTATCTTGGAGCGAAAACTCCCCTGAACTATTAAGGACATCAACCAGTTACTGGATTTCCCCCATTTTTCCACCTCTACACAACTAACCCTACTAACAGACCTTCTCAAGAAGAAGGGAGGCTTTTTTTTTTACTTAGTCCCTGGATGCAGCCACAGTATGTTAGCAACTGAAACACCTGTATACCTGTACCTTCCTCCTTGCTTACCCTAACACAACAAACTCCCAAGTTATTAATCACCTCTATTCTATAGAGAGGTCCTTTTTTAATGTTCGCCATCCCTCCCCTTTCTTCGTCTCTAATTCTGACTTCCTCACTACTCTCTGTCTTGCACATCATGCTCAGGCAATTCAGGCTTGTAGTTCTCCAACTGTACTAAGCTACTTCTCTCTCTGCCTTGCTGTCTGTTGCTCTTCCCTCTAAGAATGTCTCAGCTACCCCCACCACCTTCATTTACCTAAATCCTACATAATTCTTTAACACTTACCTCAGGTATTATCACTTCCAGAAAAATTTTCTGTAGTATCATCTTTTTGAAGGCTGGGTGTAGTACCTTTCAGACATCCTCCTATAATATAGAATGCAAAGTTCTATCAATTTTTAGCTCATTGTATTATAACTATATATTTTTGTGCTGGTAAACTCACTTGATCATAGCTCCATGTTAAATGGAGAGGCTCCATCTTAATTGGAGAGACTCCATCTTATCTCACTGTGTATCTTCAACATCTAACAATATGTGGTACACAACAGGCCTTCAATAAATGCTTGCCGATATAAATTAACAGATAAATGAACTGCATCCTATCATTTGACTGCTAAACCAATCCCCCTGCCCCAATCCAATATTGAAGAAGTGCCATGGGGCATATGAAGAAAACAAATCTGCTACAAACCCAGTCAGAAACACATTTTAAGAAATTTCTCAAATTTAACTGAGACAGATTAGCATTGTGCATATGTAACTTCTATCCACAAATATTTGGCCAAAAGGTCATCATCACTGAACTGACTGTTCTAGTAAAGAAAAACTTGTATTTTTAAATTTAACTATGACTCTTTAGCATTGGGCATATATAACTTATATACACAAATATTTGGCCAAAAGGATATAATCACTGAGTGAACTGACTGTTCTAATAAAGAATAATTTATATTCTACATAATTTCTTTTTTAATTTTTATTGATTGATTTGAGAGAGAGGAAGGGAGGAAACCATGACAGGAGAGGGGAGAGAGAGAGGGCGAGGGGCAGTGGGGAGAGAGACAGAGAGAGAAACATTAATCGGCTCTGCTGTTCTACCCATCTATGCACTCATTGGTTGATCCTTGTATGTACTCTGACCCAGGATCAAACCCACAACCTTGGCATATCAGGATGACACTCTAACCAACTGAGCTATTCAGCCAGAGCTCTACATAATTTCTTGTGATTTTCTGTTTATGTACCTGTGTCTCGTATAACACTAAGAGTTTCTCAGAGCTCCACACCCAATACAATGCTTGACACATAGTAAGCACTCAATAAATGCTTCTTAAATGAATATACAGGGCAGGGCAAAAGTTGCTTTACAGCCATTCATGTGAAAATAATACAAAGTAAACTCTATTTTGTATACTAAAAACTGTAAGCCTACTCTTGCCACACCCTGTATAAGACATACACTCATGCCGTCTCCTCTACTGGAAATGCTTCTTGTCCCTCTCCTTTTCCACCTAAAAAAATTATACTTTTCCTTCAGAATTCAGTCAACTGTCAACCCTTTCTGACTCAGCATAAAGCAGAAAGTCACTTCCTCCTCTGGGCTACAGTACTTTTTTATGCATATCATTCTTGCAGCATCTATTATTGTACAGTAAACTGTAGTTAGTTAAATTTAAACACCATCATTCACTACTTGTGAACTCCCCAAGAGCAGGAACTTTGTCTTATTTATACTTATATCTTCATGTTCTGTACCTAAAATTTGTAGGCCTTAAATAATAGCTTGTTAAATTAGATTGAAGACACCATAAATAGAAACAGATAGATATACAGGTCCAGCATAGTCCTCTTGAGTGTGGTTGGTAGGGGAATAATATGGGTGTTATAATTTATAGTTTTAATTTGAACATTTCACCTAAAATGGTATATGATGTGCTTGAGTGATGCAGATACTGGCCTGCAGTGTCCACAGCATTATGGATGAGACAAGACAAATTTCACACGGACTACCACATCTGTGGAGGAAAAGGGATGGCACGGCTACTCCCACAAGGGGAGAGCGCCTCAGAGAGGCCTGGCAACTCTCTCAAGGGGAGAGCACCCCAACCTTTGCCTGGACAGGCTTTTATTGGGTTCAAGTAGCACAGGAATACATGTAAAGTTCATTGATCATTGTCAGGCAGTAAGGATCAAACAACAGGTAGCATACAAAGAACTACAAGGGCCCATTCTGAGTCAGGGTCTGTTAGCTAAAGGGCTACAAAACTTTGGGAATCAAACTCATTTCCTGCCCAGACCCTTATTATTTAAGTGAGAGCATTCTTAGCAAGGCAGTTTTTATAGAATTTTATGTATACTTTCTCAGGCCTGATCACCCGGAGAACCTGCCCTTTAGGGCTGCATCGCCCTCTGTCATTGTTTCAGGTTTAAGTCAGGCAGGGGAAGTAAGGCAGCCAAGAGATTAGGGGACTTCTTGCAGATAGAATGAGGACTCAGGCTTTGTCAAAGTCGAGGGGCGAGGGTCCATCACTCCCTTTTGCTGTAGCCCCCTAAGTCCTTCCCTGGGGCCTCCGTGTGATCGTGCCTGTCTTAGGTTGTTCCCTCCTTGGGGAATCTTACCTGTCATGGCTAACTGATCAAGCATTGGGGGCCAGTTATAGATGAAGGAGCAGAAGCAGTTCTCCTGCTAGGGAGATAAGCTTTGTCTCCTTAGTGGCTTATCATCCGAATGTCACTCATTCAGCCTTAGCCATGTAACCCCTCATTCAGGGGTTACAGCTCCTGAAACCAGGCAGGGCGGTTCCTAACACTTGAGTGTGATATTGTTATGTTACAGGATTACATACTTATGAGTTTGCAATAAAAAGGGGCATTATTTGCACCAGACCCCTATATGTTATGACAAGGGGTAGAGATCAAATCAAAACAAATTTCTAAATAAAAGTAGTAAGAGGGAGGAAAGAAGTAGAGAAAAAAATCAAGAATGATTAAGGTTTTGAACCTGAATGACTAGAACAACTGAGTCATTTGATCTTAAATAACAGAAGTAAAGAAATGAGTACCAGACACAGATTTGGGCAGCTGTGGGCAATTAGGACTTTATGTTTGATTTTGAACGTGCTGAGTTTAAGGTTCCAGGGAACATCCAGCCAACATTTAAAACCAAATCTAAATTTAAAATACAAGAGATGCAGGCTTAGCAGTCAGTCATTTATGGTTGGAGCTATCAGGACATATAAATGACTAGGGAAAAATATCTGCTTTCACCATACTGGTCTTAGTAAAAAAATAAAACAAAATAAGAAGTCAGTGCTAAATATTGGGAAGGAAGAAACAACTTATTTTCTGATGATATGATGATCTAACTGGAAAAGTATAAAATAAAAATTGATAAAATTGTAGCAGTCAAGACGAAGGGTGAATACACAAAAGTTCACTGCTTTCAGTAGAACAATAATACTTAATTACAAAATGTAATGAAAAAAACTATTCATGATAATAGCAAAACTATAAAATACTTAGAAAAATGTTAAGCCTATATGAATAAAATCATAAAACTTCACTGCAGCACATTAAAGAACATCTTTAAAAATGGAAAATCCAGCCTGGCTGTTATGGTTCAGTGGAATGAGCACCAACCTGTGAACCAAAGGGTCGCTGGCTTGATCCCAGTCAGGGCACATGCCTGGGTTGAGGGCCAGGTTCCCGGTCAGGGGTGTGTGAGAGGCAACCACACATCGATGTTTCTCACTTTCTCTTCCTCCCTCCCTTTCTCTAAAGATGGATAAATAAAAATCTTTAAAAAAATGGAAAATCCCACCAAGTGACTGGATGAGATGATGCAGTATCCTAAATGAATAATTCTTCCTAAATTAATGTATAAATCTAAAGCAATTTTTATCAAAAACCTAAAGAAAGTTTTGGAGATGTTAAAAGTTAATTCTAAAACTCAGCTGTAAGGGCATATCCTAGAAATGTTTGAAAAATAAGAATGAGAATAAACTTTCTCTACCAGAAAGCAGAACTTACATAAAGCAATAATTAAGGCAGCCTAGAAACGTATCAACGTGTTTCTGGGGATTTAGCATTCAATAATAGTGACATTTCAAATCAGAGGGGAGGAACATGATTATTTAATAAATGAACTTAGTGTAGCTTCTTTTTGTATTTTTAACATCATTTTATTTATTGATTGATTTTAGAGAGAGTGAGGAAAGGGGAGAGAGAGACAGACAGACAGACACATCAATTTGCTGTTCTACTTATTTATGCATTCATTGGTAGATTCTTGCACATGCCATGACTGGGAATTAAACCCACAACCTTGGTATATAGGGATGATGCTCTAACCAACTGAGCTACATGGCCAGGGCTGGATTCTTATTCATTTGGGAAAAAATAGAATCTTTACTTTTAACCATATACAAAATAAATTCCAGATAGATTGAAGATCTAAACAAAATAAAAATATAGAAGTACCAAAAAAATACAAAAAACTTATGTGACAATATTGACATAGGAAAAGATTTCTAAGCAACTTAAAACCCCAGAAATAAAGTGGAAAAAAAAAACAGTAGATCTGACTGCAAAGTTAAAATTGTATAACAAATGGCAGCATAAACAAAAATCAAGTACATTTATTTTATTTTATTTTTTATTTTGTTAAAGAATTTATTTATTTATTTTCAACGAGAGGAGAAGGAAGAAAGAGAGGGAGAGACATCTCAATTTGTTGCCTCTCGCACGCCCCCTACTGGGGACTTGGCCTACATCCCAGGCAAGTGCCCTGAGAAGAAATCGAACTGGCGACATTTCGGTTCACAGGCCTGTGCTCAACCCATTGAGCCACACCAGCCAGGGCTGAAGTACTTTTTTTTTAAATGAGTAAATTTATTCTTTTCATTCCTTTTTTTGAAAATTTTTATTTATTTACTTTTAGAGAGGGGAAGAGAGGAAGGAAAAGAAATATCAATGATTGGTTGCCTGTTGTGCACCCCACACTGGGGACCTGGCCAGCAACCCAGGCATGTGCCCTGACTGGAAATCAAACCAGCAATCCTTTGGTTCACTGCCTGGCACTCAACCCACTGAGCCACACCACCCAAGGCTCAAATACTTCTATTTTAAAACTAATAAATACAACTGGAATAAAATATATCAATAAATTAAGGAGTTAATATACTTAAAGAATAAAGAGTTCCTTCAAATCAATAGGAAAAGTAAATCCAAAGAGAAAGTAGGCAAACAGGCAATTCAAAGAAAGTATATATTTTGAATAAAACAGTTTTAAATGTTCAGCCTACTAATAATCAAAACACAAAAATAAAAACAATGAAAGCCTTTCCTTTTACTATAAGGTTGATGAAAATGAAAACGATGAAGCACTTGTTAATATCCAGAGCTACTGAAGAAGATGAGGAAAAATGGACTCTCTTAAACCCTATTAGTGAGAGTGATTGTAAAATGCTTCAGACTTTTCAGAAGGCAATTCATTGACTATTAAAGCTCTACAATAAATTTCACAAAAATATTAATTATATATTAAGTTGTGGGCGCCACTAGCCCCCCATGGCAAAGCCAGGGGGTAAGGCCGGCATAGCTACTGCTCGTGGAGATGCGCCGCAAGCCCCCCTTGGCAAAGCCGGGGGGCCAGGGCCAGCTGGCAAGGCCGCTGCTGCCCGTGGCACTGTTTCTCTCCACCTTGCTTGGCTCCCTGCCTGGAACCTGCTGTTGGCTAGACAATAGGTCTCCAAAAGAAAGCCAGAGAGCCTTTTCCCTGAGAAGGGTAGGTCATGCACCGGTAGCTTGATAAAACAGAGAAGTTTTGATAGCACCCTGTGTTCCCCTGTTGTTCTGTGGAGTAGCTTTGCAGAAAGGACAAAAGAAACTGGCTTGGGTACAGCCCCCCTCCTGCTTATTCCCCAAAATTGTAATAAAAGCCTTGAATAAACGGAGTTCGGGGCTCAGCGGGATGCTGAGACCTCTCCAACCTGACTCCCTGCGTCCTTGACTCATTTCCGCCCCCTCCCCTCTCCTGACGAGGCTGGTCCGCGACATTAAGTACCTATTACAATTTTACATGTGTATACCCAATCATCTAGCAATTGATTAGTGTGCCTTACATATCTTTTTGTCACACCAGCCATCCAAGCCTTTCATTTATCACAATTTGTATCAATTCTCATACCACTCTCTTCCTCTTTTAAAATAACCAAATCTCGGGACTTCCGCCAAGATGGAGGCATAGGTGGATGTGCCGTGCCTTCTCCCACAACCAAGATTAGAGAAAACTAATATTAGCAACAGAAAACACAGCCAGAACACGGAAAATTGAACTTTTCGGAAGTTCGTTAACAACAAATTCTTCAGCCTGACCGGTAAGGGCGAAACCAGCGGCTGGCGGAGCGGGATTGCACGGGAGGACTCGGCCAGACACACTCGGGCCCGTGGAATCCAGGCGCAGGGTCAGACCTGGTGAGCGACCAGCGAGCAACCAGGCGAAGGGCGACCTCGGGGAGACAGCCGGGCCCGGGGCTGCGTGTTGACTGAGGTCGCGCATTTGTGCGAGGGTGGACAGGCGAGGGAGTGGGCGGTTGGACCGGGCCAGCAGGTCCCCATGGCAAGCGACAGTGGAGGGCGCCGCCATTTCCCTGCTCTGACCCCACCTCCACATACAGCATCATAACCCAGCGACTCTGAGTGGCCCGGCCCAGGTAAACCACCTAAGGCACTGCTCCTCCGCACCCAGCTGTGAGAAGCGGCAGAGGGGGTCGCCATTTCCCCGCTCTGGCCACGCCCCCACATACAGCGTCACAACCCAGCGACCTGGGAGTCCAAGCCGAGGCTTCTCACACTTAAAGGGCCCGAACAGACCAAGAATGGCGCAGGAGGATCTCAGAGCCCCAGAAATAAATCTAAGTGATGAAGAAATAGCAAAACTCACAAACGCACAGTTTAAAAAATTGGTGATCAGGATCCTCACAGAACTGGTTGATTATACCCACAAATTAGACAAATATATGAAGGCGAAACTAATTGAAATGAATGGAATTACACAGGACACCAATAGCAATGAAAAGGAAACTGGGACTCAAATCAATGGAGTGGACCAGAAGAAAGCAAATAATGGCCAAACAGAAAAGAGTCAAGAAGCAAGAATTCAAAGAAATGAGGAGAGTCTTAGGAACCTCAGGACATCTTTAAACGCTCCAACATCCGAATTATAGGGGCACCAAGAAGGGGAAAGGAACAGCCACCAGTGGAAAACTTATTTGAACAAATAATAAGGAGAATTTCCCCAATCTGGCAAGAAATAGACTTCCAGGAAATCCAGGAAGCTCAGAGCGTCCCAAAGAAGTTGGACCCAAGAAGGAACACACCAAGGCACATCGTAATTACATTAGCCAAAATTTAAATGAAGGAGAGAATCCTAGAAGCAGCAAGAGCTAAGGGGACAGTCACCTACAAAGGAGTCCCCATCAGACTGTCAGCAGATTTCTCAAAAGAGACCTTACAGGCAAGAAGGGGCTGGAAGGAGGTATTCCAAGTCATGAAATCTAAAGACCTACAACCAAGATTGCTCTATCCAGCAAAACTTTCATTTAGAATGGAAGGGACAGATAAGGTGCTTCTCAAGGATAAGATCAAATTCAAGGAGTTCATCATCACCAAGCCCTTATTATATGAAATGTTAAAGGGACTTATCTAAGAAAAAGAAGTTAAAGAAACACGAACAGTGAAAGGACAACAAACTCACAGTTATTAACAACCACACCTAAAACGGAAGCAAACTAAAAGGACAGCTAGATCAGGAGTGGAAACATAGAAATGAAGATCTCAAGGAGGGTTAGCAACAGGGGAGTGGGAGGAGGAGAAGGGGGAGAAGGTACAGAAAATAAGTAGCATAGACAGTAGATAGAAAATAGATGGGGGGCAAGAATAGCATGGGAAATATAAATCTAAAGGACTTGAGACACATGGTCATAAACTAAAGGGGGGGTGATGGTGGGGATGGGGGGTAGGGTGGAGGGGAAATAAAGGGGGAAATAGAACAACTGTAACAGCATAATCAATAAAAAAATAATTTTAAAAAAATAACCAAATCTCTCACTCGCCTTACCCTCCCAAATTCTTCCACTGTGTCCTCTGGAACACCATTTGTATCAGCATTTAACTTTGCTATATCCTTAGCCTCTTCCCTAAATGTTCTTTTCATCTTCTTTTTTTTTTAATTTTTAAAACATTTTATTTCTTTATTTATTTTAAAGAGGAAAAGGGAAGTGAAAGAGAGGTAGAGAAACATCAATGTGTGATTGCCTCTAGTGTGCCCCTCATGGGGGACCTGGCCCACAACCCAGGCATGTGGCCTGACTGGGAATCAAAGCAGTGACCCTTTGGTTTGCAGACCAGCACTCAATCCACTAAGCCACACCAGTCAGGGCTTCCTTTTACCTTGTTTTTCTCACCAAGACCTCATACTTCCATAACTAAACACACTGTTTTCCCTAAAGCCCTCTCAGGTGTAGGCTGTATCTCTCCCACACAAGTCACACTATTAGACTTGGAGGTAAAGTGCTCTCCTTGTTGTTCATTATCCTCACAGCCAATTTCTAATTTATTTCTCTGTAAAAGTCACCACCTGCACACCTTGCTGCTGTCATCTAGTTCTCAGTCATTTAACACTCTGCCATCAGTCTTACATCCCGCTTTCCAAAATTACTGCTGTCATTCTTGGTGACTTTGATATTGACATAGATGATCATTGAATTCCTCTAGTCAATCAGCCAAAGATTTTTGTTGTTTTTGTTTTTAAAGACTTTATTTATTTTTAGACAGAGGGGGAAGGAAGGAGAAAGAGCAGGAGAGAAACATCAATGTGTGGTAGCCTCTTCCATGCCCTCTCCCACTGGGGACCTGGCCCACAACCCAGGCATGTGCCCTGACTGGGGATTGAACTGGAAACCCTTTGGTTCACAGGCCAGCACTCAGTCCACTGAGCTACACTGGGCAGGGTAACCAAAGACTTTTTCCCACACTACTTTAGCTGCCCACTTTTACTGCCATAACTTAAACCTTGTAGTCACCATAACTGAACCACATATTAATGTCACACAGAAAATTCAAAGATAATAGAGCAATGCCTTCAAAATTTGGAAGAAAAATATTTCAAAACTAAAAGTCTATATTCAGCCAAACTATTAATCAAGTGAAAGGTTAAAGACATTTTAAACAGGCAAGATCTCAAATAACCCCTGATGCCTGGATCAGCAGAGGATTCTCATCCCCCTCTCCCTCCAACAGAAATGCACATAGTGTCATGACCTATTCCTGAGAGCTGGAGGTTGACCATGGTAAACTTAAAAAATAGAGGGCAGCCCATTCCCTCTGGTGATATTTCTGAAGAATGTTCAAAGTCTGGTCCAAACTACTACAGATATGCTAACTGCTGAGAGCCCTGTTTCTCAGGTAAGTGATTTGCTGGTTAGCTGGCTCTCCAAAATATTTTTTAATCAAAAGAAAAAGCCCTGATTGTAGAGTCTGTCAATTTTCATGATGTAAATATTCCTAATATGGCCAATTACAAGCTGCCAGGAAAATATCAATTTTCTGAAAATATAACCACTAGCCAATACAAGCCTGGTCCAGAACACTACTGTGTGACACAGCAGGACTCACAACTTTGCACATAAACTTACTCAGAAGGGACTATTAAAAACTTTTAGGGATAGACTCTGCCCCTGAGACTCTTCCTCCAAGAGACTTTAATAATGGCAATATTGCCCTTTTCTAATTATGGCAAGATTAATGCCTGCTTCTCAATTTTTGAAAATTAAATGAATACATTATACAGAAGTGGTTAATATGTAAAGAAAAAAAAAACAAGCTTCTGGTCAAGACAGAGGCGTAAGTAGACATGCTTCACCTCACTGCACAACCATAAGAAGAAAGACAACTACTTTAAAAATGAAAACCACTGAGAACTGCCAGAAAATCACCCAGAAAAATACCCAAAACTGTACAAAAGTCCAACAACCAAGGATTTACAGAAGCTATGTTCATCCAGATGGGTAGGAGTGGTGGAGCCAGGGAGGCAGGGCAAAGAGGACTTGGTGTGGCCGTGGCAAGCTGGGGCCAGAAGCAGAGAGATGGCCATGCAGCAGCCAGCAGAACCGGCAGGCCCATATTCATATATGGTAGATAAAAATCAGGGAGACACCTTGTGGGCAAGCAAGGCCAGGGCTCCAGTGCCAGGAAAAAGAAAGCCTCATAACTTCTGGCTGTAAACCCAGTGAGTGTTGGGGTAGCAGAAGAAACTGCCAGTTTCTCGGGAGAGCTCATAATGTACACAAACCCACCTACCATCAGAACCACAACCAGGACAGCACCTGGAGGGGCTCCAGTTGCATAGGGGAAGTGGGACAAGTGACTGGAAATGGGGCGAGGGCCAGGTAAGTCCCCAGAAGTCAGCCAGTAGTGGCATTGTCCCCTCTTCAACCACTCCCCCCCCACATAGAGCCACAGTTGCCCCATCCTGGTGAATATCCAAAGCTCTGCCCCATAGAATATGACAAGTGCACTAAAGTGGAATCAAAGCAGCTTTACCTAGTACACAGACACAGGGAGGCTGCCAAAATCAGGAGACAAAGAAATACCATCCAAATGAAGGAACAGATCAAAACTCCAGGAAAAGAACTAAGCAACACAAAGACAGCCAAGCTATCAGATGCAGAGTTCAAAATACTGGTAGTTAGTCAAAAGGCTCAAATATCTCACTGAGTATGGCAAAAGCATAAGGGAAGAAATGAAGGTTCTAGTAAGGGAAATAAAGGAAAATCCACAGGAAACCAAAAGTGAAGGGAAGGAAGCTGGGATTCAAATCAATGATTTGGAACATAAGGAAGAAATAAACATTTAACCAAAACAAAATAAAGAAACAAAAATTCAAAAAAATGAGGAAAATTTAAGAACACTCTGGGACATCTCCAAGGGTACCAACATCCAAATCATAGGGATGCCAGAAGGAGAAGAGGGAAAGCAAGAAATTGAAAACTTATTGAAAAAATAATAAAAGAAAACACCTCTAACTTGGCAAAGAAAATAGACCAACAATTCCAGGAAGCACAGAGAATCCCAAACAAGTTGGACTGAAGGAAGAACACACCGAGACATGTGATAATTAAAATGTCAAAGATTAATGATAGAGAGAGAATCTGAAAAGCAGCAAGAGAAAAGAAGAGAGTTACCTACAAAGGAGTTCCCAGAAGACTATCAGCTGATTTCTTAGAAGAAACTTGGCAGGCAAGAAGGGACTGGAAAGAAGTATTCAAAGTGATGAAAAGCAAGGACCTACATCCAAGATTACTCTATCCAGCAAAGCTATCATTTAGAATGAAAGGGCAGATACAGTGCTTCCCGGACAAGGTAAAGCTAAAGTAGTTCATTATCACCAAGCCCTTATTATATGAAATGCTAAAGGGACTCATCTAAGAAAAAGATGAAAACTATAAACATTAAATTGATGAGAAACTCACAACTATCAACAATTGAATATAAAAAACAAAACCAGAAACAAACTAAGCAAACAATTAGAACAGAAATACAGTTATAGACATGCAGATCATTTGGATGGTTATCAGCTGGGAGGAGGAAGGGGGAGAATGGGGGAAAAGGTGCAAAGATTAAGAAGCATAATTAGCCCTGGCTGGTGTGGATCAGTGGATTGACCGCTGGCCTGACAACCAAAGGGTGGCTGGTTAAATTTTCAGTGTAGGGCACATGCCTGGGTTGCAGACCAGATATCCAGTAGAGGCAACCACACATTGATGTTTCTCTCCCTCTCTTACTCCCTTCCTTTCCCTCTCTAAAAAATAAATAAATAAAATCTTCACACAAAAAAAGGAAGCATAATTGGGCAGTTACAAAATAGACAGGGGGATATTAAGAATGGTATAGGCAATGGAGAAACCAAAGAACTTACCTGTATAATCCATGGACATGAACTAAGGGTGGAGAATTACTAGAGGGAATGGGAAAATCTGGTGGAGGAGTACAAAGGGGGAAAAACTGAGACAACTGTAATAGCGTAATTAATAAAATATACTTTAAAAATGGAAAAAAGAAATGTTATTTTTAAAGACATGATAGTGATTACCTCTTGTAATGAGGGAAGGGGACCCAACTAAAAAGCACACAGGGGCCTTCTAAGGTATTGATAATATTCTGCTGGATAGTGGGTGGAATGGTGTTTATTTTATTATTATTATACCTATGCTATTTTTATGTTATATATTAAATGACTTAAAATGTTTACGTAATAAAATAGAAAAATGAAAAAAAACACTTGGAAGTATGTATTAAAATAAAATATAGTAGAATATTTTTATGTGATCTTCAATTGGGAGGGGTTTCCTTAGCCAAGCTCCTAGCCCCAAAATACAGAAGACTGACAGATTTGATTACATCAAAAAATTAAATTTCTGTACAATAAAGGATAACATAATGTTAAAAGACAAGAAACATACGGATGATATATTATAGAATTGTAAACTTGAAACCTATATAATTTTTAATTTAATTTTTAGAGAGAGGGGAAGGGAAGGAGAAAGAGAGGGAGAAAAACATCAATGTGTGGTTGCCCCTCACATGCCCCCAATTGGGGACCTGGCCTGCAACCCAGGCATGTGCCCTGGCTGGGAATGGCACAGTGACTCTTCAGTTCACAGGCCCATGCTCAATCCACTAAGCTACACCAGCCAGGGTGAAACCTACATAATTTGATTAACTAATGTCACCCCAATAGATTTAATTAAAAAATTTTAGAGAAGTAACAGGGTAGGAAGGTATTTTTTATGGAGGGAAGAATACTCAAAATTCATGAAAAGCACCTCCAGAATCAATGAGAAAAAGACAAATAACTTATCAGAAAAATGAGTAAAGAATATCAACAGACAATTCATATAAAAATACAAGTAACACCCTGGTGTGATTCAGTGGATTAAGAGCTGATCTGTAGACCGAAAGGTCACCAGTTCGATTCCAGGTGAGGGAACATGTCTGGGTTGCAGGACAGGTCCCCAGTTGGTGGAACATGAGAGGCAACCAATTGATGTTCTCTCAAACATCTGTGTTTCTCTCCCTATTTTTTCCCTGTTTTCCCCCTCTCTAAAAATCAATAATAAAATCATTTTAAAAAGAAAAATGCAAATAAGAAACATATAAGAAATATTTAATCCCACTAATATTTTGGGGAAAACAAATTGAAAATTAGTAAAATGCCAATTTTAACATATCTTGTTAGCAAAGATAAAAAAGACTGATGATACCCAGTGTTAGTGATAGTATACAGAAACACAGTCTCTCAGACACTATAAGAGTGCAATTGGGTACATTCTTCTTAAAAGACAATCTGGTTATATTTCTAACTAAATATTAAATGCACTTTTCTACTCTGCAATTCCTCTTCTAGAGTGGTAGCTTGTACAGACTTCCATAAGTGTTCAAGGTATAGCTATAAGAATAAAACTAAATGCTCACCAATAGGGAACTGATTAAATATAGTACAAGATACTCATACAATGGAATATATGCATCTGCTGAAAAAGAAGATACATTGACATGGAAAAATGCTTCTGATTTGTAACATTAAAATAAAAGCAACATGTAAATCAATATTCATGGTATGATTTTATTTATGAAAAACTGTGTGTGTGTGTGTGTGTGTGTGTGTGTAGAAAAAAGCATACATGAGGGGGTATACAAAGAAACAGTTATCTTCTGGAAGGCAGGTCCCTTGTAGTACTGGCTTCCTCCGCCAGATGAGTGTTCTAGGAACCCATCTGTAACAGTGTACCAGCTGGTGTTGTTGTGAGAAGCTGCATTCGGCTTCAGTGAATTTTTTTGAAGACTAAACCCACTTGCCCACTTCATGATGGGTGATTTATGAGCTCACCTGAACACACTGTGCTGAGTGTTCATCAGTTTTTTTAATCAAAAATAGTGTGAACTCAAAACACCCTCCCTATTCACCCAATTTTGCCCCAAGTGACTTGTTTGTTTCCCCAGGTGAAAAAAAGTGCTCAAAGGTTAAAATTTTGCCAATGTGGAAGAGGTGAAACAAACAATGGCAGAAGCACAAAAAGGCCTCAAAATTGATGAGTTCAAAACTGTTTGGAGCAGTGGGAAAAATGTCTCGATAGGTGTATTGGATAAAATGAAGAGTACTTTGAGAGTGACTGAAGTCTAAACATGTAAGAATAAATACACAGTTTTTTATAAATAAAGTCCTAGTTTTTTTGATCCCCCCTCATTTACACAGGTGTCCCTCACTTTCCAAAAGTTAATGTACATTTTGCAACATAAACTTTTGGAAAGTGAGGGATACAAAAGCAAAGTGGTACACTTCCCTTTTAGAAAGGACCTACATTACTACCTGTTTTCACTAACCAAAAGAAATCCAAAAAAGATTTTTGGTTTTACAAAAAAAAGTCATCACTGTACTAAGGTAGGTCTTCACTTTGTGCCATTTTGACTTAGGAAGGATTTCATAGGAACACTCTACTTTTGGCGAGCAAGGAAAACCTGTATCTATAAAAGCATTAGAAGATATTTTGAAGAAATTTCTCTGCACTGTTCGTTATGGTTATCTCTTGGGGAAAATGAGCAGCTGGGGAGCAGCTGCAGGAAGACTAACAATTATAAAATTTAACTTCTATATTATTTGAATGTTTATAAGCATGTATCTGAAGATTTCTTGTATGTATATTTCCAACATAAAAATACTAACATTTGCATATTTGGTAAGGAAAATCTTTAAATATCTATTTGAACCCTGACTGATGTGGCTCAACTGGTTGGGCATTGTCCCACAAACCAAAAGGTCACTGGTTCAATTCCCAGTCAGGGCACATGCCTGGGTTGTGGGCTAGGTCCCCGGTTGGGGGCATACAATTCTCTTACACATTAATGTTTCTCTCCCTCTCTTGTTTTCTCTAAAAATAAATAAATACAATCTTAAAAATATATATTTGGTAACATTTAATTTACTATAGCTTTGATTGGGAGTTCTTTCTTTTTTTCTTTTTCTTTTTTAGTGGACCTCTTCTAAGAGTAATCCCGATTACTTTTGTCAAAACAGCTTATGGATAATATGGGATCACAATCACAAAATGGTATAGCTCTGACTCCATCCCATCTGTTCTGCACAAGTTAGAAATAATCCTTCCTAAGTGTTTCCCAAATATTTCTGGCAATAAGTCCCCAGAGCTTTCTCACATATGCTCTATAAACGTGTCTGCTTTACTGCCATGTGGTGCCTGCCATTATTTCCCTCCAATAATGATGTCTCCCCTTCCTATTATCACCAAGAGCAGATAACACACCAACAATGCCCATGAAGGCCACATTAGCTGATGTCTGAGCTAAAGGCACCAATGCTGGTTATCAAATATATTGAAGGTACCAGTGCCAACAGAGCTACTGCCTTCAACAATGCCACTGCCAATGTTGCTGCCTCTATCACCATCATCTCAGTACCTCTCTGTCCCTCACCATCCATCCAATTTATCTATAAGTCCTATGGATTCAACCTTCAAAACATATCTCCAACATGCCAACTCCTTTCCAAGTCCATTATCACTGTGGCCCAAACTGCCAATATCTTACTTGTACCCTACAGATTGGTCTCTCTGTTTCTATTCTTCAATTCAATTCATTTTCCACAATAATAGTAAGAATCCTTTAAAATATAAATTAGGTTTTATCATTTTCCTGCTTAAAACCAATTATTTACTTAGATTATACTTATATTAAAATTCAGATGCTTTACAATGACTTACTAGATGGTACATGATCTGGCCTCTAACTATCTCCAGAACCTCATCTTGTGTCACTCTCTCCTTAATCAATGTAGTCCAGGAAAATCTGATCCAGCCATACTGGCCCCCTTTCTTTTCCTTGGCATGTTTTCCTCAAACATGCCAAGCTTACCTTTGCGTCATTATAGTTGCTGTTCCTATTGCCTAGAATGCTCTTCTTCCAGCATTTTACAAGAGTGCCTCCTTCTTGTTATTCATACCTTACTTTAAATGTCCCCCCTTCAGAGAGCAACCTTCCCTCACCTACCCATCCAAATAGACAACCACTCATTCTCTATCACATCATTCTATTTAATACACTGCACAGAAGCTTTGATGTATTCTAATTTTTGACAGGAGCTGCTCTATCACCTTGAGTCTCTAGGTGGTAATATGAACAGAGTTCTCCAGCTGACCCACATGTAATGGAACATGTAACATGAGCAAGAAATAAATCTTTGTTGTCTTAAGTCACTAAGAAAAAATACTCTGCACAGCACTTCTCACTACCTGACATTGTTTAGTTTGTCCATCTCCACCAACAAAATTGCTAGACTGCATGATCCAAAAGATAAACAACCTGTCAATACTGTTTGCCACTATATCCTTAGCAACTAGACTAGTCCCTGGCACATAATACAGGCCCTCAATAAAATTTTGCTGAATGAAGAAATCACCATCACCAGCATGGCCAATGTTGTTGACAATGTCAAAGCTGATGACTCTTTGTGCTCAACTCAGCCTTATGAAATTTCTTTGTCCTGACCATTGTGGCTCATTTGGTTGGGTGTCATTCTGCAAAGCAGATTCAATTCCTGGTCAAGGCACTTGCCTGGGTTGGGGGTTCAGTCCCTGGTTGGGACACAAATGAGAGGCAACCAATCGATGTTTCTCACTCACATGGATGTTTCTCTCCCTCTCCTTCTCACTCCCTTTCCCCTCTCTAAAAATAAATAAATAAAATATTATTTAAAAATAAAAACAAAATTTCCTTACTCAACTCAGTAGTTATCCTACTGAGTTTCAGAGGGCACTGTTATTTTAGCTTTTACTCTCTTGTAAATACTTAAGCCTAAGTTTTGGGTCTGGCAATTCAGGTATGGCCTCTCAGGTATGACTCCCTGGGGGCAAACCCCAAGGGCAATTGGATTAATAGACACACGCTGCCCCCAGAATCACTTGTCCCCTGTCCCTATATAGGCCTTGACTCAACCCTATGAATCTCTAGGCTCTCATCCTCTGTAGCAGTAGTTCTCAAATTTAGCTGCACAAATAATTACCTGAAGAAATTTCATAATTATTAAGGCCTAGCTTGGTCCCACCCTCAGAGGTCCTGATTAATCGGTCTGGGATGCATTATAGGCAGCAGGGATTTTTGTTTGTTTTTTTTTTTAATCTCTAGGTGATTCTGATGTGTAGCCCAGGTTGGCAACCACTGTTTTAGAATACAACAGGTTAACTTCAAGTCATCTTGACTATCCCTGAATATGATGAATAATAAATTTATGCTCAACTTGCTACCCTTGCTGCATAAATGTGCTGCCACATAGTAATACTTAAATATTATTAATATAATAATATTTTGACTATGCCAGGATTCTGAAGTTCCATTTCATGATCACATGAACTCAGTTGAAGCACTTTTAAGAAATGTAGTATGTGCTTGTTGTCACTAGAGGGCTGTCAGGAAAGGTGAGTAAAAGGGAAAGAAACAATTTTAAACTTCAGACATTCAATTTACTCCCATAGTTCTCATCATTTTGATGAGCACAAATCTAAACCTTCTATCGCCTGCGTAAATTACTTTTCAAATGTGCAGTTCTGTATATTCAAGTGCATCCTAGTGATTTATTCTTGATTGCCCATCACCTTACATTTAACTACACACGAAAATCAAACACATGCCTCCCAAAACTGACTTCCCTTTCTGACTTCTGTTTCTGTCAATGATTTTATCCCCCTAGTCATTCAAACAAGAAACTCCCATGTGTCCCCTCTCTCCATGCTCCAAGCTAATTTTACCTCCTGAATATTTCTCATATCCATTTTTTTCCCTTCATCTCCACTGCATGGCCTTGCTTCAGACAAAGGACTACTCATCTGGATTTGTATAATAACCTCCTAAGGGATCTCTCTGACTCAGTTTGGAGTCCTCTACTCCTTCCTTTACACTGACACCAGAATAAGCTTTTAAAACTAAAAAGCTAATCATGATCATGGCAGTCTCCTCCTCCTCCTCATGGCTTAGAACCCTTCTGTGGCTCCGTACATAATAAAGTATGAGTTCCTCTTTAGGGTCTTTAAGTTCTGGCTCTTGCTACTTCCCCAAGCACATCTTTCATAGACCCCATCTGTGCCTTTGCAAGTGCTATTCCTCTGCCTATAATGCCCTTCCTCCTCTTTTTATCCTGATGAGCTACTCATTCTTCAAAATTCAGCTGTGGAGTTTCCTTTTCTTTCCAGGCCATAGTAGTCACTTGGGCATCAGGACTTTTCAAAGCTCTTCAAGTGATTCTGACATGTATCAAATGTTGAGAATTACTGCTACGATATATCTCTAACACTAGGCTGTATTTCAAACACATTGTAGTATATCTGTCCTCATTTCTAAACTGTAAGGTCATTGAGGGAATAAAACATGTCTTATTCAGTTTTGCAATCCTAGTATCTGTGGGAAAAAAATGAATGAGTGAGTGAGTGAATAAATTCTACAAGTAATATAAAATACAAGTTTCCATTAATATTTTTGTCATACCATAACTACATATAGTTCACTTTTATAGCATGATGTAGCATTATGCTATAAAGAACAAAAGAACTGGCTTGCTAATTTAGACTAAATATTGTCACCAAGAGTATAAAAAAACATGATTGTCCTCCCAGACAATTACCTCAACCTGCTCAAAGATATAATTCCTATAGTAATTTTTATAAAACCATTATAGGTGGGTTAATAAATCTCTTAGGAGCTATATATAATTTAAGCCAGTCCTATTTCATGGGGATAAATTTACTACTGGCATGCAGCAACATTTCAGAGCCTAGTAGTAGACACTAAGTTCAATGAACCACCTAAAATTTTCTACCTTTTTTAGATAGAACTCGATCCTGGGACCAAGAACAATTTATCCCCAGGGTAGCTTCCCTAGATGCCTTCATTACACCATCACATTCTAATCAACAGCTGCTTAGCTAAAAAGTCCTAAGGACAGCTCACACAGTACAGACCAAAAAACTTGAAGATATTTCTGGGATTAGAAGAGAGATAACTGAGAGACCCTGAAAATAGAGGACATGTGTTGTTGTCATTCTACAATAAATAATGCACTTGTTAGCCTGAAACCTGGCACCTTTATCTTAGGCAGAAATGTCTAACCACAATTTGGAGGTCTCTGGCCATAGAGAAATGTAAAGGCCTAGCCTGAGTAGGGTCTGGGACATGCATTCCCCTAATCTGCACCCTGCTTTGTCAACGGTGTCCTGTTAAAGGGTCTTCTCAACTCCTTTCATCTCATTTACCTAGGTACACATAGGGTATTTATGGGCCAGGACCATTACTCCCTCCCAAAAGAACAGGGGCCTGAATATTTGATAAACCATAGACTGGCAGCAAGAAAGCACCTTGGTGCAAGTGCAATCAGATCAAGAAAGCCAGGGCTCAAAACTAGTTGTAATACAGATCAACAAACTCTTATGTAGGAACACAGCCTAAAGCTATAGACAGCCAGGAGGCTAGTTCTTATTTCAGCCCCAGACTAAGGAGGATTGTTGAAGCTAAAATAGTCCCCACTAACTAGAACTGGAAGGAGGAAGTTTTCCTAACATTTTCCCAATTTCCAGGATTTAAAAGGTAAGCACCTTATTCTTTAACTTAAAGCTCTATTGAGATTGTAGATGGGATGAAATGGACCTAGATACCATATAACTAGGCTTCTCATTTTTTCTCTACTGACCAGCTCCCCTGGCCTATTCCAGATGCAAGTAAATTTAAAACACTGAGAGGAAAATTGGGGGGAACAACTCTTTACATTTGTAGTGATGGCAAAGTCGTATTCAACCTTACACAGGTTAAACTACTCACTAGGCCTTTCCAGTATTCACTGGTAACATTCTCTGTAATAGAGGAGCAACAGCAGTCACTAGCCCTACTTCCTTCCACCTTCCAGTCCCAGATTACAATACAAGCTTGAATTTCCTTTTTGGTCTTTCAAGGGGCAGAGTCCTTTGTTATCTGGCCTTCAACAAACATGGTTTTTGGCTTCAGACTGAAAGAGCGCTAACTTCCTGACCACCTCTCATCACACATTTGGCTAGATTCCCTCTGGCTGCTCCCAGGATGTCCCCTTTCTATCTCCTTCTCCCAGCTTGTGACAGAGGCCCTGCTCCAACACTGCTCCTGGTTCTTGCCCCCAGGATTAGAGCATGTTGAACGGTCTGCAGTTTCTCTCTGGTGCCGCTTTCCAGACTCTCCCTGGCTGCTGTACTTTCCAGCTTCTATCATGTACAGCAGGCCTCAAATAACATCATCTCATTCAATGTCATTTCATTATAACATTGATGAGATGCCTTAACCACTTAACTCCTGTTTATATCAATTAGCCTGTAGTAAAACTGGTTTCATTAAAAGTTGTTTCACTTAAAAGTCACAGAAGTTACCACCGGCCTTAAGTGAGGACTTTCTGTACCCAGCTCTGTTACACTTCTTTCTATCCCTGATTCTGGTCATCGCATGTTTTTCTCTTCTCTTCTCTCTCTCTTTTTAATGTAGGGCTGCATTTCCTTACCTCCCTCTAATTTAACACACATCTTCAAAGGCACCTCACACACTAATTTCCATCAAGTATTTACAAATACTTTAAGATCCTTATATTTATATTTTAATAGTGCCACTGTTAGACCTCCTCTCCCTAATTTCATAGTCACTTTAAGGAAAGAAGGCATTTTTTTTCTATAGGTGTCTTTGAGTATTTATGGCTGGAATCCTCAGTCTGATGGCCAAATGGCAATCCTTATAGTATGAAACTAGAATGTGAAGCTTCCTCAAACCAACCTAGCTTGAAGTGTTATCTAACGATCACCTGTATCAGTTACCTGGAGGAAGCTTCTTAAAATGCTGATTTCAGGGCTTCTCCAGATCAGAATTCAACAGGATCTGTATTTCAGCAGGTTAACTAGGTGAGTGTACAGTTTGAAAAACAACTGCACTAAGACATGCTTCTTACATAGCTCTGTTTGCCGTAGGTGTTAGGATCTTGAATGTGGTCAGCAGGAAATGCACCCATAACAGTACGTGGAATACTTTAACTTGGGATTTTATGGAGACAGCAAAACTATCTATTGAGAATTACTGAGCCTGAATTCTAATAACAAGAGTTATATACCTGCTCATACACACACATACACAGTGCTTATTTACTTACTGTATATATGTAGATAAAACAAACTATAAGCCACTATAGTGAATTTTAATATCAATCCTCATATTTTCCTTTCTTTTTTATAATATTTTATTGATTATGCTGTTGTAATTGCCCTGATTTTTCCTCCTTTGCCCTGCTTTACCCAGCACACCCCACTCCCTCAGGCAATTTCCACACCACTGCTCATGTATATGGGTCATGAGTGTAAGGTTTTTGGCTACTCCATTTCCCATACTGTGCTTTACATCCCCATGGCTATTCTGTACCTACCTATTTGTACTTCTTAATCCCCTCTCCCCTTCATCCATTCTCCCTCACCCCTCTTCCCTCTGAAACCATGAAAACACTCTCCATATCCATGATTCTCAGTTCTTCTGTTTTGCTTAGTTTTTGTTATAGTCAGTTGTTAATATGTATTTATTGCCATTTTATTGTTCATAGCTTTGATCTTCTTTTTCTAAAATAAGTCCCTTTAACACATGGACAATAACAAGGGGGTGGAAACAGGGAAGGGAGGTGGGGAGGGCTGGGGTGTCAGGCTGGGGTGGGAGGAAAAGGCAGAAAACTGCTCTTGAACAATAAAAAAAGAAAAATTAAAAATAAAATAAAATAAGTCGCTTTAACATTTCACATAATAACGGTTTGGTGATGATGAACTCCTTTAGTTTTTTCTTGTCTAGGAAGCTCTTTATCTGCCCTTTGATTCTAAATGACAGCTTTTCTGGGTAGAGCAGTCTTGGCTGTAGGTCCCTGCTTTTCATGACCTTGAATATTTATTGCCAATTCCTTCTATCCTGAAAAATTTCCTTTGAGAAATCAGCTGACAGTCTTATGGGAATCCCCTGTAGGTAACTAACTTCTTTCTCTTGCTGCTTTTAAGATTCTTTCTCTTTTTAACCTTTGGCACTTTAATTATGATGTATCTTGGAGCAGGTCTCTTTGCATCCATCTTGTTTGGGACTCTCTGTGCTTCCTGGACTTGCATGTCAATATCCTTCACCAAATTAGCGAAGTTTTCTTTTATTATTTTTTCAAATAAGTTTTCAATTTCTTGCTCTTTCTCTTCTCCTTCTGGCACCCCTACGATGCAAAAGTTGGATATCTTGAAGTTGACCCAGTTACTATCCTTGTTTTCTTGGATGCTTTTTTCTTCTTATTGTTCTGTGTGGTTGGTTGTCTTTTGCTTATGTTCCAAATCATTGATTTTATTCTTGGCTTCATTCACTCCATTGCTGTTTCCCCGTAAATTGTTCTTCACTTCCATTAGTGCATGCTTCATTTCTGACTGGATCTTTTTTATGCTGCTAAAGTCCTCACTAAGTTCCTTGAGCATCCTTGTAACCAGTGCTTTGAACTCTGCATCTGATAGATTGCTTATTTCCATTTCATTTAGCTCTTTTTCTGGAGTTTTTATCTGTTCTTTCATTGGGTCACGTTTCTTCATTTCCTTGTTTTGGCAGCCTCCCTGTGTTTGTTTCTACGTACTAGGTGGAGCTGCTTTGACTCTGTGTCTTGGTAGTGTGACCTAATATAGTAGTTATCCTGTAGGGTCCAGTGGCACAGCCTCCCCTATCACCCAAGCTTGGTACTTGAGGTGCACCCTTGTTATGAGCTGAGTATACCTTCCTCTTAATAGTTGAGCCTTGGTTGCTGTTCGCAGATCAATAGGAGGGATTTACCCAGGCCAGTCAGGTGGAAGGATTGGCTGTGACCACTGACCACCAACCTCTACCATCTGTGGAGGATCACGGACAAGTGCAGGGGCAGGGTAGTGGTGTGCCAACCTGGTCTATAGCTATTCACTGGGTGTGCTGGCCCTGAGGTTTCCCATGTAGTGCAAGCCAAGGCCAGCCCTCACCAGTTTTTTTTCCCTGGGCCACCTGCCTGAGCTATAAAGCAACCTGAGATGACTTCTGCTTGTGCTGGGCTTGGAGATTCCAAGGCAAAGCCAAACTGTGAAGCTAGGGCGACTGCCGCTAGTGCAGGGCCTGAGGCTCACTGAGGCCAGCTATTGCTTGTTTGAGAGGATTTAGGAAGTTATACAGTATGATCCAAGACCAGCTATTCATATGGAAAAGTAGCTTGAGTGGGCCTGTAAGCTGAGTGGGACAGAATCTCTGGGGATCACCAAAGCGAGTCAAGCAGTGTTAGCCAGGTTCTTGGAGTCTCAAATATGGCACCGGCTTGCTGGCTTTGTGGGGAAGAGTGTTTAGAAATGGGACAATGGCCTCTGCTCGCCTTGATGCCTGACACTTCATTTTCTCCCTATATTCCACTGGTGCCTTTCAAGCTGCTACCCTGGTGCTAGAGCTCAGTGGGAACAAGTCTGAGTAGGTGATTCTTTAAGTGTGTGGATTCTTTAAGAGGAACTGCTTGGGACTCCAGAACTTTTCTCCACCAACTCTACTCCTTCTAGCAGCCAGAAGTTGTGGGGACTTCCTGGCACTGGAACCCTGGGCTGAGGGGCCTGGTGTGGGGCTGGAACTTTTTACTGTGGAGACATCCCTCCCAAATTTTTGTCCAAAACACATGGGTTTGGGAACAGCCCATTTCCCATCTTCACCCCTCCTACCAGTCTGCATGGATGTGATTTCTTTAATTCCATGGTTATCAGACTTCCATTCAACTCAATTTCTGATGGTCCTGAGTGATGGTCATTCTATAGTTTAGTTGTAATTTTGATGTGGTTGTGCGAAGAGGCGAGCCATGTCTGCCTATGGTGCCATCCTGACTAGAAGAGCCCTCATATCCTCCTTTCTAAGGAACTAGCCCTCTGCACATTTTCCTTCTTGGTTCTGGGGATCATTGTCTGTCTCCCAAGTGGTTATTATCCCATGCTGACTGACCTTGGAAATCCAATTCTTGCTTCAGAGTGCTTATTAAAAATCCGATGCACTTGCTATAAGTGTCAAGAAGTAATTGATTTCTACATTAAGTTGTATTTCCTTCCAGTATGTTCTGAAAACAGTTAACTACCTACTGTACTTGTTAATTGAAATTAGAAATATTGTCAGTAAACATCTAATCTGATGCTTCTAAAACAGCCAGTGAGGAGGAAAGTGCAGAGTTTTTTCAAGTAATATGTGCCCATGATACCTGAGATTTTAGCAAGACCAAAGTTTGTGGATGGAGTGAGGAATTCAGGATGAAAATTACTGGTCTAACCAGCATTCTGCTTCTGTGTTCTCTGAAACAGTTGGATTCTTTTATTTTTTTAAAATCTATTCTTCAAGATAAGACAATGGAGGTCCATTTCAAATATATTTTGTTGGGAAAAGACACTCATGGTTTTGAGTCTAAAAACAAATTCTCTTACTTCCCTCACTACACAGGTCCATAATAAAACTCTTCCTCTCTAACTTCATAAACATCCTCCACTACCATCACAATCCTTACCACAGGGCAAGCATCAACTCAAAGTATTACTAGTTAACCACTTTTTGCCTTCTAACCTTTGATCTACAGAATAGCTTTTGGATATATAATAGGCATCCTCAGAGATTGACAGTGTCCAGAGTCTTTCCTAGGGCTAGAATGAAATATGGCTTGACAAGCAAAATATAACCAAAGACACTGAAATTGAGAACAGGCTGACAGTGACCAGAGGGGAGAGGGGAGAAGATAACAGGGTGAAGGGTTTACAGGAACAATTGTAAAGGGCACATGGACAATAACAAGGGAGGTAAAAACAGGGGAAGGAGGTAGGGTGGGATGGGGTGGTGAACAGGGGTGGGGGGAAAGGCAGAAAACTGTACATGAACAACAATATTTTTTTAAAAAGAAATATGGTTTGAATTTCAAGTTTCCTACATATTGTATATGACTAGGGGAAATGGGTTTTGTTACTAGCCTCATTGACTTTCATTCCTCAACCAAAATGATGAATGTTGAAGAGCTGTCCACCAACTAATATATACCCAAAGAAAGAAGACTCAGGTCTCGATCAAAGAAATCAATGACTCCTTAGACAAAGGTTATGGCTCTTTAGTAAGTAGTTTGGTTTCAAACAGATTGAATCTCCATACTTCCTAGGTAGACTAGATATCCTTGTACACTTCTGGAAAGAGGAACTTCTCACCTGCCATGCAAACAGTGTTTGATCCACTTTCTGCAAGTTTCTGGAACAGAAACTATCCTTTTTAGGAGCTGCTGCTGGTAGACAGTATAAATCTGGTAACAACATACCCACTGCTACAACTGTGTAATGGTTTAATCAATATAAACCCAAAAGCAGAGCTTCCGTACAGTTAGTTATACTTTTTGACCGAAAGACTGCTTCTATGATAATTCCACCATAACTTAATCCACCTATCAAAATTTCTATCTTTCTTTAGAATAGAATTGAATTGAGGTAATATGGCTGGAGAAGTGGCTGAAGAGCCTTCAGTAGAGCACATATTAAAATGATAGACAATTTCAGTGTCTTTGTTTTTTTTTCTGCTTGCTTGTTTGTTTTGTTGTTTAGCTTCCTGTTAAAGGTGAGATCATATGGTATTTGTCTTTCAGCACCTGGCCTATTTCACTCAGAATAATGCTTTCCAGTTCCAGCCACAGTGACCAGAGGGGAGAAGGAAGGGAAGTTAAGGGGAAAAAGGGGGAGGGATTTGGAGGAACAAATAGGAAGGACACAGGGACGAGAACTAAGGGGAGTGGAAATGGGAGGGAGGTGGGGAACAAGGGGCAGGGGAGACTGGGATGGGAAAAATAGACAAAAAACTATACTTGAAAAATAACTAAATAAAATTAATTTAAAAAATTTTAAAAAAGGATAGACAAGATAGATAGCATATATCCTTTTAAATGCAAGGCTGATGATTGAGATGATTGCCAAATGTCAGCACTAATCCAGAAAAAAAGGAAGCTATGAAACTGGTATTTACCTTGGGATAGCTGTTGGTTCATAGTAACCCTAGAAAGTAGTTTTAATGGGCCAAGTACAAGGGACAAAAGAGACAAATCCTAGGGCCTAGGCAAGGTTAAAAGTTTGATCAGGTGCACACCATCCCCCTCCTTCTCTGCTGAAAGTCAGCCCCCAAAGGATGTTAACAGATAAATGGGGGTAGAGAACCACCACCCAAAGGAAGATGGATAGGGACATGGGTTTGTTGAGTTTGGCTCTCGGTGTAAAATAGAAAAAAAAAAAGGGGGAAAAAATCCCTTTTCGACATTATAATTCTAAATCTGTAGTCAGGCAGGTCTGGGGCCAGAATTCTTACCTGTATAACCAAACACATCAAACCAGAAATTTAGCTTCAAGTAGTTCTGGATTAGCAATATTCCCAGGTGACTGGTAGGAGTAAATGCAACTCTCCTTTGGAAGAATTCACTTCAAATCCAGGTCTCAAAGAATCTCCAAAGAGAAAGTTTCTAAGAATGTGTGCTCACAAATAAATCTCATAACACATATAAGGGAAAATATGAAAGACAGGCTAAGACATATGGAGGATAAAATGAGAAAGACCAATGTGCATCTAATAGGAGTTTAAGGAGGAACTATTAAAGGCAATAAGAGAGAGAGAGAGAGAGAGAGAGAGAGATTATCTAACAGGTAATGATGGAGAATTTTTCAAAATTAGTGAAATACAAAAATCATCAGATTCAGGCCACATATAATTAGCATCCTAACTCTGTCTACTAAATTTAGTAGGCTAATGCTAACCCTTCATATCCCCACATCAGAATCCTGGATTGACCACACTCAGGGTACCCAGTCATGTCATCCTCAAGAGGAGCAAAAAATGATTAAAGGAGCTGCTCAAATATGCCTCAGGGTTTCTTTTCAGAATACCAGAACTTAAATTATGTATTGTCAAATTAGACCTTTTCTTCACTCTGAAGTTGTATCTGGTAGATGAGCTCTGTTAATTCTAACTCCTCGCTTAGACATTCTGCAGCCTCCAAAAGCAAAAACAGAAATAAAAGTATGCATTTTTCTGCAGTATACTGGTAAAACCATGCATTTAAGGTCCGGGTTCACCTAAATTTCAATTCTGATCCTGCTACTGTGCTTCACCAGCTACTTATAAAATGGTGGGGGAAGGTTTGAGAATCAAATAACTGAGATAACATACGAAATGCCAGCCAGATCATCATATAGAATAAATATTTATTCCCAAGGAACATGTATAAAGGACCCATGGACAAAGACAATGGGGGGAGGATTGAATGTGGGAGGCGGGGGTGGGTAGGGCAGGGGAGAGTAATGGGGGGAAATGGGGACAACAGTAATTAAACAAAAATTTTTATAAAAGAAGTTAAAAAAATTATTCCCAAGCCCTGGCTGGTGTAGCTCAGTGGATTGAGCACGGGCCTGTGAACCAGACAATCGCGGTTCGATTCCCAGTCAGGGCACATTCCTGGGTTGCAGACCGGTTCCCTGCAGGCCAGTTCCCAGCAGGGGATGCACAAAAGGCAACCATACATTGATGTTTCTCTCCCTCTCTCCTTCCCTTTCCCTCTAAAGATAAATAAATAAAAAATATTAAAAAAAAATTATTCCCCTTTCATTTCCCCATCCCTCTTTTTAGGTCATGACTTTCAGACTTTTCCCCAAGACTGAGGCCAGATTCATGGTTAGTCTTTAAACAAGTTATCTACTCTTGACAAAATAGAAAATTTGGCCCTGGCTGGTGTGGCTCAGTGGATTGAGTGCCACTTGCGAACCAAATGGTCACCGGTTTGATTCCTGGTCAGGGCACATGCCTGAGTTGAAGGCCAGGTCCCCAACTGGGGACATGTGAGGGGCAACCACACATCGATGTTTCTCTCCCTCTTTCTCTTTCCCTTCCCCTCTCTCTAAAAAATAAATAAACAAAATCTTTTTTTTTTAAGTTGCTGGCCAGGCTGCATTCTCATATGAAGCTAAGGGTCTTTTTCCTAGTCCATTCAGGTTGTTGAGAGAATTCAGTTGCCTGTAGCCATAGGACTAAGGTATCTATTTCCTTACTATCAACAGGGGTCCATTCTCAGTTCTTAGAGGCTACATTCCACACTTCATAGTAGAAGTTAGCTTTCTTTCAGGCAAGCCAGAATGCAATTCTCTGACTTCCTCTTCCCTACCAGCCAGAGAAAACTGCTATTAAAGGGCTCATGTGACTAGGTCAGATCTGCCAGATAATCTCCCTATCTTAAAGTCAACTGAGTTGGGACATTAATTACAATGGCAAAATCTCTTCACAGCAGTACCAAGATTCATGGCTGAACTGAGTAACTAGAAGAAAGTGAGTACACTAGGGGCTAGAAAATCTTGGGGTCTATCTGGAAATTCTGCCTCCAATAACCCACAATGTTGAAATGTACCCACTTAAAGAATACCATAAAAAATGGCCCTGGCCAAGTGGCGCAGTTGGTTGGAGTGTCACCCTGTTTACCAAAAGGCTATGGGTTCCATTTCCTGTCAGGGCACATACCTAGGTTGTGGGTTCAATCCTCAGTCAGGGCAAGTACAGGAGGCAACCGATGTTTCTCTCTCACATTAATGTTTCACTTTCTTCCTTCCTCTCTTTCTAAAATAAACAAACAGATCCTTGGATGAAAAATTCTTTTAATCAAAAGATAACATAAAAATTTTTAAATAGTGAATTGCTTTAGTTTTTTTGTTGTTGTAATATTTAGACACTTCACTCATTAACACAGTTCAATTGGACAAGCTACTAAAACTAGTTTTCTCTAGGGAGATAACAAAAAAATAAAATAAAATTGCCCTGGCTGGTGTGGCTCAGTGGCTTGAGTGCCGGCTTGTGAAGCAAAGGGTCATCGGTTCAATTCCCAGTCAGGGTACATGCCTGCGTTGTAGGCCAGGTCCCCAGTAGGGGGCACAGGAGAGGCAACCATACATTGATGTTTCCCTCTCTCTACCCCTCTCTTCCTCTATCTCTAAAAATAAATAAAAATATATTTTTTAAAAATATTTTCTTTATTTATTTTTTGAGAGAGGGGAAGGAAAGGAGAAAGAGTGGGAGAGAAACATCAATGTGTGGTTGCCTCTCATGCGTCCCCTGCTGGGAACTGGCCTGCAACCCAGGCATGTGCCCTGACTGGGAATCGAACTGCGATACTCTGGTTCACAGGCCCGCGCTCAATCCACTGAGCTACGCCAGCCAGGGCTAAATAAAAATATTTTTAAAAATAAAATAAAAGTGTGACCTCGGGCTTGAAGGTAACCGAAGTTTTACCACCTTGAAGCTGCCTTTTGGAATACTGATTTTAAGCCTGTTACTGAGAAACAAAAGACTCAGAAAGAACTTTGCCCCCACCCCACCCCATTCCTGCCCAAGAGGTTCAGAGGGAAAATTCTGCTTCAGGAAGGAGATCCTAGGATGCTGTCTTTGCCTCATTTGAATTAATTATGTTATACGGGAAGGCTTCAGGCAGGGGCCTATTAGCTAGTTACCCACTATGTCCCCTTGTTTCTGACTTGCCAAGCAAGGATTTGCCTGCCATGTTTGTTCAGTTCTTCCTCAACTACCTGTAAATTGCCCAATCTCACTGTTGAAATCTAAGACCCTATTATGCCCCCTTTTCTTCTTTGTCCAAAATGTCATATACCTAATGTTGCTTTCACTGCCTTTGGAATTTTCATGCATATGTGAATTCCCCATGTGCATGTATTATAACAAAATTTTATTTTCTTTTGTTAATCTGTCTCTGTTAGTTTGATTTCTAGCCCAACTAGAACTTAGAAGGTGGGAGGAAAAAGTATTCCTTTTTTTTAGCCCCCACAGGCTCAAACACTGACCACTAAATGCCAGCTGTGAAACTCTAGGCAAGTAACTGAACTCTTCTAAACCTTAGTTCCCCTACTTATAATGGGGAATAATTGTATTATTTTCCTCATATAGTATGAGTAGTAAGTGAAATAATATATGCAAAGTACTTAATACAATGTCTAGCACTAATTCAATGATAGCAATTATGTTACCATTTGATGATGTAAAAGATGTAAAACTATCTCAGAAAGTATAAAGAGCTCTTTTAATGTAACATGTCACCAGGAGCACATAGAGAACATATCACTAGACAGGTACCCTATGCACAGGTGGACAGGTTTAGGGTATACATGTTTATCACATATATATTTATTGTACCATCTTAATTGTGCACTTGAAATTCCCATTTATCTTTCTCTCTAAACACATTCAGTATAAACATATCAGTATATGTTCATGTTCCCAAAATAACTGATAACCAGCTTTAAACAGATTAAAGGTTTTATATGGACTTAGTAGCCAGAATTATAACTAGTGGATAGAACTTACAGAAATGCAGATTTAGGCTAAATACAATGAAGAACTCCGTTAGTACGTATTTATGAAAAAAATGACTCGGTAAGTAGTAAGCTCCATACATCTGAGTGACCACTTAGGGAGTTTGTAAAAGAAATTCATGCATATGATATGCATCCCAGATATGAGGCTGGGACTACTAAGTTTTTTCTTTTTTTGACTACAAAATATCTTTTATTTTTAACTTAACTTGTCAAATGGGCAGATACAAAGTATGGCAAATTTGATTAACAGAACAAAATAATGTTATTCAAATTGAATAATTTATTGCTGATCTGAGGCTTGCCTTGTTTTACACTTAAGTAGGATTTACAGTTTCCTCAAACAGCACATATAAATATTTAAAAGAATTAATAGTGAGTTATTCAATAAGTCAATCATCTTTTTAAATTTTTGTATTTATTTTTATCCTCTCATCTCTTTCCCTAGGCAGCCATTCCGTTAAGTATACATTTGTTTTTATTCATATGTGCTCCACATTCTGTGTATTATGCATATATTTTTAAGTACGTTTTATTGATTATGTTATTACAGTTGTCCCAATTTTTTTCTCCCCTTTGTCGCACCTCTGCCCTGGACCCCCCAACCCTCCAGCATTCCCCCCACCTTAGTTCATGTCCATGAGTCATACCTACAAGTTCTTTGGCTTCTGTTTCCTATATGATTCTTAACCTCCCCCTGTCTATTTTCTACCTACCACCTATGCTACTTATTCCTTGTATCTTTTTCTCCATCCTTCCCCTCCCCTTCCCCACTGATAACCCTCAATGTGATCTCCATTTCTCTGATTCTGCTCCTGTTCTGCTTGTTTGCTTAGTTTTTGCTTTTGTTTTTTAGGCTCAGTTGTTGATAGTTATGAGTTTGTGGTCATTTTACTATTCATAGTTTTTTATCTTCTTCTATTCCTTAGGTAAGTCCCTTTAACATTTCATATAAAAAGGGCTTGGTGATAATGAACTCCTTGAACTTGACCTTATCTGGAAAGCACTTCATCTTCCCTTTCATTCTAAATGAAAGCTGTGCTGGATAGAGTACCCCAGTTGATTAGAGCATAGTCCCAGTATGGCGAGGTTGTTGGTTCAATCCCCAGTCAGGGAACATACAAGAATCAACTAGTGAATGCATGGATAGATGGAACAACAAATTGCTCTCTCTCTCTCTCTCTCATCAATAACTTTTTTAAAACAGAAGCAAACCACTAATAGTATACTTTGTTTTCAGATATTCCACATTAGTCCATCATTTCACAGTTGCTTTGGAAAACATCATTACCATTCTCTGTGTTAGGCCTACAGTACAGAAAATGACTTTTTACTTGGTAGATTAATATGAACACTGCAAGATTCACTTGGTGGGTATATTTTCCAAGTTCAGCTTCTTAGTGGCACTTATTAAACTGTTGCAGAAGCTAAAGTGTGTTCCAGAAGCTAAGAAGCTAAGCTAAGTCCCAGAAGTTAAGCAATAAACCCAGGACTCATAGTCATGCACTATATTGGGAGCCAATCTCAGATCTTAAATGCATATAAGTCTACCTTGTATATGATTGGTTATATATTTCCTTTTACTATTTTCCCATTCTTTACAAAGAAATACATATTCACTGTATTCAATCATTATATAAAGGAACAAATAAGGCACAAATCTCTTTCTATTATTTTTTAAAAGATTTTACTCATTTATTTTTAGAGAGAAGGAGAGGAAGGGAGAGAGAGAGAGAAAGAGAGAGAAACATCAGTTGGTTGCCTCTTGCATGCCCCCAACTGGGGACCTCGTCTGCAACCAAGACATGTGCCCTGGCCTGGAATCAAACTGGTGACCTTGCAGTTCACAGGCCACCACCCAATCCACTGAGCCACACCAGCCAGGGCCTCTTGCTATTATTTTAATCAGCAACCAAAGACAATCACCATCAATGATTTGTAAACATTCTTCCAGAATTTTCTATGCTTATATACACATATAGATATGTAGGTAAATAATTTTACATAAAGTGGAATTATTCGACATGCAGTATTTTATAACTGTTTTCATTTAACATGTCATGAGCTCTTGTCATGTCAATGAATACAGAAGCTGAACTCTTAATAACTTGTGGTTAGCAAATTATTCCTGCCTGCTAGTAACTCTTTCTTTTAAAAACATCCATTACAAAACTTCATTTGGTTCTAGTAAGGAAGACAATCACAGTAGTATCTCCCCACATGGTTTGTGGCAGGAAATCAGCTGATCCAGGCCTGACAAATGGGAGTTCTCTATGCTCTTAGCTGGAGGGATTTCCAAAGACTAATTAACATCATCCCTGAGATGCAATATATAAACACTGAAAGTCTCATGTCCTTTGGACTGAGATTTGTTAAGATATTATAAACTGAAGTTGCTTATAGTTTTTGCTGCGTACAAGAAGGAAGCAGCAAAGTACAAAAAGAAACAGAGATAAGCAAAGAGGAGAGGTGAACAAGAACTGAGAGTATTAACATATCTTGGACCCTGGATTAAGCACTGAACTGTATAGTCGGTGCTGCTATATGGCAACATATGCTTTCTTAAAAATCACTGCACTATGCAAAGTTGCTCAATAAAACCCACTGGGTTTATGGGGAAAATGGGGATAAGAGTACAACATTTTAAAACTTTGTAAGTGACAGATACACAAAAACACACAAATCTAATAAAAGTGGTAGCAGAGTTTTACACATGTTAAATGGTTAAGAAATACATAAATACTATAATAGATATAGCACTTCATTTTCAAAAAGACCTGAAATTTGCTTGTGGAAACAGGCACCAAAAGGATTGCTGCTTGTGAGTTGTTGCAAAGTGATGGAAGGTGGGTTATCTGAAATCTGGGGGAAAGTTGTAACACTAGATGTGGATGGGTGTGAGTCAAAACACACCCAATGAACTGAGGTAGATAGGAGATGTTTGCGGTGTGTATGTGTGCATATTTTGTGTATTCCTAAATGACTTAATTCAGCTGGACATAGTTTTCTACTTTCACCTAGTGTATCTAGCTCACAAAATTGCACATAAGCAAATGCAAAATTCACCTTATGCTCATACTGCTCTCTAACATACTATGGTAATCACAAAGGGATAAGCAAGAGTGATAGCAGTTTGTACTTGGTTATGTGAGTGAATAAATTATCTTTTCTTGTTTAAGATAATTTCAGTTACCTTTCTTCCAGAGTCCTGAACAGTAATGCATGGTTACTTAATATTCCATCATACAACAGTAACATTTAATATTGCAGGGTGGCTTTTCTGTGTCTCTTAATACATTTGTAAACTATCATTCTCTAACTCTCAGTTCTTGTGTGCTCAGAAATTGAAATTTAATATTAACATAAACCCTCATTAACAAGGTGAGGTATATTTGAAAAATACATAAAGATTCCAAAGCCAAATAGAAAAGATTTTTTAATTTTTATTTTTGCCATTATTATCTGTAACACAACTGACCTTTCAGATAATTGATGGCTGATGATTTTTTTATAGAATTTTATCTTGGCCCTGACAGTTTGGCCAGTTTCAAAATGTTTCTTGTGTACTTCAAAATCTATAAAAACTCTTAACAGATTTCAATATTAAATCTTTTCATGTCAGTACTGTATCTCAAATCACCTAACCCTATACATAAAAAGCCTACATGCATTACAGTGTTGTCACTAATGTTGAGTGATTACCCTTGGATTGGAGCAAAAGGGCCCCAAGGATACTGCCAGTTTATATTCTTGTCAATAGGAGAAAGCAAGTACCCCATAAAGTTGTTCAATACTCTAGTTTTTGGAACTCCTAAGTAGAGTTTATACTATGCAGATAAGGAAGTATAACAAGTTTCCTTAAATCCACCTCAGTCTTGGACCTTTGTAGTTTTTAAAGTCATTGTGAACAAGCCCTGATTATGTGGTTCAGTTGGTTGGGCATAGCCCAAAAAAGCAAAAGGTCACCGGTTCCATTCCCAGTTAGGGCACATCCCTGGTTGCAGGAGGCAAGTGATCAGGCAATATTTTTCTCCCTCTCTTTCTCTCTCTTTTCCTCTCTAAAAATAAGTAAATAAACTATTTTTTTCAAAAAAAAAAACCAAAAACCAAAAACAGCCCTGGCTGGTGTGGCTCAGTGGATTGAGTACCAGCCTGCAAACCAAAAAAAAAAAAAGGGTGGCCCCAGCTGGTATGGCTCAGTGGATTGAGTGAATTAACTGCCTGTGAACTAAACTGTCACTGGTTTGACCCCCAGTCTAGGGCACATGCCTGGGTTGCAGGCCAGGTCCCCAGTCGGGGAGTGATAGAGGAAAATACACATGGATGTTTCTCTCCCCCTCTTTCTCCCTCCCTTCCCCTCTCTCTAAAAATAAATAAATAAAATCTTTTTAAAAAGTCACTGTGAACGAGCCAGGTGGGAAGAGCCTTTATCTTCATCTTTATCTGTAAATATGATTCTGTGTTAAAACTGATTAAAATAATCAGTACTTTCAGGTCTGGGGTACCCTAGAAAATAATGTCCTATGGATCAAGGGTTGACAAATTTTTCTGTAAAGAGCTTGAGTGTAATTATTTTAGGTTTCGTGGGACATACATAAACAAATAGGCCTGGCTGTGTCCGAATAAAACTTTATTTAGCAAAAAAGACAGCAAGACAGATTTGTCCAGTGTACAATAATTTGCCAACTCCTGCTTTGGACCAATAGTTTTCATCTTCTACTTTTTATGGTTGTTCTAATACAGTTGTCCCAATATTTCCTCCTTTGCCCTCCTCTGCCTAGCTCACCCCTCTGCTCCCACAGTCAATCCCCACACCATTGTTGTCCACATCCTCCTACCTTTTGCAACAGCATGGATAAAAGTGGAGAGTATTATGCTAAGTGAAATAAGCCACTCAATGAAAGACAAAGACCATATGATCTCACTTACAAGAGGAATCCAATGAACAAAATAAACTAACAATGCCCTGGCTAGTGTAGCTCAGTGGATTGAGCACGGGCCTGCAGACCAAAGGATCGAAGTTCGATTCCCAGTCAGAGCACATGCCTGGGTTGCAGGCCAGTTCCCAGCAGGGAATGCATGAGAGGCAACCATACATTGATATTTCTCTCCCTCTCTCCTTCCTTTCCCCTCTAAAAGTAAATAAATAAAATCTTTTTAAAAAAACTAATAAAAAAAAGTAACAAATGAAACAGAACCAGAGACATGGAATCATTTTCTATTTTTTTTAATAAAACCGTGGGGACAGTCTCTGGAGGCTTAGATGGCCAAACAGGCAGGGAACTGAACGATCCCTGCTTCAACTAGAGAAGTTTTTATTTTTATGATATATGGACTGTGCATGAAATAGGTTTGATTAAAGGGTTCCATACCTAATGAGAAGAAAAGCTTCCAAACCACTGCCTTGTACTAAACCTAAAACCTGCTGCTTTAAAACTCAAGCACAGACATTTCAGGCAAAACAAATACATCTTTTCATATCTTTTCACATCTTTAAAAAGGATGATAGTTATATAATGTTCTTAACCAATGCTACCCCAATAAATTTAATTTTTTAAAAAAGTTGTTAAGTGATACACATGTTTTAATGTTCCCAGAAAAATTTGCTTTCTTGTACCATTGATCAAAGCATTTAAATAGACAACTTTAATAACTCTAAAAATGTTATCATTTTATCATTCCTATTCTGTTTTGACTTTTTCTAAGTATAATGTTTAAGGTACCTTAAATGGTCCAAGAGAGGTGGTATGGTATAGTGAAAAAAGCACCAAATTAGGAATCTGTGTTTGTCTTCATTGCTAGATTGAGAGCTCCTGAAGACAGGAACTAAGTTTTCTTCTTCATGGTTGAATTGTCCTCAGCACCTAGAATAGTACACGATAACAAAGTCTAAATTTTAAGGCAAACAAATTTACTATTAAATAACTAGCAACAAAATAAATTCAGGTAGTTTATTTACTTATATTTTTCCATAATTCTTAAGGAAAAAATCATCTTTCTTGGTGAGCAACAAAATAAAAAGTCAATACTTTGAAATATTTTTGTCCCTAAGAAATTAACATGTTTAAAACACATAAAAACTAACAATTACTGGATCGTGACAAAAGTCATATACTAACAATATTCTATAAACCCCTTGTCAGCAATTCTGAAATCCAAAAAGCTCTGGAAACCAAAAATTTTTATTTTGTATTTTTAGTAACTTATTTGATAGTCAACTTGATCTAACCTAAATTTATTTGCCAGTAGTATCTGACGTAAATTGAACGAGGCTGTTTACTGGTATTTATTTACCTTGTATGAATAATCACATGGTTTGCTGCAAGAAATATTACCATATTTAAATATGCAGTGTTTTCCCTTAACTGGCTGGAGTGTTACAGTATACAGACAGCACGTGGCATTTGGTTTCACACAAGTCTGCTAGACAACACTAGGTATTTTCCTGCTTGCGTTACAAGGAAGAATCTAGAGTCCTATTCCAATCTTTCTGAGGCCATGCTCCTGGTCCCAATCCAATCTTTTCTGCTGCCATCTTGAGCAATTGTTGAGGCTGTGCAAACTGTTCAGAGAGCCTTTCTGTCATGTCAATGGGAAAAATAAACATACTTCACAATGATATGGAAAGTTCATGTTATCACTTTGTCAGTGATCCATTGTTTAAGAAAGAGCATCTTAGTCTTTTATTAAGTACCTGTTTTCATCACTGGACATTCGGTACCGAAGGATCGTAATTTCGCTAATTGGTTTTAGCCTTGCAAGGGTATCTATCTGCTCAGCATATAGTATTTACCATTTGAATGACGCACATCTTGGCCAGGATGTAAGAATTTCTCTTACATTAAGTGTGGGCAGCAACAGATACTTGTAGAGAAAAAAAATACCCGGAGGCCTTAATAGGCTCAGCTCCAGCAATAAATCCCGTATTACTCCATGGAACTGGCACACTCTCCACGCATCTTTCATGGACCCCACCCTGTGGCCTGCAGAGCCATATCTAGGGATCTCAATTAAAGATCTTCTGGTAAATAGGGCGCGCTATTCCTGTAACACTAGAGGTAGTGGACCTGCCTATGCCCTAGTGTGGTCTATTCCGGGCTTGGATAAATTAGGCAAGAAGATGTGAATGCAAACCACGATGCCAATGTTTCCCGAGAGCATTTCTTAAGAAAAAAAAAAGCAGACTCGAAAATGCCTCTCAGGAACAGCACAGGTAGTGGGTAAGACGCTCTACCAGACCCCCACCTACGTCCGGCACGATCCCCGGGCCGGGCACCGGGCAGCTCCAACGCAGGTTCTAAACTCCTCCCTTCTGGGGCTCATCCCGACCCTTACCGGCTACTTCCGGCCCTCGTGAACGCCCTCAACGCGCTTGCGCTGTTTTGATTGGCTTCTCAGGCCGAAGAAATCCGAGCTTTACCTCTCTGGGACCGCCCCCGCCTGCCCTTCGCCCCGCCCGCTCTTTAGCGCCCCCGCCCGAAATCTCGCGAGGGTAGGTGCGCGTCAGTATTTTACGAGCAACTCCTCTTGCAGCTGCTGTAATTGCTGCTGCGGGAGAAAGTGGACTGTCTCTAGTCCGCGAGCCCGCCCTGCCCAGCTGAGGAGAGCCACCGCCTCTTTTCTTGTTCCTCACTTACACCTATTGCCGGGAGCGGCGACGGCTACAGTCCCTGGGCTCAGCGCTGTCTCATCTCCTCAGACGGCTGCTTTGCCGGTCATTCCCGCAGCCGGGCAGCTGACGGCTCCCCTCTGGTCCTAACCGGCTCCTCTCTGCACAGCGTCCGTTCCCTCCTCATCCTCGCGCGGGACCACCTCCCCACAGTCTCGCCAGGGTGGAGGACGAGGAGCAGGAGACGAGAGTCACCCTCTCAGGCGACGTCGGCCCCCTCGTCCGCGGGTGTGTCCTATAAATGGCGTCGGAAAGCGACACGGAGGAATTCTTTGATGCCCCCGAAGATGTGCACCTAGGAAGCGGCTACCCTGCAGGGTAAGTAGCTATGGCCCAGAAGCCGGGCGCCCTGACTCCCCGGCTTCCCCCGTGCCTTCCTCTTCCACCCCTCGCAGGTCCCGCTGTGTCCGCCGCCGCTGCTCCTCAGCCTCGGGGACTTCAGAGTGAGTCGCGGAATCGGGGATCGCCCACCTCGGGTAAACCTCTTCTTTTCCTGGCGAAAGGCCCTTGGGGATCTCTCGGGGCTCTCTCGGAATCCCTTTCTCATCTTGCCCAGCTTTCTGCGAGGTGGGACAGCTGACGTGCCTTCGATTCGGCGGTTTGTTTGTGGGGTTCAGCGCTTACCTTTGAAACATCCGTTTTGGCCTTGGGGACCATAGATTAAAGGAGCAGTAACAGGAGAAATTGCATTTCCCAGTTTTTCTTTCTTTTGCCGCTAACTTACCTCTTCATTTTAGAGGTAGCTGTAACTCTCCCGATTTTCCGTCGTTTTCCTTGCACAGAAATAAAAGGAGCGGCGGAAAGGGTTAGGTGTTTACTTAGGAAAGTCCTCTGTCTGATGTACTTTAGATCCAACAGTGTTTCATTAAATTACCATCTTACCGTGAGGCAAAGGAAATCGAAGGTCCTTTACCAATAGGGAGAATGCCGTTTTTGAAGGTATCCGCACATAAATGTACACAACCGACTACAGAGATAGAAACAAGTGCTGAGTAATCTGGTGGTTGGAAGGAGAGCCACAGCTTTGTGCTCTTTATCTAATTCTGCAAGATGTTTTAGTAGTGATTAATATGGGAGATTCTGAGTAGGAAGTACAGTAGTTGGACTGCTTCCCTTGCCTGAGACTTCTATTTACCCACTCCTCCACTATTCAAAGTTGGAATCATGTTTATAGCAATTTTGCCGAACTCTTCTACAGACTTATGTGGGGCTAGAGGCAGTAAAATGTATTTTTATGTTTTGAGAACTTGAGAATTGTTAAAATTTGTATGTTAGTGTAAGGCACTAATATGGTTTCAGTAGCCAATTACCATTAATTTTCAGACGTACCACTTGGAAGAAAGACCTTGTTTGATGCAAATAAAGTTACCTGTACATTCTAGAAGTCGTTCTAAAACCTAGTATATATTACCAAAAAATTACAGCAACAAAGTCAAAGAAATGTACATTATATTACAAAAATTAACAGCAACAAAATCAAAGAAATTTATGTAGATAAATCACTGATGTGTGTGTTTCCACCAACCTTTTTCATATTACTATTAGGGGATTTTAGGGTGGCAGTGGCCAATCAGGAGATTGCACCAAATCTCCCTTGAACTCAGTACCTGAAACAAGTTCATAGATAGGTGGTATGGGATAGAAAATCCATTTGGATTTCCAAATACATTGAATCTCTTTGAAATTAAAATTTATTTTGGTTGTTTCCCCTCAAAGTAATGAACCGTCAGTTCAGCTTGAGAGACCTGATAAAGTAATAAAGGATTAGCAAAGGTAATCCTTTATTACTTTTGTGTGTGTGTGTATGTGGAGGGGGTAGGGAAATCAAAATTGATGTATGGGATTGTAATCAATTTAGATCTATGTGAATAGCTTTCTTTTTAAAAAATGTTTTATTTATTCATTTTTAGAGAGAGGGAAAGGGAGAGAGAAAGAGAGGAAGAGAAACGTCAATGTGTGATTGCCTCCCACTTGCCCCACCCTGGGGACCTGGCCCACAACCCAGGCATGTGCCCCGACTGGAAATCAAATAGGTGACCCTTTGCTTTGAAGTCCTGTGCTCAATCCACTGAGCCACACCAGCCAGGGTGAATAGTGTTCTTTTTTTAACGAATAAAACAAATTTAATTTTGAAGGACAGTCATATCAGGACCTGTGTAAACTGTCAAGCCCAGCACCAAGCATGGAGAAAGAACTCAAATATTCATTCCCTTCTCCTTCCTTTCTTGGAATTAGCAAAATTAACTTCATACAGTGCTTACTTTGGGAGGAAGTGTGCAGAACTCAAAGCTATTTAACTTATCTACACCAAGTGAGTCATTTTGATATAATTGATAGAGTCATTTCTTCCCTCATGGCATAATATAGCTTCTCAAGCTCTTTGATCCCTTGATGCTACTAGGGAAAAGTAAAAAAATAAATTTTCCTCAGACCTAGTATTCTCATTTTAACTCTAACCTGCCCAAATGTTTAGCTTGTTTAGCCCCGTGGATAAAACTACTGTGTCAATCTAAATTGCGAGGCTTCATCCTATAATAGTCAGGGGATTTGGAAGTGAATTAGCCTCACCTGGAGAACTGAATCTGAAAAGAACTAGCTGTACTGGGAAGACAGCAAAAGGTTGGCGTAATTAACATATCCTCTATCTTTTGTGACAAGTTTTGTCGTTTGCATAAGGTACTGTGAGGAGACTTGGCTGGGTAACTAACAACCTAGAAATGCAGTGAGAAGTCTTGATTTGTGGAAACAGATGGTGTCACTAGATATCTGGCCATCAGAAATATCTTCTGTCCTTTAATGTGAACTAGAGTAGCAAACCATTCAAACTCGTAAGAGATTATCAGACTGAGTTTGGGTACTTTAAAAAATGTTTCTTGCTAATGTATGTTCTAGAATACACAGATCACTTCACCAAATTTGTAGTAAACTAAGTAGGCAGTTAAGATTACCTCATTTTTGTTCATCAGCAGAATCCAAATGCACAATCCATTTCCTAATATTGATTTCTTCTATTTCCCCTCCAATGATGTCTTCAGTTTTATTCTACTCTTTGAAAGCAAATTTAATAAGTTAAAACTCATCCCATTTTTTATAGGAAGACTTTTGACTCCAATGCAGGCTACTTTTCCACAGTGGCAGATCATGTCCACTTGACCAGCTTTGCAATGTGTACCACATTTATAACACTTTATTTTGATAATATTTTATATCAGGTTTCCTTATTCTTATCTGTCTTTATGTATTAGGACCCTTAGGATCGAAGGGATTAAGTGATAGCTGGGATTTGAAACCAATTCTTTAGACTCCTACTTTAAGAGTTTTTGCAGTGCATCATAGCAAACCTATGCTCTGTATGTAGAAGGTATCCTCTTCCAAGAGATCTGGAGTAAAATGCTTTAGGACCAACTTCCTGAATTGAACTGATGCATCTATTTAAAACCAGCAGCCCAAACTTTTCAGTTTTCTTGGCTAGAAGTTCTCACTTTCTCTTTCAGGAATGTGTGTTTTGTTTCAGTCAGATAGGAATTTTATAAGATCATAGCGTGCTACAGTTAGAAGGGACTTCTAGTTAAACTCCTTCACATAAAATGTGAAAACCAAAGTCTAGAGAGGGGGAAAGTGACTTGTCCAAGGTACCACAGGAAATCAGTAGCAGAGTTAGGACTAGAATCCCAGATCAGTATCGCAGTGTAGCGTTTATTTCTGCTACCATGCTGTCTTTTGATGAAGCAGGAAGGGGAGGAGGAAGTGTGCTATAGTAGAAAAAGGCCCTGGACTAGATGAGTCATTTCATTTCCTCATCTTTAAATTGAGGAGATTCTGAGAACCCTTCCAACTCTAAAAGTCTCATTGTATGGAGGTTTAATAGTATGCTTTTATTGATAAGCTTTTGTTCTTGGGAAATTTTTCCATGATTTTTTTTTTTTTAGTTGAACAGACTTGATGGTATTGGTACATGATTCAAGACCCATAGATTTCAAATTAAATATTTACTGGGTAAATTATATATGAGATGAATGTTCCTGCTAGTTTGTGGATTATACATATGCATGTTAAAGGCTGGCACTGAGAATATGTTACAAAATAAATGAGAAATTTTTAGCATTCTTTATTTTTAAAAAAGTTTCATGGCAACCAAAATATTGTTGAGGTGTTGGAAGGAAGAATAGAGTGCTAACTTTTTAAAGTAGGAAGGAGCCAGAGATCACTTAGCTCAGCCCTCCCATTTAACTGAAAGCAATCTAGGCTCAGAGAAGGGAAGTAACACATTGCTGATTAGTGGCAGACTGGGAACTAGAGCCCCAGTCTCCTGATCACTCATTTATTCCATGCAGCTTTGTCTGTGGAAGGAGGGAAAGTATTGCTGGGTATCCCTGCCCCTGGCACTTACCCTCTTAGCAGGCCTCTTAAGGTGGTCTACTCTCATGGACAGTGATTGTTTTTTCATGCCTTGCTGTCAGAGGACACTGACTGTTTAAAGATTATAAATTTTCTCCAGGTCAGGATGAGCAAAGATTGCAGGAGAGTTGATCTAAGAACAGTCGTGGTTATTTATTTTATTTTTAGCAGTGTAGTTAGTGTCAACTGCAGTCTATCTTTGTAGATTGCAATAATGGCAAAATCTTGATTTTTAAGCCATGAGTTCCGAGGTCAAACTGTCCTGAAGAATTCATCCTAAAAAAAAAAAAATTAAAAAAAGAAAGAAAGAAAAGCTGCCTTTGTTGAAAACTTAACTTCTCACTTAGGCATCAGAAACATTTCTGCCTGAATTGAAAATTGATGCAGGTTTCAATGAAAATATTTGTGTGATAAGGGTTATTTGTGGAAAGATTCCTTAAAAAATGGCTGTTCATGGCTTGGCATTTAATCATAGATTATATTTGATTTCTGTTTGCTTTGTGGGTTGATAGGAATATATTTGTAAATGCTGTTTTATCACACCCATGTAACATCATATTTATTGAAGTAGGGGGGAACCTACGTATTAATTAGTAAATTTAAGTTATAAATTCAGTGGCCTCGAAATGTCAATTGGTGACTTACAGAGGTAGGTCAGTGGCAGTAGTATGGCAATTTGGGAGCTCACTTTGTATCTGTACAAACTCATAAACTGAAAAAATTATTCTGTTCTTGTGATAATCTATTGCATAAACTGGGGTAACAAACTTTGATTTAAACATTAAAAACCTAGGTAGCTATAGGATGTTAATAGTTCAGTGGTGGTCCTGCAGAAGAAAAAATAATTTCCAGTTGTTGGTATTTGACACTTAGTTTGTAAAGTGTACATTACACAGCAATCCATGTGTTCTTTTCAATTCACTGTTTAACTTTGACAAAGTCAGGTGGATTTGCCAAGGAAGCCCGTTGATGAGGCTGTTTGTTTCCTCATACTCTGCCTGCAAGTCTATTAATTACTTCCTGGGTTAGTATGGGTGAAGGAAGGGGGTGATGATGAGGGTGGTAGTGATGGATGGAGGTGGAGGTGGTGAAGGTAGCCCTACAGACTGTATTGAGAATGGGTTATAAGGCTGCTCCCTGGGACATAGATAACTGAGATAGAACAAATCGCACCACTTGGTATTATTTTAAATATGTACCTACATAGTGTGAATTAAATCTGTTATTTTACATTTTACTTTCATTCTTCAACACTGTGCTACAGAAAGTATTTTTAAAGTATTTTCTTTTGCTATGTGAAGAATCTCCTTCTCATTTTCTAAATAATAAAGGCTGGTTTTTCAAAAATAAATAAACCAATAGCCCTTTCTGTAAGAGATGAATAATGGCCCAAAGAAATACTTCAAAGAAAATTTAAAGTAATAAAAAATTGTTGGTGCTTTATAATGGTCTTCTGATATTTAACTTGAATTGATCATTAACATTCCTGTTTTCTACTCAGAACTAAGCTATTTACTACCAACTTTCCTAAGGTCCGTTCCTCTCTCTAACTGTTGGATGTTATTCTGCTGACCAGCTAAACCTTTAATTGGGTGCTTTCCTTACTTTTCAGAGCAGAGCCCTATTTATTCTCTTATTTCAGACTGAGCAGTCTTTGTGTTAGTCTGTCATCTCATGATTCAAAATTGAGGAGAAAGCACATAAGACATAATGTGGGTCTCAGGCTTGATGGCAACCCCAGTGTTTTTCCCCAGTCAGTATACAAATTTATCTTGGTTACTATAGCAACCAGCCTATCAGTTATTCTTCTAGCTCTTTAGCCTTCTCTCAGATATTAGGATTACCATATAATCAGGTTCTGCTAAAGCTCTTCAGGTCTTAGAATTTTATTACCAGCTGCAGCTGTTTGGCAGTTTACTGTTTGGCATTCCATCAGGGTCCATTGGTTTCTGGTCCTCGAAATCTTCCTGTCTCCAAACATTTTAAAACATACAGACTAACAAGGACACATTTAGGCAACACCTTTCTTATACTAATTTTCTCAGTTCCACTGTTACTCATTGTCTTGAAGATTGAATGCATTGCATCACTGGCTTTCAATGTCTGACCCTCTGTAATATCTAGAATAAATTTAAAGATTAAGAGTAACCATTTAAGAAATGTCTTTGCAGATGTGATTTAGATTCTGCATCATCACCTGACGTGACTTAAAAGCACCTCGATTCATCAGCAACCACCAAATAAATAATCGGGCTTCTAACAAAAATGATTTCTGTAGGTTGTAGAAAAAATGTTTGTCCTTATAGATTAATTCATTCTCATTTGGGAAAACTGGTTAGAAATTTAATAAGAAAGTTTTGCAGCCTTTAAATAAACAGGAAAAGAAAATAGACTGAATAGTTATATAGATCTTTATTGTGTCTTTCTGTTTCCTTAACAAATACATCTTTTTATCTCTTAAAAACTTGAGAACTCATATAATTAAAAGTTTTAAATTATAAATGTTTAGTTGTCTTGCTAAAAAAGGCTGTTGAAGAAATAGAGTATATTAGTTTATATATTAGTGTTTGTGTTAGTGTTTCTTTTAAGTGCTCATGCTTATTGATTTTCTGTGGTGTAGTAATACTTGTAAATATGCACAGTTAATCTTTTCAGTTAACTAAATTGGAGGTGGTTAATCTGTTAGTGATTGAGCCGATATTGGTATCTATTTTTGTACATAACACTAAGTAATATATTTTTTTAAATCAGTAAATTTCACTCTTAAGACATCATGTATGCTTTTCCAAAAATGCTCATCTTTCCAAATTAGAAGATTATGTAGTAAATTGTAACTTTGTAAAATGATTAAATTAAATCTTCCTGGCTTGAATTTGTATTGAAATTGTGATTTGATTGATTTCATTGTAACACTAGTATATCCTATTCACACTTAATTGTGGTTAAATTCTGATAATGCCCCAAGGAGAACTTTATTTTAATTGTACAAATAGACTTATAAGCAGAAAAAGATTTACTTTTTCCACAGGGCCCTAATTCTTAAAATTTTAAAAAGGAAGGGGGAGCAGAAGAAGGGTAAAATGTTTCTAAAAAAGAAAAGGCCAAGGGTGAAGCATAAAAGTTTTAGAAATTTCTCACAGAAAACTTTAACAGTATTTCCAGTAGGCAGTTTGTAACAGAGCGAACCATACCTGTGTAATATCTACTTGACCACTAGTAATTGTAATAGACTATTCCAGTACCAACTCATTGAACCAGGGACATTCTTATGAACCAAAGTTCAAGCTTTCTAGAGAACCAATAAATAGAATCTAGAGCTTTATTCAAACTCACTTTCTCAGAAGCAGGCATCCTGGTTATTAAGTAGGCTAAAGAGAAGATGTGGGAGTGTTCTCTCTGGCATTGCTCGTGAACTGGAAAGACTAGCCATGGATGACTTAATATCCATAGTCCTCTTTTAAATTTGTTCTTGAAAGTTTTTATTTAAATTTGAAGACTGAGGGAATCATTTTTCTGGTTATTAGCACTAGTATTAACAATTAGTATGTTTTTTTAAAAGCTGTGTTTTGAAATACACTTCTCTAAAAATAACTAAATAAAATTACTTAAAATAATAAAATAAAATAAAATACTCTTCTCTACTCCTGTCAAATTGATAATAGCAGGTGGTTTGAACATTTTCCCCAGCCCCATTTCTACCCCACTCACCTGCAGCTTTCTCCTTCCTTGTTTATACAGTATCATTAGTACAGAGATTTTCCATCATAACTTGTCCCTTCCAACTAAGAAGGGACATTGAAATATAATGGATGAAATAAAATGGGTGTGTCTTTGAGAAAGAGTAAGGGAAAGACCCATTAAATTGAATATGGGGGATGCATTGGTAAGTGGGATTGGTTAGTGTCACAGGTGGGGGGTAGGTTATTGGGTTAGTGAAAGGTGAGCAGAATGAATAGATAGCTTGATAAAACTAGTACCTTTGTTGAGTGAAAGTGTAGTTTTGTCAATATTTTGGGATTGGTATTTTATCTTTATTGGATTGACTTTAGAGATTAAGGCTAATGACTGAGATCAGCCCTTTTTTCCTTTAAGTGAAATTTACTATCCCTGTTTTGTCCCAGACCATAGCTCTTGCCTGGTGACTTTCATTAACTTTTGCCTTATTTCCCAGCATAAAGACATACACAGTTGATGTGTAACAGTGACAAAGAAGGTTTAAGTGGCAAGTAAGCAGACATGCTCCAGTGTTCCCTACTCCTCACAATTCTACTTTGAACTTCTGGTTCTTTCATATCTCTGCCCCACCCCCCTTCCTATAAGAGTGAAGAGGGAGGAAACGGGAAGGAGCTGAGGCAAGGACAGTGGTTTGGATTCATATTTATGGGACCTTTGTAACTTGGGGACATTCTGTCCACAGTAAATATTAAATGTTAACAGTGAAGTCTTGGGAAGTGTTGCCAGTTATCCTGAAGTCATACCAGTTCCTTGTTACCAGCGTTTTTCCCAGGGATTAATCTGTTCACAGTAAGAAACTATTATAATCTTACATGTTGTTACATGGTAAGGAATTATAATGCCATACTGTCAACTAATGTTAGCCTTTAGTTTTCTAAGAACTTTTATTCACATGACCTCTTCTGATTATTCTGTAGTTCTGTGAGATAGAAGGACAATTTTTTGTGAAATAGGTAGGACAACTATTATCCTAATTTTACAAATAAGAAAAGTTAGGGTGGATAAGGGACAGTGAGCAAAAGTGGAACTTCACTAATTTGTGGTGATTAGATCATGGTTTTGAATGGAGGAGATGTAAAATTTTAGGTTCTTCCCTACTTTCCTTTTGTAAACTATAAACATTTCTGATGCTACATCTTAAATATGAATTATTAGAATGATGAGGCTAACTCTTCTGCCATTTAGAAGTGTATAACTTGCTGCTGAAAATAATAAAAGCAATATTTTTATGCTCTTTTTAAGCTTTGACAAAATTGATTATATTATGGTAGTTAGGTCAGAAAATGACCTTGCTACTTAAAGTGCTGGAATCCCAGACACTGTGAAGCATTTCAAAGATATGTTCTTTGTTCCTAGGGGAAAACCCCAAAGGTGTGAGCCACTGCTGATTTGGGCTTCTGTGCTTCATCAAAAAGGCTTGATCCCAGATTTTTGTTTTCTGTTACTGTTTTGTAGATAGTTGTCACTTGTTTATGTAGGCCACAGAGTTTGGTTTTTCAGTTTGGTGGGGGTTGGTATTACTCTGATTCATGTTTTGGCTACAAGCCACTAATTGGAAACACAATGTTTCTCCCCCTGCCCAGAGGTGTCTTCTAGCAGTAAAAGTGCATATGATAGTTATTAATATTTTCCACCTAATCAGTCCTCTGTAAACCGTCAAATAGGAAAAATGCATTTGTACTAGCTAGGTAATTAGAAAAATTACATTATCAGTAATTACTATTTAAGACTTAAATAAGATTGAATAATCTTTTGTTAAAGATTTTATTTATTTATTTTTAGAAAGGGGAAGGGAGGGAGAAAGAGAAACATCAATATGTTGTTGCCTCTTGTGCATCTCCCACTGGGGACCTGACCCGCAACCCAGGCATGTGCCCTAGGCTGGGAATTGAACCTGCGACCCTTCGGTTCACATGCTGGCACTCAATCCACTGAGCCACACCAGCCAGGACTGAATAATCTTTTTTATAATAAATAAAAAAATTGGTGTACCAAATGTTTATGTAGGTAAGCATTCTAGGTGATTTGAGATTTTTCTAAAATATTTATCAAATTTTCAATACTTTATTAAAAAATACAAAACTAGAAATTCAAATACATAAAGCATATAAATAGAATTTATAAAATAAAGTGTTTAATATTAAATCTTACTAAAATATGTTCAGTTTTCTATTATTGATGATCTTGAGGGAAAACATAAATAATTAAAAGCAACCAGCTATACCAAAACCTCAATTCAGTCATTAGTTCACAACTACCTTTTCCATCAAAACTTTTATCAGATAACAGTGAGAGAAACTTACAATTTAAATTAATAAATGGTTTGGTTTGATTTTTTTTCCATCTCTGCCCATTTTTAGGCTGTGCAGTGAACTCAGGAGAAAATTAAAGAATCTCAAAATCTAAATAATCAGATTATTGATAATAGAATTGATTTATTTTAAATGTTTTAAGAAGGGAGGTTTTGACAAGTTCTTTAGAGCTCTAATTTTTAGATAAGGTGACCTATATAAAGTTATTGTCATTTACTTTCTTAAAACGATTTTATTTATTCATTTTCAGAGAGAAGGGAATGGAGGGAGAAAGAGAGGGAGAGAAACATCATGTGAGAGAGAGAGACATCTATTGATTGGCTGCATCTGGCCCACACCCCAATCAGAGACCTAACTCACAACCCAGGCATGTGCCCAGACCAGCAATCTACCTGCAACCTTTCACTTTGTGAAATGCTGCCCGGCCAACTGAGCCTTACCACTCAGGGCTTGGCATTTACTTTTTTTTTTTTTTTAAGATTTTATTCGTTTATCTTTAGAAGGGAAGAGGGAGGGAAACATCAATGTATAGTTGCCTCTCGTGCGTCACCCCACCAGGAACCGGCCTGCAACCCAGGCATGTGCCCTGACTGGGAATCGAACCGAGATCCTCTGGTTCACAGGCCTGCACTCAATTCACTGAGCTACACCAGTCAGGGCTGGCATTTACTTTTTAAGATTAGTACACCATTGGATGTTTTAGATAACTTACAAAATTGTATTAGCACATTAACTTTTATAATATCAGCTTTAGCCTGACATCTTGTTTGTTAACTTTTCATGAAGTTACAAAATAATTTAGCGTGATAGCATTAGCATTGACTTCCAGAGACAGTCATAAATTTAGTTATCTGTTGCTGTTGCGATTTTATTATCAATCACTTTGAATCAGCCCTGACTGGTGTGGCTCTGTGGTTTGGGTGTCATCCCACAGACTGCAAGGTCTGGGTTCAATTCCCAGTCAAGGTTGTGGGCCAGGTCCCTGGTTGGGGGAGGATGAGAGGCAACCGATTGATGTTTCTCTCTCACGTCGGTATTTCTCTTTTTATCTCCCTCCCTTACCCTCTCTCTAAAAATAAATAAATAAAAGTTTAAAAAAAGAAATTACTTTAAATCATTAATAGATATGACTCTTCTCTACCCCATGTTGACAAATTGGAACATTGTGATACAGGCATCCTACCCTGGAGTTCTGTTTTAATGCAGGTATTTTTCTAATGGTCATAGATGTAAAAGGTAGAATGTTTTTAGTTTAGAATTTTTGTAGGCCCAGGGACCTGATATATTTTGTTATTTTTATAATAAGTAGGCTATCAAGCTGGGTTGTTCTTTTTCCTCCCCAGGAATATGGCATAAAACTAAATGAATTATGTAAATCAGTTTTGAAAACTCAGGTTGTCATTTTAGACAAGATAGTTGTGTAAAGGTCCACCTTGAGTTTGTAATTACTTTATATGAGGCTATATTTATATTTTATTATAAAATTTCCTGTGACTTCAATATAGATCATTTATTTTAAAATATTTCCACAAAACCTACTTTAAAAAAATAGCACCATTGTGCAAAATTTCTTCACCATCTATTTCTACTAATATCATTTATAAAATTGTTATTAGGTATCTTAGGTATATTCTACTTCTGGGTTTTCATAGCATTTAAAACTTAAAATCATCTTCCAGCCCTGGCTGGTGTGGCTCAGTAGATTAAGCACCAGCCTGCGAATCAAAGGGTCCCCAGTTCAATCGCCAGTCAGGGCACGTGTCTGGGTTGCAGGCCAGGTCCTTAATAGGGGTGTGTGGGAGAGGCAACCACACATTGATGTTTCTCTCCCTCTCCTCCCTCCCTTCCCCTCTCTAAAATAAATAAATAAAATCTTTTGAGAAATAAATTGTCTTTGAAACAATAATAAAAATAGTAATTCACATCTTGACTTAATTCCCTATTAGGATAACTGTCATGCCCTGATCCATATGGCTCAGTTGGTTGGGCATCACCCCAAAAAGTGAAAGGTCGCAGGTTTATTCCTCATTAGGGCACGTGCCTAGATTGCTGGTTCGATCCCAGTTGGAGCGCAAACAAAAAAGAACTGATCAATATTTCTCTGTCATGTTGATGTTTCTCTGCATCTCTTTCTCCCTCCCTTCCCCTCTCTGTAAAAATAAGTAAAATCTTTTAAAAAGACAACTGCCATCACTATATTCTTGGCTTTTTGTTAATTTTGTTAATAAACCAGTATTGCCATATATCTAGGGAAATTTGAGCAATTCCTACTTTTTGAGTGCCCAGTTAAAACATGAAATTTTGAAAAAGGCTTTATTTATTTATTTTTAAAGAGAAAGGAAGGGAGGAAGAAAGAGAGGCAAACATCAGTGTGTGGTTGCCTCTCATGTGCCCCCTATTGGGGACTTCACCCACAACCCAGGCATGTGCCCTGACTGGGAATCGAACTGGCAACGCTTTGGTTTGCAGGCTGGCACTCAATCCACTGAGCCACATCAGTCAGGGCTATATTGTTTTTTTTAAAAAAGATTTTATTTTTTTAGAGAGAGAAAGGGAAGGGAGAGAAAGAGAGAGAGAGAGAGAGAATGAGAGAGAGAGAGAGAGAGAGAAACATCCATCAGTTACCTCTGCACTCCTCCCAGGGACTTAGCCTGTGACCCAGGCGTTTGCCCTGACCAGAACTTAACCAGCAGCCTTTCAGTTCACTGGCTGGTGCTTAACTTTCTCAGCCACACCAACCAGGGCTAAAACATGACATTTTAGGTTGTACTAGGAAGGTAAGACTCGCTTATGATTGCTTAGCACTTTTTTTTTTCCTGCTCTTCCAAGATTGTTCAGGTTTAGCTGGGATCGTGACTTTGGTAGTAGCCAACATAAATAGTGCTGTGAAAATGGGTGTCATGCTGTCATCAATGATTTGAGTTTGAAAGGCCAGCAGATGATTTTCTCTTACATCTCATTTCTTTGAGCACTTGTTACTAGATTGAAGGTGCTGCTTGACTCACAATCTTCTATGTGGGTGTTCTTTGCTTAGCATATAATCTAGAAAATTTGTGATTGTAATTTGAGATTCTAATGAATTAATAAAATCAGTATATGCATTTCAGTTCCATCAAATATTATAAGATACCAAAATTTTAAGTCTATGCACTTAGAGCAAGATTTAAAAAATAAAACAGTATCTTGTTCTCCAAATTTGAACTTCTTAAAATTTTTGTTCTACCTTGGACTTGGTTTTGTTTTTGCTGTTTACCGCCCTTGCCTAAGTGGTAGGAAACATCCTCATATCAGTGTTTTTTGAGCACCAGAACCCTTCCAATTGCTAATTCAGACTTAGCACTTTTAAATTGGTATTAGTTTGCCATCAGATCTTCCTATTTCAGCTAGCTGGGCTTTAGAAAGCAAAACCCTTTAATTACCTGCTTACTTTAATGACTGGCCTTATCTGCTCATATCCTGTTTACCTCAAGGACCTTAGAATCACAGCACCTTCATTGTACAGGCTAGGTGTTTTTTACTCTGCTTGGTTCAGTTCCTTGAGGTGCTGCTTAAGCTCATGTTACTTTTATATTTTCCTGATGGCGAAGGCAAAAAGAAGAGGAGGTTAAAAACAAAATCAGGCCATAGGGTAATTCTCTGTTAAGCCCTTTTATAGTCACCTTCCTATAAGAAAAATGTTTCCCAAGCCACCAGATTTAGTCTAGTCAACTCATTCTATATTCCCTCCTTACGTATTCCCTTATTTTTACAAAACTCTTTTGGAGTCCATCAGCAATTTTGCAACCTGACAACAAGATTCTTCAGAGGCAACCATCTTTTTTCCTCAGAGCCTTAAAAAAATGAGTGTTCTTACTAACAGAAAAATAAAGAAGACCTTCATAGTTCATTTTTCTGTGTGACCAATTTTTTCAGTGTATTCTTCTCACACTGTATAATGAGAGGTCTAGAGATGGGAATGTTAAGTGTGAGATCACTCATGTTTTATTAGTGTATTTTAGGAGGTAGGACTTTGAGTTCTAGTCGTTTACTATGAAACAGGTGTTAAGTGTTAGGTTTAGTCCGTACACTCCTTCCTCCCTGTTCTCAGAAGGCTTACAGAGTTGGTTGGTTTGTATTTTAAATAACCCTCAGGTTAGAGGTAAAGAAACACCAAGCCCAAAGGGCAGAGTATCTGGCTAATGCTAAAGGGTGAGAAACTAGACATAAGATCTGGCTCTTTGAAACCAGAGAAATTCAGTATTCTTTTTTTAAAGATTATTTTTAGAGAGAGGGGAAGAGAGGGAGAAAGAGAGGGAATGTGTGGTTGCCTCTCACATGCCCCCAACTGGGGACATGGCCGGCAACCCAGGCATGTGTTCTGACTAGGAATCAAACCTGTGACCTTTTGGTTCGCAGGCCAGTGCTCAATCCACTGAGCCACATCAGCCAGGGCTCAGTATGCTTTATGAAATTAGACTTAAGCACTTGCACCATAATTTTAAGTCCTAATTACCCTCAAGCTATAGTGCCTGAGTGATTAAGATTTGAGTTTAAAATTAAAACAGGTGATCTAATGATTGCCTGGAGAGAAACCACTCACTGAAGCTCTGAAAAAGTTAGACTGTTACTGCAATGTCAATGCCTGATTTCGAATCATTGGTTTTGCAGTAAGCCAGCCAGGCAATGCAATTAATTAGCTTCTATTTGGAGAGACTAATCTATATGGGTTCTTAGTACACACTCATATTGATTGACATTCTAATCTAGGAGCTATTAGTGCTTCTGCTTGTGGGAGGATGTTGAGATTATGTCTTGAAAGAATTGAGAAGCAAATTCTATTTCATATTGCAGAAGGCTTATCAGTTTTTTGATTGATAAAGAAATGATACACCTGAAATGTTTCTAATACCCTTTTTATAAAGTGTCCTAAAATGACTTTGTATATATAGTAACTGAATCCCTTTTTAATGACAACATGATTTTTCTTAAAGATTTTATTTATTTATTTTTAGAGAGTAAGAGACGGAGAGAAACATCAATGTGTGGTTGCCTCTCAAATGGCACCCCCTGGGGACCTGGCCCGTAACCCAGGCATGTGCCCTGACTGGAAATCAAACCGGCTACTTTTTCGTTACCATCCCACACTCAACCCACTGAGCTACAGCAACCAGGGCTGATTTTAAATTTTTTTTCAGTTTATTGATGACAGAGAGTTTGGTTGTTCCACTTATTTATGCATTCATTGGTTGATTCTTATAAGTACCTTGACTGGGGTTTGAACCAGCAACCTTGGAGTATTGGGATGACACTTAAACCAACTGAGCTACTCAGCCAGGATGATGATAACATAATTTTAATTGATACTTATCTAGAAAATTGGCTTTTGATGTTCATTCGTCCTATGTATAAGGCTAATCTCATTTTGAATATGTTAACTGAGGACAGTTTTTGAATGATGTAAAAGTGATTATAAGCCAGTTTATGTATCTGGAAATTTTGTCAGTTTGTTACAGTAGCCATCTTACTGGGGCGGGGAGTTGTTGGAAGACAAGCTAAGCTAAAATAATGAAGCTGTTAGTACATCTTTCTACTCTTCACTGAGTGTTTTATACATAATAGCATACATACAGTATTCGCATTCAGGCATATGTACTTAATGTACTGTCTGGAAAAGCTTTGACTAAATTCACACCTTTACAATTTTTTCCCAGTCAGTGAATGCCGTTGAATACTTAGATGAATATTTATACAATGATATTGGCCATGCAGTTCCTCCCACGTTGTCCCTTGATCACACACTAACAAATCATAGGATGAATTGTCCACCTAATTAACTTGGGGATGGGGTAGAGTTGCCAGATACAGGACTCCCAGTTCAATTCCAATGGCATATAAACATACCGAAAATGTATTTGTTGTCTATCTGATACTGGAATTTAACTGGGCAGCCTATATTTATAGTTATTAGATCTGGCAACCCTAAGTTGGGGAGAAGCAGAAGACTAGCGGATATGGGTATAATCATGAGACTTCGATACAACTAGAATGCAATGACAAGGGTAGCCTTTACTAAGACAAAAATACCAAAAGTGCAATGTTGATTTTAGAGTCCAACACCTTTTTCTTTGAAAGTACATTAGTGAAAACAGAGCTCACAAATAGCAAAACTTAACAATATATTATTTAGGGATATATTAACATTTTAAAAATGAAAAGGTAAGGGAACAATACATTAAATCTGAGCTAATGATTCCTTCTAAAAGAAAACCAGCAGATGGAATAAGAAGAGCACACAGTAGCTGCACCACTCTTGATTCTGTTCTCATTCTCAGGTGACATGATGAGTCACAGTTAATTTTGTTTATGCTTTAGAATTATATTTGTACTCTATTGTGCATATCAAATATAGAATAACAGTTTAAAAGTTAAATTAAAACAGGCTTTGCCCTGGCTGGTGTGACTCAGTGCTTTGAGCGCTGGCCTGTGAACCAAAGGGTTGCCAGTTTGATTCCCAGTCAGGACACATGCCTGGGTTGCAGGCCAGGTCCCTGGTTGAGGGTGTGTGAGAGGCAACCATTCACTGATGTTTCTTTTCCTCTCTTTCTCCCTACCTTCTTCTCTCTAAAAATAAATAAATAAAATCTTTATAAGAAAACGTAGGCTTCAATAAGAGACTTAGCCAGTAAGAATAGTTTCATGGCTTGTACTTTCCAAAATAAACCCAGGTTTAAAAAGTTAGGGCATTTATTTCTTCCTTTTCTTCTCCAGGTCAGCTTTTTTAGTTCTTTATATTACCTTCTCTGTTTCTAGAATATTCATAAAATTGGTTTCTCTCTTTTGCATGTGTTCTATTTTGTCAGTGTTTCTTTTTAAATATGGTGTACCAGTGGTACACAGTATTCTTTTTTCTTTTTTGGTACACAGTATTCTTAAGTGTGCTCTTGTCAGCAAGGAGTAGAATAGAATTTACCACTCCCCTTTCCCTGGACATAATAGTTCTGTTAATTCAGCATAAGATCACACTAGTTCTCTTGGCAGCCATTTCACAGGCTTTTACTCTGAGCAGTCAACGAAGATACCTAAATGTTTTCACATGATTTGTTGCTAAGTCATTATCTCACCAATCATGCATTTTACACTTATCCTACTATATTTCATTCTGTTAAGATTTGGCCCATTGTTCTAACCTTATGAAATATTTTTGGATCCTGTCAGCCAGTATACTCCCTATCCCTATTTCAACCTTTGTGTCATCTGCAAATTTAATGCTTATTCCATAGGTGTCCTCATCCAAGGCATTAGTAAGAACATCAAGTAGGGTAGAGCACAAGAGAAATTATTTGATGTTTCCTTATGTTCTTCCCTTGAGCCATTAATCAACACAACTTGGACAGTGTTCTCACACCAGTTACAAACACACCTAAGTGTATTGTAGTCTACATCTCTTTGTTGTCTAAGAGGATATCGTGAGAGAATTCTAAAATTTAGTACTTAAAGTTAGATTTTTTTTGCATGTGTACAACCCAGGGTGGGGCAAAAGTAGGTTTACAGTTCATATGGAAAAAATACAATAATTAAGTGTACTTTTGCCACACCCTGTATATTCTAGGTCAGTAATCCTATCAAGAAAGGAAATTAGGTTAATCTTGTATGATTGGCATCCTGTGAATGCTTACTGACTCTTAGTGAGTTTCTTCTTCCCAGGACTAGGGTCCTGAAACTATTTAACCATGTACTGAAGAATTTTGCTTGGGCTTAACATCAAGGGAATCTATTTATATTTTGTACCATCTACCTGCTTTACAGCATTGATTTTTAGAGTGTTTACTTATCATCTTCTTCCATCCTCCATGATTCCTCAGAGGTGTTACATAGGGATTGAGCTCTGTAAACTCTTAGAGTATGCTGGGGTATAATTTGCCTGGGACCAGAGAACTGAACTCATTTAGATTAGCGAGGTACTTTTATCTCCTTGAATGCTTTGGGATTCGGATTTCTCATTCTTATATTTTGTTTTTCCCTGCCTGGTGTGACTATCAGTAATTTTAATTGGAAAAGAAAGAATTGAAGCAGACTTTTAAATTATACTATTTATCCACATATAAGCAGTTCTACACTTTTTTCTTGTTTTTGTTCTGTTTAATTATACATTAAAATAAAGAAAAGCTTTGTCTCTAGTAATTTTTTAAAAAATCTTAGCACATTCTGAGAGCTATCTTCCTGATTACTGTTCTGATAGGTTTTTGCAGTTTTCTTTGGATATGTACACTTTCCATCCCTCTAATAGTTTCTGTGTGTTTTCATTTAATTTTTTTCTGCCCTGACTGGTGTGGCTCAATGGATTGAGTGCTGGACTCTGAAGCAAAGGGTCACTGGTTCAATTCCCAGTCAGGGCACATGCCTGGGTTGCAGACAGGTCCCCAGTGCGGGGTGTATGAGATGCAGCCAGGCATTGATATCTCTCTCCCTCTCTCCTTCCCCCTCTCTCTAAAAATAAATAAATCTTTTTAAATAAATATTTTTTTTCCTTACAATATGTCACCATGGAGATGCAATGAACAAAATTCAGACCATAAGAAATTCTACAGGATGAACAACTTTGTTTGTTTGTTTGTTTGTTTGTTTGTTTGTTTAAGACTACTTTTTGGCCCTGGCCAGTGTGATTCAGTAGATTGAGCAGCAGTCTGACCACTAAAGGGTTGCTGGTTCGATTCCCAGTCAGGGCACATGCCTGTGTTGCAGGCCAGGTCCCCAATAGGGAGTGCTCAAGAGGCAATCACACATTGATGTTTCTCTCCCTCTCTTTCTGCCTCCCTTCCCCTCTCTCTAAAACTAAATAAAATCTTTTTTTAAATACTATTTTTGGAAAAGTTTTAGGTTCACAGCAAAACTGAAAGAAAGATACAGAGATTTCCTACATACCCCCTGTCCCCACACATTCCCAGCCTCCCCCATTATCAATATCCCCCACCAAAGTGGTACACTTGTTACACTGGATGAACCTGCATTGACACATCAGAGTCGCTCAAAGCCCATAGTTTACCTAAGGGCTCACTCTCGGTATTTGTACATTCATGGGTTTGAACAAATATATAATGACATGTATCCATCATTATAGTATCATATAAAATAGCTTCACTACCCTAAAAATCTTCTTCAGGATAAACAACCTTGTTTCTCAATGCATGAACTGCAAGAAATAAGAGATCAAGGGGAAACTACTGATTGAAGGAGGCATATTAACTGATATGGACCTTATTTGGATATTGATTGAAATGAACCAACTATAAAAAATTGAGATAATCCATGAAATACTGACTATATAATAAGGAATGACTAAATTTGATAATACTGTGGTTATGTCTTAAAGAGAAATAATTTTTAGATACTTAATCGAATGTTAATGATTTCTGAGATTTGCTTCAAAATAATCTGGCGGGGGAGTTAAGGGAGGGGTATTGGTATTGACCATTATTGAACATGATCAATATGTTGTACATGTGGGTTCATAATATTCTCCTAATTTTGTATATGTTTGAAATAGCCAGAATTAAAAGTTGGGCCCAAGATATTTTTTATGGGCATATCCATTGTTACTGGCAGATTCAAGACTAAAACTCAAATCTCCTGATTCCAGCTCATGTTCTTTTACTATGTAGCTAAATTTACAGACCTTCTACTTCCAGATGTATGTCAAGTTGCCCTTTCAGTCTCTGGGTCCCCCAGGCCTTCCCTGGGAAATTTGTGGTGGTACTTCTAGATAATCAAGACTTTGGTAAATGGTCAGTTTCACTTGACTGGCTACCTACCCATGTGAAACCATGAGGTGGATAATAGAATTATTAGAGTAAATCAACAGGCTGCATAGGTTGTTAGAATCAGCAAAGAGACTTGGGTCCTAGTCCTAACTTGGCCTTTGATTTAGCATAAGCTGTAGGAGGTCAGGGATCATGTCTGTTTGGTTCACTGCTTTACAGCTGTGCCAGCATAGCACTGTGCTGTTACATGGTAAGCACAGTAGGTAAATGTTAAGTGAATGGGTTAATGTAACCTTTCTTGGCCTCATTTCTTCTCATGTGAAATGAGATGGTTGATCTAAATGATATTCAACTTTCCTTCAAACACTAAAAAAATATTCTAACCTAATTTTTAGAAAACACTTTTAGGATTTTGAAAAGAATTACGAATATCTTTAACATCAATAGGTGGTATGCTCATTTCTAACACCTGTGACAGAAAACCCACAGTTATGTAGCATCCAAAGCTCTTAAAAATAACCTACTAGTATGCATTTTCTGTTGCATTGATTTTGTTTCCATAAAGTAAGTGAATACTTTTCACAACATTACTAAATTAGAGAGTCAGGTTTAAAAAGTTTCAAAGTCAAACTCCATAAGAGGGTTAATAAAATGTTGGGTCGCTTACATATTCGTACTTTTTACTAAAATCGTATTGATCGCAGTATTATCTTAGTTTATAAAGTTTTTGACATTCTCTTTCCTGCTGAAACTTGGTGGGCAATTTTTGGGTAAGTTGCAGTTATTGTTACCACATCCAAATCTCAGTGACTAAGCACCTGCCTTTGGGACTAATGACCTTATTACTCTGATGAAATTTTGCCTCAGGTATCTGAAGGTCATCACTGGATATGGTCAGAGTTTATGCAAGAAAAATAATTCCTATACTGTCCTGTAAAATCGTGAAAGTAATGCTGTGAAGTAATGTAAAAATTTTCATATAATGAATATTGTACAGATATGAAAATGCCTTGGTAGTGAACACAAATACCCTAGCTGCAAAAGGAAAACTCCTATAATTTTAAATGCTAAATAGATAGGGACTAGAGAAAGCATCTGTCACACATTATTTTATATTCAAACATGAGCTTTGTTAGTATAAACTCAACACAGTGAGTGCAAAAATAATTTTTATAGAAAAGAAGATACAGTGAATTAAAATATTCTATCTATTACACATTTCTTAAGTACAAGTCTGAAAATTGCTTTTATATTTAAGACCTATGTGGAAGCCACACTAAATATAATTTTAGTATTTGATCTACAAGCCATGTGAATTTTTTAAAAAGCAATACTTGTTTAAAGCAGATTTTACTTTGAAGCTGTTTCAGTTATTGCTTGTTTTTTATTGTTAAATTTAATAATACCATTGATAGACATGTCTTCAATTTCCATTACCATGCTAGAAAATCAAAGATTTACTCTGTTTTTAACAAGTATTAATATGTTCAAAAAGCTTTTATGCTATTAGGTAATCAAGGTAATATTAAACCTTGTAAGAAGTACATTTATTGTTTAAATTAAACTTTTTGGTTACCAGATATTTAGATGTGTCAAAAATATGTTTTTAAAATACTCTATGATAAAATCTTTTGATATGAAAAATAAACTTTCAAAGTTCTCATTTGGGTTTGTTAGGTTTTGTCTAAAGGAAGGAATACCACCAATACTGAAAGATTTCTCACTTGTGTGTGGTGTACTAAATCTTATTTTAAATAGACATTTAGACTTTTTCATGGAAAAAGTACCTTAACCTGTAAAAAGGAAGAAGCTAATTTGCTCAATTTCATATTAACAGAAGATTCTGAAGTGATATTTTTCTAGTTAATTAGAAGTATCAAAACATTACTGGACATTACTGGATATGTGTGTGTGTGTTGGATTATGCCCATATTTGGGGGGGAAATAGTAGGGTATAAAATTTAGATCATTAGTCATGGTATAAATTACATCTTCATTCCCAAAGTAATAAAAGGTCTTAAAATTTTCTAAAATTATAAGAACTCTACATTTCTTAAAAGAACTTACTTATTTTTTAGAGAATGGGAACGAGAGGGAGAGAAACAACCCAGGCAGTGCCCTGGCTGGGAATCGAACTTATGACCTTTTGGTTTGCAGGCTGGTGTGCTCAACCCACTGAACCATACCAGCCTGGGTTAAAATGACAGGAACTCTAAAAACCCTTGCTTATAGGTCTTGCACCTACCTTGTTGGGAAAGCCGAGTAGAACTTAATTTTCTTGACTTCTGGTCTAATTTCTTCTGTTCCCAAACTGGAATATAAATATGATCACACACTACACCATCAGGGATATGTTTTGAGAAATGTATGGTCAAGTAAAAGCATCATTGTGGGGACATCATAGAGTGTACTTACACAAACCTAAATTGTATAGCCTACTACACACCTAGCCTATCTAGCCTATATGGTATAATGTATTGCTGCTAGGCAAAACCTATACAGCATGTCATTGTACAAAATAATATGAGATTAAATCAAACATAACAGAAAATGATGCAATCAAGAGATGCAGTAAACATGACATGTAAGATGTTGATGCCAGCATAGTAAGGCGTAAATGTTTTTTATAAATAGAAAGAGTACACTCTAAAACAACATTAAAAAGTATAGTATACTAAATAACATAAGCCAGTAACATAGTTGTTTATTATCGTTATCAGGAATTATCTACTGTACGTAATTCTATGTGCTATACTTTATTCAATTTTTTAACATTTTATTTATTTATTTTTAGAGAGAGGGGATGGGGAGGAGAAAGAGTGGGAGAGAAACATCAATGTGTGGTTGCCTCTCATGTGTCCCCTACTGGGGAACTGGCCTGCAACCTAGGCATGTGCCCAGACTGGGAATCAAACCAACATCCTTTGGTTCGCAAGCCCACACTCAATCCACTGAGCTACACCAGGCAGGGCTTCAATATTTTTAAAAATATTTATTTTTAGAGAGGTGAGAAGGGAGGGAGACAGAGGGAGAGAAACATCAACATGCAAGAGATACATCCCACGGTCACCTCTTTCACGCCCTCTACTGGGGACCTAGTCCGCAAGCCAGGCATTTTCCCTGACTGGGAATTGAACTGGAGACCTTTTGGTTCCCAGGCCGGTGATCAGTCCACTGAGCCACACCAGGCAGGGTTGTACTATACTTTAAAGAACTAGCAGCACAGCAGGTTTGTCTACACCAGCATCACAAACATGTGAATAATGCACTGTGCTGGATAGGAAGTTACAATGGGAAATTTTCAGCTCCATTATAATTTTAAGAGACCACCATCCTGTATTCAGATCCTCATTGATGGAAATGCTGTTATGCAATGCATGACTGTAGTTGTTTTCTTTAGTCAGATAATCACTTTGAAATAATATATCATTATTATTATTATCTCTACTTTGAAGTTAGAAACTGAATTACAGAGAGGAGTTGAGTGCATCTCTGGGAATACCAAAGATTAGTGCTAGCTCACTTATTTGGCAGATACTTCTTTGATAATATTCTCTCACATAACTGGAAATAAGAAATAATCACTTAAAATATCCTGTGAAAAATAAAACAAAGTGCCATAAATTCATGTACAAAATTTCTCACGGGAAAATCTCTCAAAATCTCTAGATTCTTTGCCACACAACTCCATTTTTTTTGTTTTTGTTGGGTTTTTAAGTATACTTTATTGATTATGCTATTATAGTTGTCTCATTCTTTTTTTCTTCCCTTTCTTCCCCTCCAGACAGTACCCCCATTTGCACCAGCATTCCCCCTTTTACTTCATGTCCATGGGTCATACATGTAAGTTCTTTGGCTTCTCAATTTCCTATACTGTTCTTAACCTCCTCCCTGTCCATTTTATACCTACCATTTATGCTCCTTATTCTTGTTCCTTTTCCCATATTCTCTCCCTCCCCCTCCCCACTGATAATCCTCCATGTGATCTCCATTTCTGTGATTCTGTTCCTTTTCTAGTTTTCCTTAGTTTTTGGTTTTGGTTTTGACTTTTAGGTTCACTTGTTGATAGTTGTGAGTTTGTTATCATTTTTCTGTTCATATTTTTTATCTTTTTTTAGATAAGTCCCTTTAATGTGTCATATAATAAGGGTTTAGTGATGATGAACTCCTTTAACTTGACCTTATCTGAGAAGCACTTTATTATCCCTTCTATTCTAAATGATAGCTTTGTTGGATAGAGTAATCTTGGATGTAAGAAAGGCAAGTAACCTTGCCTTTCTTCTTTCCAGCCCCTTCTTGCCTGCAAGGTTTCTTTTGAGAAATCAGCTGATAGTCTTACAGGGACTCCTTGTAGGTGACTGTCTCCTCTTCTCTTGCTGCTTCTAGGATTCTCTCCTTATCTTTCATCTTGCATAATGTAATTATGTTGTGCCTTGGTGTGTGCTTCATTGGGTCCAACTTCTTTGGAATTCTCTGAGCTTCCTGGAAGTCTATTTCCTTTGCCAAATTATGGAAGTTCTGCTTCATTATGTTTTCAAATAAGTTTTCAATCTTTTGCTCTTTTTCTTCTCCTTCTGGCATCCCTATGATTCAGATGTTGGAACATTTAAAGATGTCCTGGAGGTTCCTAAGCCTCTCCTCATTTTTTGAATTCTTGTTTCTTCATTGTGCTTAGGTTGAATGTTTATTTCTTCCTTCTGGTCCAAATTGTTGATTTGAGTCTTGGTTTCCTTTCCTTCAAGCTTGGTTCCCTGTATATTTTTGTTCATTTCACTCTGCATAGCCTTCACTTTTTCCTCTATTTTGCTACTATACTCAACCATTTCTGTGAGCATCCTGATTACTAGTGTTTTGAACTCTGCATCTGATAGTTTGGCTGTGTCTTCATCATTTAGTTGTATTTTTTTTAGCTTTGATCTGTTCTTTCTTTTGGGCTGTATTTCTTTGTCTCAGTGCACCTGTTACATTGTAAGTGGTGGAGCCTTAGGTATTTGCCAGGGCTGGGCAACAACCCACATTGCTATGTTGTGGCGCTATATGTAGGGGAGGGGTCAGAGAGGGAACAGTGCTGCTTAGTCAGCTCTTGGCAGTCTTTTAGTTGTTTCCCGTACAACCCATAAGCAAATTAGGCCCTTCTGGTGTTGATTTCTGTGTGGGTGGTTTTGTGTACATTTAGGACCCTGTGGGTCTCCCCAACAAACTCTCCTGTGAGAGGCTGGGAGTTTTTCTTGCTGCCCCAACCTCCACAGATTTTTACAGACAGGGGTTTTGGGGCTTTATTTTCCTGCACTGGAACCTTCAGTTGCATGGTCTGTCTCGTTCCCCAGTTGTTCCTCCCAGATTATCAGAACGCAAATGTGGGGCCGCCAGCTCCACCAGTTGCCACCTTGCCTACCTAGGCCCCCAAGCCATCACCTTGCCACACATCATCTACACCCCGGCTCCATCCCTCCTACTGGTCTGGATGAATGTTTCTTCTTTAACTCCTTGGTTGTCAGACGTTGATACAGTTTAATTTTTCTGGCAGTTCTGGTTTTTGTGTTTAAATTTGTTGTCCTTCTTTTGTTTGTGCGAGGAGGCAAAGTATTATTGAATCTGTTGGATCATGTTGGTTAATTAAATATGTTTCAAGTTTACAATTCTATAATACATCATCTGTATATTGTATTGTATATTTACCACCCATAGTGTAGTCTCCTTTGCAACTTTTTATTCAATTTGAAAGAGAATAGAAGGGAATGAGAAAGAGAGGGAGAGAACCATTGATATGTGAGAGAAACATCAATTGGTTGCCTCCTGCATGTCCCCGACCCAGGACCTGGCCCACATCCCAGGCATGTGCCCTGATTGGGAATTGAACCGGCAACCTTTTACTTTGTGGGACAATACCCAACCCACTGAGCCATGCTGATCAGGGCTTCAACTCCATTTTTAAAAACCTGGTTTCCAAAATCAATACAGATTAAAAGCAATCATTAGACATGGGAGGGATAGGGGAGCAAAGCCAGTTGTAAGAAGTGACCATAAATAGAGGAAGAAGGTACAAAACTGCAAAACACAGACATTCCAAGCATAGTAGTGTAGAGTCCTTTAGCGTGAAGGCAAATAAATTCCTGCACTCTAGGGTCCTTGAAGGTCATTAAAGTATTAAAATACATTTAGTGCCCTGGCTGGTGTGGCTCAGTGGATTGAGCGTGGGCTGCGAACCAAAGGGTCACTGGTTCAATTCCCAGTCAGGGCACATGCCTAGGTTGCAGGCCAGGTTCCCAGTGGGGGCCACATGAGAGGCAACCACACACTGATGTTTCTCTAACTCTCTCCTTTCCTTCCCGTCTCTCTAAAAATAAATAATTAAAATATTTTAAAAAATACTTTCAGAAATTTGGCACTTAAAGAGAAGTTTCATCTCTGGAAATTTTATTTATGGAACATTTTATTATTCTATTTCCTAGTGATGCCAAATCAATTAGGCATAAATTGTAGTTGTTAAAGACAGATCCGGAGTCAGTGCCTTTGACTTTTAATCAGTTTAGTCCAACCCAAGGAGCAGCACTAATTGCCTTTAGTTTGGTGCTCATTCATAGCAGCACTTAACAGTATTTTCATAACCATCATCTTTTAAGAGCTTACCCAAAAAGGAAGCAATATTACAAAGTACTTGAGAGAGGGAGCCCTAGAATCAGACTGCCTGAAGTCAAATTTTGATCCTACTGTTTACTAGCAATACAATTTAAATTACCTAATCTGACCCATGCCTCAGTTTTTCATTGTGTAAAATAGGGAAGGTAATAAAACTATCTCATAGAAAAGTTTCAAGGACTAAAGCTAAAGCAAGTCAAGTTTTAACACAGTTTTTGAACCCTGCTTAATAAATGATGGCCATTGCTTTATTACAAGACCCCTATTAGGAGTGCTTCCTGTGGAAATACTAAGTAACAATTTACTGTTTATTTCTATGAAATGAATTATTCTTTTCTCATCTTTGCACATAATGCAAATCATTTTAGCCAATTTTGCCTAGTATAAACATGCTTTTACTTTTTACTAGTTGCTGATGTTCTGTAAATTGATCAAAAATGTATCACAAAAGAATTCTGGTTTCACAGGTTACCCTGTTAGAGACAATTTTAGACTTATTTAGACTGGAAGAAGCTATAGTAGTCTGAAATGATTTACTACCTACCAAGTGCTTAAGAGTATCTTATGTGCACTTCCGCCAAGATGGAGGCATAGGTGGGAACACTTTTCATCCTCGCACAACCAAATCTAAAAACAACAAAGTTTTAACAATAATAAACATAACCAAACCACACAGAAAATTGAATACGGAGTCCAGAAACAACGGACCATTCAGCTAAACCGGTGAGAGGGGCAAAAACGAGCAGTGGAGCCAGTCGGGCAAAAAAGACCCAGGTGGTGCACAGGCAGCCGGGGGCACGGATCCCAGGTGTGGGCTAGCTACGGGCCGAATCCACAGCTGGCTGTCTGCAGTTGGTCACGCATTTGCACGCAGATAAACCAGTGAAAAGGCGAGCGTTGAGCAGATCTCGCGGGCCCCAGCGACTGGCGCAGGGTGGCAGACTCGCACATTTGCGCTCGAATAAGCAGGCGGGGGCGAGCTGTGAGGCAGACTGGGCAAGTGGAGAGGACCATCATTGCTCCCTCTCTGACCCCGCCCCCACATACAGCATCACAAACCCGAGACCTGGGTGGCCCTGCCCCGGTAAACACCAAGGCGCCTCTCCTCGTCCATACAAGGCACGAACAGAACAAAACATGGCTCAAGAACAACTCAGAGCCCCAGAGCCGATAAATCTAAGCAATGAAGAAATAGCCAAACTTTCAGATGCACAGTTCAAAACACTGGTGACCAGGATGCTCACAGAACTGGTTGATTATAGTCACAAATTAGAGCAACATATGAAGGCTAAACTAATTGAAATGAATGGAAATGCACAGGAAACCAATAGTAATGGAAAGAAAACTGGGACTCAAATCAAAGGAGTAGACCAGAAGGAGGAAAAAAATGACCAAACAGAAAAGGATGAAGAAACAAGAATTCAAAAAAATGAGGAGAGGCTTAGGAACCTCCAGGACATCTTTAAATGTTCCAACATCTGAATTATAGGAGTACCAGAAGGGGAAGAGGAACATCCACGAGTGGAAAACTTATTTGAACAAATAGTAAAGGAGAATTTCCCCAATCTAGCAAAGGAAATAGACTTCCAGGAAATCCAGGAAGTTCAGAGAGTCCCAAAGAAGTTGGACCCAAGAAGGAACACACCAAGGCACATCATAATTACATTAGCCAAGATTAAAATGAAAGAGAGAATTCTATAAGCAGCAAGAGCTAAGGGGACAGTCACCTACAAAGGAGTTCCCATCAGACTGTCAGTGGATTTCTCAAAAGAGACTTTACAGGCAAGAAAGGGCTGGAAAGAAGTATTCCAAGTCATGAAAACCAAAGACCTACATCCAAAATTGCTCTATCAAGCAAAGTTTTCACTTAGAATGGAAGGACAGATAAAGTGCTTCTCAGATAAGATCAAATTCAAGGAGTTCATCATCACCAAGCCCTTACTATATGAAATGTTAAAGGGACTTACCTAAGAAAAAGAAGATAAAAGAGATGAACAGTGAAAGGACAGCAAACTCACAGTTATTAACAACCACACCTAAAACAAAAGCAAATTAAGAGGACAACTAGATCAGGAGTGAACCATAGAAATGAAGATCATATGGAGGGTTAGCAACAGGGGAGTGGGAGAAGGAGAAGGGGGAGAAGGTACAGAAAATAAGTAGTATAGAGAGTAGATAGAAAATAGATAGGGAGGAGGGTAAGAATAGTATGGGAAATATAGAATCTAAAGAACTTGAGACACCTGTTCGTGAACTAAAGGGTGAAGAATGGTGGGGGAGGGGTGTTCAGGGTGGAGGGGAATGGAGGAGGGGAAATAGAACAAATGTAATGGCATAATCAATAAAATAGAATTTTTTAAGTGTCTTATGCGTGTAACATTCAAAATGTGTTTCGACATGAGTGTCTTTTGTAATTAGTTTTTTGTTTAATGACATCATCAAATGCACGCAGGAGCCCATGTTACCACCAGCTCAATATAATCTGGCTTTTTTTTCCATTTTCCCTGTTGTTAAGTAGGCTGGAGCTTGTCAGGCTTTAGTGTATAATTCCTGTTCCAGAAATTGATCTCACTCTTCCCACTCCTGACAGACTGCCAGAGTGCCTTGGACAAACTTAGTGAAGTTCATCATTTGAGTTTCAATGGAGCAATTCAAAGCCGCTAAAGAAACTACCACCTATTATGTGTGCCTCATGTTCTCTCTCACTTAATCCTTGTAGTGGTCCTGTGAAGTAGGTGGTTTTACTCCCTTTCACAGAGGAGGAGACTGAGGCCTGCAAAAATTAATTTGGTCAAGATCACACATAGGGGAAATGGTGGAAACACTATTCAAGCAAAGTTCATGTGCTTGAAAATCCATGCTCTTTTCACTATGCCCCCTTGTCTCTCAGGAGGACATAATAAATTACTCTTTGTAGTTTGTACACAGCTATATGTGAAGCCCCACCAGAACCAATCTGAAATATTTCTGTGTGTGTCAACAATTGGTCAATAACTTAGATCCTATGAGTCAACAGCCAGAAAGGACTCATTATGGAACCATACAAAAGATAGATGTGACTCCCTGTTCTGTTTTTTATTTTGTCTTATTTGTTTAGACAGCCATCTAAAAACCTGGTCAGATTTCTCAAAATGAAGGATGTGGGGAAAGCAGAATATTTTTTTCTTCCCTTCTCTACTTCATATGGAGCTTAAGTTTTTTTGTTTTTTGTTTTTAATCCTATTTTCTCTTACTGCTACACTTCAGTGGCAGGTGATTTTTCCCCCCTTATTGGCACTTAAGATTATGTGCCCTCTGGAAATATGATCTCCTTCAAGGTTTTTGTTTTTCTTATTTTTGTTCTCATTGCACTTGTATTTTGCAGATATACTTTGTATTGATTTTTGTGAAACACCTGAATACCCTTAGTTCTAATCATCTGGATAAACATGATTTTGTGACATAGCAGTATAGGTTTGCCAGAGAAACCAAATAATTGGGGGTATAAAAATGTTCATTTCTGGAAATTGTACTTTGTTAATATGAAAATGTATTGTCTAGGCATTGCAATTAAGTGAGCAGGCACCATTTTCTACAGCTACCTTTTTTAAACAATCCTTAAAACCCCCTAAACTAGAATTGTGTTTTATTCACCTTCCTATCTCTAGTCCCTGGTACATAGTAGGCATTCCATAAATATTTTTTAATAAAGGGATTCATTTTCTGTTAAAAGGCAAAAGTGATTTTTATCACACTATGTTTCGATTAAAGGTCAAGCATTCCTCTACTAAATACAGATTACTATTTACTAGGACTCAGTGCTTTTCTTGGTTCTGCTCCTAAATATGTGACTTTGGGGAAAGTCAATCTCTCAGCACCTCAGTTTTTTTCTGTCAACAGAAGCTGTGTGATTAGATTATCTTGAAGGTGCCTTTCAACACAAAGTTGTATCATCTGTGATCATTGCATTTTACAAAACAAAATTAGGAATGGCATACTAATATTAATCATTTGAAAGTGGTTTTTACTGCAGAACCGTAAAATACATTAAGCAGCTCTAAGGGTATGTCTCTTCTTTATGCTTTGTAGTAGATATCAAACTGTTCTTACTTGAGGAAAAATGTGATGAGGGTATGTGATAATAATTGGTGAAACATACTTTAAAAATTATTATGTCTACAATAGTCTGTGTTTAATCATAGAGTTTTGCTCCAGTAGAAAAATGAGCCACAAACAAAACTGGGTTACTGTCTTGAAAATTACTGGAAATGTCTAATGCATATAAAACTTTTAATCCACATTATATATCAAATTAAGAAAACAATGAGATATACTTTCTATCAAAATGTAAAATTTTAAAAATAACACTCCTTTTTGGCAGATGTTAAATAAATATGGACTCAAAACAGTAAGAATAAACTAGCACAAATGTTCTGGAGGGCAAGTTAAAAGTTTTTCAAAATGCTCAGCTGTTGGACTGCAGTTCTACTTCCAGAGACATTTAAAGAAATTTATCATGGAAGAACACAAAATTTTCTTTAGGAAAATGCTTATTATATTATGTCATATACAGGGAGGGATAAAGGTAGGTTTATAGTTATAAGTTCATGAAACACAGTTTATTCTTATGTTTATTAATCATTATATTAGTTTCCATATGAACAACTGTAAACCTACTTTTGACCAACCCTGTTATATATCTGGGAACACAAAAAATACTCAAATTTCTACATGGTAATATTATGGGTCACTTCAATTTTCTTCTCTACATTTTTTATGTTTTCTACATTTTCTATATGCACATAGACTTTTTAATCACAAAGTTTATATGTTCTTTTTTGAACGTGAACTTGTTTTTAATAAGTATATAGTATTTCCCTTCTCACCTGCACTATTCAATAACATTTTGCTTTTGTTCCGAACAGATCTTCAGAAAAGGTTGGAATTTCAACATTAGAGGTAAGTTGTGCTTTCTGAAAATTATATTTTTCCAAAGTATACACTTTTCATTCATTTTTCTCTTTTATGTAATTCTTCAGTTTTTTGTTTTGCTTTCTGTTCCTTGTTTTTTGCTAAATAATATTGTCTTTGTATTTTACTAGGTGTGATTAAGTCCTCTAGAAATATCTAATCATATATTGTACTGTAAGGAAGGGACTATAAATATTTTTTAGATTTTACCTAATTTTTAGTTGGATTATAATTTTTAGAATAGGAGGACACTGTAAAATACTTGTGTTTGTGTGTGTGTTTTAATTGAAAAAGTAATATTTGCATGACAAAATGTGGAGTAACCAAAAACTTGTATACTTTTTAAAAATTTATTGAAGATTTTATTTATTTATGTTTAGACAGAGGGGAAGTGAGGAAGAGAGGGAGAAAAATATCAGTGTGTGGTTGCTTCTCACATGCCCCCTGTTGGGAACGTGGCCTGCAACCCAGGCATGTGCTCTGACTGGGAATAGGATCTGTGTCTTTTTGGTCCACAGGCGGGCATGCAATCCACTGAGCCACACTAGCCAGGGCCACTTGTATACTTTTATGGGCACATACATTGATATCATCACATATATGAAAACCATTTCCAGCATTATATCTAAAGAAAAGAATTTGGTATGAAGACATTATATCACTGAAAGCCATTTTAAGTAGAGGAATATCACCAAATAGATATTCTTTGATGTTTGATGTTTTACATCAAATAAAATATATACTACGTGTGTTTGTATATGTTTCTTTGTGTTGTGTATGTCTCTGCATATGTATCTATAATCTCACACATGCTTTATTTTTTCCACTTCCAGTGTCCCTACCTTCTTATACACATTGGATAGTGATGTGTTTTATAAATTGTGGTATATTTATATGGAATATTCTACAGTAGTGGATATCAATGAGTTAGCTATATACAATAATAACATGGATAGCACCATAATGTTTAGTCGGGGGGAAATTCACAGAAAAATATATGCAATAATATTCCATTTATATTCAGTTCAAAAACATGCAAAATTAAAGAATATATTGTTTAGAGTTACAAGCATATTGAAACTAAAAAGAGTAGCAGAGGAATGATAAACACAAACTTTAGCATATCAGTCACCTCTAAGAGGGAAAGAATGTAAGGACATTGGGCAAGGATATATAAGAGACTTGAAAGCCAATGGTAACAATGTTCTTTTTCTTAAATTGAATGATTAAGAAAGGTTATATCATAATTCTTTCTTATATTTTATAAAAATCCTTTTATATTCTATTTAATAAAAACAATTTTTAAAGTAAGATACAGATATGGATCAAATTTGCTTAGTGTAAAAGTAGATGATTGAGTACGCAACTACCCTGCCATCCCTCATCTTCCCGATCCCCATTTCCAAAGACTATTCCTATTTATTATGTTTATAGGTTTTAAAAGCCACTTAGCTCTAAGATGTTTTTATGTTATAAAAATTGGTTTGGGGACTTCACTTTATGTTGGTAATTATAGATTGTCCTTAACTTGAATAAAATTAGATAAACAATGTACATATTTAGTAAATATGAAGTTGGATATTGTTCTTTTTTTATTTTGAAATTATTATAGAGCTGAAGGGAGGTACTAAGACAGTACAGACAAGTCCTGGTATCCTTCACCCAATTATTTCACTAGGGGTTATATTTTATTTATAGTACAATATCAAAGCCAGGAATTTGACATTGGTGCAGTATGAATGTATAGTTCTATGTCATATTATATGTGTATATTTGTGTAACCACCACCATACTTAAGATGCAGATGTTTCATCACCACAAAGATCTTCCTTGTGCTTGCTACCTGTGTATAAAGTCACACCTGCCACTTCCCCCATCATTCATTACCTTAAGGAACCACTAATCTGTTTTCTGACACCATAATTTTGTCATGTGAGAATGTCCTATACATGGAATCATATAGTGTGTGACCTTTTGAGATTAGCTGAAAGAATTGAGATCCATCCAAGGTGTTGCATGTGTCAGTGGTTTGTTCCTTCTCACTCTAAAGTATATTCAATGTCATGGATTTCCTCAGACCATTGAATACATATCGTGTATAACAGCATATTGATTGATATCTTAAGCAATCCAAAGAAAAATTTCATGTAGTCTCAATATTTGATGATTTAATAACCTCACAGAACAGACATGTATACAAAGGGATGACCTATGAGGTACTGATGTTCAAAGGTAGAATAGACCGTAAGTGCTACCAGGAGTTTGGAGGAGGAAGGGAGAGACTAGGTGACCATGAGAGCACTGTTACCTGGAATAGCAGAGCAAAGTTTCAGGGAGGAGGTAGAACTTGTGCTGGGCTTTGAAAACCGGGAGAGATTTGTATAGGTAGATAGAGAAAAATTGGGAAAGCATGGTATACTCGGCAATAGTATGAACTAATTAATATGCAAAGAATTTGCTGGGAGCATTGAAAGACTCATGCAAACATTTCAGTTATAGACTGTGGGAAAAGTAAATTGGGGCCATACCTAATGAGCCTTGGATGTCAGGTTAAAAACTCTGGGCTTTAACATTTTGAAGAAAGACATTTAAACGTCACTTTTTGTATGTGTTACAGTTGTGTTCTCCAAGGTTTTTGCTGGGGAATTAACAAAAGAAAAGTGGTAGAAGGGCAGAAGAATGTTTGGAGGAAAGAGACTAAGTGCAGAGAGAGAGAGTTGTTAGGAGGCAATTAGAGTGTCAAAACATAAATAAGACTCTGAGAAAGGGATAGTGTTGATACAAATGGATGGATGAATATGATAACTAAGAGTCGTTTCTTGTTTTTTTTCTTCTTCTTTGAGTGTATATCACATTGGTACAAATGATTTGTGAAACTGAGTTAGTCTTTTGTTATATGTGCTTGCTAAAAGTTAAAAGCTCAAATCTTATAACAATACTGTAAGGAAGAGTCCAAGCAGCTCTCTGAAATCCAACACAAATGGAGGTGGTATGAATTGCTAGCAATTGAATGATCTACCACACTTTCTTAAAAAAGTGTGTTTCTGAGGCTATGATAGATAGGAGTTAGAAAAATGGCCTGATAGTGGGAGGCTGAGATTTCATAGGTACTGGGCTTTAGTAATGGGACATCCCAAATCCAGAAGGCATAATAAATGGAGACTGTCTCAAGTCTAGCTAAATTGGTGTTAGTTTTCCTCAGGCACATGCTTGGCTTCTATTGCTTTCTCCCCAAAGCCTGATTGAGGTGCTAGGGGAAGATCTGGACCTTATAGACAGTACTGGGAGAGAATTGTATATGACCTATATATAGATACAGATGTATGTCTGTAGAGAGATATATAGATGTATGTCTCTATACATATCTATATAGGTATATCTATGCTAAATATAGATAGATAGATAGATAGATAGATAGATAGATAGATAGGTATACTAAGTGAGATTTTACTAAGAAATGTTTCAATTTAACTGCTCTAGAGATCAGATCCTCTGGTAGGTACCGTATCATTCCTGTGAAATTATGACATAATAACAGTTTAACTTACAAGAGTTGATTGCTTTTAAAAGTTCAAAGTCTAAGACAGTTTTGTTAAAGCCAAATAAAATAGAAGTCTAATCACTGCTTACAGTTTTGGTCAGTATAAGAATGCTCCCGGCTGGTATAGCTCAGTGGATTGAGCATGGGCCTGCGAACCAAACAACCATGGTTTGATTCCCAGTCAGGGCACATGCCTGAGTTGCAGGCCAGTTCCCAGCAGGGGGATGCACGAGAGGCAACCATACATTGATATTTCTCTTTCCCTCCTTCCCTTCCCCTCTAAAGATAAATAAATAAAATCTTTTTTTTTTTAAGAATGCTAAGTGAGCCCTGGCTGGTGTGGCTCAGTGGATTGAGTGCCAGCCAATCAAAGGGTTGCAGGCCAGGTCCCCAGTGGGGGGGTGTGTAAGAGGCAACCACACACTGACGTTTTTCTACCTCTCTTTCTCCCTCCTTTCCCCTCTCTCTAAAAATAAATACATAAAATCTTTTAAAAAGAAAGAATGCTAAGTGAATAAGCCAGGTGGTGAAAGACAATACCATATGATCTCACCTATAAGTGGAACCTAATCAACAAAACAAACAAATAAGCAAAATAGAATTGGAGAGTTTGAAATAAAGAAGAAACTGACAGTGACCAGAGGGGAGGGTGGAGGAGGATAATGGGAAAAGAAAAGGAAGGAGCTAGCAGAGGAACAGGAATAGAGGACTCATGGACATGGGCAATGGAAGGAATTGACTCTGGAAGTGGGGCTCAGGGCAGGGGACAGCAAGGGGGGGAGGTGAGAAAACTGTAACGGAACAACAATAAATTAAAGAAAAGAAAAAATGTAAATAAAAAGAATGTTCATCTGTGATCTTTGCAGTTAATTCAAACAAATTAAATTGAGGTACAGGAACTATCTGTGTGTAATTTTGCTTAGGTTAATTTAGGGAAAATATTCACAGAATTCATTTGTTCAGTGCTTCTGATATTCCTGCTAATGAACAGTTATTGAAGGATAATTGAATACTTATACTTAATTTGTAGGACAGTCGACGGTATTTCTCTGATATGCATTAATTATTTTTCCCTTTTTTCACTTTTATTGAGATATAATTGACATACATCACTGTATAAGTTTAAAGCACACAGCATGATGGTTTGATTTATATGTTTTGTGAAATGATTACCGCAATAGATTCCACTAACTTCTGTCTTCTCATGTAGATACAATAAAAAGAAAAGAAAGAAAATAATAGGAAAAAAATACTTTCCTTGTGAAGAGAACTTTTTACTCTCTTAACAACTCTCCTGTATGTCAAGTGGCAGTGTTAGCTATAGTCATTGTGTTGTTTGTTACATCCCTAGTACCTATTTATCTTCTAACCGGAAGTTTGTACCCTTTGACCACCTTAAGATATGTGTACTAATTGAAGAAAAGTCAGGATATGCATTATTCAACATTCATTCAAGTAAATGATTGCTTTTGCCAGGCACAGTTTTAAGTACTAGGTAAGTAGTGGTAGATAGAACAGACAAGGTCCCTGCTCTCGTGGTGTTAACATTCTAGTGAGCTAGGGAGGAGACAAAAGATAAGTAAACGAGGTCATTTAAGATGGTGCTAAGTGCAAAGAAGAAAAAGAAAATCAGATAATGTGATAGAAATTTAAGGGCGCGAGGCTGTTTTAGGGTGATCTGGGAACCTGTTCTGATATAATAACCCTTGAGCTATGACCCTAAGGCTGGTAAGGAACCATCCAGTTAGCCAAAGTGCAATTGTGGAGTTTTAGTGGGATAGGGAGGTGAGAACTGTAGATGAGGTCAAAGATGTAGGCAGGCACAACATCATGGTAGGCCCTCATGGGCCAACGTAATAGAGTTTCAATTTTATCTCACATTTAAAATTCCATGAAACAGTTTTTTCTAGTAGAAACTATATAAGGTTGGAGGTATTCCCCAAATGCGGGGAGGAATTCAGTGAAACAGCTTGTCAGCCTGAAGATACTGGAAGTCCTACAGAAATTTCTCTAGCACATTGTATCTTCAGCATTATAATAATCTCTTGGTATCCTGATACTTACATACATTCTTATGTGCTTTTTGCCATATCTGACAAAAAGCTGAGTATACTAGCCTTCTTTAACAAGCTCTGTGGTGTGCTCCAAGAATTATGAGTAGTTTTTTTTCTCAGTATCAGGAGTCCTATTCAAATTGCTGTACTTCTATAAATGTAAAGACAAGGTGGAGAAGAAATGTGTTACAGTAGACTTATTTTACCCAGATTTTTTCCAGCAAAAATGCAGTATCCATTTCTACCTTCTCTAACCTCCCAAATATATATATATATGTACGTATGTATATATGAATGTATACGTAGATATATATGTATTTTTGGTGGGTTTAATTTCATTCATCTGTTACTGTTTGGGGGGACTTCATTTAATTTCTGGTTAAGTCTCTGTTCCTTTTATCTAAAGCATATAAAGTTTTTAAGAAAACAAGTGTCTGAATGTGGTTTTCTGCATTATGTACTTTTGTATTTATGCATATTTATAGAGCAATACTTTGGGGAAAATAACAATTCTGTTACTGTTGCTTAAATCCTTAATCTTTTTATGCTGCAAAAGTACTTAGTAGTTCTTACCTTCCTGTACAGTTTTTAAGATTAAAAAGTTGGGCACTTATAAGGGAAACATTCAATTGCAGTAGAAAATTTAAAAAATGATGATTAATAACCTTCTTTGCAAGTCATATTGTCCCAGTTGGCATAAAATTTCTGGGCATGTATCAGTATACAGACATTTAAGCCCTTTATGGGCTTTTGATTTTTCAATGCTACATTTTCTAATTTGTACTCATTTTAAACAGTTTTAAAAAACATATCATTTGGTCTCTGTTTCTTTTGTTTTAAAATAGGAAACAGAGAACACTCCACACAAAGTTGGAAATGAGTCACCTGTACAAGAATTGAAACAAGATGTGTCTAAAAAGGTTGGTAAGGTAGAATGTCAATATTAGTTTAGCAGTTTTTGTTTACATGGCATTTATTTTTTCATTTTATTTATTTTCACATGGTATATTTAAAGTGGGAAATTTCTGTATTCTTTTACTATGATGCTTTCTGTGTGCTGGATGTTCAGTATATGTTCCTTGAATCTGTTGAATTTGTGATTGAAGATGGCATCAGGCTTTTTAGAAGTTACTTAGTAATTGGTAGTTTATCCTTGAAACGGTATTTTTATTATTACATTTATTAGGGTGACACTGGTTAATAAGGTTATAAGTTTCAAGTGTACAACTCTGTAATTCATCATCTGTATATTGCACCGTGTGCTCACCACACAAAGTTTAGTCTCCTTCCATCACCATGTATTTGACTCCCTTTATCCTCTTCAACCTTCTCCCAGCCTCTTTCCCCTCTGGTTTGAAACACTACTTAGAAAAATATTTTGTAATGGGTCTTTATTTTTTAGGCCTGCAGTCTTATTTAAAATAAGTTATAACTACCCAAGGTTACTACCAAAAGTTAATGGTATTGAAAAGCTCCATGTAACAAATTCTGTAGATGTTGGACATTATAAGAATTCATTACTCTCATAGCACCTTTGATACCTTTTAAAAAATTTTACAGCTGAGTAATATTTCATTATATAAATTTTCCATAGTTGTTGTATCCACTTTTCTAGTGATGGATACTTGGGCTGGTTCCAAATCTTGGCTATTATAAATAGTGCTGCAATGAACATAAGGATGCATATGTTCTTTTGAATTATTGTTTTGGGTTTCTTCGTGTATATACCCAGAAGTAGAATCAGTTCTATTTTAATTTCTTGAGGTCTCTTCATATTGCTCTCCATAGTGACTGTACCAATCTGCATTCCCACCAAGAGTGCAAAAGGGTTCCTCTTTCTCCACTACTTTTAGAAATCTGTGTACGAAGCAGACTAATGAATCAAACTGTAATAATGTCATAACATTGTATTCAAAAAGTTTGTTCAAAAAGTAATTGCAGTATTACCATCATACATTTCCAAGAGTTCAACTGGACTTTATTTCTGTGTGGAGTGTCTTTCATCATTTGCAATTTTCATTTTGTTGTATTTGAATGTTTAGGGGAAAATTCTCAAGTCTTTCAACATTTCTAGTTTTCACCTTTTAAAACTAATGCATGATGTTTCACATGATTCATTTTACAGTGAATCTTAATAATTATATGAATACCAAATGGAAAGTAGATGCCCAATAGCTATTTTACTAAAGAAAAGCTGTTAAGAATTGAAGGAATTGAAAGAATACCTTAATATTCCATTACTCAGACAGCAATAAAAATAAACTAACTTGTATTTTAAAACTAAAAAAAAAGAATTGGTGCTATGAAGCTTCAGAGTTTGGCTTACTAGAAGAGACTGAGCGCAAGATAAACATTTGAACGATGGAGTAGTTTGAAGTGTCCAGATAAAACCATAACAGAAAGGATGGTGTGTTTTCATTCATTTATGTTGAATGTTTTCTGCACCTCGAGCAGTGTTCTAGTCAATACGTTTCCAGAAACCAACAAGATGATACATTTTCTACTCTAGAGTTTTTCAGCAGGGACACTGTTGACATTTGGGGCTGGCTAATTCTTTTCTTTTCTTTTCTTTTCCTTTTTTTAATCCTCTCCTGAGGATATGTTTACTGATTTGAGAGAGAGAGAGAGAGAGAGAGAGAGAGAGAGAGAGAGAGGAGGAAAGAGAGAGAGGGAGAGAGAGAAACATCAGTGTGAAAGATAAACATCAATCGGTGGCCTCCCGTATACACACTGACCGGGGATCAAACCAGAAACCTAGGTATGTGCCCTGACTGGGAATGGAACCCCCAGCTTTTTGGTGCATGGGACAGTGCTCCAACCAACTGAGCCACGTGGCCAGGGCAAGGGCAGGATTATTCTTTGTTGTAGAAGGAAGGGGAGACTCTTCTGTGCATTGTAGGATGTTTAACAGCATCCCTGACTTCTACCCACTAGATGCCAATAGGTTCCCTCCACCCCATCATGACAACCAAAAATATCTCCATATATCACCAAGTGTCTAGGGAAGGGTCCCATGCAAAATCACCCCCAATGGAGATCCTACTTTATGGAATTTAAAATTTTAATGGACTACATATTTTAATATTGATCATGCTTTTTTCTTTTGGGGAGAAATGATGGCGTTGTATATTAGCATAAATAATAAGAGTGGTACGTTTTTTAAAAATCATAAATTGCCTACAGTATGCACTGCAACAAACAGCTATCTTGATTTCTCAGCATTCCTTCCCTTTTTTCTCTAATAGTAGTGGAAATAGGATTTTGTATTCTACCTTTTTCTCTTACCATTTTTAGATTTTCATCATATTTCTACATCATTTCAATACTCAGTGTTCATTTGATATCAGATTCCATCAAGTATTATATTTGATATATAATACAGATTCCACATGTATTTACACATGTGTCTAGCCATTTTTATTGGCAAAAACTTGAAATGTTTCTGTTTTTTCCACTAGAACTTTTCTTTCCCTTCTTAAGAATTTTTTCCTTAGCGGGGGAGGCTGGGATGGGAAAAATAGACAAAAAACTGCACTTGAAAAATAACTAAATAAAATTAATTATTAAAAAAAAGAATTTTTTCCTTAGGATAAATGGGTAACTATCTGTAGTTAGTAGAAGAAAAACAGTTTTTAAGGAGAGTTTAGAAGCGGCGAAACTAGTGAGTAAACACCGTGGGACAGAGAATGTGCCTTAAGACTCCAGGTATCACTTTGCAAGTGCTAGCCTTTTCAGGTGCATTAAGTATCATGTTAATGATAAAGGCTGCGGAGATGTACCCTGCACCAGGACAGGTCCCTGCCCCCAGTAGCTTACATTTTAATAGAGGAGGAAAACTATTGTGTTGGCCAAAATGTTCGTTTGGTTTTTTTTTTCGTAAGATGGCTCTAGTAGCACTTAGTTGTCTTTAACTTCATTCAAAACAATTTTGTTACAATGTATTGTGACAGCTGTCTTATCAGGTTATATTTAAAATTTATCAAAATTGGTGATTTTGTTTAGCCATTTTAATATTGAAGCAGAAGAAAATAACATTTTCAGTATATTGTGCTTTATTATTTCAGGAAAGGTAAAAACACACCTGAAAGGAAAAAAAATTTGTGTGGTTTATGGAAAAGGAACAGTGACTGATCAAATATGTCAAAAATAATTTACGAAGTTTTGTGCTAGAGATTTCTCACTGGACAATGCTCCACAGTCAGGTAGACCAGTTGAAGTTGATAGCAGTCCAATCAAGACATTAATTGAGAACAGTCAACGTTATACCATGCAGGATATAACTGACATACTTTAAATATCAAAATCAAGTTATTGGTGAAAATGAAAAACATGTCTTTTATCTTATGGAAAAAAAACTAAATGGACTTTTGGGCCAATCCAGTAGATAAATACAGAGCTGAATGTAATGTAGAAAGCTTAGAAACTATTATAAGAACACAAAAGGGGACTCTGCTTCCTTTTGGGGGTTAGGAATAAGGAAAACTTCATGGAGGAAGTAGCATCTGAGCTGGTTTTGATGAATATGTAAGATTTGGACAGGCAGAGATGGGAGAGAAAAGGCATACCCAAAGAAAGGCATAGAGATGACAAGCGTGCAAAATATTTAAGGATGAGTCTAGAGACCAAAGTTAAGGCCAGATTATGGGAATGCGTTATGTCATATTAAGACGTCTGGTTTTTATTTTATAATTACTGGAAAAGCAGTGAATTTTTTGAAGCAGAGAGGTGACGTGAAGGAAACAGCTGCTTTAGCATGATCATCTCCATGTTGGTTTTGATTCTCATTGTTCTCTTGCTCTTTCCTTCTTTGCTAACCTCCTAAAACCCAGAGGAAAAATACAGGGGTAAACATGGTAAATAAATGTTATGGGGGCATATCAAGAGTTAGAAAATATGGGCCTTGTTTCCCAGGAACTAATCATCCTCTGTGGAGAAAATATTTATACAGAGCTAGCCCATATACTACTATGTATTTATATTATAGTTCATACTGTAGTGAACAGTAAGAATGATAGGAGTTCAGAGAAGGGAGAGATCATTCTCAGATAAAGGATTAGGGATGAGTTATGAGTTTCTTTTTTTAAAGATTTTATTGTGTTAACAAGATTTTATTCATTTATTTTTAAAGGGTGGGGGCGAGAGAGAGAGAGAGAAACATCAATGTGCCTCTCACACACTCCCAATCAGAGACCACAACCCAGGCTTGTAACCTGGCTGAAAATCAAACTGGTAGCTTTTCGGTTCGTGGTATGACACCCATCCCACTGAGCCACACCAATCAGGGCCTTACTTAAGACTCTTTACCTCATTTTGACCCCTCTAATGTCATGGGCCTTTCCATTATGCATAGTGATTATTTCAAACCTTTACATTTACCACATGCTCACTGTGCCCACTTGTATCCCACTCATTTTCAGCAGATGACCTTGTTTCCTACTACATATAGGCTTCAAAGGCTAAGAAACCTGAATTCACTCATTTTCATCATCTCATATTTCCCTTACCTTCCAACCTGCTTCCATCTTGAATCTCTTTTTCATGTAATTGTTAAGAATTTAGTTTTATTTTCCTGCCCAAAGTACTGTGGTATAATATAAAGAACTGTGGATTTGCCTGGCTGATATGGCTCAGTGGATTGGGTGCCAGCCTGCCAACCAAAGAGTCCCTGATTTGATTCCCGGTCAGGGCACATGCCTGGGTTGCAGGCCAGGTCCCTAGTAGGAGGAGTGCAAGAGGCAAGCGATTGTTTTTCTCCGACATCAGTGTTTCTTTCCCTCTCTTTCTCCCCTTTCTAAAAAATAAATAAATAAAATCTTTTAAACATAAAGAACTGTAGGTTTTTGGGTTTGTTTTTTTTTTTTTTTTAGAAAAACCTGAATTTCAGTTTTGAGTTTATAATTTACTAGCTCTGGAACCTTGGGCAAAATTCTTAATGCCTTTACCTCAGATATGTGCTTTTGAAGAAAGGAGGTAATTCAACCACCTCACAGGGTTTGTATGATGATTAATTAAAGAATGTGTGCCCTGAATCTAGTGCGTAATAGACCGTGTCCTTTCTTCTCCAGAACTTTGTTACCTTCCTTTCCTTTGGCCCATTCCCCTCAATTTATAAAAATGCTGGGTCACTTTCTTACATCCTCTTCCATTTATTGCCAAGGTTTTGAAAACCATGGACCGTGCTAGCTGCCTATTTTTTCACTTCTCATTCATTCTTAAACCTACTGTAATCTGGCTTCTGCTATCACTAAGGCACTCAATGCTACACCTGATTATCAAATTAGGTGGACTCTAGTTAATATTGCTCTGGTAAAAGTGATGTGCTTCTAGGATTAAATATTTGAAGGTTGAGCAAAAGTAATATATGGGATGTGCTGGGCAATCAGGAATGAATATTATTCAACAGCAATAACATCCAGTTTGAGTTAGCATGTGATGCATTCTGTTATCTTTCTGGAGCCAGAGTATTGAGAAAGCAGAAGTCATCCATGGTCAGACACGGTGGAGAGATAAGTGGATTGCAAGATATATTGTGTTAACAAGGACAAGACTGGATAGAAAATATATTTTCTTCAAAATGTTGGTAGAATACATAGAAAGCCTGTGTTTTTTAGCTATAGATAAGAAGTAAAGGGAGGAAAAGGCAGGGTGAGTTAGGTGTTTGAATGCTTCATGGTCCTGCCATCCCTCTTCGTAGTGGGATATTAGGTGTATTCTGTTTAAGAACGTTAACTTCTTAGACAACTGTACTTGAACAACAACAAAAATAATAATAATTAAAATAAAAAGATAATGTTAACCTTCTTGTATCTGCTGGCTTTTTCTGTCATTGGCTTGAGATAAACAACTTGAAGTCTTGTACTAGGTGGTTTTGATTCTTGTGATTTTGTTAACTAGGCTCAGATCAGCAGGCTGCTACTACAACTAACTTGGCATAAATATGTATATGAACTATGACATGAAGAGTCTGAATGTAAATTTAGGTTTGAACTTTATTTTCCTAAGATTTTGTTTATTTTTAGAGAGATGGGAAGGGAGAAAGAGAAACATCAGTTGGTTGCCTCTCACACACCCCCAGTTGGGGACCCGGCCTGCACTCCAAGCATGCACCTTGGCTGGGAATCAAACTGGTGAACTTTCAGTTCGTAGGCTGTCTCTCAGTCCACTGAGCCACACTGACCAGGGCAGGTTTGAACTTTATTATTCAAGGTTAGCTGAGCTTTTGTGATTACATATACTGACACAGATTCCCTATTATAATAGTTAAGACTACAGAACCAGTCTCCCTAGGTTTATGCCAACTTCATCGCTTACAAACTTTGCAACCTCAGAAAAATCATCAGGTCCCCCTATGCCTTAGCGCCTTCCTTTGTATAGTGGTGATAGTAAGAGTGCTACCTCTTAAGGTTGTTGTATAGATTAAAATATGTAAAGTGTTAAGAACATTGTCTGGCATATAGTAAGTACTATATAAATAATTAGCTATTATTATGTTCTTGTAAATGGTTTCATTTTTTTTAAACTGCTTTTTAACCTTTCATCAGATTATTGAAAGTATTATTGAGGAGAGTCAGAAAGTACTACAGCTTGAAGATGACTCTTTGGACTCCAAAGGAAAAGGACACTCTGATCAGGCTACTGGCGGTCCTCTCGTGGCTGGGACAGATCTTAGCAATATACCTGGATTGTTAGCCATAGATCAAGCACTACAGGAAGATTCCAAAAGGGAAGAGAGTCAGAATGCATCTGAAGAAACTGAATTAGAATCAAAAAAAGATTTTCCTTCTGAGGACGCCTGTGAGAAGCCAGTAGATGAAACCACTAAGTTAAATGAAATAAGTTCAACTGAGCAGCTTAATGTGCCTGAAACTGAAACGGAAGTATTGAACAAGGAAGCGGTAGAAATCAAAGGAAGTGACATTCTAGAATCTGCATCCTCAAACTCCTCGTCTGCTAAAGATTGTGCTACTGTGGAAGATTTGGCTCCTGCCAAACCCCCAAGACAACTTACTCCAGAACCTGATATAGTGGCTAGTACAAAGAAGCCTATTCCAGCACGTCCACCCCCTCCAACTCATTTCCCTCCTCCTAGACCACCACCTCCATCTCGACCTGCTCCACCACCAAGAAAAAAGAAAAGTGAATTGGAGTTGGAGGCTCTTAAAACACCTGATCTGGATGGCAAGTATTAATTGAGAAATAAGTATTTTTGTGGGGAGGTTTTTGAGTTGAGCTTGTTTACTTACATTTTTTATTTTGTTTCAATTTATATTATGTAAACTACATTGGTGGCTGACTTATAAAAATGATTTTAGTAATAAAAGTGAAAACATTTACAGTGATGATTAGTTACATTACTATAATTGAACATTTCAGTTGACTTCGAACTTTCAAATCTGTTACCATTGGAGAGGCAGTGTGGCATGGTGTACAAAATATAGGATTTGAGAGTTAAGATTTGAATTCAAGTCCTAGATCTCTTTTTAATTTCTAAATTTATTGGGCACTAGACCTCTCAATGTTTCAGTTTTACAGCCTTGAAGAGTTTGAATACCTTGTTTGAATCCTGATTTCCCCATATGTAAAACAAGGGTAATAAAAACCACTTTCATCACAAGTTGTTATAAGAATCAGACAAATAAAGATTAAAACACATTTGAAGCTATGTATAATGTCCTCTATGAACATTTGTTATTGTCATTATTATTAATTGCAGTTCCCAAAGAGAATATTACATCTGATCCTCTAACTACAAACATGGCTTCAGAGGGTACCGTCAAGGATTCTCAGCCTTCTCTTGATTTGGCAAGTGCTACCAGTGGAGATAAAATAGTTACTGCCCAGGTATGTTGGTGAATTCATGTTACCTTTGATGTAGGCTTTTATCAGTTTTCTGAAACTGGCTTGTTTGTTGATTATTAAATCTTCTTTCTTCTCCAGGCCAAATATTTCATTATCCCCCAAACCTGGCCTCCTTACAGCCCTTGTCAGCTCTGTTAATGAGTAGCTGGGTGACTCTGGGAAGCTATTTAACATCTGAATCTCAGATACCCCACTGATAAAATGGAAGGAAAGTCTTCCTTGAAGGTCTCTTGCAAGGATGAAAGTGTACCAAGTCTCTAGCCATGTAGTATGCATTTAGAAAATGACAAATGCTGCTGTTTGTAATATTGATATTAAGTACCACCTATGATCTTCATTAACCTGAACTCTAGTGGACAAAATTGGGGACTTTTATTTTTTATAATTTCCTTTTCTTAATCAAGGAAAAAACAACTTCATACACTATGACACACGCACGCACACACACACACACACACACGAGGCCATGGGAAGGACTTGATAATGGAAACTTTTTCCATAGCCAAATTCTTAGACTCAAGGGTTACTTATATGGTAACTGTGATCGGGACAGGTTAGCAAACTGGGAGATAAGACACTATAATAGTCTTATCATAGCCTTGGAGTAGAGGTTGGCAGTGGCCTTTTTTGGTAGGGTCCCCAAGTTAAGAATGGTCTTTGCATTTTCAAGGGTATTTTTTTAAAGAATACTTGACAAACACTATTTATTAAGCAAAAAGCCTAAAATATTTCCTACCTGGCTCTTCACAGAAAAAGTTTGCGGACAGCTGCCTTTGAAATATCCACACATATAGCCCTGATTAATGGCATCTTTTTGCCAGCATTCTACCAGTAGAGAACTGTTTTTGGGTCAGGTTCAAAGAGCGCATTTATTTGCTTTCAAGACTACAAACACATTATTGCATGGGCTGCAGTAGCTTTGGTACCTAATGTTTTTCAGAATGCTGGGAGTGATAAAGGGCTGAAATGGAGTGTTCCATTTAAATTTTCATAGGTTCCATTATCTGAATAATGGAAGTTTTAGAACCATGTGTGGTAATGAATAATTGAATATTTATAGAAATTGATTCCATCTACTTTGTTTTTTAAATTATAATTTCAGGACAATGGAAAAGCACCTGATGGGCAGACAGTAGCAGGTGAAGTGGTGGGCCCTCAGAGACCTAGATCCAACTCTGGGAGAGAGCTTACCGATGAGGTATAATTATATATATTTTTGTTCTTAAAAACAAAATATAAAAACAATAATGGGAAGGTGGAAAAACTCTGAAGGTAGGTGGTGGCGATGGTTGCGCAGCAATGTGAATGTACTTAAGAATGCCACTGAATTATACAATTCAAAATTGTTAAAATGGTAAATTTTATATTGTGTATAATTTAAAATAATTTTATTGTTAGGCAAAAAATCATAATATAGAATAAAAATGAAAGTGAAGATTGTCTTAGGTTTTGTTTTTTTAATATTTTGGAGTTTGCAACTTCGACTTAAACTTGCCCTTTTACATAATTATGTGGTGGAATAAATGTATTGAAAGCAAGGCCTATGTTTTATAGAAAGTGGGCTTAAAAAGAACTTCATGTTATAGATATGTATATGTTTCTATACTTGTGAGATGATGTAGTACATACAGAATTAATACTTCTTACCACTAAGATTTAGTATATATCTATTGGTCAATTTATTCAGAATGAGCAAAATCGTAGTTTCTGTTTCTTGTAGACAACACATTTTTTTAATTACTATACTTTGGAAAATAATCTGGCAGTTTTTCAAAATATTAAGCATTGAGCTACCATGACACAGAAATTCTCCTCCTGTGTATGTACCAAAAAGAAATTAAAACATGCCCTGGCTGGTATGTCTCAGTGGATCGAGTGTGAGCCTGCCAACCAAAGTGTTGCTGGTTCAATGCCTAGTCAGGGTACATGCCTGGGTTGCAGGCCAGGTCCCCAGAAGGGAGTGCAACCACACATTGATGTTTCTCTCCCTCTTTTTCTCCTTCCCTTCTCCTCTCTCTAAAAATAAATTTGAAAATATTTTTAAAAAAAGAGAGATGAAAACATGTCTCCATAAAAAAATATACACAGTTGTTCGTAATACCCAAAGTATGGAAACAACACCAGTGTCCATCACTGATGAATGGGTAAATAAAATGTAGTATATCCATGCACATGGACTATTTTTTGGCAATAAAAGGAATTAAGTTCTGATACGTGTACAGAATAAATGAACCTTGAAAACATTGTGCTGAGTGAAAGAAGCCGATCAAAAAGACCACACTCTATATGATTTAATTTATTTGAAATGTCCAGAATAAGCGAATCCATAGAGACAAAAAAGTAGATCAGTGGTTGCCAAGAACTGGAAGGAAGGGGAATAAGGTATGACAGCCAGTGGGTTTGGGATTTCTTTTTGGGGTAATAGAAATGTTCTGAACTTAGATAATGGTGATGGTTGCACAACTCTGTGACTATACTCAATCATTGAACTATTTACATTTTAAATGAGTGTGTTTAGCAGTGTGTGAATTGCATGTCACTAAAAATGTTAAAAATTATTGTACACAGCACTGAATGTATCAAGAAAGTCCTTAACTTGAAGTTTTGAGGATTTTGTAGACTGAAAAATATACTTAAATTGTAAGTTCTCTTGGTGTTATGTTTTTACCTCAGGAAATTTTAGCCAGTGTAATGATTAAGAACCTGGACACTGGAGAAGAAATACCTTTGAGTCTTGCGGAAGAGAAACTACCAACAGGTATTAATCCTCTCACTCTACACATCATGAGAAGGACTAAAGAATATGTAAGGTATGACCTAACATGACTATTTATCATTTGAAGTATTTCATTCAGAAGGGTGAAGATGTCTCTGTTAATGAACTGTGACAGTCCCTAATTTGGTTTTATTCAACTTTTAAAAAAAAATTTGCCATTAAAATACTTAAAATATGTACTCTTAAATTTTGTTCTCTCGTAAGACTGTACAATTACTAGGGGGAAAATAGTATATATCTTCAATCCCATAATATTTAGTTTCTCTTCTTTTCATATTATTTACATTATACTAGAGAGTATCAAAACCTATTGAGGCTAAAAGGCCATGTTCAGGATGAACATCTAGTCTTCTGAAACCTTGCTTAAGGATCAGAAATTTTACATATAATTTGGAGGGTCAGAAAATGGCTTTAGAGGAAGGCAATTGACTTTACTGTGGGATATATGTAGATCTAAGGAAAAATTTCTGTGAAAGCAAAGCTTTTAATGTATAAGACATTGATGTGCCTGGTGAGCGAGGAGGAAGATATTTACAAGTTAATTTGTCATTTCTGTGTAAGCATGTTTTAACCATCAGAAAGCCTTGTTTATTGTAGGTTTTTCTTAAGTTCCTAAATTGCATCCACTTCCATTTTGTACATTGCACCTTGATTAAAGATTGTGTTCTTCAATTTTTCAAGTCTTTATAAATTCTCAGTCATCATTTAACTTAAACATACATAAAGCATTTTAACAGACTTTTTTTACTCTGATTAGCTAATTCTATAGTAAGTATATAGAGAGATTTTTCAAAAGTGTTAAGGAAGTGGCTTCTTTTAAAATTACTTCTTCCCCTTGTAGTAATGACGCAGCACAGTCAGATGATGAAGAGAAGTTACAGTCTCACGCAACAGATACTGATGGTGGAAGGTTAAAACAGAAAACGTGAGTTACAGTACATCCATTTTCTTCATTTCAGGCCTTTATTTTAAAAAAAAATATGAGAACTACTATACTGTTTTAAATCTGTACTCCATCCGATTTATGAGTCCATCTACCACCGTCACTCCCTGCCATCAGCCCACGGATTATGAGGTCTTTGAGGCTATGTTGGTCATATAGCATTTGATATATAGTATATGATCAATAAATTTTGCAGCATGCCTGTATTTTCTTCTCACAGTAGGTACCAGAAGTGTTAGTAGAAGAACTTGATGGTCCTTGACATTGCCTTTTCTCTTTCTCTTCATCTGTGCAAATGCTCTTTGTCTTTCTAAACCCAACTACATGAGATTCTTCCTCCCTTCAGTTCACAGTACATTTCTTCCCTTTCTCAATTTCAGTGACACCTATATTCTCTATGTAACTTACATTGGCCCTTTATTTTATGTTACCTTAAACTTTTCTGTTCTAAAAACAAAAACAAGGTAAATAGATATTAAACAATTAATATCACATGGGTGTTACAAAAGGATTGTGATCATGCCATTCTTCTGTGTCCCCTACAAAAACCCAGCACAATGGTGAGCATAGAGATTTTGCTTGATTATATGCAAGTCACATAATTGGCAATAATTTAGTCTAAAATGTAAAATAAATATAAATACAAAATAAAATAGTTCAGACCCAAAGTGAATTCTTCACTCAAATCTGATCTTTTCCTAATGTGGAAAGGGTAGCAAAGAAACCTTGGGTAGTTTTTAGAAAAGGTGTGTATTCACAATGCAGGTCTATGATAGCACCTTCATATACCTGGGCCTTGGCTGTCTAGCAATGACAGCTCTTAGGAACCAGAGAATTACGAATTATTCAGGAGACATATAAATATCCAGGAAAGATGTTTTACATGCTATACATTAAAGCTTATCATTTTTCTAAAAGAAAAAAGGGCCTCAGGATTACTCAAAGCCATTATACTTATTTATTACAATTTTTTAAAAATCTGTTTATCCGGTATCTGAATTCACAACAAAATAGAAGCACCAAACTATGAAACCTGTAAGTTGGCATGTAAGAATGTCAGATAATATTCCGATTACAAGAGAGGAATCAGAAAAATAATAAAAGGACTCTTACATACCACATCCATTTTGTATTCCAGTGGTTTCAACTTTTCCTCAAGTAATGACACACGTAGAACAGGGCAGTACTGCACCGAATGCTAGAGTGAACTAATGGTCAGGAGGGATTGGTCCACAGTCAGGCTTCCCTGTGCCCCTCCCTGTTGTCTTAAAGGCTTAGAGCCAACATTATGGCCCACTTGCAAACCATTTGAAAGGTCCTGAACGTGTTAAAGAAGAGTAATGATGGTAATTGACCCCATTTATTAAAGAAAGAAATGTATTGAACATTAAATGCCCTTGAAGAAGCCACAAAAGTATATATTTTAGAGATGTACTCATCCAAAATTATTAAAATACCTGTTTTCTTGCTTAAAGTAGTAGTAAACCTATAGTTATCCAGAAAAATATAACTTCAGAATTATAGGAGCAAAGACCTCGTAGTGATTTTTATTTATTTTTTAAAGATTATATTTATTTATTTTTTGAGGGAGGGGAATGGAGGGAGAAAGGGAGAGAAACATCAATCGGTTGCCTGTTACACATACACCCACTGGGGACTGAACCCACAACCCAGGCATGCGTCCTAACCAGGAATCAAACTGGTAACCTTTTGCTTTGTGGAATGACACTCATCCCACTAACCCACACCAGTCTAGGGCTATACGGATTTTTAAAATGGTTTATCATCTGTGTTTTCTGATTATCAAAAGTTGTACAAAAATCTCTACTGCTTGGTGTGGCTCATTGGATTGAGCAAAGGCCTGCGAACCAAAGGGTCTCAGATTCAATTCCTAGTCAGGGCACATGCCTGGGTTGCAGGCAAGGTCCCCAGTATGGGGCACGAGAGAGGCAACCACACATTGATGTTTCTCTCCCTTTCTTTCTCCTTCCCTCCTGCTCTCTAAAAATAAATAACTAAAATCTTTATAAAAATTTTAAGTAATGCAAAAATCTGTAAAATAAGAATGTTATATACCCAACCCCAGATATTCTCAGTATTAATAATTAAATGTAACTTAAGTGCCCATCAGTAAATGAATGGATCAAAAAGCAATGGTACATTTACACCATGGAATACTATGCAGCAGAAAGAAAGAAGGAGCTCCTACCCTTTGCAACAGCATGGGTGGAACTGGAGAGCATTATGCTAAGTGAAATAAGCCATGCAGTGAAAGACAAATACCATATGATTTCACCTTTATGTGGAAATTAATCAACTAAACAAGCAAGCAAGCAAAATATAACCAGAGACATTGAAATTAAGAACTGACAGTGACCAGAGGGGAGGTGGGAGGGGATAATAGGGGGAAAGGGGGAGAAGGGGGAGAAGGGATTTCAGGAACAAATATAAAGGACACATGGACAAGCAGATAAAACCAAGGGGTGGTGGACTCAAGGGAGGGAGGTGGGTATGGCTGGGGTAAGGGGGAGTAGTAGGGGGAAAATGCAGACAACTGTACTTGAATAATGATAAAATTAAAATAAGTATTCTCCATAGAATTATTTTTTTTCACAGAAGTGGAATTATACTGTGCCTATAATTTGTTAACTTATTTTAAAAAAATCTAGTGTATAATGGACATGTTTTCATATCAACACCAATGGTAGATATATTATAATCTTTCTATCAGCCAGATGTGGGAGTTTAGTGCTGCAGATACAATAGTTAAGTAGCCAAGAGCTAGAAGCAACCCAATTGCCCATCAGTAAATGAATGGATCCAAAAACTCTGGTACATTTACACAGTGAAATTCTATGCAGCAGAAAGAAAGAAGGAGCTCCTACCCTTTGTAACAGCATGGATGCAAGTGGAGAGCATTATGCTAAGTGAAATAAGCCAGGTGGTGAAAGACAAATACTATGTGATCTCACCATTAACAGGAACCTAATCAACAAAATGAACAAACAAGCAAAGTATAGCCAAAGACATCAAAATTGAGAACAGGCTGACAGTGATGTATTCCGCTCAGGAGGGGATAATGGGGGAAAGGATGAAAGGTTTACAGGACCAATTACAAAGGACATACGGGCAACAACAAGGAGGGGGATGGAAACAGACATGGGGGAACAAAAAGAAGAGAGCCATAGTCTCATCCTTCCTAGAGCTTCCATTTCAATAGGAGAAACAGGCATTAAACATGTAATTACACAGCTAAATCTAACTACATTTGTAGTAATTGCTATAAAAGAACTCTGTGGGGTACTGTGGGACTATGCAACATGAAAACCTGTTCTGAAGGGTCAAGGGCTTTTTTGAGAGAGCTGTTTGTTCAAAGACGTAAAGAGAGGTAGAAATTAGCTAGAGGAGGAATATTAGAAGGAGTGGAACCACACATGCAAAGGCCCTGAGGTGACTAAGAGCTTGCTACCTTTAAAGAACTGAGGTTTGCCTTGTTTATTTTATTGCATTCCATTGAAAAGGTATACAATCACTTATTTGTTCATTCCTCTGTTGATGAAAATTTAGTTTATCTCTACTTTTTACCTATTCTAAATAATACTGCAGTGAACCTCTTCATATATATAACTTACCAACTTTTTCAAATTCTGTCCTTAATATCATGAGCTCCCATTAGTTGGTAAAAATTTGCCCCTGCTTTGTACATTTTGTTTTGGCTGTAAATATCATGTGCTTTGTATTGTTTTTTAATCATTTTACTATATGAAATTTGAGATGTAGATAATTGAAAAAGCAGTAAGTCCTATTTATGGAAACTTGAAATGCATACTTACATTACACCGGCCGTACCTACTGCAAAGTTCTGCCTAACTGTATTGCATGCAAATACCCAAACTGAAAGAGAAAGGACAAGAGGCCATCTTAGGCTACCACAGTGTTCTATTTTGGGTTCTTTTTCTTTTTTTACTCTTGTTCAAAGTGTTCTACTTTGTAAGCAAATACATCTTTAGTGTTTTGTTGTTCTTGTTAAAGTGTGTTTTTAAGGATGACTCTCTAGCAGGGGTGTCAAACTCATTTTCACCAGGGGCCACAGGCAGTTGCCTTCAAAGAGCTGAATGTAATTTCAGCTTCTTAACAGTTAAGGAGTAGTTGCATTTATACAGCCCTAAAATTATTTCGGCTGATGTAGCCTCCAGTGAAAATGAATTTGACACTCCTGCTCTAAAGGAATCTTCTCAAAGTGATTCTCACTGCAGGTTTATAGCTTCATCCCAAACCCCCTAATTCAGATGATCTGGGGATGGGGTCTAGATATCTGTACTTTAAACACTCCCCTCCCACCTGCTCCTTGCCAACTGATCATCATTCACCATTGAAAACCAATGCTCTAGAGTATACAATATTATATATTGGAAGAAGTGCCTATATTACCTTTGTAGCCATATTGATTTGAATATACACTGTGTGCGGGAAATAGGTTTACACTTGTCAGTACACAAAACACAGTTTATTATTGTATTATTTATTATTGTATTATTTTCCATATGAACAACTATAAATCTACTTTTTCCCCACTCTGTATTCTATACAATAAGGGATTTAGGAACTCAAAAGACCTACTACTTACATTAAAAAGGGTTAATTCAAAATAATATGCTTTTCCTGGCTGGTATAGCTCAGTGGATTGAGCACAGGCTGCAAACCAAAGGATCACCAGTTTGATTCCCAGTCAGGGCACATACCTGGGTTGTGAGCCAAGTCTTCAGGGTGGGGTGGGTGAGAGGCAACCACACATTGATGTTTCTCTCACTCTCTTTCTTCTTCCCTTCCCCTCTCTCTAAAAATGAATAAATAAAATCTTTAAAAAATAATATGCTTTCCAGTCAGGGCACATGCCAGGGTTGCAGGCAGGTTCCCTGCAGGCCAGTTCCCAGCAGGGGACGCACGAAAGTCATACATTGATGTTTCTCTCCCTCTCTCCTTCCCTTCCCCTCTAAAGGTAAATAAATAAAATCTTTAAAAAAATAATATGCTTTACCAGTCATAATGAGATTATCAGTGAATTGTTGAACTTATATGCTTAGTTGAATTAATAAGAAATAATTTTGTTTGGTTTTTTTGTGTGTGTATTTTTTGTAAGGACTCAACTAAAGAAGTTCCTAGGAAAATCAGTGAAGAGAGCAAAGCACCTTGCTGAGGAATATGGTGAACGTGCTGTAAATAAAGTTAAAAGTGTTAGAGATGAAGGTAAGTGAAAAAGAACATTTCAGTCGAATATTTGGTTGGTCATCATCGAAATTTAGCCTGTAGTTTATAAGAAGCATTCATTCTATTTTATCAAAAGTAATAAACCTTTATACATATCTTAGCATTTCAGTAAATTATGTTACTCTCACTAACACATAATTTTATAAGTGGGAAGAAAATGAATTTACATATCTTAAACATGAATTTGTACATACTTTGTGACTGTGGCAACCTAGAAGAGTTGACTGTTCAATACAATAATCAGTTGTAAATTAGTTATATATGGCTATTTGGTTCTTATAAATGTTTTCAAAATTAGGTAAGTTTTCCAACTTTGCAAAGATCTTAACTTTCTATGCTCTTGTTATAATTGTACTCATTGGTTTTATTTAATAGACACTTACATAATATTCTATGCCAGACACTGTTCTGAGCACTTTCACTTGTGTTAACTCATTTATGAGGTAAGCACCCTATTATCCCCATTTTATAGATGAGAATTACCAAAGCACAGAAAGGTCAGGTACCTTGCCTGTGGTCACAAGGATAATAAATGAGACAAAGCTGAACTTGGACTCAGACCTGGCACTTGGCTCCATGCTCTTAGTTAATATGCTATTTAGTAATAGATTTTGCTTCTCCATGTAATGAATTTTCTTGGTAAGGAGTGGATATAAAAATATCATAGTAAATATATATACATTAGCTAGTAATGATCTCTTGCATTTCTATTTAGTGTTTCATACTGATCAAGATGATCCTTCATCAAGTGATGATGAAGGAATGCCATACACAAGACCAGTTAAATTCAAAGCAGCACATGGTTTCAAAGGACCTTATGATTTTGATCAGATAAAAGTGGTGCAAGATCTTAGTGGCGAACATATGGTAAGCAACTGTTTTATTTTCCAGTATTGATTCTGGTATTTTGTAAATATTTTATTTATTTATTTTTAGAATGAGGGGAAGAGAAGGTGAAAGAGAGGGAGAGAAACATCAATGTGAGAAACATCAATCCATTGCCTCTCATTCACATCCCAACCTGACCAAACCCGCAGCCTAGGCCAGGCATATGCCCTGACCAGGAATTGAACGAGTGACCTTTCGCTTTCGAGACAGTACCCATCCAACGAGCCACACTAGTCAGGCCATTATCGATTCTGTTTTTATTGAGAGATATACTTTGGCTTCTATAAAGAAGATCTGTATGTAGGTAATTTTGCTAGCTTTACTAAAGAAGAATAAATTGATCTTAATACAATTTAATGAATAGATAATACAGAGACTCTCTCTGAATTGTTCAGGAAGTGAATTACTGAACTAAGTAAACACTAGTCCTATCTCATTAAGAAAGTTATGTAAAAGTACCAAATTTTAAAACAGTTAATTAGAGAGTGATCTATCACTTTGAAAAATGTTTCAAGTGTCCTGACTACTGTGGCTCACTGGGTTGGGCATCATCCCACAAACCAAAAGGTCATCAGTCCAATTCCCAATCAGGGCACATGCCTGGGTTGTGGGCTAGGTCCCCGATTGGGGGGCAGGGGAGAGGCAAACACACATTGATGTTTCTTTTCCCCTCTCTCTCCTTCCCCTCAATCTAGAAATAAATAAATAAAATCTTTTTTAAAAGACAATGTAGAAGATAAAATATCTAACAACATATTTAATAAGAAAAATGCAAGATCTGGATGAAAAAATTAAATACTTCTGGACACCATAAGAATGTTTAAAGTGTTTCCCATTATATTTTAAATAATTTACACTACTGTTTCAAAAGCTCAATATATATTTTGTAAAATGACAGCTAAAACAAGGATAAGAGGTAGTGGTACAAGTTCCCTGTCAGAGTTAAAATGTACCCAAGTAGATATAATACCACAAATTATATTACCCCTGGAAATGCTAGGAATATAGGGGAAGAAGTAATAAACTCAAGACTGGATAAATGACACTGGGCAAGCATTTATCTATTTAGATTTTAAATCTAAAAGTTGGCCTGACTAGAAGGAAGCAACCACAAACATATCAGATGGCAGCCAGGTTGGAATTTAAACTTTGATGTTTATAATGTAGATATAAAATGTTTGACTTGATTATAGTAACTCCCTTAAGGCACCTGATGAATTTCTTTGTACTGTATGGATTCTCTTTCATTATTTGCATTTTTAAGTAAAATCGCCTTATATTAGTCTCTAAATGACAAATTTCTTAATACTCTTGAATTTTGTGGAAATGAATGTTATTCCATTAAATGAGCTGTTGCCTCTAACTTGGATAATCTTTGTCATCTGCATATATGTGTGGTTTAATAGTAGTTGTGACAATATTTGTTATAGTAGGATTTGGCCTTTCCAATTTAAGGGTTTGCTTTCTTTTTTTTAATATATTTTATTGATGATGCCATTACAGTTGTCCCATTTCCCCCCTTCGTTCACCTCCACCCTGTACACCACCCCACCCACATTCCCCCACTTAAGTTCATGTCCATATGTCGTAAGATCTTTAGCTTTTTTACATTTCCCACACTACTCTTGCCCTCCCCCTGTCTATTTTCTCCCCACGGTCTATGCTACTTATTCTCTGTACCTTCTCCCCCCTTCTCCTCCTCCCACTCCCCTGTTGCTAACCCTTCATGTGATCTCTCCATTTCTGTGGCTCCTCTCCTGATCTAACTGTCCTCTTAGTTTGCTTTTGTTTCAGGTGTGCTTCTTAATAACTGTGAGTTTGCTGTCTTTTCACTGCTCATATTTTTATCTTCTTTTTCTTAGATAAGTTCCTTTAACATTTCATGTAATAAGGGCTTAGTGATGATGAATTCCTTGAACTTGAACTTGACCTTATCTGAGAAGCACTTTATCTGCCCTTCCATTCTAAGTGAAAGCTTTGCTGGATAGAGCAATCTTGGATGTAGGTCCTTGCCTTTCATGACTTGGAATACTTCTTTCCAGCCCCTTCTTGCCTGTAAGGTCTCTTTTGAGAAATCAGCTGACAGTCTGATGGGAACTCCTTTGTAGGTGACTGTTCCCTTATCTCTTGCTGCTTCTAGGATTCTCTCCTTCATTTTAATCTTGGCTAATGTAATTATGATGTGCCTTGGTGTTTTCCTGCTTGGGTCCAACTTCTTTGGTACTCTCTGAGCTTCCTGGACTTCCTGGAAATCTATTTCCTTTGCCAGATTGGGGAAGTTCTACTTTATTATTTGTTCAAATAAGTTTTCCACTCGTGGCTCTTCTTCTTCCCCTTCTGGTACCCCTATAATTTGGATGTTGGAACATTTAAAGATGTTCTGGAGGTTCCTAAGCCTCTCCTCATTTTTTTGAATTCTTGTTTCTTCATTCTTTTCTGTTTGGTTGTTTCTTCCTTCTGGTCCACTCCATTTATTTGAGTCCCAGTTTCCTTCCCATCACCATTGGTTCCCTGTGCATTTTGCTTCATTTCACTTAGTGTAGCCTTCTTTTTTCATCTAATTTGTGACCAAAATCAACCAGTTCTGTGAGCATCCTGATCACCAGTGTTTTGAACGGTGCATCCAGTAGGTTGGCTATCTCCTGGTCGCTTAGAAGTATTGTCTCTGGGGCTTTGATCTGTTCTTCTGTTTGAGCCTCTTTTTTAAAAATTTTTTTTTGGTCTGGTTGTACCTGTTACATAGTGAGGGGTGGAGCCTTAGATGTTCACCAGGGTGGGGTGACCCAGTTGCTGGGTTGTGATGCTGTATATGGGAGCGGGGTCAGAAAGGGACCAATGTCGCTCGCTCTGCTCTCTCTCGGATTTCAGCCCCTTCTGCCACTTCCCACAAGCAAATTGGGCCCTTCTGGTTCTGTTTCCCAGATGGGTGGGCTTGTGTACATTCTAGAACCCTGTGGGTTTCTCCTACGAACTCTCCTGTGAAGCTGGGAGTCTCTCCCAGCACCTTTTCAGTCGGTGCTTTTAGGCTTTATTTCCGGTCGCTGGGGCCCTGGGTTGCGCAGTCTGTCTCACTGCTCATTTTTGCCTAGTTTATCTGCACCCGAATATGTGGCTGCAGTCAGCCAACCACTTTTCCCGCTCTGCTTGTTTCCTCCCCACACCTGGGGTCTGCTAGCCCCATACCGCCTGCACACCCTGGTCTAGCAGCCACCACCTTTTCTTGCTCAGACCCCTCCCCGGACCCCTCTCCATGGGCCACTGACTCTGCCCCTCCCCTCTTACCGTCCAGTTGAATGGTTGTTGGACTTCCATACAGTTCAAATTTCTGCCTGCTCTGGTTGTGTTTTTCTTTCTAAATCTTTGTTGTCCTTTGTGGTTGTATGAGGAGGCACAGTGTTTCCACCTATGCCTCTGTCTTGGCCAGAAGTCCCACATTCTTTTTTTTTTTTTGAGATGTTATTTAGAGAGCAGGAAAAAGAGGAAGGAAAAGAGGGAGGGAAACATCACTGTGAGAGAGAAACATTGATCATTTGCCTCTCATACATGCCCCACCTGGGGTCCCCAGGCCAGGCATGTGCCCTGACCGGGAATCAAACCAGCGACATTTCACTTTGCAGGGCAATGTGTAACCAACTGAGCCACACCAGTCAGGACAAGGGTTCACATTCTTTAACCCTTCCCCAACATGCACATATACACACAGACAAACTTCCCCACTGTTTTCAGTGTCTGTGTGGGAATTCTAGTCATATACTGGGAAACCTTGTTTCTTGGGAGAAAAACAGGAGACCACAGTATTCCAACACTTCTTCAAATGCCCAATACTAAGAGGATAACTGCTAAGGTGGGGCATATTCTTCCCTCAGCCCTGGTCAGGAGTTGTTGGTGCTATGCTAAAGGCTCTGCCTCTTCCTATCCTGCTCCCAAGTTCAGCTGATAAACTGAGATCCCCAACTAGGATTTGTGCTTTACCTTGAGGGTTTCCAGCCACCTCAGAAACACTATTTTCATTAACATATGGACAAGATTTGAGATCTTGAAACTCTTACTTTAAATTATGGCAAACTGCAAGTATGTTGTCTCGCCTTTTTTTAAAAAATATTTTATTATTTATTTATCTTTAGAGGGGAAGGGGGGGAAGGAGAGAGGGAGAGAAACATCAATGTATGGTTGCCTTTTGTGCCTCCCCTGCTGGGAACTGGCCTGTAGGGAACTGGCCTGCAACCCAGGCATGTGCCCTGACTGGGAATCGAACCGCGATCATGTGGTTCGCAGGCCTGCGCTCAATCCACTGAGCTACACCAGCCAGGGCTGTCTCACCTTTTTTTGAAGAGACCCTTTTTATGGTGTTGTTCCTCCATCAAACTGTTGGCTTTAAATGGTGTTAGTAATGTAAGCATTATTATCTTAGTATGTATAATTTGACATGTTTTTTTTTTAATTTTTGACGTAATGTCTCAGTGTTTAAAATAATAACTTTGGACCTTCCTTTATTTTCATAGGGAGCTGTTTGGACCATGAAATTTTCTCATTGTGGCAGATTACTTGCCTCAGCTGGACAAGACAATGTAGTGAGAATATGGGCTTTAAAAAATGCTTTTGACTACTTCAACAATATGCGAATGAAATACAATACTGAAGGTAGTTCTCATTTATTTGTGGTCTTTAAAAATCCAAAGACACCTGGCATTTTGACATTTTAGGCATGGTAATGCCTCTTAACTGGCAATCATTTGCAGCAACCACTACTTTCTATAGCCACAGACCTAGAAGTAAAACAGAAGTCAACAGCAAAAAGCATCTAAACTCAGTGAAAAAAGCTACCACAGAGCTTTTAACTTTCAGATGTAGTACAGAGTTAATTTCATCAACTATTGAGAACTAAGTTATTTGGTTTCCTTTGGCAATCTTCAGTTCCATTCTGGGATAAAGTGAAATTCTGATTGATCTAGAGCAGGGGCGTCAAACCTATTTTCACTGGGGGGGCCACACTGGCCTCATGGTTGCCTTCAAACAGCCGAATATGATTTTAGGACTGAATAAAGGTACCTACTCCTTAACAGTTAAGCGACAGCTCGATGTGGCTGCTGGGTAGAAACAAGGTGCCTGGCTGGATAAAACAAGGCCGAGGGCTGGATTTGGCCCATGGGCCTTGTATTTGCTACCTGTGATCTAGAGAAAGAATTAGGATAATGTATACATCCAATAAATAAAGAATGATTAAGGAAACATAGCATGGAAAGCAAATGTGATCTGTCAGTTCATCAAAGGATATGTGGGAAAAGGTTAAATGGAAAAGAAACCTGAGAACATGGCCTACGTATACAATTACTTACAATTGTGTAAAATAATTATGTATCATGGTAACTTATCAAGAAAAGTATGTCATAGAATTTATGTAAATAGGAGTTTAAGTTTTGGAGATTCTTTTCTCACAGTTATTTAATTGCAATAAATTTTCTCCACAAACCCCTCCCTCCCTGTCCCAACACATCCAAAGCTGGAAGACAAGAAGCTAAGGGATGGGAGAAAGTAGAATAGAGCTGGCCATGGGCAGGAGTATAGAGTATAGTCAAAGCAGCAATTTGAGGAACATAGAAATCTAGGAAGGTCCACTGAACTAGAACTAGCAAGCAAGGCCCTATATACTTTAAGAGCCCTGTGTGTATTGCTAGCATTATGTTGTGCCATTTTGTTGTAATACGTAATCGAAGGTGATAATGAGTTGACAATATAGTAAACAAAGTTTACATTTCTTTTATGCCCTAAATGGAGCAAAAAGACTATTTTCAGTGGCCCTTGAGACTTACCACAGCCTAGACTCTTCCTGATCCTTAATTGTTCATCTTGCTACTTGTTAGGATTGACAAGAATGTATTCACTATGAATAATGAAAGTGTAACAGTATTGGGTTGGCCAAAAAGTTTGTTTGTTTTTTTCCATAAGATGGCTCTAGTAGCACTTCACTTAGTTGTCTTTAATTTCATTCTAAAACAGTTTTGTTAAGATTGCATTGTGTGACAACTGTCATATCAGTGTGCATCTAAAAACAACTTATCAAAATTGATGAATTTTTGTTTAGCCATTTTAATATTGAAGATGGAAGAAAATAAGCAACATTTTCAGCATATTATGCTTTATTATTTCAAGAAAGATAAAAACACAACTGAAAAAGAGATTTGTGTGGTATATGGAAAAGGAACCATGACTGATCAAACATGTCAGAAGTGGTTTGTGAAGTTTCCTGCTGGAGATTTCTTGCTGGACAATGCTCCACGGTCAGGTAGTCCAGTTGAAGTTGATAGTGATCCAATCAAGACATTAATTGAGAGCAATCAATGTTATACTATGCAGGAGATAGCTGATATATTCAAAATATCCAAATCAATAAAGTTATTGGTGAAAATGAAAAATGTATCTTATTTTATGGAAGAAACTAAACAGACTTTTTGTCCAACCCAGTACTTTATTAAAAGTGGGAAAATGGCTAAGTCATTTTATAAAAGATTTTGTATAAAAATGATTAAAACAAATATTTTGATGCCTAAAGAGTTAATGCTTTGCATGTATTTTTCTAGAAGGTTACATCCTATGACTATTAATTAGGTGTTCCTGTGTCATTGTTTCTGATTGGGTGTGTGTATGTGTATGTGTACATGCCTTTTTACAGTTATGTTGTTTTGCAGGACGTGTGTCCCCATCACCTTCTCAGGAAAGCCTAAATTCATCAAAATCTGATACAGATACTGGGGTATGTGTGTTATTTTATAGTCACTGTTGTTAAATACTATGATTTGTTTACTAAAAGCACCTTATTGTTTTCTTTCTTTTGGAGTTTTTTTTAAGTACCTTATTGTTTATGAGACATTACAGTTGCATGAAAACACTTAATTAAAATTAAGATGTGTTAGGAGAGTTTCTTTTAGGAATTGGTAAATTAAAAAAACAGTGTGATGCTTAAAAGTCAGACAGTGAATATTACTCAAAGTCCCTAACTACTCATGTAAACTTAAATGAAACAAAATCCCCTCTCCTCAAATCCATGTTAAATACTTTTAAGAAATAATAATGGATACCTGAATAAGAGGTAATTAAGGATACTGAAATATTTTAATTTTTCCATCGTGGCTTGACAAATGCTCTATCACAGTTTTAGGTAGTTTAAAATATCTAAATGATTTTCATATAGTCTCAGAGCTGGAGGATTAGATATAACCAATTTTAAACCTAAAAAGTAGAATATATAATATCCTAAGTTCTCCCCTCTGCTTATGTATTGACCTAGACAAGTGTGATATGAACAAAGAGAACCCATGTCCACCTGCTCAACAGTCTTTTCCTAGGATTTCATTGGCTCTAGTGTATTTGACATGAATTTTTCCATACTCTAAACATACTCCTCTCAGCTTCCCATGGTTCTGGGTTCTGTTTTTTCTTGTTCTCTTTCTAGATCCCTACTACCTCTTCCACCCCCTTAAATGTTGCTATTTCTCAGGGTCCTGTTCTTGGCCATTCTCAGTTGACTTACTCACTTAGCTTTAGCCCTGAACTGGCTTTAGCTCCATAATTCTCATTTCCTTTCAGTAGCATTATATTTTTCGAACAAGAATGAGATCTTTTTGTGCATGTTACCCTTTCACATAAAACTGTGTGTGATCTCTCCACCTATACTGATCTCTCCACCTTCTTCAAGCACATCAATTAATAGGTCTCAAGCAACTCATGTTTTCTGAGTGCCTGGTCCATATGCCAGACACTACTAGATTCTACAAAGTTAAAAGAAACATATTCTATGGCCTCGGGGACTGTGCTGACCACTAAAATAGACTTATCCTCAGTTACTCAGTTACAATAATGGATGGTAATATGCCACAGAGGGTACTTCACAAGTAGCCTTGTGAATCAGAGTGTCAGTACAAGCTCCCTGGAGGCTTTACTTTACTGTTTGAACTAGGTATTAATTGTAATATATGACAGAAGGAAGGGAGGAAGGGGCATTTCAGAGAAGATAGCAAGTGCAAAGGCGTGGAGGCTGGAAGAGTATGGCTTGTTAAAAGCACTACAAGCAATTCCACATGGCAGAAGCAAAGTGTACATGGTGAGAGTTGTAGGAGAGGTAGGCAGAATTGGGGTTTTAAATGGTCTTTTGCATTAAGCCATGACATTTGAACTGTATTCTGCAAGCTACTGGGGGAGAAGGCACTTTGAGGGCTTTTGATCAGGATCTTAATTAAAATGTGCAGACTTTTGTTTTAGAAAGAGCATTCTTGTAGCACTGTAAAGAATAGATTGGATGACCCTGGCAGGAGTGGCTTGGTTAGTTGGAGCATCATTTCATGATCAAAAGGTTGAGGGTTCAGTTCCCAGTCAGGGCACATACTTAGGCTGAGGGTTCAGTCTCTGCTCAAGGCACGTACAGTCCACAGTCTGGGTGTGTGGGAGGTAGCCAATTGATGTTTTTTCTCCCTTTCTCTCTAGGAGCAAAAAAAAAAAAACGTTTTCAGGTGAGGACTTAAATTTTAAAAAAAAAGAATAAATTGGTTGGGGGCTGCAGTGTAGAGACAGGGAGACCACGTAAGAGGCTATTAACTCAGCAGAGAAATGAGTACTTTATGATACATTATGATAGCAGTGGGTCTAGAATCCATAAAGATGAGCTGCATTCAAGAGAAGTGAAAAAAATGGAATCTCTAGGACTTGGAGACTGACTGACTAGCTAGTAAATGAATAGGCTAGAAAGATTCCCAGGCTTGTGTAACTGGAGAGATGTTAATAATCTTTGATCGATACATTTTTTTTTTATCTATACACAACCCTGTTTCTCTCTTTTGAACCATCTTTAATAGCATTGGCATCCATAAGGTACCTTTTTAACTCAGTCAAAAACGCTATTAATTTTCCTTCCTTACTCACATATCACATTAGTTACAAATTCCCATCCACTCTACTTCAACCTACAAATGCCCACGGAATCTGTCCCCTCACCTCCCATTGTCATTCATATCATCTCGGCCTTTGACACTCCTGACACTCCTCTGACACTCATTAAATGTTTGCTGTAGCCTCCTAATCAGTTTTTCTTTCTCGGGTCTCTACCCAATTCATTTTCTACACTGCCACTGGCAATTTTTTTTAATACAGTAATGACTGCTGTTTTTTTGTGGCTTAAAATCTTCAGATGGTTCCTTGAAACCTACAGAATAATATCCTTCCTGATACTGCTTCATCTTACCTTTTTAACTCAGTTCTAATTCCCTAGTGCCTGCGCATCCTGTTTGCTTTACTGGATGTAGGTGTGTATCCTAAACACTCACATTCGTGTCTATGTCTGTGTTTGATTCGTGGGAAATGCCCTTCCTGTCCCCTTTGCTCATAGGGCAAAGCCCTAGTCATCCCTCAAGATTTAGCTCAAATATGTTATCTCTCTTTTTATTTTTCCTGAATCAAGCAGGCAGAATTGATCCTCATTTGTGTTCTAACAGTACATCATATGTACTTTGACGTTGCTATCACCATGTCTTTCTTGGCAGCGTGTCTCACTGGCTGTGCTCTAGGCTAATTTAAGGCAGAGAACTGTACTTCATAGTTCTTAGTATACTCGGAACCTAACCCCATGTCTAAATGTGATAGTCTTGAGTCAGTGTTGAATTCTTGCTTCTCGGCCCTTACTCCTATTCCCCTTATCTGGATTCCTGCAGTCTCCTTTCTATTCCAAGCTTGCCCAGTTTTCAAGGCCTACTGCCTCCAGAAAATCTTCACTGACTAATGTAGTAGATGGAGACATTTTTAACTGCTTTGCTTTAGGGGAAAGCGTTTGCTCTTATTAGTTTAATTCACCAGAAAGTTTCTAGGCATTGGTTACTATTAAAAACAGGGACTATTTGTACTATCTTGTTTTATGCTTATTTCAACAATCCTACTTACCAACTTTTAATTACTTCAACCCATGCACCCCCAAACCCTACGTAATTCCCCATTTGTTTGAGTACAAAGCCTTTTAAATGAGGAGCATAGTAGTTTTTTGACACAAAATGTAGTGACCCCCCTGGAGTACTATTGTTTTGTTTTGTTTTGTTTTGTTTTCTGGAGTAGTTGAGTACCATTTTCTATCTGTTGTTTTCAGGAAAAGATTGCCTGGGGTTTCTTTTACTTATGTAATTCTATTGGGAGAGTTAAAAGAGGCCTCTATTCTATTTCATATGCCTTTGGAGTTCAGTATCCGTTGTTATCTTTGAACCTAGTGCTAGCTGTAGTGAAGCACAGTAAGCACAATGAAGTTTATTTTCCTGATGATGTTCTTTTTTCTCGTGATAGTGATATGTTATATCTCTTTGGAACTACATTTTCACTCTTGTCTTCTTAGCATCCATGTAAAACTGTTATATAGTAAGGCCTACAGCGTGATGCACACCAGATTCACCACCTACTCATTGGTCACACCAAGCCTAGGATTCTGGCTGTTACACTCTCTGTTTTTGTTGATCTTCAAAAGTAGCTCAGTAAACATAAGGTAGAAAAGACAAGTGACACACATAGTTTGCTCCATTATGCTAGAGACTTGTAAAATTTCTTCTTGACACTAGAGGTTGTAAGTATGCAATTTACCTAAAATAAATGCTTTTATTGAGTAAATCTATGTTTGGTGGGCTTGATTAGTGGAATATCAATATGGGTATTATAGCATTTAACTGGTGCTTAGAACATTTGAGAATAGATTGTAGAGGAGGAAAAAAAATCTCTGTACCCTCTTAGTTTCTGCAGCTGGGATCTACAAAATAACCTAACAAAGGACAGATTATGAGGAGAAATGGACCCTGGCCGGGTTGCTCAGTTAGAGCACTGTCCCAATATGCCAAGGTTGCCTTTTCGACCCCCGGTCAAGGCACATAGAGGAATCAACCAATGAATACATAAATAAGCGAAACAACAAATCAATTTCTCTCTCTCTCAAATCAATAAATAAAAATTCAATTTTTTAAAGAGGCAAAATGATATGTATGTTGAGGTCTTTACAGAAAAATACAGCACCCTGGCTGGTGTGGCTCAGTAGATTGGACACTGGCCTGCAAACCAAAGGGTTGCCAGTTCGATTCCCAGTCAGGGCACATGCCCGAGTTGCAGGCCAGGTCCCCAGTAGGGAGTGCATGAGAGGCAACCACACACTGATGTTTCTCTCCTTTCTCCCTCCCTTCCCCTCTCTAAAAATAAATAAGTAAAATCTTTTTAATAAAAAAAACATAGGGATAGTTCCAAAGAAATGGCTAAACCCAGAGGGTTAATATCATTTTAACAAAGAGCAATAAGTCTGTGTTGATGGAAAAGACAAGAAGAGGATTTAGGCTTTTAGGGGTGGTAAGTTGTAGGAAGGTAAATGTATTAGATGAAATTAATGTAAGATAAGGGTTATTTAGTAAAGTACTGTGAGTTATCTCCAGAGATAAGATTCATTCTCCCCTTCCTGGTAAAGGAGAGGTGAGAGGAAGATACCTTCACAAAGGGAATTTTTTGTTCTGCTTTCAGGTAGAAAGGGGGAGGGTAGAGACTTTCTTGTGTCTATTTCTTCTAAGTTGCCTTCAGCTCAAAATAATTCTTATGCAAAGGGAAACATACTTGGATGTGACATAGTCTGATCCCCTTCAAGATCAGTAGAATCAACCCTGGCTGGTGTATCTCAAAGGATTGCCGGTTTGTTTCCCAGTCAGGGCACATGCCTGGGTTGCAGGCCAGGTCCCCAGTAGGGGACCCATGAGAGGCAACCACACATTGATGTTTCTCTCCCACTCTTTCTCCTTCCATTCCCCTCTGTCTAAAAATAAATGAAATCTTAAAAAATGAGATCAGTAGAATCAAAAGCTTGGAGAAGGGGGTTAACTGTAAAGGAATGAGAAGTACTTTTTGTGAAATTCTACATATGCAACATTTTACTTAAAATATGCATTGGTTTATACTTGGTTTAGTCAACAGTGTGTTAGGCACTGAAAATATAAAGATGCAGTGGACAATCCATGCCAAGGACCTATATGCACGGGGGAAGACAGGTATCAACAATGTTAATATATCTCCAAAACAGAATTCAGCACAATACATATAATTTTCCCAAGAAAGCCACTCCTTTGACAGTGTACTCGATGTCAGTTCACTGTTTAATAATACCTCCTGAGGTAGGAACTGTGATCACGTTTTACTCTCTTCCCTCCCTTCAGTGTTTGCTCATTTACCACATCTTGCCCAAATGTCTTTGGAATCTGGCCATTCCTTTCATTTCCACTGCTATAATCCTGGCTTTATCTCTTACCTGGACCATGAGAGCTCTTTCCCAGATTCCAGTCTTTCATCCACAATGCCAGCAGAATTACTTTCCTGTAAAACAAATCTGATCATGTTACTCCTATTTAATCACTCCTTTTGGCACTCTTTTTTCCTCTAGAATCAAGGCCAAATTCCTTAGCTTGACTCAGCCTTTATAGAGATCAGTCCGACCTCAGTTCATTTTATTTCCCACCCTTCCCTCTCACAGACCTTATCTTCTGAGCCACTTGGTTATTCATCGTTGCCCTTTTGTGGATTCCGTGTATTTACATTTGCTATTCTCCTTTACCTCATAAATTTATTTCAGAGTCAGGTCTACTCCCGGAAGCATTACTTGCTTCACTTAATGCATAATTATTCATATGGGTACTTCGCCCATATTTCTGTTAAATGCACTTATTCTACTGTATCAATGTATATAGCAACAGCTAATATTTTGTTTGTGCCCTTACTGTGTGCCAGGTACTTTGCTAATAAAGTACACTTGATGTCTCATCTCATAGACCTGATACTGTTGTGAAATACTCTAAGAACTCTGTTCTATAGATGAAGAATAGAAGGCTTAGGAGATAATAAGTAACTCACCAATTCATGCAGTTGATAGATACAGTGTCGGAATTAGAACCCAGCTCTGATCTGTTTCTAGACCTCATGCTCTTACCCATTATGCTCCACTAGTTGGCATCTTAAGGCCTGGCACTGTCTTCATTTAATCTACAGGTATTTATTGAGTGCCTATTATGTATTAATCACTGCTCTAGGAATTAGGGATATAGTAAACAAAAAAGACACAAATATCTATTGTGAGGAAATTCAAATTTCTAGTAGTGGGAGACAGAGAAATAAGTGAATTTTGTAGTATATTAGAAGGTGATAAATTTTATGAGTAAAAGAAAGCAGATAAAATGGAGTGACCAGGAGTAAATAAGGTGGGCAAGCAAAGCTTCACCAAGAGTTTGTCATTTGAGCAAAATCTGAAGGAGGTGAGGAAGGGATCATATGGCTATATTTGTAGAAGAAAATTCCGGGTAGAGTGAGCAGCAACCAAAACTGCTACAATGCAGGAGTTCTGTTATGTTACAGAAACAGCATCCAGGCTTGGGTAGCTGGAGCCAGTGAGTGATGGGGAGAATAATAGAAAATAAAGTCACAAAGATGTAGATGGGGCAGTCATAGCGTATGGGCCATTGCAAGGACATTGGCTATTGTTTTGAGAAAGATAGAAGCTAATAGAGGGTTTTTGAACAGAGAGTGACATAAATCTGACATGTTAAAAAGCTTATGTCATTTATTTGGTATGCCAAGTAACTAATACAGTATCTGGTAAGTGCTACTAAATATCAAAAAGGCTTACAAGTTTTCATAGCAGTCCCAGTTTAAAATTATATTTTTAGATAATCAGGGTATTTGAATATGGGTTAGATATTAGATCGGGGCTGTCAAACTTGTTTTCACCAGGGGCCACATCATCCTCGCAGTTGCCTTCAAAGGGCGGAATGTAATTTCAACTCCTGAACAGTTAAAGAGAAGTTACATTTATACCGTCCTAAAATTATTTTGGACCTTTGGAGGCAACCGTGAGGCTGACGTGTCCCCCGGTGAAAATGAGTTTGACACCCCTGTTATTATATGATACAAATTGTGTTTTTTAGGTGTGGTGATGGCTTTGTAGTTATGTTTAAAAGAGGGCTTGTTAGTTAGAGATGCACATAGAGTATTTACTGATATGCTCCAGCAAAAGTAAGCAAATACATAAAAGTGGGAGGATTGATAAAACAAGATGAGTGAAAATCATGACTGTTAAAGCAGGCAATGGATGCATGGGGTTCATTATACTATTTACTATATTCTATTTCCATATATGTTTGAAATGTTCATAATAAAGTTTTACATATTATATCTATATATGAAAATATTTATGTAGACATAAATATCTCTAGATACAGAGATCTATTTAAAGAGATATATAAATTAAAGTATATTTTATTTACTTAATATACTTTAAGTAAATTCTATTAATATACTTAGTAATTCTATTTTTAATAATTCTACCTTTAAAAAAATTATAAAGAAGTAATCAGATATGCCCAAAAATGTAGGTAGTAGGATTTTCATCTCAATGTTCTCACAAGAGCAAAAATTTGAACAAGCTAAATTTTTAACTGTTGGAAAATAAAAACTATGTAATAGTCCATACAGTAGAATATTATTCCATTCTTAAATTTTTCTCAAAGACTACTTAATGACATTAAAAATACTCAAAATAAAATGTAATGTGAAAAAAGCAGAATGAAAATCGGATACAATATTATCCCAATTTTGACTAAAATGTCTAAATACTTATAGATAAAAAACATAAAGGGTTCACTCTAAATTATTACTAGTAGTTATCTGTAAGAGGTAGGATTTTGTCATTTTTTGACTATACATCTATATTTCTTGAAAAATTTTAAATAAACTTACCTGCTTTTATTAAAACAAATAACAGATGATACTATAAAAGTCTCAAGTTTAAACCTTTTGACCTGGTAATAGCCCTTATATTAGAATTTTTTTAAAGATTTTATTTATTTATTTTTAGAGGGGAAGGGAAGGAGAGAGGGAGATAAATATCAATGTATGGTTGCCTCTCGTGTGTCCCCTGCTGGGAACTGGCCTGCAACCCAGGCATATGCTCTGACTGGGAATCAAACTGGTGACCCTTTGGTTCACAGTCCCGCGCTCAATCCACTGAGCTACATCAGCCAGGAGAATTTTTTTTTTAATAAAATAGGGCTGAAGATTCAGGTTCCAGATTGTTCGTTGAATTGCCATTTATATTAGAAAAAATGGAAATGCCTGAATGAGCAAGATATTGGAGAATGACTAAATTATGCAGCATTCATATGCAGCTCATAAATGTTTTCAAAGAGTGGAGTACAGAAAACAGTCATGACGTGATGAAAAGGAAGGTACTGAGTCATGTATATAATATGATTTCAGTTATGTTTTTTTAAAAGGAAGATTGAAGATCAAAATGTTAGCAGATTATGGGTAGTATTGATTTTAATCATCCTACTTTCTGGGGGAGTTTGAATTATCTACACTGAACATGTATTACTTTATAATCAGAAAAACATTAAAGCCCTGGCTGGTGAGCTCAGTGGATTGAGCACAGGCCTGCAAACCAGAGAATCGCGGTTCGATTCCCAGTCAGGGCACATGCCTGTGTTGCAGGCCAGTTCCCAGCAGGGGACACATAAGAGGCAACCATACATTGATATTTCTCTCCCTCTCTCCTTCCCTTCCCCTCTAAAGATAAATAAAAATCTTTAAAAATACTTTAAAAAACATTAAGTATTTTTTAAAGGGGAGAGTATGAGGAGAAGAAAATGGATATTTAAGGAGGAAGAGATCTGGAGTCACTGCTAGAGGAAATATGTTAAGGAGTTAATTAAATGTAAACAATTATTTAAGACAAGGTGGAATTGGATGTAATGGGAAAAGCCTGCCTAGTTTATATGTTTCAGCAGTGCCCCTGGGGTTGGCAGCAAAATTAGGGGAGGTAGCTATAGTCATCTAGGATTAGTAGTACTTGGCAAAAGGTCAGGGCATTTGTGCGCCTGGTCTATCTCCACAGAAGCTGTGAAGATATTTTTATTAGCTGTAAAATTCTAGACCAATAAAATTGGTAGCTTTTAATCTAGCCCCATGCCCACTGTTCTAGTTTAAACCCTCATTATTCTTACTTAAACTTATGGCTCTTCCTGCTTCCATTCTCTCTCTCTAGATGGTCTTTTACAGTATTGCCCAGCGTTCTCTTCCTAAAGCACCAGTCAGATCATGTAATTTTTTATTTTCAGAAACTCGTCTTGACTCTCCATTGCATTGGAGAATGTTTCAACTTTTAAGCCACAAATTCAAGACTCTTTATGATCAGGTCTCAAAGTACCCTTTTACTTTAATCCCCATATACTATTTTCTCCATCCTCATCATCCTACCTACCCTTAAGGCTTAGCTAACACTCTATATTTTTGCTTATGCTAGTATCCTCTATAACATTTCAGGAACAGTCTCTGAACTTGAAGTCGAATGGCTTGTATTTCTGCTTTGGTTCTGCTGTTTGCAGGTGGCTATGTGACGTTGATCTGTTATTTTAACCTCTTGGAGACCTAATTTTTTTCTTCATCTCTGTATCTTCATAATGCTAATACCTACCTCTCAGACCTGTTAGGATTCATTGAGATAATGACTACAGAAGCATGTTGTAAACTAAATGCACAGCACACAAGAATGGCATTATTTTTCACCTACCTCTGTCAGGATGCTTTCGACTTCCATTAACAGAAATCCAACTGAAAATGCCTTAAACAATGAGGAAGCAAGTCTGGAGGTAAGGCCGTTCCAGGGGTGGCTAATTGAGCAGCTCAGTAGTATCAGCAGGGACACAGGGTCCTACCATCTTCCTGCTTTGCTATTCTTGATCTGTTGTTCTCTTGGGATGGTTTCCCTCATGGTCCCTCTGATGTTCCCTACCACCCATAGGTGTCACCTGCAGATAACAATGTTGGGAAGCAGGAAAGCGGAAAGACTCTTCTAGTATGCCCTTTTAAGAACAAGGAAATCGTTTTAGAGCCTCCCCCTACTGCCTCCTACAATAAACCTTCCCTCATGTCTAATAGATCAAAATTGTACCATGTGCCCATTTCTAAACCAGTTATCACTGAAAAAGGGAATGAGCTCATTTTGATTAGCCTATCACCCTGTGGTGCTGGCTCTGTTAGGGAGGGAGAAGATTGTGTTAGCACAATGTCTTCAGTTCATTATCTTGGTTTGTTATTTATTAGGTCAAGGAGGTGAAGAGGTGATAATAGCAATTTCAGTATAAAGGGGAGTTGGCTTTTGGTGGATCAAGGTTTCAATCAAGCACCATGCAAAATGATGGGAGAACAGATAGGGTGGGAAGTGCATAAAGTCTTTGTTTCACTAGTTTTCAGATTTGTCTTTGTCTACATAGGTATGCAGTGGAGCTGATGAAGACCCCGATGATAAAAATGCACCATTTCGACAACGGCCATTTTGCAAATATAAAGGACATACTGCTGATCTCCTTGATCTTTCATGGTCTAAAGTAGGAAATTTTTATTTGTGTATTAATTCTGTGTTACTATACTTTAGGATAAAAACATTTTTGATTTGTATAACTGTCATGCTGTCAAGTGTTTGAATGTTCATATATACACTGTGTGCAGTTTGTACAAATTAATCAAAATTTTAAAAAGATATCACATTAGGCTCATAAGAAAATGTTTATATTACTTAACAGCTTCTATCTGTATCTATTTATGTACTAGACCTTTTGCCTCTTTTATAATTTTGCAAAGTATCCTAAGCAAAATGGATCTGACTTCATCTACAAAGGTGAAGTCTGATCTTACCTAATCAAGACTGCTTTGGGGCTAATCTGCTACATTAGTGAGATTATAAATTTAGGTTTAACGTTCATATTCTGTGAATCAATGATAAACCTTAATTTTGTGATTTTTCCCCTTAGAAAAAAATTATTTCAGAAGTAGAAGGTCTGTTTGACCACTGATCAAATATTTGCACAATTTTGTGAAATTTTAAAGAGATTTTGAATTTGTCTGAAGGTCTTTAAAGCAGGAAGCACTTTTTGAATTTTTGCATGACATCATACACTTTCTTTATATTGAAATTTGTCAATAATCAGAATCTAAAATATATAAAGAATTTGATGGGGGGGAGTAGTATTTAAAAACCTGAAGTTGAGAAAAGTCAACTGAGTTAACAAAATACTATGAGGGATACTGGCGATGCCCATTATATAATAACCATGTCAGGAGAACCTCATGTGCCACAAAGGTACCATTTGTATAAATTGGCAAGTCCAGATTTCCCTGAGCTTCAGCTTCGAACCACTCAATTTATGAATTGCTGTTCCCGTCATGCTTATTTAGATGTCTAGGTGCTTTTCATAGCACATCAGTCATGACTTTCTCTAACCTGAAAGAAACTTGGATCTTACTTTGTACTCTGGTTTTCAACTGAGCCCTAATTGTATCTTTGTACTCCTCCACTTGGCATGAAATCTGACTGAGTTGTCAGAAGATAGAAATGTAATCCTTAATCTGATCATTTTATTCATCTGGAGCAGTTAGTGCAAAGCACACATTTGGGAGCCTTGCACTAATTTTATTTTACTTTATTTGTTATTGTTGTTCAAGTACAGTTTTCTGCCTTTTCTTCTCATCCCTCCCCACCATCCCTGCCCTCCCTACCTCCCTTCCCCATTTCCACCCCTTGTTGTTGTCCATACGTCCTTTATTTATTTTTTTTAAGATTTTATTTTATTTTATTGTTTTTATACAGAACGGAAGGGAAGGAGAAAGAGAGAGAAAGAAACATCAATGTGTGGTTGCCTTTCATATGGCCCTCACTGGGGACCTGGCCTGCACCCAGGCATGTGCCCTGATTGGGAATTGAACTACCAACCCTTTGGTTCGCAGCCCACACTCAGTCAACTGCACTGTACCAGCCAGGGCCCATATGTCCTTTATAATTGTTCATGTAAACCCTTCACCTTTTTCCCCCATTATCCCCTCCCCTCTCCCTTCTGATCACTGTCATCCTGTTCTCAATTTCAGTGTCTTTGGCTATATTTTGCTTGCCTCTTCGTTTTGTTGATTAGGTTCCTTTTTATGGTGAAATCATATGGTATTTGTCTTTTACCATCTGGCTTATTTCACTCAGCATAATGCTCTCCAGTTCCATCCATGCTGTTGCAAAGGGTAGGAGCTCCTTCTTTCTTTCTGCTGCATAGAATTCTATTGTGTAGATGTACTATAGTTTCTTGATCCATTCATTTACTGATGGGCACTTGGGTTTCTTCCAGCACTTGGCTATTGTAAATTGTGCTGCTATGAACATTGGGGTGCATAGGCTCTTTCGAATTGGTGTTTCAGGTTCTTAGGATATAATTTCAGCAGTGGAATTGCCGGGTCAAAAGGCAGTTCCATTTTTAGTTTTCTGAGGAAGTTCCATACTGTTTTCCACAGTGGCTGTACCAGTCTGCATTCCCACCAACACTGCACTAGGGTTCCCTTTTCTCCACATCCTCACCAACACTTGTTGTTTGTTGCTTTGTTTGTGATGGCCATTCTCACTGATGTGAAGTGGTATCTCATTGTGGTTTTAATTTGTATCTCTCTGATGGCTAGCGATACTGAGCATCTTTTGATATGTCTCTGGACCCTCTGTATGTCCTCCTTGGGGAAGTGTCCATTCAAGTCCTTTGCCCATTTTTTAATTGAGTTGCTTGTCTTCTTAAAGTGGAATCATGTGAGTTCTTTATATATTGTGGAGATCAAGCACTTGTCCGAGGTGTCATTGACAAATATGTTTTCCCATACAGTAGGTTCTTTTTTCATTTTAATGCTGTTTTCTTTAGCCAAGCAGTAGCTTTTTATTTTGATGAGATCTTATTTGTTTATTCTTTCCTTTATGCCCCTTGCTCTAGGGGACATATCAGTGAAAATATTGCTGCATGGAATATCTGAGATTTTCCTGCCTGTGTTCTCCTCTAGGATTTTAATGGTGTCACAACTTATATTTAAATCTTTTATCCACCTTGAATTTACTTTTGTGTATGGTATAAGTTGGTGCTCGAGTTTCACTTTTTTGCATGTAGCGGTCCAGCTCCCCCAACATCATTTGTTGAAGAGGCTATCTTTGCTCCATTTTGTGCTACTGCCCCCTTTGTCAAATATTAATTGACCATACAGACTCAAGTTTATTTCTGGGCTCTCTATTCTGTTCCATTGGTCTGTGTGTCTGTTCTTATGCCAGTACCAGGCTGTTTAGATTACAGTGGCCTTGTATTACAGTTTGATATCAGGTACTGTGATTCCTCCTACTTTGCTCTTCTTTCTCAAAATTGCAGCAGCTATTCAGGGTCGTTTATGGTTCCATATGAATGTTGAAGTGTTTGTCCTATGTCTGTGAAGTATGTCATTGGTACTTTAATAGGTATTGCATTGAATCTTTATATTGCTTTGGGTAGTATGGACATTTTGATGATGTTAATTCTTCCAATCCATGAACATGGTATATGTTTCCATTTGTTTGTGTCTTCCTTGATTTCTTTCTTCAGTGTTGTATAGTTTTCTGTACACAGGTCTTTTACCTCCTTGGTTAGGTTTATTCCTAGGTATTTTATTTTTCTTGTTCTACTAATCTTATTTTGTTAAAGCAAACTAGTATTTTTTCTGAAATGTCACACTAAGTGGAAGACACTACTTTTCCACTGACCACTGTATCAGTCATAGTTCTCCAGAGTAACAGAACCAAGAGGCTATGCATACATAAGGATTAAACTTTCATTTTTTACTTAACTACTAAAATTATTTATTTATTTATTTTTAGACAGAAGGGAAGGGGGGGAGAGAAACATCCATGTGTGGTTGCCTCTCATGCACCCCCTACAGGGGAACCTGACCTGCAACCCAGGCATGTGCCCTGACTCAGAATCGAACCAATGATCCTTGGGTTCGCAGGCCTGTGCTCAATCCACTGAACCACACCAGCTGGGACTCTTAAGTCTTGTTTGCAGCAAGATTCCAAGCCCCTTGACAATAGGGACCAGATCTTATTTTACTATTTTTTCTTTTCAGTATCTAGCACAATAGGTGTTTACAGTGGGTCTTCTTTTTGTTGAAGACTTATTTTGTACCAGGTAACAAGAATTACCTCATTAATTCTTACAATATGGTTACAATAATAACCATATGAGGTAAATAATATTTTATCTTTTAGATTAGAAGACAGGGCCTCTGGCCCATCCAAGATCACAAAACTAGTTATGGTCAGAACTTAGATTTGAATCTAATTACTTTGACTCCCAAAATTATGCTTACTTTAATAAAATAATTTAATTTTACCAATTCACTAAGTATTTATTGAATAGAAATCTCTTGGCATATTAGAATAAATCTTAACGTGTCTTCAGCATCTTCATTTCTAGGCATGTCTTCCTATTTTTTCATATACTTCAAGCAATGGACTACTGCATGAATTGAATAAAGTTAGTTTTAATGAACAACAGACCATAGATTTAGTTTTTATATGGTTGTTTTTAAGAGGAAATATAAAGTAAACTGCACTTGTCTGGAACTAAGTAGATCTTGAAAATAAAAATGATTGTTATTAGGTGTTTTAAAGTTATTTTAAATCTTTCAAAATTCTGATTTTGTTTTCTATTTTTGTTTTTCAAGTTTATTTTATTTTTCAAAATTCTGTTTTTTCATCACAAATACACCATCTATTTAAAACCAGGTAAACCATGTAAAATTGGTACCTTATATACTAGCCCAAAGAGCATATGTGTATCAGTACAGTTACATATCCAAATCAATATTTATGCTTAGTCTTTCTACTTTTTTAGATATAAGATTTTATTGCTTCTCAGCGATCAAGTGTAATGGTGTCTTTCATTGCTTTAAGGAAATGACAAAGCATCTGGTTGTTTTCCACAGTGTCTTCTACTCAAGCACTCTGTGAAACAGGATAGTGATTAGAGCCCATACCTAGAGCCACACTGCCCACTCTGCCACTGACAGGCTGTGTGGTCTCAGACGAATTATTTAACCTCTTTGCCTCAGTGTTCTCTTTTGTAAAAGGGGCTAATATACCTACCTCGAGGTGTGCTAAGAACAATGTTCAGAGCATTGTAAGTACTCATTAAATGTTGTCAGTACTTCAGTTTCTTGAGCACTTTTATGCATATCAAAGAATGCTAGGGTCTCATTTGGGTTTCCACATTCGATATAACTCATAGTTCTCCCCTTAAATACATTGTGTTTAGAAATAAAGAGCTTCTGCCAGCTGGAAGCTCTGTTTTTTTATACTCAGCTGAGGACATTTTTTCATTGCCTTTTTTTGTGGCGGGGGAGATCAATCAGTTGCCTCTCAGAAGTTCCCTGACCAGGGATCACACCCACAGCCTTTCCACGCATGGGACAATGCTCCAACCAACTTCCAGGGCAGCTGGAAGCATTTGACAGATAGACGTTTGGTTCCTGAGTGATCCCCCATCACAATGCCTAAATCAGTAATACTACCCTTTTCTAGCTTTGAAAATTCTATGGTCTATTCTGAGAGGTTTGACGGTTTCTTTTTCTTTTTTCTTTTCTGTTTTTTTACTTTTTCTTAATTGAATAATTTATTGTTCTGTTGCAATTGTTCCGATTTTTCCCTCATTGCTCTCTGCTGCCTCACCCACTTCCCGCTCCCACAGTCAGTCCCCACCCTGTTTTCCATGTCCATGGGTCATTCATACATGTCCCTTGACTAGTCCCTTCCTCTTCTTTCCACCATTATCCCCCTCCCCGTCTGGTCACTGTCAGTCTGTTCCTTGTTTCCATGCCTCTGGTTCTATTTCACTTGTGGATTTGACAATTTCTATTCTCTAATTTTCTTGTCTACAGTGTGACAGGTGCACAATAACTTTTCATTTCCATGCTGTATTATAGAGTAATATTTTTGAAGGCATTTTACGTGACAGAGAATCCATGTGAGTTTAAATTTGCTTGTGTTGTCAATGTAAAAATAACTGAAATGACAATCAGATGAATACCTGCCTTAGATTCAGAGCTGAATTCCAGTATAATTCCAGAATAGGTAATGAGAAAAAGTCTTAGAATCTAAGAAATAATGGTATTTAATTGTTTTTGAAAAACCTGGGATCTTCCAAGTGAATTGGGTATAATCTTTTGTACTTTCTTTTTTTTAATTTCTTTTTAAAATTTTATTTAGTTATTTTTCAAGTACATTTTTTGTCTATTTCTCATCTTTTGTACTTTCTTATGCTGTGTAGCTTTTTTCCCACATAGTAGTAAAATAATCAATGGTAATTTTCTTGTAGAACTACTTTCTGCTTTCTTCTTCAATGGACAAAACAGTCAGATTATGGCATATTTCCAGAAGAGAATGCCTTTGCTGTTTTCAGCATATAGATTTTGTCACTGCTATAGCTTTTCATCCAAGAGTAAGTAATCATTTATACATTTTTTGTTATACTATAAGAAAGGTGAGGGAACCAGGTTTCTCTGGAGGGTAGTTGGATTACAGGAAAAAAATTAACAGCCTCATAGTTTAGAACAACTTAATTTAGTCTTTCATTTTGCTTTAAAAAATTAGAAAGGAAATAAATATTTTGCTAATCTCTATTAGAACTGAAAATGTTATGTTCTGAATATAACAATGAAAAGTCATTCTAAATCTTTAGTAAGAAATGCAGGATATAAATAAAGGATCCTGTTAAAGATGGGAGATTGGAAATGGTGAAAGAAGAGAAGTGAGCAAATGGATAAATGAGAAGGGGAAGCATAATAGGCAGGAATAGTTGTGGGAAGGCTGGGAAGGGAAGAGACAAACACCAAAAGGTTGAAAGAAGCAAAGTCCATAATTTGTTATAAGATAATGCTGAATTCCTATTTAATGTCTAGAAGCATTGTTATTCTTCATATCACTTCTTTTTTATTTTCTTTTTTTTAGAGAGAATTGTATACTTTAGCTTATCAGATACATCATAATTTTCCAGAACAGGTGCACTGATGTGCACTTCCATGAATAGTGTATAGGTCAATCTGCTTGACTGATCAATCAGGTAGTGTATGAGCCAGTCTTATAGGGGTTGTAGTTGTAGTTTAATTGGCATTATTTTCAATGTAGAAAATCCTTTAGTATCTTTCCTCTGGGAAGAAAGTATTTTATATGATTTCAACTAAAAGAAAAAGTCTACTGTCATGGAATTGCAGACCTGTCTTCTGCCCATATAGGATAGAGCCATCAAATGCATCAGGCTAAATTAATTTTCATTGTTTACGACTATATACGCAAAGGGAGTCACATGTTGTTTCTGCTTCACTAGCTAGGTTACAGTAAAGTGGGGAGCTTAAGCTGACTCATGTTGATGTATGATTACTTTCCCTCTCCTGCATTGATGTATGATTACATTTCCAATCACATCCTCATCTCTATATGATTAACACCCATTACCCTTTTAATGCAGTGTTTCCGTTATATTCACATTTCTTTCCCTTTTTTGCCCAGATGAAGAGAGAAGAGTGACTTCTGTTTTCCTCAATGTAATTTCCTTCCCTGGGCAAGCTTATAACATAGGCAGTAATAATTCTGAACCCTTAAAAAATTTGGTTAAGAACCTCTCAAAATTAAAAATGTTTAATGTATGTGAATACCTACCATTTTTAACCATCAGGACTTTCTGAGTAGCACCCCCACCCGTCAACCAATATTGCAATAAAAGGATGGATTTACCCCTTTCTGCAGCTGTGAACAAAATCCTTTCCTGTACCTCTGTTTTAACTATGACGTGTTAGTAGAAAGAGAGAAGTATTAGGTATATCTATATAGTACATTATTATTAATGTTTCTGTTTAGTCAGTAATTTTTCTATATTTTTTGGTTTTATTTTGGAAACCGAAAAGCCCTATTTCTAAAAATTCTACTGACCTAGTGGTTTTTTTAAGAGGCCCTAGGGGAGAATGGAGTGATGTTGACAATTTCTTATGAAATATGACTCCATTAAATGTTATCTCAAAGGAAGATAGATAGGGTTGTAAAAGAAGTAGCAAAATGGAGATACACACATATACACAGATATATTTATATATACATGCATGTAAATAAAACTGCAATTAGTAAAGCCAAGGTGAATTATTTTTACTTGTTCAGCTTTTCTGCTGGTAGACATTGAGTCAAGCCTACTATACTATAGCCATAAAAATACCCAAGCTGTATAAATTATTTTTGACAGGCGTCAAGATGGGTAAGAAGAATAATCTTGAGCAGAGAAGAGAATCTGTTTCTAGTTTGACATTCCAATTATTTTATCTTTAATTCTTATGTTACCAAAAATTAGGCCAGCTTACTGGTATGCCTAGTTTTATTTTAGAACAAGGGTTTTCAACCTTGGCACTGCTGACATTTCGGGCTGGATAATTCTTTGTTTTACAGGGAGGGAAGGCTGTCTTGTACACTGTAGGATGTTTAGCAGCATTCCTGGCCTCCACCCACTTAGATGTCAGTAGCACCCCACCCCCAGTTGTGACCATTAAAAATATCTTTAGACATTGCTACATGTTCCCTACGGGGCCAAGTTGCCCCTGGATGCAAATACCTGGTATGAAATTGAGAATGTGGTTGAAACTTTGATTAGTGAAGCAATTCTCTGCTGACATGGTGTCAGAGCACCAAAAATTGACTGATTCCGTAAGCTAACTGGCATTACTTTTTTGCCCTAGCTGTTAACATGTGTCCCAGAAAAGGCTATAGGCAAATGTATCATTATAGGTTGGTCTTTGCCAAAGCATTTTCCTCAAAGGTACTAGCCCTGTTAAATGTTCCTACCCTGACCTTTTACCAACTCTCCACCAAAAAAGCCCATAGTTAAATAAGCTGGAAAATGCCACCTACTTTACCTGTCTTCTGAGACTGAGAATCTTGATTCATTTTCTGTAACTCGGAATTTTTCAGACTTATTGTATTTGATCATAGAACCCTTCTCCTACATAATTAACATTTCAGCATATTATCCATTCACATCCATACTTAGGGATATGATAAAATGATCACGATGTCCTTTCTACAAAAGTAATATTATGTTTTCTAATTCTTGTTGTTTTTAGTGAATAAAGTAATGCTTACTTGAAGAATAGTAATTTTTAAATGAGATCTACATATTTTAAACTTTTCTGATAGAGTTAATGTATTGATTTGCTATAATGAGTTTTTTTTTTTGATGTGGTAAACTGAAAGCTTTCTAAACTTTCATCACACCTTTAGGATGACAGGTATTTTCTAAGCGGGTCATTGGATGGAAAGCTCCGCCTTTGGAACATACCTGACAAAAAAGTGGCTTTGTGGAATGAAGTAGATGGTCAAACAAAGTTGATCACAGCTGCAAATTTCTGTCAAAATGGCAAATATGCAGTGATTGGGACATATGATGGCAGGTGCATTTTCTATGATACAGAGGTAAATGAATATCTTGTGTAAATTACACAATTGAATACTAAGTAAAACGCTTTTGTGGTCTTGAATTAAACTGATTTATCCTCTCTGTGCCTTAACCGCCTTATCTGTAAATTGGAGCAAATAATATTATGTCTGTGAGCTGGATCAAATGCTCATTGATATTCCTTCTAATGCTGATCTGTTAAATTTGTGATTGCATTTTAGCATTTGAAATATCACACGCAAATACATGTCCGCTCTACCAGAGGACGCAACAAGGTTGGAAGAAAAATTACTGGCATTGAGCCTTTACCAGGAGAAAATAAGGTACTAAGTATTCAAAACCATCTCTCTCAGTACTGTGTGTAGACTTCTGAAAGTTAGTTCTTAATATCTTGGCTAAGAATATAGTCCCTTTTCTATGGAATACTACTTTTTCTAGTTTTGAGGTGCATTCTGTATGTGTATACACCCTTTTTTGAATATAGCTTAACTTGGATTAAAAGATTATATATTTAATTTTTCTCTGTTTTTATTTTTAGATACTGGTAACCTCGAATGACTCCAGAATCAGACTGTATGATCTTAGAGATTTGTCACTTTCCATGAAGTATAAGGGTTATGTCAACAGCAGCAGCCAGATCAAAGCAAGTTTCAGGTAACTGGCAATGAGAAATTCCCAAAAGAGATCACATTTCTCCCCTGCTCCCATTTTCCGTTGATCTGCTAGGCCTTGTGTCTATATGATGTTTTTAATTTCTTTGAAGTTTTACAACTGGCATCTCAGGTTATCATCATGCAGTACTTATCCACCTGTATGACAGATACAATTGCCCCTATTCTGCAGGTGGAGAAAGCAAGGCCCAGAAAATTAAGTAATTTGCCCAAAGTCACATTGGTCAGTGCAGAGCCAGGATTAGAAGACACACAGCTTCAGAATTTGTGCTTTTGTACTTTTATGTAGGGTTTTTTAGAGGCAGTTTGCCATTCAGCCCACTCAACACTCTTGATCCTCTGAGAAGAAAAAGCTAATGAACTATTTTAACACTGGGAAGTAGAGTGTCCTACATTTACACCTTTACATTTATACTTGAACACTAGGGGTCTAGAGGCTCTCCTGAATTACGAATTACCTGCCTCTTCTCCTTTATAACCTCTTTCTTTTAGTCTTTTTCTTACCAGTTCTCCTGTTTTTTGTAATTACCTACTACAGTAACCCCCTTTAGCCATAGTTTTGCTTTCCTCAGTTTCAGTTACATATGGTGAACCATAGTCCAAATATTAAATGGAAAATTTTAGAAATAAACAGTTCATACATTTTAAATTGCATTCCATTAAGGGTAGCATGATAAAATATTGTGCTGTTCCACCCAGGACATGAATCATATCTTTCTTCAGCACATCTATACTTTATGTACACTACAAAAAGATTTTTTAATTATATTTTACTGATTATGCTATTACAGTTGTCCCAATTTTGCCCCCTTTGTCCCCCTCCATCCAGCACCCCTACTCCCTCAGGCAATCCCCCCACCATTTTTCATGTCAGTGGGTCATGCATGTAAATCCCTTGGCTACTGCATTTCCTATGCTGTACTTTACATCCCCATGGCTATTCTGTAACTATCTATTTGTACTTCTTAATCCCCTCAGCTCTTCACCCATTCATCACCACATCCCTCTCCCATTGGGCAACCATCAAAAACACTCTCCATATCCATGATTCTGTCTCTGTTCTTCTTTGCTTAGTTTGTGTTTTAGATTCAATTGTTGATAAATATGTATTGGCATTATATTGTTCATAGTTTTGATCTTTCTCTTAAATAAGTCCCTTTTAACATTTCAAGTAATAATGGTTTGGTGATGATGAACTCCTTTAGTTTTTTCTTGTCTGGGAAGCTCTTTATCTGCCCTTCCATTCTAAATGATAGCTTTGCTGGGTAGAACAACCTTGACTGTAGGTCCCTGCTTTTTATTACTTTGAATATTTCTTGCCAGTCCCTCTAGCCTGCAAAGTTTCTTCTGAGAAATCAGCTGACAGTCTTATGGGAACACCCTGTATGTAATTCTCTGCTTTTCTCTTGCTGATTTTAAGATTCTCTATCTTTAACCTTTGGCATTTTAATCCTGATGCGTCTCAGAGTGGGCCTCTTTGGGTCCATCTTGTTTGGGACTCTCTGTGCTTCCTGGACTTGCATGTCTGTTCCCTTCTCCAAATTAGGGAAGTTTTCTTTCATTATTTTTTCAAATAGATTTCTAATTTCTTGCTCTTTCTCTTCTCTTTCTGGCACCCATGTGATGCAAATGTTGGAAAGCTTGGAGTTGTCCCAGAAGCTACTCACAACATCCTTGTGTTTTTGGATTCTTTTTTTTTTCTTGTTGTTCTAATTGGTTGTTTTTTGCTTCCTTATGTTCCAAATCACTGATTTGATCCTCAGCTTCATCCATTCTACTGTTGTTTCCTTATAAATTATTCTTTAATTTAATTAGTGTGTCCTTAGTATCTGACTGGATCTTTTTAATGCAGTAGATGTACTCACTGAGTTTCTTGAGCATCCTTATAACCAGTGTTTTGAACTCCATATCTGATAGATTGCTTATCTCCATTTCATTTCGCTCTTTTTCTAGAATTTTCATCTGTTCTTTTATTTGGACCACTATCTCTCTGTGTAGGCTGAGTACACAGTCCTCTTGTAGTTGAGCCTTTTATAAGTAGAAAGACTACACTCTAAAGTATAGTAAATGATAGCTCAGTGACATAGTTGTTTATCATCAGTATCAAGTTTTAGGTTCTGTACATAATTGTGTGTGCCATACTTTTATAGAGAGTGCAGTACGTTTGTTTATGCCAACATCACAAACACCAGTAATGCATTGCCCTAAGACATTATAATAGCTACAGTGTCACTGGGCAGTAGGAAATTTTCCACTCCATTATAGTCTTGTAAGACTCCCGTAGTATATGCATTCAGTACTATCTGTGATTCTTGGGATCTTCAAACATATTCCCTGTGGAAAAGGGGGGTGGGCTACTGTAATTACCCAGTAATTTAATTGGTAAAATATTCTGCTTCTGGCCCTGGCTGGTATAGCTCAGTGGATTGAGCATGGGCCTGTGAACCAAAGGATCACGGGTTGATTCCCAGTCAGGGCACATGCCTGGGTTGCAGGCAAGTTCCCAGCAGGGAACACACGAGAGGCAACCATACATTGATATTTCTCTCCCTCTCTCCTTCCCTTCCCCTCTAAAGATAAAGAAATAAAATCTTAAAAGAAAAAGGAAGCTCTGATAAAAGGAAACCTTAAAAAAACTTTTTTTTTCCTTTTTCTTATCCAAATTTAGCCATGATTTTAGTTACCTCGTTAGTGGCTCAGAAGATAAGTATGTTTATATTTGGAGTACTTACCATGACCTAAGCAAGTTTACTTCAGTCAGGAGAGATCGTAATGACTTTTGGGAAGGGATTAAAGGTAAGCAAATGCCTACTTTTGTGTGTTTTTTATAGGCGAATAAAGTTAAAGTGAATAAATTTCAAGTGCAGATGTACTAGAAGCAAACTTGTATGGACATTATTTCAGAGAGGCAGTTATAATTGCTTTTGCTCTTTATTTGACTTTGTCGGATTTTTCTGTGCCAAGGAAGAGGTTATACTTGTGTAAAATTTGAGAAGTCATGGGATCTCAGGACTTGTATTTGGTTTTGTTTTTTTTTAGAAAATATTTTTGGGTTTTAAATAGTTCTAGTCACTTATGTTAGCTTTAAAAGATATTTTGCAGTTAACATACACTATTGTATTTTTTGAATATTTTACTGTCTTGATGTTTAGAATCAAATTTATTTGTTATCCTGAAGTAATTTTTTTCCCCAGCACATAATGCAGTTGTTACTTCAGCCATCTTTGCTCCAAACCCAAGTTTGATGTTGTCTTTAGATGTGCAATCTGAAAAACCAGAAAGTGAAGATGCTGAAGTTTTAGATACCATGTCTTCTGGTAGGTACCCATATTTTATTTGTCCTACTTTTTTTTTTCTAGTCGACACTTAGTAGCCTATTTGACCTAGCATTGAGTATTACATGGTTTTCATAAGTATGAAGAATTATATTTGTTTATAACATAATGATTGTCAGATATTGATTTCTGAACACTTCAGTAACATAGTTCTTGCAAGTTTTACTTTTATAACAAACTATAGAAATGATTCCTGAAACTATATTCTTAAGTTTTACTTTTATAAAATTCACCCAGGAATTAAAACTGAAAAATTTGAAGGTTCTTAATTTTTTTAATGGGCAGCTGTTCTCCTTGGAGAAAGGTAAACAAAGACATACAGATATTACAAAATTTATTATGTGCTCCTTGTACTAGACTGTGATTTCTGTGAAAACAGAGACTTTATATGTCTTATTGGTTGTAGTGCCATTGCCTAGCACAGTACTTGCCTGTGTATAGTAGCTGCTTAATAAACATTTGGCAAAAAAATGAGTTAAACCAAAATGAAAGCAGTTTTTTCTCTACTTGCTACATATGTATAGCTTCTCTTAGGTAGCTATTTACAAGCTATACTTCCTTGTCATTTGCAATATATGCTTTGAGAATGAACACTAATTCCACTTCTATAAAATGTTCAGATTAGGAAGTAAAAAGAAACCATCATACAATATTGAGTGTCAGTTATTAAGAGGCAGTCCTTGAGCGTATAGTAAAATCATGTAAATCTAGACTGCTTGTTAATAAAAACAAGTTTGTATTATTGAAATCACTTGCAGAATAGTTCATTACATGTGTTTTCTTACTTTAGAGACTACAACCTGGCCTTTTAAAGAGTTGTAAAGCCACAAAAATAGATACAGCATATAAAAAAATGTTTCTCAAGATATTTGAATGCTTAAAAATTCTCAAGTATTTGTATTTTATTTAATCTGCAATAATTTCCCTGTGGTATTATCCATGCTATACACTATTCTAAATATAATATTTCTTCTGTCAAGAAAATTTTGATAGCAAAGCAGAACTTCAGTGTAGCATAAATTACAGGATCTAAAAACAAACCCACTCAGAATTATTAAACCTTTACTAAATGCCTGTTTGGAATTCTTTCTTTTCATTTTCTTTTTTCCCTCAGAATCAAATCCAGCTTCTCTCTTCTAACTTAAGTCATTTGGGTTTTTTTTCCTTTTCTTTTTTTCCCAGTGATATCTTTTAACAGTCTACACATTTCACAGAAAATTGTAGTTTTTAAAAACAATTTGAGGAAAAAAGAAAAGTTGTATTCTTTAAACTTCATTTAAAAGAGCCACCACAACTTTTAATGGGTCATACTCAAATTTGTGTTTGCTGTTTTGTGCCTATCCAGGTATAATCTAAGAATAAAATTTTAAGCCCAGGGTATGATATCATAAAGTATATCTGATCACCCTCTCTTTATTCCTGCTTTGATACTGTAAGCTCCAATTTTCCTCCTGTGTTAAATGGTGACAATACTCAGTTTACAAAGTTGTAATAAGAATGGAAGATAACATACAGCAAGCACCTCGCAAAAAATCCTGCCATATGGTTGACATTATCATTATCATATCATCTTCATTATTATTTTAAGGTGAATTAATTTTTCTCTAGCCTTTCTCTCATAACCCTAAGAGCTTTGCTGCTGCTTCTCCTGCATAGCACTTCTTTGAGATATGCCTAAAGGGTAGGAAGGAATCTTCTAAGGATTAGGATATGTTCTTAGCAAATCTAAGTGAAACAGTTTTGTCTAACTCATCCTTTACACAACTTTCCTGTTAAAGTTTACATTATTTCCCTCCTTACTATTTATTCAGTCCTCAAATCCACAGATTTTGCCTATGCATAACACTGAGTTTACATTGGATTTTGTTAAATGCTTTTACTGGTAAATATGAGGTAAGATTTTTTTCCATTCATCGTGGCTAGTTACACAGCTCTTGAATATGGACCGTAGAGAGAAAAGGTGCTGTCAGTGCTCACTGATCAATCATGTGTGCTTCATTTCATGGCAGTTTCTGTATGTCACTGTATGATAAATATTGCCGTCAACCTCATTAGAGAACCCCGTTAGCAATAGACTTGCCCAGCTGCTCCAGTCCTGCCAGCACTTTCAGTCCCGGGGCTGAGTAACACACTAGCCTCTTGCCATAAAATGAAGCATTAGATGCCTCAGAGGCCTAGGCTGCCTGGGAATAAATCCAGGCCTCCAGGCACCAAGGGACTGTAATCTACCCAAGCCAGGGAAAGACCAGCTAAGACAAGGTAAGTGGAAATGAGCCCCAGAGAGGAGGATGAAAGATGACAGGATCGCGCCAGGAAAGAGACCGAAGAGGCAGAGAGAGGATCTTCCACCCCAAAGGTCATGGGCATGTGACAACTGTGACAGCAGGCTTCATAATCCTTTTAGATCAACTAAATTTTTTTTTTTATATTTTAAGGTATTATGAAGACAGATAACACAGAAGTTCTTCTCTCTGCTGACTTCACTGGAGCAATCAAAGTGTTTATTAACAAAAGGAAAAATGTATCTTAATTTGAAATGCCATTTAAAATAAACATATCAGTAAGTTTCTCTATATATCAGAACTGAAAAAAATTATAGTGTTTCAGGCTAACATCTTTTTTTTTTAATTTTTGTTGGAAGATGTTCAAATATAATATATTTTTTGAGAGGCAGTGTTAATGATCTAGTAAACCCTGAACTGATAGACTAGAAGGGAATGTGGCTAGAGTAACATTGCCAGACATATGGCTTTACATTTTGTTATATTTGTGTTTTTGTTATATAATTGTGAACTTGCACAGGTTTCTGCATGAAAATATATTAATATATTAATCCCATGTGTGTGCCTTTTGGTTACATGCACTAAATCTTAACAAAGTTAAATTATTTCAATGGCTCATTTGGCCTCTTAATGGGGAAGGAGTCTTGTTTCTAGCTTAAACAATTTCTTTTGCACAAAATTTCATTTTTTTTAAAAAGTGGTATCTTTCGACTGAGTTATTGTTTTAAAAATGTTATATAGGTTTTCAATAGGTCAACAACCATGTGTAAATGGTTTTTATAAATTTCTCAATTTGGGGACAAGATTTTTCTTGTGGTCTAACTTGTGGACTTAAGATTCTTTTCTTTGTATGTGTATATATATATTTTTTTTTGCCACACTGGAGCACAATGTTTCTATGTAAAGAATTTTTTTCATTCTTTATCCATGAGCACCAGGCTTTGCTCACTTAAAAAATTAAGCCACATTAAGGAGTGAGTCTTCTTTTTTACAATAATGTAAAAATGAACTGTTTACATTTTTTTAAAGCATTGTAGTTTTAAAAACTAAGCCGTTTTGTTTTGTGTTGTTGAATTTGAAAGTCTTTGCAAATATTGATATAATGTACCAATGAAATAACATCTGGGGCAATGGCACCCTGATAATGTTGTTGATGGTTAGCATATGTTTCTGAAAATTAAATAGTTTATTAAAAGTTGGTTGCCAACACTTGTTAAACATGTGACTTCATTTTCAGATGACTTTGGTAATTTGAGAAATGCAAGAAAAACAAAGCCTTGTTTTATAATTTGATCTTCAGCAAGCAGAAGACCAGACTTTAAATTCCACAATCCATTAGCTAGATACCTTTACAAAAAAAGAAATTTTAATTCTGGTTCTGAAGTGACCATTACTGAGAGTTTATCTCTCTGCTTATATGTTCTTTACTATTGTACATTTGCTTTCAGTATGTAAGAAAGAAGCTGGGGAGCCATGATCATGTCCTTGTTAATCAGCATGGTCTCAGAGTGATTTGGATTTTCTAGTTAATTATGTATTATTTGCCTTGGTTAAGCTTATGCCACTTGTTTCCTTCCACCAGTGCAATACTCCTCAGCCCTCTGCTCACTCCCCTGTCCCCATCTCTGTCTTCTCACTCTTCTGTACTCTGCCGGACAGATGGAGTTGTTACACCATTGGCTTTCTAACCAGTCAGTTTCTTAGTCTCAAGGTCTGGATTGGTATAGTGTTTCAAAGAACCGTGATGCCCATAGATCTTGCAGGCAGCTTAGTTTTCACTGACTTCTGCCTGAGGAGGACTTGTAGTCAGTTGTGGTGCTGGTCCTTTCAACTACAGATAATTGGGGTATTGCCATGTGACTATATCCTGATAGGTTTTATGTTGTTTGTTGAACAAAAAGGCAAAAAGATAGTTGGGATGCCAGCTTAAGAGAATAATACTGACACTTCTAAGTTTAGTTTTTAGATGCTTGCTGTCCACTCTATAAATACATTGCAAAGTAACAAGTCAGAAAATGAATTTGAAAAGGTAGCAACCTGATGTATGCAAAGAAAAACTTAGCAGTATTCTTCACAAAAATAAGTGTTAGAAACTCACTGTAGTAAGTAGTGTGGTATTCTAGGAAAGAACACAGATTCTAGAATTAGATAAACTTGGATTTGGTTCCATCTATTAGCACATTCTTTAGCCAAGCTATCCTATGTTAATTTCCATTTTCTTAACTGTAATATGAGAATGCCTACCTGAAATTATAAAGATTTACTGAGAAATTGTGTATGTGTGAAGCTTGATGCCTAGGCAATAGCTATATTCAAGAAATCTACATTTCTAACAGCCTCTCTGGAATCTCTTGTGTACCCTCCTAGACAGAAAAAAAAAGTATGGAAGCAATTTCTAGACATTGAGATTTCATGAACAAATAGCATTTTAGAGATTTACATAGGGCCCTGACTTTTGCCAACTTGACACTTTTTAAACTGCCAATATCTACTTTCACCTCTTCAAAAAAGAGAGAACATTTTAGTACTAAAAAGAAAGTCAAGCACAATCTTATCACCTTAAAGGAACAAACACTATTAAAGTGAAGAAACCTAGCTTTTGAAAAAATCATATTACCTTAATTTCTCTTTTGGTGGAAATTTCACCAAGGACTTGCTGTGGAAGGCTGAGAACCACTGTGCTAGATGGAAATGTTTAAAACCAGCCCTGCCTGGATGCTGTGACTCGATGGATTGAGCACCGGACTGCAAAGCAAAGGGTTGCTGGTTTAGTTCCCAGTCAGGGCACATGTCTAGGTTGCAGGTCAGGTCCCCAGTAGGGGGCACATGAGAGGCAACCACACGTTGATGTTTCTCTCCATCTTTCTCTCTCCCTTCCCCTCTCTCTAAAAATAAATAAATAAAATCTTTAAGAAAAGAAGAAAGAAAGAAAAAGTTTAAAGCCACATTTCATTAAAAGGTCTTTGAAGAATTATGGTGAAACTTCTTCCCCTTGTCTTGTTTAATCTCAATTGGAATTGAAATATGACCAACTCAAAAGACTTTTGCATGCTATTTTCTCTGGTCCTCAAATTATATAGCTGAACAATGGCTTTTTATTCTTTGAAATATATGTTAAACATTAATATATCCATCCCCCAAAATTCTAATTTCAGTTGTATAATTTTGAGATTTAGAGGCCAGATCTCTCCCACTGGTGTGAAAAAATCAAATTATGAAAATGTTTTTAAGTACCTTAATTATTATGAGGATTCAGGATAAAGACATTTTGGAGATTTAATGTTTCCACATGTTTTCAAAAGAAAAACATTCCAAACTTCAGTGGTTTCTAGGTTCCTGCCTTACTTATTATTGAACACCTATTATGTATAGAATACTGCTAAGACTAGAGAAGAATAATGCAATAAACTTTCTAGTTAAGATGATGGCATAGGTAAACACAGCTTACCTCCTCACACAACTACATCAAAGTTACAGCTAAATCATACAACAGCCATCACTCGGAACAGTCAGCAATTAAAGTGAATGGAAGTCTGACAACTACATAGTTAAAGAAACCATATCCATCCAGACTGGTAGGAGGAGTGAAGATGCAAAATGGGCTGGTTCCACATCTATGTGTGGTGGATACAAATTCAGCAGGGACCTGGCTGGTGTGGCTCAGTGGATTGAGTGGCGGCCTGTGGATCAGGGGATCACCGGTTCAATTCCCAGTCAGGGCACATGCCTGGGCTGCAGGCTGAGTCCCTCTTACTCGAAAGAGGCAACTACACATTGATGTTCTCTCCTCTTTCTCCCTCCCATCCCTCTTTCTAAAAAATTAACAAAATCTTTTTTAAAAATTCAGCATGGATATCTCTGGAATGAGGACTCCCAGCCCTGCACTAGGCCCCCCAAGTCCAGGATTCCAGTGCCAGGAAAATATGTCCCCATAACTTCTGGCTGCAAAACCCAGCGAGGATTGAGTCAGTGGACAAAACTTCTGGAGTCCCAAGCAGTCCCTCTTAAAGAACCCATACACAGACTTAGACTCCCTCCCTCTGCTTGAAAGACACCAGTGACATACAGGGAGGAAGTGAAGTGTCTACCATCAAGGCAAGAACTGTGGGGGACAGCTTTCTCCTAGACAAAATGGCAGGCAAAGGCCACCATCCCTTTTCTGAACCCTCCACCCACAGAGCCATCAAGCCAGCAGGCTGATGTCATATGTGAGATTCCATCAACCTGGCTAACACTTTTTCCAGCTGTAGAGATCCCCTGAGACTTCAGCCCACCAAACTTATGGCCCACCCAAACTGCTTTTCTATATGAACACCTGGTCTTGGCTCATGCTTATCTTCCTAAAACCTCCCAAGCAACAGCCAGCCTCAGTGAGCCCCCAGCCCCCAAACTTCTTGCTAAGTGGCCCCAGCCCCAGCACTAGCAGCACCAGCAGCACCAGCAGCACCAGCCTACATTCACAGCTTGGTTTCACCTGGGAATCTCCAAGCCCAGCACAAGTAGCAGCCACCTCAGATTGTTTGCACGGTGGTCCTGGGAAAAAACACAGGTGTGGGTAGAACTTGGCCTGCACCACCCAGGAAACCCCAGAGCCTACACACCCAGTGGACAGCTACAGACCACATCAGAGCACCGCTACCCTGCCCTTGCACAGCTGATTCTCCACGGAGGGAAACAATTTACAGGTAAACAATGGTAGAGTGAACAAAGCCAAGAATCAAATCAATGATTTAGAACATAAGGAAGCAAAAAAAAAAAGAGAAAAACAAGAAGAAAAAATCCAAAATACAAGGATAGTGTAAGCAGCCTCTGGGGAAACTTCAAGCATTCCAACATTCACATTATTGGCATGCCAGAAGGAGAAGAGAAAGCATAAGAAATGGAAAACTTACTTGAAAAAAGAATAAAACTTTCCTAATTTGGAGAAGGGAACGGACATGTAAGTCCAGGAAGCACAGAGAGTCCCAAACAAGATGGACCCAAAGAGGGCCACACCAAGACACATCAGGATTAAAATGCCAAAGGTTAAAAATAAAGAGAGAATCTTAAAATCAGCAAGAGCACAGAATTACCTACAAGGGGGTTTCCATAAGACTGTCAGCTGATTTCTCAAAAGAAACTGCAGGTTAGAAGGGATTGGCAGTAAATATTCAAAGTCATGAAAAGCAGGGACTTACAGCCAAGATTGCTCTACCCAACCAAGCTATCATTTAGAATCAAAGGGCAGATAAAGAGCTTCCCAGACAAGAAAAGAATAAAGGAGTTCACATATCTATTAACAACTGTCTCTAAAAACAAATTAACCAAACAAGAATAGAGACAGAACCATCGATAAGGAAAGTGTTTTGATGGGTGCTAGATGGGAGGAGGGTTTGCAGGAATTTCTTGGAGAGCTGAGGGTATTAAGAAGTACAAATAGAGCCCTGGCTGGTATGTCTCAGTGGATTGAGCACTGGCCTGTGGACCAAAGGTTTGCCGGTTTGATTCCCAGTCTTCGTACGTGCCTGGGATGCAGGCTAGGTCCCTGGTGGGTGGGAGGAAGAGAGTGGCAAACACATTGATGTTTCTCTTCCTCTCTTTCTCCCTCCCTTCCCCTCTAAAATAAGTAAATGAAATCTTTTTTTAATTTTTTATATATTTTATTAATTATGCCATTACAGTTGTTCTATTTCCCCCCTTCATTCCCCTCCACCCTGCACACCCCTCCCCCACCATTCCCCCCCCCTTTAGTTTATGACCATGTGTCTCAAGGTCTTTAGATTCTATATTTCCCATACTATTCTTGCCCTCCCCCCTATCTATTTTCTACCCACCATCTATGCTACTTATTTGTACCTTCTCCCCCCTTCTCCTTCTCCCACTCCCCTGTTGCTAACCCTCCATGTGATCTTCATTTCTGTGGTTCTGCTCCTGATCTAGCTGTCCTTTTAGTTTGCTTTAGTTTTAGGTGTGGTTGTTAATAACTGTGAGTTTGCTATCCTTTCACTGTTCATCTTTTTTATCTTCTTTTTCTTCGATAAGTCCCTTTAACATTTCATATCATAAGGGCTTGGTGATGATGAACTCCTTGAATTTTATCTTATCTGAGAAGCACTTTATCTGCCCTTCCATTCTAAATGAAAGCTTTGCTGGATAGAGCAATCTTGGATATAGGTCCCTGCCTTTCATGACTTGGAATACTTCTTTCCAGCCCCTTCTTGCCTGTAAGGTCTCTTTGGAGAAATCAGCTGACAGTCTGATGGGAACTCCTTTGTAGGTGACTGTCCCCTTATCTCTTGCTGCTTCTAGGATTCTCTTCTTCATTTCAATCTTGGCTAATGTAATTATGCTGTGCCTTGGTGTGTTCCTTCTTGGGCCCACCTTTTTTGGGACTCTCTGAGCTTCCTGGATTTCCTGGAAGTCTATTTCCTTTGTCAGATTGGGGAAGTTGTCCTTTATTATTTGTTCAAATAAGTTTTCCACTTGTGGTTGTTCCTCTTCCCCTTCTGATACTCCTATAATTTGAATGTTGGAACGTTTAAAGATGTCCTAGATGTTCCTAAGCCTCTCATTTTTTTGAACTCTTGTTTCTTCATTCATTTCTGTTTGGTCATTTTTTTCTTCCTTCTAGTCCACTCCTTTGATTTGAGTCCCAGTTTCCTTTCCATTACTATTGGTTTCCTGTGTATTTCCCTTCATTTCAATTAGTTTAGCTTCCATATGTTCCTCTAATTTGTGGCTAAAATCAACCAGTTCTGTGAGCATCCTGATCACCAGTGTTTTGAACTGTGCATCTGAAAGTTTGGCTATTTCTTCATTGCTTAGATTTATCGGCTCTGGGGCTCTGAGTTGTTCTTGAGACATGTTTTGATCTGTTCATGCCTGTTACGTATGAGGAGCAGATCCTTAGTTGTTCACCAGGGCAGGGCCACCCTGGTCGCTTTTTTGTGACGCTGTATGTGGGGGCGGGGTCAGAGAGGGACAATGGCGGTTCGCTCTGCGGCTTTCCGATGCTGGGGCCTGCGCGGTTTGTCTCACTGCTCGCTCTTTCCCCAGTTTATCTCCACGCGAATGTGTGACCACGATCAGCCCTCAGTGGGTCCACCCGCTTCTCCACACCTGGGATCCGACCACGGCTGCCTGCGTGCCTCCATCACGCACCCGGGTCGGTCTGGTGGATCTTTCCTGCCTGACCCTGTTCTGCTGCTGACTCTGCCCCTCTTACCAGTCTGGCTGAAGGGTTTGTCAGACTTCCATATAGTTCAATTTTCTGTGGTTTAGCTGCGTTTTTGTTGCTAAAACTTTGTTGTTTTTAAACATGGTTGTGGGAGAAGGTACAGTGTTTCCACCTACGCCTCCATCTTGGCGGAAGTCCAAGTTTTCAATTTCTTGCTCTTCCTCTTCTTCTGGCACCTCTGTGATTCAGATGTTGGAACCTTTAAAGTTGTCCCGGAGGTTCCTAAGCCTCCCCTCATTTTTTTTTTAAGTTCTTGTTTGTTCATTCTGTTCTGGTTGAATGTTTATTTCTTCCTTCTGCTCCAAATCATTGATTGAGTCCCAGTTTCCTTCCTTTCACTGTTGGTTCCCTGTATATTTTTCTTTATTTCACTTTTTTATAGCCTTTATGCTTTCCTCTATTTTGCAACTGTACTCAGCCATTTCTGTGAGCATCCTGATTACCAGTGTTTTGAACTCTGCATCTGATAGGTTTTCTATCTCTTCATCATTTAGTTCTATTTTTTGAGCTTTGATCTGTTCTTTCATTTGGGCCATATTTTTTTGTCTTGGCACAGTAAGGGGCAGAGCCTTAGGTATTCACCAGGGCGGGCCACCCCAGGTCACTGAATTGTGGCACTGTATGTCAGGGAGGATTCCAAGAGGGAGCAGTGTCACTTGTTTGGCTCTCAGCCACCTTTCAGTCACTTCCCCTGCTACCTACAAGCAAATTGGGCTTTTCTGGTGCTGATTTCTGGGTGGGTGGTTTTGTGTACATTCTAGGGCCCTGAGGGTCTCTCCTGTGAGGCTGGCAGTTTCTCCCACCTCCGAAAACCCACAGGTTTTTACAGCCAGAAAAATTTCCCCTCTCTGGAACCCTGGGTTGCATGTTCTGTCTTGCTCCCCAGTTGTTCCTGAGGAGAGAAATATCAATCAGTTGCCTCTCACATGTCCCCATCCATGGACAAAGCCTATAACCCAGGCATGTGCCCTGACTGGGAATGAACTGGCAATTGCAGTGTGGGGGATGACACCCAAAACACTGAGCTATCTATTATCCTGGGTTCCCCAGACAACCCCTCTTAACCACAACCACTGTTCTGGTATAGATCCATGCACATGAAATACGTTCAGATCCATACAACAGGTTTGGTAGGTGGGGCTAAGATGAGGGGAGAAATCCACTGCAGAATCCCAAACAAATCAAATGCATTGTGTAGGTTAGCTAGGGTGGTCCAACAGATCAACTTTGCTTGTACATCTGGCTACCCTCCATTACATTTTTTTTAGTGAAATTTCTATTTTGGAAGATGGGGGGGTAGGTGGAAACACTGCCTCCTCACACAACCAAGTTTAAAGACAACAAAGATTTAGAAACAAAAACGCAATCAAACAGAAAAGTAAACTGTACCGAAGTCCGATAACAATGAACCATTCATCCAGACCAGTAAGAGGGACGGAGTCTGCAGTGGTGGCAGAGAGGGGTCCCGGCAGGAGGAGGTGGTGATTGGTGACCTGGGCTGGTGCAGACAAAAACCCAAGCTTGCAAGGTGGCTGGCTGACCGCAGACACACATTTGCACACAGAGAAAGGCAGGTTTAAAAATGGTCAGTGAGAAATACCGGGTAACCCATGGTCCCAGCAATGGGAAATAAAGCCTAAAATCACCAACTGGAAAAACTTTCTGGGGCTGAGGTGCCGAGAGAGGCTCCTAGCCTCACAGGAGAGTTTGTTGGAGAGACCCACAGGGTCCTAGAATGAACACAAGCCCACCCACCTGGGAACCAGCACCAGAAGGGCCCAATTTGCTCATGGGAAGCTGCAGAGGCGACCGAAATCTGAGAGAGAGCAGAACAAATGCCACTGCGCTTTCTCTGACCCCACCACCAGTCACAACCCAGCAACTGGGCTGACCCGAACACCTAAGGCTCCACCCCTCATACATAACAGGCATGAACAGACCAAAACATTATGGCTCAAGCAGAACAGCTCAAAGCCCCAGAGCCAATACATCTAAGTGACCACAAGATAGCCAGCCTATCAGATGCACAGTTTAAAACACTGGTGATCAGGATGCTCACAGAACTAGTTGATTTTGGTCGCAAATTAGATTTAAAAAATGAAGGCTACACTAAGTGAAATGAAGCAAAATGCACAGGGAACCATTAGTTCCCTAATGGGAAGGAAACTGGGACTCAAATCAATCTAGTGGACCAGAAGGAAGGAAAAAAATGACCAAACAGAAAAGAATGAAGAAACAAGAGTTCAAAAAAATGAGAGACTTAGGATCATCTAGGACATCTTTAAACGTTCCAACATCCAAATTATAGGAGTATCAGAAAGGGAAGCAACAAGTGGAAAAGTTATTTGAACAAATAATAAAGGAGAACTTCTCCAATCTGGCAAAGGAAATAGACTTCCAGGAAGTCCAGGAAGCTCAGAGAGTCCCAAAGAAAGTGGACCCAAAGAGGAACACTCCAAGACAAAAAAACTGTACTTGAAAAATAACTAAATAAAATTAATTAAAATTAAAAAATAAATAAATAAAATGAAGGAGAGAATCCTAGAAGCAGCAAGAGGTAAGGGGACAGTCACCTACAAAGGACTTCCCATCAGACTGTCAGCAGATTTCTCAAAAGAGACCTTGCAGGCAAGAAGGGGCTGGAAAGAAGTATTCCAAGTCATGAAAGGCAAGGACCTACATCCAAGATTGCTCTATCCAGCAAAGCTTTCATTTACAATGGAAGGGTAGATAAAATGCTTCTCAGATAAGGTCAAGTTCAAGGAGTTCATCATCACCAAGCCTTACTCTATGAAATAAAGGGACTTATCTAAGAAAAGATAAAAAAGATGAACAGTGAAAGGACAGCAAAGTCACAGTAACAACCACACCTAAAACAAAAGCAAACTAAGGCAGCTAGATCAGGAGTGGAAACATAGAAATGGAGATCACAAGGAGGGTTAGCAACAGGGGAGTGGGAGGAGGAGAAGGGGGGAGAAGGTACAGAGAATAAGTAGCATAGATGGTAGGTAGAAAATAGATAGGGGGGAGGGTAAGAATAGTAGGGGAAATATAGAAGATAAAGAACTTGAGACACGTGTTCATGAACTAAAGGGGGGTGGGAGAGGGGTGTGCAGAGTGGAGGGGAATGAAGGGGGGAAATGGCATAATCAATAAAACGTATTTTTAATCTATTTTGGAATAACTAGATTTACAGAAAAGTTGAAAAAACAATGTAGAGAGTTACTACACACTCCTTACCTACTTTCCCCTAATGTTAACATCTTACATTACCATGGAACAGTCATCAAAACTAAGAAACCAACCCTGGTACCTTACTATTACATAAAATCCAGACTTTATTCAGATTGCACCAGTTTTTCCATTAGTGTCCTTTTTCAGTTCTAAGATTTCTTCCAGAATACCATATTCCACTTAAGCACATAATGCTTTTTTTTTAAAAAAAATAAACCCTTTATTTTAAAATAGTTAGATTTTTACAAAAGTTTGCAAAGAGTTCACTTACCACCAACACCCTATATTGTAAACACATTACTGTGGTACATTTTTCACATCAAGGACCCAACACTATTACATTACTATAAACTAAATGCTGTACTTTACTTGGATTTCACTAGTTTGTATGTAATATCTTTTCTGTCCTGGGATCCCATCCAGGATATGACATTGCATGGGCTCATCAGATCTCCTCTGGCTGTTAGCTGTGACAGTTTCTCAGACTTTCCATGGTCTTCTTTATTTTTTTAATCCTCAGCTAAGGATGTGTTTTTTGTTGATTTTTAGAGAGGGAAAGAGAAAAAGAAGCAGGAAAATCGATGTGAGAGAGAAACATCAATCACTTGCCTCCTGTACACCCCCTGAGCAGGGATCAGACCCACAACCTAGACATTTGCCCCGAGTGGGGTGGAACCCACAACCTTTTGGTGTACATGATGACATTCCAACCAAGCCATCCAGCCAGGGCAGACTGTCCACGCTTTTGATGACCTTAACAGTTTTGATGAGTACTGGTCAAGTATTTTGTTGAATGTCCCTCAATTTGAGTCTGATGTTTTTCTCATGATTCAGCTAGGGTTCTAGACTTTTGAGAAGAAGACTATGAAGGTGAATTGCTCTTTTCATTATGTCACATTCAAAGAAACATACTATCAACATGACATCACCTGGCTGAGGTAGTGTTTGTCAGGTTTCTCCACTATAAAATTACTTTTTTCTCCTTTTCCATAAATCTCTTTGGAAATGAATCACTAATTCAAACTCAAGGGGTGGGAAAGAGTTAAAGCCTTCCTCTTTGAGGAGCAAGTATCTATATAACTTATTTGGGATTTTTTTTTGTATAGGAGGCAAGTCTCTTCTCCCTCATTTATTTATAAATTCAACCATTTATGTCAGCATGGACTTATGGCTATTTATTTTATACTTTGAGTTACAAATCCAAAACTGCATGATTTTGTTTTTCAACTTGTTCAGCCTGAACCATTGGGAGGGTTTTTTTTTATTGTTTATGCTATTACAGTTGTTCCTTTTTTCCCCTTCGCCCCCCCACTTCCATAATCAGTACCTTCACCAGAGTTTTTTTTTATGTCCCTTTGACATGCTCTCCTCTTTTGATCCTTTTTTGAGCACTTCTGTACTATTTCTATCAGTCCAGCATATTCCAGGTTCATCTTACACATTTCCTGCCCCCGCCCTAAAATCTGCCATTTATCTAAGGAGCCCTGGTTCCTTTATTAGAGACTGGTATTAGAAACCAGGTATACTTGTTGCACTGGAGAAATGATGGAAAGTACCGGGAAGGAAGAAAGGGAAGCAGATATGGGAGAAAGGAAGACCACAAAACAAACTCCATAGACCTCACTTTTTTGCCTCAGGTATTCCTAGCTGTGTCACTGTTAAAAGCCATTCCAGGATTACTTTCCACTGATATGTGGAATGTTAGGCCAGGTTGATGATAATAAATGGGTAGCTCATAGCCCAACCCCAACAGTAACCAAAACTAGCAGGGGTAGGCACTAGTAGTCCCAAGTCAGAGCATCACTAAGCTACATTGCAGAAGCTTCAACTGCTCCTGGGGCTGGCTGTATTGGGCCCATGGCAACTATGGAACCCTAGTAAAGGTAGGCCCATCACCTGTCTCACCCAACCTCTAAGACCTATTAATGTCTGTATGTTCATACTGACATAATTTCTGACCTGTGGTACCAGGATGGCACACTCAGTGACTGAGTTTCACCCCTAAAATTTCTAATTACGGTATAGAGAAACATTTTTGCCTAATACTTTTTACCCAAACACAATCAGCTGGATCAATAAATACTGTCTGCTCTAGGTGGTACTCAACATTGAAAACATCACAGTGAATATTATTTATTATCTAGATAAGACCAAATACATAACAGAAAATTGCTAGTAGAATGAAGACCTTAGGTTTTTACTACCCCTAGTTGGGGGGAGTGGGGAGGAGTATTGCAGCAGATGGCAGTGCTTTGCTTCACCTGGGACCAGACCAAACAGAGAGGCAACCCAAAAGCAAGAATTAACTGTATTAATCTGCTGAAACCCCAAACAACTTCCACATATATTTTAGTGAGCTGTAAAACTAACCTAAATTATTTACAAAGCAAGCATTTGGTAAAGCAGTGCAAGTCAGAACTATTTTCTAAAAATACTGAATATCAATAAAACTTTCCTATTAAAATAATGGCCAATGAGAACTTAAATTGAATCTCACTTTGATAAGTCAAGAGTCTACAATTGGGAGAATCTTCTTCTAAAAGGTGAGTTTGGGGTGAAGTGAAAAAGAAAGGCACACTTTCTCTCCATGAAGATGCATATGGCAAGAGCAAACCCTGAAGCATGAGCAAGGGGAAGCACAGACTACAGAGGTAGCAACAGCTAGAATAGACACAGGTGGCAATAGTGGAAGATGGTAGAAAGCTTTCAAACTTCCTGGGAATCAAGTTGAAATATAATAGATACAGAAGGCAGAAGAGATTCATTTCATGTCATTGTTGATTATTATGAACTTCCCATAGAAAGTATGAAAGTTGATCACAGGGCCTTGCAAGTATGAGGTGCTCAAGAAATGTTCAGTCTGAATTGAGTCTTCGACCGTGTACAGTACAATGAAAAAAAGTTAAGAGTAATGGGGGAGAGGTTGGAAATTGTGTGACTTCTTTGATCCAATTTTTGCCTTGACATGGGAATTCACTAAATCAAAGCAATAAACCTTAACAGGCTGGGTTCACACAGCCCAACTTTCGTGCAATCTCCATTAGGGAAAATACTTATTTAAAGTTTATAAATATAAACAGTTACATGAAAGCGGTCTGCTCTCATGCATTAATGTCAAGAACAGGACATTTTGTTTCTCCTTTTTCAAGATCCTCTCCCTTCAGTCTGATGGGGCGGCAGTTCCCAAATTGTGGTCTGTCTGATTGGTCCGCCTTCCTCAGAAGCACCAGAGAGCTTGTTAAATATGCAGACTCCTGGGTCACACTGAATCAGAAACTCTGTGGGGAAGGAAGTAGGAATCGATTTTTAACAACTTTTTAGTAAAGGATCTTGCATCCTAAAGTTTTTAAATCCCTGAGTTAAGAATGGAAGTTAAAGCAGGTAACTCATTTCAGCAAAGACAAACAAGGAGAGCCATGGGTTTGCACAAGGCCAACAACCAGAGGTGAGTGTGCTTGTAAGTGCTTAAACAGTCAGCTCTTCTTAAAAAGGCTGCAGCTTCTAGCATGTGCCATTTCATCACGTAAATGCTCTCTTCATAGCCAAATTCAAGCTACAAGTGTGATGTCACCTAATGTGGACTTGAGAAGAGGCATCCAGTAGTACAGTTTTATATAACATTCCCACCATAACATATAAATAATGTCAAGATCATAAATAATAGTTAATGTAGGGAAATAATTATGAAATGCTAAGTGTTGAGTATTACCTTTGTCTTTATTATCATTTAGCTTGCTAATGTAATGATCGACCCTCACAGGTATTACAGGTTGGCACCAGCACACCCAGCCTGATTCTTGAAAGACACACAACCCTCCTTCATCCTATGAAATAATCATCACACATGAGCCATCTGTGTGACCACCCAGAACCTATTAGGCAGCTATCCTACTGTAGCCTCATTCAGAGGCCTGCCCTAGAGCCTGAGGTAAGAATGTAAAAAGCCACAGGTGGTTGGGCATGTGTGTATGCCTGCAGCTCAAAGGCAAACTGTCCTCTGCATCTTATACTCTAGCCCAGGATTTCTTCACTGTCAAGCACAGACAACCCACAGCAGGTGTGGTGAGGGGACAAGATGTGCTTAGAATGCTGAGTCCTGGGCCTCTCCTCAGACCTCCTGAATCAGAATTACAGAAAGTCAGGCCCTGGAATTTGCATATTTACAAACTCACCAAGCAATTCTGATAAGCACTAAAATTTGAGAACCCCTGGTGTGGAGCAACTCTAGTTAAAGACAAGTACACATACCTCTGAGGGTGCATGAAAACTCTCGAAGGCATGTATAGGCACATATAATTTTGAAGGAATCCATTTCCAGATCCTCCACTTTATACACACTCACATTTCCTAAAATGCATCTGTCTGAGGAAGAGGCAACCTGCAGAATCCCCTTCCCTGCCTCCCCTTTCATTATCGCCTGTATCTGCCTTGACAGAGAAGGAAAAAAAAAAAACTTTCATTCATCCCAAAACCTAGTATGGGCCATAGCCTCAGAGTGTAAAATCCTTCACAGTGACAAACAGAGAAAATTTATAATGCACATGTTGGGGCTCAGAAAATGAGTAACTACAATAATGAGGTAGCATATATTCTTGCCAGTCAAATGATTTCCAATTCTTTGCTTTCAACAAGATTGAAGGAGTATCCAGCTGTCAGTTAACCATTAAAAAATAACTGATAATTCACCACTGGTATTTTTTCATTGATTGATTTTACAGAGAGAGAGAGAGAAAAACATCAATTTGTTATTCCTCTTATTGATACATTCATTGATTGATTCTACTACCTACTTTAATGAGGGATTGAACCCCCAACCTTGGCATGTCAGGATGACACTCTAACCAACTGAGCTACCTTACCAGGGCCAATCACTCCCATTTTTATACTTGGCAAGGGTTCAAGGAATTGAGTGGTATTGCCTATTCATGTACTTAAATTTGCAAATAAGGTTCCTCAATACTTATATCCATAAGAGGAAAGAAAAACAGGATTAAAATTGAAATTGAACCCTGTTTCCTTTTAGCAGTAAGAAACAGTCATTCAACAGAAATAGAGACTAATTGAAAACTGCTCATATACCTCATTTGAAGCTGAATCTGCAATGAAATTTTACTCTTCATGATTAATAACTATTTATTAATTTAGCCCTGGCCAGGTAGCTCAGTTGGTTAGAGCATGGTCCCAACACACCAAGGTTTCAGGTTCAATCCCCAGTCAGGGCACATACAGGAATCAACCAATGAATGCATCAATAAGTGGAACAACAAATCAGTGTGTCTCTCTCTCTCATAAATAAGTTTAAAATTAATTATTAAATTTATGTTGATTGAGTGTGTGGTAATATAAGTAAGGCTAAGTAAATTGAGAAGGAAACTATTAACATTTAGACTATTATGGTAGATAAAATGAAAATCACAAGTTTAACATGTATCTGTGTTTTGCTGCAAGCAGATATGACAGGATAATCAGTATCAACACTCTCGAGAATAAAAATATATTACATTAGGGAAAATATCTGGGAGAAGAGGAAGGGAACTATATGTTCAAGGAGAAGAGGGGATGATACATAGTTTTTCACTGTTAAAGAGTAGCTTATCCATTTGTCTTGGAAAAGAATGATGGTAGCTGTCAAATTATGGTATGGCCTTGGCAGGAAGTTCAGTTGGTTGGAGCATTGTCCCAGTACACCAAGGTTGCAGGTTCAATCCCCAGTCAGGGCACATACAAGAATCAACCAGTGAATGCATCAGTAAGTGGAACAACAAGTTAGTGTTTCTCTCCTTCCCTCCCTCCCTTCCTTCCTGTGTCTCTCTCTAAAATCAATAAAGAAAAAAATGGAAATTATGGTATGAATTTTGTGATATATGAAATATCTTAATAAAACTTATTACAAAGGAAAATTGAAAATGGGGTGGATTGTATGGTTTTTGGAATAACTACCTACTATGCTCCCATTCCTAAAAGCAAAGTTCTGAAGAAAAAATATTGGATAACAAAGCATTACAAAATGTAAATAAATTCTACACACAAATGGTCTAGCTTTTTTTTTATATTAAATTTTATTTAGTTACTTTTCAAGTACATTTTTTTATCTATTTCTCCCATTCCATCCGCCCCCCACCCGGTCTCCCCCCTCTCTCCCATTCCCTCCCCCCAGTCCTCATCTCTGTGTCTTTCATACTTGTTCCTCAAAATCCCTCCCCCTTTTTCCCCTTAAGTTTTGGTCTAGCTTTTTTTTTAAGAGAAAATGTTCAAGGATAACTGTAAAGTGATGGGCATACCAGGGAGCAGCCTGTGTTCTGGCTCTGCCATCAGCTTTCTGACTTTGGATGAGTAGCTCCCCCTCCCTAAGCCCCATTTCCCCTATATGCAAAATAAGGGGTTGGACACAAGAATATTTCAAGTCCTCCTATCTCTCTAACTGGTGGTTTCACTTCCTAATTCACCTAGCTGATTTTTATTTTCCCTTCAGCAATGTTTTTTGAGCCATTGTATAATTTCAGTTACCTCCACTAGAGGGTAGCCAGAGAAAGGAGATGAGCTCAAACTAGTTACTTGTATACTTTTATTCTTTGCAGCCAGTCCTCTGCAACCGACAGAAATAAAAAGTTAGCAGGAGAAACTGATGTTACATGGCAAAAAAAAAATTTGGATTTTTGTTAGCTCCGTGTGTCTTAGCAGTTGTATTCCTATATTACACAAAGAAATTATGAGAGAGGTGTTTTACACAATTTTCTTTTTATTCAATATAAGGATATTAGGTATATACTTGCCTTGTCCAGACTGTCTAGCCCCAGCTAGAAATTTTAATCTTTACAAAAATCAATCTTCAAGTTCACCCCTTTTCCATTCTTTTTATTGGCATTTCTAATCAAGAATTTTGATCAGGAAACTTCATTGATGCCCATTTACTTACCACAAAAAAATTCCTGCTCAGTGGAAAACTTTCTTTTCTAAATTTTATTTATTTTCAGAGAGGGGAAGGGGGGGAGAAAGAGAGGGAGAGAAACATCAATGTGTGGCTGCCTCTCACATGCCCCCAACTGGGGACCTGGCCCTTAACCCAGGCATGTGCCCTGACGAGTAATCAAACCAGCTACCCTTCCCCTTGTGGGAAGGTGCCCAGCCACCTGAGCCACAGTGGCCAGGGCTCTCTGCACAACTTTCTAATCAACTCTTTCCCATTACTGCCCAGAAATGATCCTAGACACCACAGATGCACTTTTCTATAAAAATCCCACAAATGTAGCCTTGGTATTTGCAGGGCTGACGCAGCTGTGGTGTGACAGAAAGAGCGGCAAGCTGGAGTCAAAAGATCTTATTTCACAGAGCTCCTTGGAGAAATGGCTGATTTCAGGACTAGGCAAGGTAGGCACAAGATGAGACTAGAACATATTATGCCAAAAATGAAAGAAGTACTCAAAATAAATGACGGGGGTATGTCACAAGGGTAGGAACCAGCTTGAAAGGGCAGTGGGCCAAACCTGTGACAAACTAAGAACCAAAGTATAGCAATGAATGATGAAACATTGAAAAAATAGAAAGCCATGAGTCCAAACCATTAATAAACAGGTAAGTAAGTAAATAAAATAGAGGAGATCTTGTTTGAGTAGAGTGCAACTGGTAAAGGTGAAGGCAGTGCTTGAGTTGGAATACCAGCATTTTGCAACCATCATGTTAAATATCGGTCAGACAAGACTCATCATTCACTTTTATTTTTATCTATCTATCTATCTATCTATCTATTATCTATCTATCTATCTATCTATCTATTTCCTAGAGAGAGGAGAAGGGAGGGAGAAACAGAGGGAAAGAAACATCAATGTGAGAGAGAAACATCTATTGGTTGCCTCTCATACACGCCCTGATCAGGGACCAAACCGCAACCCAGGTATATGCCCTCACTGGGAATTGACCTGACGACCTTTCACTTTTGCGGGATGACCCCCAACCAACCGAGCCACACCAGTTAGGGCTCATCATTGACTTTTGAATAGAAGTAGGATATTTGCATGGTCTTAAAATATTGCTTGTTAATTGCGTAGTTAAAAAAAAAAGCTGTATAGTGAAGAAACTGAACGACACCCTCACTAAGTGATGAAATTAATATAACCAATGAGGTACAGATAGACAATGTGAGTCAGCAGATGTGAGACCCTCAGCAGAGCCCAGCCTCACTTACAAGCGCAAATAAATTAGAGTAATAATAGGTAGTCTCTGTACAATTCTTATACTTCCAACTTTTAAAAAAATTTTGAAATTATTTCAAAATGTAAAAGCTTAAAAACATATTTGTGGTTGCCAATCCTGACCGGGCCCCTGAAATCTCTATGACCACTGGTATGATAAATTACTTCACAACAGAGGCAGTTACCAATCATTGAGCATTTACACTATGGTAAGCATTTTACCTGCATTATTGCAGTCCTCGAACAATACTTGAAGAGAGGTTTTATCCTGGTTGTATAGCTGAGAAAACTGAGGCTCAGAGAAGTTCAGTAACGTGCCCAAGATAATCTAGTTATTAAATAGCAGTGTTGACATGTGAACTATGGCCTGATTCTTTTTTTTATCTTTAACCTTTAGCTTTTTATTTTTTTAAATATATTTTATTGATTATGCCATTACAGTTGTTCTATTTCCCCCCTTCATTCCCCTCCACCCTGCACACCCCCTCCCTCGCCATTCCCCCCTTTAGTTATGACCACGTGTCTCAAGTTCTTTAGATTCTATATTTCCCCTACTATTCTTGCCCTCCCCCCTATTTTCTACCTACCATCTATGCTGCCTGATTCTAATACCCAATTTCTAAACAAAATAATAGTACTTAGTCATATTTTGTTTCTCTTTTTTAAAGATTTTATTTATTTATTTTTAGAGAGAGGGGGAGAGAGGGAGAAAGAGAAGTAGAGAAACATCAATGTGTTGTTGCCTCTCATGTGTCCCCTACTGGGGACCTGGCCTGCAACCCAGGCATGTACTTTGACTGGGAATTGAACCGGCAACACTTTTGTTTGCAAGGCAGTGATCAATCCACTAAACCGCACCAGGTAGGGCTGTTTTTCTTTTTCTAAGACAATCATGATATTCTAAAATATTATTAAGCTGATTTATTTAACATTGTAACCACTTCTTTTCTGTCTTTCCCCACTACCCACAAGGACAGAGGTCTTTGTTAGGTTTGTTTAATGACAGATTCCCAGTTATCTGAAATAATTTGTCTTGCACCTAGTAGGTGCTCAGTAAGTAACGTTTTTAATGAAGACCAGTGCCTTAGAAGTGTTCGCAGGGTTAAATAAAATGTCTAAATAATACTTTGGTATCCTTTGCTGTGACTTTTGAATTAGTTTGTAACATTTTTTTCCTTTGAAATGGGACTCAACTTTATTAGTTATCAGAGAAATGTAAATTAAACAAAAATGTAAATTTCTATATACTAACAGGATGATTAAATTTTTATATGCTCCTACCTTTATTGTTTTTAATATATTTTATTGATTATGCTATTACAGTTGTCCCATTCCCCCCCCTTTATTCCCCTCTGCCCTTCGCACCCCCTCCCACCCGAATTCCCCGCCTTTAGTTCATGTCCATGGGTCATACATATAAGTTCTTTGGCTTCCACATTTCCTGTACTATTCTTCACCTCTTCCTGTCTATTTTCTACCTACCATTTATGCTACTTATTCTCTGTACCTTTTCCCCCTCTCTCCCTCTCCCACTCCCCCACTGATAACCATCCATGCAATCTTCATTTCTGTGATTCTGTTCCTGTTCTAGTTATTTGCTTAGTTTGGTTTTTTTTTTTTAGGTTCAGTCATTAATAGCTGTGAGTTGGTTGTCATTTTAGTATTCATATTTTTTATCTTCTTTTTCTTAGATAAGTCCCTTTAACATTTCATATAATAAGGGCTTGGTGATGATGAACTCCTTGAACTTGACCTTAGCTGAGAAGCACTTTATGTGCTCTTCCATTCTAAATAAAAACTTTGCTGGGTAGAGCAATCTTGGATGTAGGTCTTTGGATTTCATGACTTGGAATACCTCTTTCCAGCCCCTTCTTGCCTGTAAGGTTTCTTTTGAGAAATCAGATGATAGTCTAATGGGAAATCCTTTGTAGGTAATTCTCTTTTCTCTTGCTGCTTCTAGAATTCTCTCCTTCATTCTAATCTTGGCTAATGTAATGATGATGTACCTTGGTGTGTGCTTCCTTGAGTCCAACTTCTTTGGGACTCTCTGAGCTTTCTGGACTTCCTGAAAGTCTATCTTCTTTGCCAGATTGGGGAAGTTCTTCATTATTTGTTCAAATAATTTTTCAATTTCTTGGTTTTCCTCTTCTCCTTCTGTCCCCCTATGATTTGGATGTTGGAACATTTAAAGATGTGTTGGGGGTTCCTAAGCCTCTCCTCATTTTTTTGAATTCTTGTTTCTTCATTCAGTTCAGGTTGAATGTTTCTTTTTTCCTTCTGCTCCAAACTGTTGATTTGAGTCCTGGTTTCCTTCCTGTCCCTGTTGGTTCCCTGCAGATTTTTCTTTATTTCACATAACGTGACCTTCATTGCTGCCTGGGCCTTCGTTATGCTGTTGCAGTTCCCAGTGAGTTCCTGGAGCATCCTGATAACCAGTGTTTTGAACTGTGCATCTGATAGGTTGGCTGTCTCTTTGTTGCTTAGTTGTATTTTTTTCTGGAGCTTTGAACTGTTCTTTCATTGGGGCCACTTTGTTTTTTTGTCTCGGCCTTTCTGTTAGGTAGTGAGGGGCAGAGCCTTAAGTGTTTACCAGGGTGGGGCAACCCACGTAGCTACATTGTGATGCTATATGTGGGGCAGGGGTTTGAGAGGGAATAATGCCACTTACTCGGCTCTCTGCCAGTTTTCAGTCACTTCCCCCACTACCCACAATCAAATGGGGCCCTTCTGGTGCTGATTCCCCTGTGAGTGGGTTTGCGTATGTTCTAGGACCCTGTGGGTCTTTCCAAAAACTCTCCTGTGAGGCTGGGAGTTTCTCCTGCTGCTGCCTCAACCACCACAGATGTTTTCAGTCAGAGGCTTTGAGGCTTTATTTCCCGGTACTGAAACTCTGGGTTGTGCGGCCTGTCTCATTCCCCAGTTGTTCCTCCCAGTTTATCTGCACATGAATGTGGGAACATCCAGTCCGCCAGCCACAGCCTTGCTGTGAGTCCTCTCCGCCCAGCTGCCCATCTCTGCCCCTCCTACTGGTCTGGATGAATGTTTCTTCTTTAACTCCTTAGTTGTCAGACTTCCATACAGTTTGATTTTCTGTCAGTTCTGGTGGTTTTTTGTTTTTAAAATTTGTTGTTGTCCTTGTTTTGGTTGTGTGAGGAGGCACAGTGTGTCTACATACACCTCCATCTTGGCTGGAAGTCCAGACTCTGAATCAGTTTGTAACTGATTCAGATTGAGCAGAGTCCCTATCAATTCTCTAAAAGCTTTGGGACTCACAAATCTCTCCTCCTCAGACAACAAAGGGGGAAAGGCCTCTACCTTGTATGCTTGCGACCAGAAGTCATCCAGGCCATAAGACATACTCTGCTTACACCTATGAAACACCTTAAAGGTACTAAATTACTGGGAACTTTTTAACATGCGTAGTTTCCCGTCTTTTTTAACTCCTGGATCTCTGTGTGTACCATTGGAGTTTTTACATGACCCACCTTTCTTTCTAGAATCTCAGAGTGTTTCAGAGTTCAGTCAGAGATGCCTCCTATAATCATTTCAGAGAACAGAGGTCACTGTTAGGATTTATAAAAATATACTACTAAAGGAGCCCTGGTTGGTATAGCTCAGTGGATTGAGCACAGGCCTGAAAACCAAAGGATCGCAGTTCGATTCCCAGTCAGGGCACATGCCTGAGTTGCAGGCCAGTTCCCAGCAGAGGACACATGAGAGTCAACCATACATTGATGTTTCTCTCCCTCTCTCCTTCCCTCCCCCTCTAAAGATAAATAAATAAAATCTTTTTGAGAAAGAGAAAAAATACTATTCAAGGACAAAGTTTGTTCAAGAGCTTCTAGAGGAGAAATCTACAAGCTGAAATTCAGGTCTGACTCTGCAATCACAGAATGCATCTGGAAAACTTTGATAAAAAAAGGTCTCTCTGATGTCATGATTTCTGGCATTTCAAAGCTGAATAGAGATAACATTATCCAGTATTGCACAAAATCTCTGGGAGATAAACAAAGTAGGCAAACGAGAAAAACTTCTTTCACAAGTTTCGAGGAGAAAAAAAGCAATCATTACTGCCCATTTACTTAGTCATGTTCAATAAATCTTGAGTTATTAAATAAAATGAGCCTTATTCTTGGTTAGCCCCCTGAGGGGTCTCTGTGCAGTCAGACTTAGATGTTCTGTGAAGAACCTAATTGTTGAAATACAGGGGGAAAATCAAATGCCTGTCTCACAGAGAAGGAAGGGTATGTCCTTCAATATTCAGCACATGTTTTCACAGAAATAACCCAAAGCAGAGGTGAATGGATGCTGTAGGCATATGGTTTCACTGAAGCTTTGGACTTTAAAAATGCATGTAAATTTTGCTTTTTATTCCATAATGTGTCCAAATTGGATGCAATGTAAAAATACTGTTTAAAATTACTCATCATCTAGTAAAATGAACACTACAGGAAGATGCTCCTTGTTGCTTTACATATGACCCCTTCTCCATCCATCCTACCCCACTCTTCCCTCGGCTCCCTTATCTTTGCTTGAAAAACAGGTCTTCTGATCCTTGTGCTGAAGCTATTAACCAGATTATAATGTTTAGATCTGCTTGGCTAGACTTTGCCACCTCATGCAGGAGGGAATTCTTAAAAGGGATGCAAGAGGGGAGTTGAGTGTCTTCTAAGCAAGTGAAAATCAAACAATCAGAATCAGCAAACGGGAGCTGTTACTTCAAGGGGCTCTCTTTTAAGTGATATGGAAAGAAGCAGTGAGCTCTTTGGCCATTCTGCCCCCTGGCCTAATTTAGGATATCATTCTAAAATCTCATGCCTGGAATCCCCACCCCCAGAGAAATCACCCAGTCTGTTTGCACAATGGAAATTGTCTGCCTGATATGGTATAGATTGTCCAACAAGATTACAAAAGAGTATCTTTTTGTGATCACAAGAGTAATTTGTATTCATTGCATAACAAATTGGAAAGGGTAAAACATGCCAGAAAAAAATAAGCCGATGACCCAGAGCAACCCCATTTTGGCATATCTTATTTCAGCTTTTCTTCTGCCTTTCTGATATTTTTATGTATTGATTTTTTGCGAGAGAGAGAAACATTGATTAGTGGTTCCACTCATTTATGTGTTCATTGGTTAATGCTTGTATGTGCCCTCACCAGGGATTGAACCTGCAACCTTGGCATATGGGGATGACACGCTAAACAATGGAGCTATGGGGCCAGGGCCTCTTCCTGCCTTAAGAAAAAACATAACAGAGGTCGCACCACATTTTTATCTTGATTTCATCATTTTAATATACCATGATCTTAAATATTCCTCTAATAATTTTGTTTAATGATAGTACATTTTCCTGGTATCAAGATGTGCCATAATTTACTCAATCATTCTCTTAATGTTAGAGGTTTAGGTTGTTTCCTATTTTTCAGTTTTATAAATAACACTTAGAGGAATACCTTTGTGCACAAATTTTTGTCTGTTTATTAAGAAAGTGTCTGAGGATGGAGACTTAAAATATATGCACACCTTTAAGGGTCTCGATACATACTGTCTATCAATCAGGGTTCTTAGTTGCAAGCAACAGAAACTGATTGGAAGATTAAGGAGCAAAGGAGTTTCTTAATGGATATTGTGTCTTCCACAGAAGCATTGAAAAGACTGGATAATGAAGGCCAAACTGACAGAAATGATGCCCCAAACCAGGTCACAGAACAAGCTTGATGAAAAAGATATAATAGTCTATGTAAATGGCATATCCTAGAGTTGTACATATCCGGTGGCCTTGAATTTCACTCTAAAAGAACCCACTACCCTGCACTTTGCCAGCACCAAAAAAAGTAGGACCCCCTCATTTCTTCACCCATGTCAGCAAAAATGGATGCTGCATGCAGAGCCTACTTATCCTCGCTGCCAAATCTAAGTCTCCAGAAAGCAGAGCCGAGGTCACATGCATGCAGCCTCACTGCAGGGGACACTGATCATCTGAGATGGAACTTATAAACTTGTAATTTCCACAAATATAGAAAGTAAGATTACCATATAAAATACAGGGTGCCTGGTTAAATTTAAGTTTCAGATAAGCAATAAAAAATTGTTAATATAACCCAAACATTGGTGGAATATACTTATATTTGAAAACTCTTTATTGTTTATCTGAAATTTAAAGTTATCCAGAGCCCTAACTGGTGTGGCTGAGTGGATTGAGTGCCAGCCTGTGAACCAAAGGGTTTTTGGTTTGGTTCCTAGTCAGGGCACATGCCTGGGTTGAAGGGCCAGGTCAGGCCCCCAGTGGGTGGGGGAGTGTAAGAAGCAACCACGCATTGATATTTCTCTCCCTCTCTTTCTCCCTCCTTTCCCCTCTCTAAAAATAAATGAATAAAATATTGAAAAAAAAGAGTCAGCCAGGCGTCCTGTATTTTATTTGTTAAATCTGGCAACCCTAATAAAAATGCCATTCAAAAGATGATAGGCAGCCCTGGCTGGTGTAGCTCAGTGGACTGAGTGTGGGCCTTCGAACCAGAGTATCTTGGTTCAATTCCCAGTCAGGGCACATGCCTAGGTTGCAGGCCAGTTCCCAGCAGGGGACACATGAGAGGCAACCATACATTGATATTTCTCTCCCTCTCTCCTTCCCTTCCTCTCTAAAGATAAATAAATAAAATCTTTAAAAAAAAAAGATGATGGGCAGTTGTGAGTGACTATTTCACACACCCACAACACTATCACATCATTTTAACAGGAAGAAGCACCAACAATGAACAGGAGTTTCTAACTCACCAATATTATTACTTCAAAAAAGGGTTGGCTAATTTCACAGGCAAGAATTGATATTTGATTATTGCTTTAATTTACCTTTCTTTGGTTTTTTGTGAGACTGAACAAGTTTTCCATCCTTCATTATTTTTATCTCACCCTTTGTGAACAGATCAATATGTGCTGGTTATTTATTTGTTGGGGTCTTTCTGTGTTCATTATCAGAGAGAGCGTCAGCTTCTCATGCAATAAGGACATCATCTCTGTGCCTAGTTTACTATCCATCTTTTAATTCATGATCCTTTTATTTACAGAGCTTTTATATGATCAAGTCTCTTACTCCTCACTATACATGGAACAATTTTCCACATTTAGAGATCAGATAAATATTCACTTAAAATTTCTTCAGTTTTTTTATGGCTTGATTTATTTTACTTTTTATTGTGCAGTGATGATAAATAGACATTTTTCTAAATTGTTAACCAATTATCCTAGTGGGACTTTAAACCAGCACATACCAGTAATGACAGCAGTGTCATTTGGATCCTTCTAGTTATTTTATGTATCTGGCTTCAAGTTGGATAGCACTATTCTTTGGGTTAAAACTCGTCAATGGTTTTCTCATTGCTTTTAGAAAAATGAAGGATTTGAACTTAAAAATATACAGTGTTTCCTCTGGATCAGAGATGTTGTTGTGCTCCCTGTAAGGCAAGGTATGGATGTGGAAATAGGAAAGGCATATTTGGGGGATAATGAGTAAAATTAGCCAAGCTAGAAAGGAGTTTTAAAATGTTGTAAATGAGGTCCTGGCCAGTGTGGCTCACTTGGCTTGGAGTGTCAACCTGTAAACAAACCATAAGGTCCTAGGCCTGGTCAAGGCACATGCCAGGGTTGCAGGTTTGGTCCCCAGTTGGGGTGTTTATGAGAAGGCACTGATCCACGTTGTTCTGTCACATCTATGTTTCTCTCCCTTTCTTTCTTCATCCCTCCCCCTCTACAATCAATAAGTATATCCTCATCTGATGATTAAAAAAATGATGTAAATTATTTGAAAGCTATTTGGGGGTCAGGTAAAGGCATTTGACTTTATTCTCTAGATAATGGGGAACCTATAAGGGTTTTAAAGCAGAACATGATTTAAAAAAAAAACAGTCTTTAGAAGACTTAAACTGAGGGCAACATGCAGCCTGTTGTTAGCAAGGACTAAAAAATAGAGGGGGAACAGTGGAGATAGAAAAAAAGGAATGGATACTGTGTATTGTGTTAGAGGAACCAGAATATTCCAGGGGTGAAAGAATAGTTCAACACCAGAAGTTATTTAATGTAAATCACCACCTAGTGTATTAAGGTAAAAAAATATGTGATCATATCAATATATCCAGGGGGAAACATATCTCATAAAATTCACGGGGGTGGGGTGTAAGGGGACTAAATGGTAATGGAAAAAATACAATACTTTTTTAAAATTCACTACTCATTCATGATAAAACTGGGGTAAGTTTGGATTAAAATTGACCATCTTTAAGTTCATGAAGAATATCTACCAAAGAGCTTACAACAAAATCATCCTTATTATTTAGTTATTTTTTAGAGAGAGGGGAAGGGAAGAAGAAAGAGATGGAGAAAAATATCAATGGGTGGTTGCCTCTCACGTGTCTCCCCCCTGGGGACTTGGCCCACAACCCACGTATGTGCCCTGACTGGGAATCAAACCTGCAACCTTTTGGTTTGCAGGCCCACACTCAATCCACTGAGTGATACCAGCCAGGATTAAAACAAATACTTTAGAAATATTTTCATTAATATATAAATTGTGCCTACTATTCAAAATTGCACTTGAGGGTCTCACCAATGCAATAAGAGAGAAATAAAAGAAATGAAAGACTTGGAAAGGAAAAAACAAAGCTGTTCTTACTTGTAGGTGATATGATTGTCTATTTAGAAAATCCAAGCCCTGGCTGGTGTAGCTCAGTGGATTGAGCATGGGCCTGCGAAGCAAAGTGTCACTGGTTCAATTCCCAGTCAGGGCACATGCCTGGGTTGCAGACCAAGTCCCCAGTGGGGGACACATGAGAGGCAACCACACATTGAGGTTTCTCTCCCACTCTTTCTCCTTCCCATCCCCTCTCTCTAAAAATAAATAAATAAATATTTTTTAAAAAGAAAATCCAAGATAATGTATAAACTAGAGAACCCATGAGAAAATTCAGCAAGATAGCTGATACAAGATCAACATTAAAAGTAGATTCTAATGCCCTGGCTGGTGTGGCTCAGTGAATTGAGTGCCGGCCTGTGAACCAAAGAGTTGCCAGTTTGATTCCCAGTCAGGGCACATGCCTGGGTTATGGGCCAGGTAGCCAGTAGGGACCCACAATAGGCAACCACCCATTGATGTTTCTCTACCTCTCTTTCTTCTTCCTTTCCCCTCTCTCTAAAAGTAAATAAATATTTTTTTAATTTTATTTATTTATCTCTAGAGGGTAAGGGAAGGAGAGAGGGAAAGAAACATCAATGTGTGGTTGCCTCTCATGCGTCCCCTGCTGGGAACTAGGCCGCAACCCAGGTATGTGCCCTGACTGGGAATTGAACCTCGATCCTTTGGTTTGCAGGCTCACACTCAATCCACTGAGCTACACCAGCCAGGGGTAAATAACATCTTTAAGAAAAACATAGGTTGTATATCATTCATTGAACTGAGTGCCAGCCTGTAAACCAAAAGGTCACCAGTACAATTCCCAGTCAGGGCATATGCCTGACTTGTGGGCTAGGTCCCCAGTTGGGCGCGTGTGAGAGACAACTGATTGATGTTTCTCTCATATGTTGATGTCTCTCTCCTGTTCTTTCTCCTTCCCTTTCCCTCTCTCTAAAAATAAATTAACAAAATCTTTTTAAAAAATAGGTTCCATATACTAAGAATGAGTAATCAGAAAATAACAGGAAAAAAGAGCACACTCAAAATAGGACTGAAGCTATTAAATAATTAGCTTAATTATAATATGACATTTCTGAAGAGAGAAGTACACCATGTTCAGTAATGGGAAAACAATATAAAGAGATCAGTTCTCCCCCAATTGATCTGTAAATGCAATACAATTCCAATTAAAATCCCTATGGTTTTTTGGTTTTGGTGAATTTTAATAAATTGATTCTCTAATTCATACAGATGAGAAAAGTGCCAGCAACCAACACATTTTGAAGAAGAACAATATGAGGATTTTCTTTACCAGATATGATAACTTATTATAAAGACATAGCAATGAAGCCACTGTGGCACAGGGATAAATAAGAAATTCAATGAAATGGAATAGAGAAGTCAGAATAGACTCATCCACATATGGAAAAATGGTATATGACTGAGGTGACTTTACAAATACGAAGAGAGAAGGATGAACTATTAACTGGTGGTAGAAAAATGGTTGTTCAAATTGAAAAAGGTCACTACCACATCATGCAAAAAAATTCATCTGAAGCTAATTAAATACTTAAATATGACAACAATGTCGATTCTTTTTCCCCCATCCATAGGTGAGTTTATTGGCAAAGCTCAGACACATGAAGTCTTTTTTTATTGTTGTTCGAATACACTTTCTTGCCACCACTCCTCACCCCACCCCACCCACCCCCACCTCCCACCATCCATCTTTCTCCCCTTTGGCTTTGTCTATGGGTCCTTTATACAAGTTCCTTGATGACCCTTTCCCTTCTCGATGCTCTTGTTTTTTAATATGTTTATTGATTGTTAGAGGAGGGGAGAAAGAGGGAGAGGGAACATTGTTGTGAGTAAGAAACATAGATTGGTCACCTCCTGTGTGCACCTGACTGGGGATCTGGGATTGAGCCCAAAACTTAGGTGCATGCCTGACCTACCAGGGCTCAAACCTGCAACCTTTTGGTGTACAGGATTACACTCCAAATAACCAAGCCACCTGGCCAGGGCTAATGTCAATGCTTTTAGAAGAAAGTTTGATATTAAAGTTATTATGAGGATGAGGAGAAAGGGGCATTGTCATAAATTGTTTGTGCAGGACCGTCCCACCACTTTGAAGAACAATTTGGTACTTTATGGGAAAGATGAGAATGGGCCTGCGTATACAAACTCCAGGCAAACTCTTACATAGGTGCACAAGGAGGCATGTACAAGAATATTAATTCCAGCCCTGGCTGGTGTGGCTCTGTGCATTGGCTCAAGAACCAAAAGCTCACCAGTTCAGCTCCCACTCAGGGCACATGCCTGAGTTGTGGGCCAGGTCCCTAGTGGGGGGTGTGCGGGAGGCAACTAATCAATGTATCTCCCACACATTGATGTTTCTCTCCCTGTCTCCCTCCCTTCCCCTCTCTCTAAAACTAAATAAGTAAATAAATTTTTTAAAATATTTTATTTATCTTTAGAGGGGAAGGGAAGGAGAGAGGGAGAGAAACATCAATGTATGGTTGCCTTTTGTGCGTCCCCTGCTGGGAACTGGCCTGCAGGGAACTGGTCTGCAACCCAGGCATGTGCCCTGACTGGGAATCGAACCGCGATTGTCTGGTTCGCAGGCCCGCGCAAATAAAATCTTTTTAATTAAAGAATATTACTTTTATTCATAGGTGATTGTGAGAAACTAGAAATAACTTATGAGTCCACAGGAGAGTGGGGAAATAAATTATAGTGTATTCATACAATGGAATAGTATATAGCAGTTCAACAGAATGAACCATAAAGTATTAATATGGATAACATTCAAAAACATTATGTTGAATTACAAAAGTAAGTTGTGGAATGATATGTACAATGATTTTTACACCATTATGTAAAAATTTAAAATACACAAAAGAATACTACTATGTATTGTTTATGGATAAATGGATAAGTAATAAAAGTATAATGCCTTGCATGGGAAGTTATACAGAGAATTTAGATACTGATAAGGGAGTGGGGAATAGCATTGAGGAGAGGTAGAGATTTCAATTGTATTAAATTTTTTTTAAATTTTTCATTGATTTTTTTTAGAATGAGGAAAATGGAGAAACACCTATTTTTTTGTTCTACTTATTTATGCATGCATCGGTTGCTGTATTATTTTATTTCTTGAAAAACCCTGAAAAATCTTTTGTAACTATATGAACAGATGGAGTGTTAACTGAACTTATTGTAGTAATAATTTTGCAATATGTGTATGTGTAGTTAATATGCAGCATATCTTAAATTTATACAGAAATGTATGTCAATTATATCTCAATAAAACTGGGAATCTTTTCTTAAATAAAACCCTCAAGCCCATGTGACATCATGTTAAGATTCGTTATGTTTGGACAGTAAACAGGTATTTATTCTCTGCTCCTTCCTATATGTTTGAAATATTTCAAAAATTCAAAACAGTAAAAAAAAAAAATCAACAACACTAGGTGAGGCTCCAAATCCTGCTGTGCCCCCAGGGCCCCTGCCACTACTCTTGTCACTGAGCCACACTGAGCAGAGCCCACCAGCTAACCTGAGCCAGCAAATGAACCGCAACCACACCCAGTGGGCATCCTGGAGGCAGTGGCACAGGGAGTAGCCAGATACGTGCTTGTATAGAGGCCAGCTCACTCACCTTTATGACTGCCAGGAAGAGGAGATCGGAGCTGAAGACTGATGTAGACAAACTCCTGGACATGGACAGTGATGACACAGGGCTACCAAGGTCAAGGAGCTACTGGACGACTGTTACAAGACCCAGGCACGCAGAAGCTGAACATACCCTGGAAAAAGTAAGGGTCCTCAACCCAGGCGAATGCTGGCTACCACAGGACAGTTGCTGCCCCCTGACCTTGTAACAACAGCAACATCAAAGGGTCCTGTAGCCAGGCCTGGTGCCATGAGCAGGGCTTCCCATGGCCCTGGCTTAGGGACCTCTTCCCTGCCTTATTTTCCATTGGGGGGGGGTGGTTATTTTTATTAAACTGATGGGACTTTAAAAAAAAACACTAGGTGATCAATAGACTGTAGGTGTCAAGTCAAGAAAGGAGTCAAAGATGACTCAGTTATCTGGTGATAATGTCATTGATAGGAAAAGAGAAGCTAGAGAAGCTGTTTTTGTGGAAGATGAGTTTTATTTCTGACATGCCCAGCTTAGGGAAACAGCAGAGCAGCCAGCTAGAAATGTACGTGAGGACGTGTGAAGCCACAATTCCAGAGAGAAAACTAGCCTGTCAAAAGGGAGTGGCAAAGCAGGATATTTGCCATGAGTCCCTGTCTCTCATCACGTCATAGTGATCAGGCCATAAGAATGTTTAAGGGAGGAGAGGTTCCAGAGGCAGGGTATGAGGAGTAACAGAGTCAGGTGATAAGGACTGAACAAAGGTTATTGAATATGGTGATGCCTTTTAGGTGAGAACATTGTGTCACACATTGACGAGAGTCCCAGTGGCAGGCAGCTAAGGAACAAGTGTCAAAGGAAGGGAAGCAGTGGTAGTTCATTCATTTTAGAAGATGGGCCACGAAAAGGAGGGGAAAATACTATATATTGTTTAATGATAAATATATATGTAGCCAAAGTCGAAAAAAGCTTGGATGGAGAAATATGTCACAGGCTCTCTGTATATACATGGAAGTGTGTGTGTATATATACATACATACACATACTATGCATATATGAATATATGTATATATGTCTCTTAGTCCATTCAGGCTGCTGTAACAAAATACCACAGATTGGGTTGCTTATAAACAACAGAAATTTATGTCTTACACTTCTGGATGCTGGAAGTCTGAAATTAGACTGCCAGTGTGGTCAGGTAAGGAACCGCTTTGGGTCACAGACCTCTCAGTGCATCTTCACATGGCAGAAGGGGCTAGGGAGGTCTGTGCGGTCTTTTATGAGAACTAAACCCATTCATGAGGGTTCTACTCTCATTAGCGAATCACCTTTCAAAGCCCTACCTTCCTTTTTTTTAATTTAAACTTTATTATATTTTTCCCATTGCCTTTTATTCCCCTTATACCTCCTCCCCCCAAACCCCACCTTTTAATACCATCGCATTGGGGATTAAATTTCAAACATTCAGACCACAGCAATATGTATATATAATGGTGTATATTTTGATCATTCACAATATTAATAAGCAGACTATTTGAAATTTGTCACAGTGAATAAAAATGTTAAATGTATGCACAATCTTTGTATAATCTTTGTAATTATACAAGGGCTGTCCAGAAAGTACCCAACCATGTAATATGAAAAATAAAGACATTTCTGGAACAAGACACAGGAGACAAAAAACACTGTACATAGGACAGTGACACCTCAGTCCCCTTCAAAGTACGTGCCTTGGGACCTCATGGTTCTCCCAGTGTCTTTTCCACTGTTCAAAACACTGCAAAATTTTTTGTTGGAATCGCCATCAACTATCCCATCATATTTTCCTGAATCTCAACAACTGTCTGAAATCCCTTTCCTTTCGAAAATGATTTTAGGTTTGGGAAAAGCCAGAAGTCACAGGACACCAAATCTAGCTGTAGGGGGCCTGAGTCACCTGGGTGATTTGATGTTTCATCAAAAAAAAACTCTGCATGAGACATGATGCATGAGCAGGCACATTGTCCTGATAAAGCTGCCCATCACCAGTTGCCCATAGCTGAAGCCTTCTGAATCATCCAAGTAGTATCTGCAGAGGAATGTCCAAGCTTAACTAAAACCTTTGAAAGCTTTTATTTGTTTATTTTTAGACAGAGGGGAAGGAATGAAGAAAGAGACAGAGAGAAACATCATTGTGTGGTTGCCTGTCATGTGCCCTGCACCGAGGAACATGATCCACAACCCAGACATGTGCCCCTGATGGGGAATCGAACCAGCAACCCTTTGCTTCACAGTCCAGTGCCCAATCCACTAAGCCACACCAACCAGGGCAAAGCTTAACATAAATTTTGATGCAGATTTGTTGCTCTACTTGCTCAGTCATTTTGAATGCGGTCGCCACTCAGTACATATGCTCACTGAAAGGCATCTACTGTCCCCACTGACTAGTACAGCGCAGGCATCATTGTTCACGCATGCGCATTCCAGTCCACTTGCCTTGACTGACAGGTTATATCATTATATTGACAATGGTTTGGCTTTTTCCAGACAGACCCTGTGTGTGTGTGTGTGTGTGTGTGTGTGTGTGTGTGTGTGTGTGTGTGTATTAAATTTTCTAGCTTGTGAGAAGAGGATGTGAAGAAAGAATTTAACATTTAGGATAATCCCCAACCCAAAGTTTCAAATGGACTACCAGTCACAATAACAGAAAAAAGAACCTCAGGAGTACTGTAAGGAGGATAGGAAGTCAAAAATATACTCATTCTGTAGACATTTTCAGCCATTTCAATAGAAAAATGAAACTGAAGTCAGTAGTCACTCAGGATTAAATGGAAAAATTCTCTAAGAGGGAAAAATTGCTCTCTAAGTATTTGCAGCAAAGAAGTACAATGGCAAAGCCCTGGATGTGGATAGATTTGGGTGCTCCTACATTTACATGTCAGGAGACAAGACTAAGTAACCATCTGAAGTCACAGAACAGGAGGAAGTCCAGAAAATTCAGTAAAGGACCAAGGAGATGGAGTAGTTTCCACAGGATAATAGACTGAATGGCATTTCCCACATGTATTTGACCAAAGGACACTCTGAAAATTATCACATGCAGCTGGAACTCGACTGGGAACTCAAGGTGTAATGCTTACTTGAATTAAAGTAGACAACCAAAGAACAAAAACATTTCACTGACAAATTACGTGCTCTAAGAAATGATTACAATTTGAATCACATGTTTTAGAAACTTTATAAGATACCAAAATACCTATAATAACACATTTAGAAGATTAAATTATTTGTATTTTATTAAGAATAGCCTTGGCTGGTGTGGCTAAGTGGATAGAGCGCCAAACCTAAATGTCACTGGTTCGATTCCCAGTCAGGGCACATGCTTGGGTTGTGGGCCTAGTTCCCAGTTGGGGACTTGTGAGAGGTAAATGATCAATGTATCTCTATCACATTTGACAGTTTTCTACCTCTCTTTCTCCCTCCCTTCCCCCCTCTCTAAAAGTAAACAAATAAAATCTTTTTTAAAAAGATTTCATTTATTCATTTCTAGAGAGAGGGGAAGGGAGGGAGAGAGGGAGTGAAACATCAATGCGTGGTTGCCTCTCACACATTCCCCACCAGGGACCTGGCCTGCAACCCAGGCTTGTGCCCTGACCGGGAATCAGACCAGTCACCCTTTGGTTCACAGGCTAGCACTCAATCCACTGAGCCACACCAGCTAGAGATAAATAAAATCTTTGAAAAAAAAGAATAAAATACATTAAGCTGAGATATCTTATATTTTCAAGTTTCATTATAAAATATAACATAAAAAGCAGTATTTGAAAATGAGAACAGTGCTTTTGTGTCTTTTCATTACATACTTTCTTCATATCATGTACAATGGTGCTGAATAGGAATTTTATATCATTCAATCATTCAACTAATATTTACTGAGCACCTGCCATGTGCCAAGCACTATTTATGTGCAGTGGATATAGTTATGAATAAAACAGACAAAAAAACTTGGCTCACACAGAGCTTATATTCTACTGGGGAGAGACAAATACTAAACAAAATATTTAGGTAATAAGTGCTTTGGGGAGAAAATAAAACAAGGAAAGAGAAAACAAATAGAGAACCTGGGGTGACTATGTGTTGCAATTTTATTTTATTTTATTTTTAAAAATGTGTTCATTGATTTTAGAGAGAGAGAAACATAGATGTAAGAGAGAAACATCACTTGGTTGCCTCCTATATGTGCCCCTACAAGGGATCAAACCTACCACCTAAGCAGGTGCCCTGACTGGGAATTGAACCACCAACCTTTTGGTGTATGGGACAATGCTCCAACAAACTGAGCCACACTGGCCAGGGGATGGGGGTTACAATTTTAGTAAATTGGATGTTCAGAAAAGACCTCACTGAGAAGGTGCCAGAGAGGGAGCCAAGTGGATGTCTCAGGAGGGGGATAAGTAAATGCCCTATAAAAATTCTATTTATTTATTTTTAGAGAGGGGGAAGGGAGGAGAAGGAGAGGGAGAGAAGCATCGACGTGTGAGAGGGACATCTATTGGTTGCCTTTCATTCATGCCCGGACCAGGGACTGAACCCATAACCCAGGCATATGCCCTGACAGGGGATCAAACTGGCAGCCCTTTGAAGCAGGCTGGCACTCAATCCACTGAGCTACACCAGCCAGGGCAGGAGCTGATTTTCATTTTGACAGGATTACTTTGATTGCTGTGATGTGAACAAACTGAAAGGGGCCAAAGCTGCATGCAAGGAGACTATGTAGGAGGCTGATGCATTACCTAAGTAAGAGATGACTGTGCTTTGGACCAGAGTATTGGCAGTGGAGTTGGTGAGAGATGGTCTTATATTTTGAAAGTCAAGCCACCAGGATTTGTTAATGGGCTGGATAGAGGGTATGAGAGAAAGAGAGGAGCCTAGGATGGCTCAAAGATTTTGGGACTGAACAACTGGAAAAATGGATATGCCATTAACAGAAATGTGTAAACCTTTTGAAATGATTTTTGGAGAAGACGAGAAGCTTTGTTTTGGACATAGTATTAAGTTTGAGATGCTGGTACTAACTCCAGGTAGGGCAGTTGAACAGACACTTAGATGTACAAGTCTGCAGTTCAGGGCAGAGATCTGAGCTGGAAAAATAAATTTGGGAGTTGTCAGCATATAGATCTGTGCTGACTAACACAGTAACCACTAACCACATGTAGCTATGGAACACTTGAAATGGGGCTAGTCTGAACTGAGAGGTGATGTAAAGGGTAAAATACACATCAGATTTCAAAGACAATACAGAAAAAAGAATATCACATCAATAATTATTTCATATTGGTCACATGTTGAAATTATAATATTTGGAGATATTGGCTTAAAGAAAATATATTAAAATTAGTTTCCCCTGTTTTTTAATGTTTTCCTGGCAGCCGAGGAAAGTGGGCTGGAATCCATATGTGTCAACAATGACCACTTTACTGTACTAGTCGGTGGGGGCAGTAGACACCATTGAGTGAGCATGTGTACTGTGTGGCCATCGCATTCAAAATGACTGAGAAAATACAGTAACAAATGCACTTCAAAATTTGTGTTAAGCTTGAACATTCCTCTGTAGAAACTTTCTGGACAATTCAGAAGGCTTCAGCTATGGGCAACTGGTGACTGGTAGCTTCATCACAATAACGTGTCTGCTCATGCATCACATCTCATGCAGAGTTTTTCGAGAAACATCAAAGGAACCAGGTGACTCAGCCTTTCTACAGCCCAGATTTGGCTCCTTGTGATTTCTGGCTTTTCCTAAAACTAAAATCACCTTTGAAAGGGGAAAGATTTCAGACTGTTGATGCGATTCAGGAAAATACGATGGGGCAGCTGATGGTGATTGGGAGAACTGTGTGAGGTCCCAAGGTGCCTAATTTGAAGGGGACTGAGGAGTTATTGTCCTATGTACAGTGTTTCTTGTATCTTGCATCTTCTTTTATAAATGTCTCTATTTTTTCATATTACATGGCTGGATACCTCCTGGACAGACCTCGTATATGCTTATTTATGTAACCACTACACTATATTTTGTTTTAATTGCAACTTAATATGAAGAAGCCATTTGGAACAGATATTATTGGAGCAAAGGGAAGAACACAAATATCGTTTTATCATATTTAGGTGCTCTTGAATTGAGCTGTTTCAGAAATCATTATTTCACTCTAGACAGCTCAGCTACTGAGTTTTTAGAAATGAAAGGCTCTGACTGTTTATGTTCACTTGTAATTATTCTGTCTTTGTTAGATTCAGACTCAGTTTGAGCCCCAGAAGACTCTGGTTTTTGTTTATTTTGTTTGTTTGTTTATAACTTTTCTTTCAACCAAAATATCCCCAGGGAGGGAGGAGAATGAGTTTACATAGCAAAGGCCACTTGCAGATGGCTGAACAGCCTGTCTCTACATATCTCCAGGATCTGCCATTTGCAACATCTAGGATGTAATTGGTATTCTCTAGAATGGCTTAGTGTGGCAACCCTGATGGTGGTGCATACATTTAATGCATAATTCTGAGTGTCATAGAAACTGCAATCACTGGGGAGACAATATATTTCAGTGATGTGTAAGTGGTAAATATTGCCTGTTCACTCAGTCCTTATCATGTTTTTGTTCTCCTGGCAAACTCTTATGGACGTTCAGTAATTGGTGGGCATGGCACACCATTTGAAAAGGCAGATTATCACATAATAATAACTACATGAATGTGTCCCCTTAGACATCATTGTTCCCAACACTCTCCGGCTTCCTTGGAAGTATTTTTCCCACCAAACCAGCACACACAGGCAGCTTATTAGGGCATAACTTCAGACTTTCAAAGTCAAGACATTTTTGAAAATGGACAATATGTTTTATATTGATAAGTTTTACAGTACAACTTCTCTCTACTTTTCATGATGGAAAATTACATATACTGCACATCATATGCAAAGCAGAAAGGATCATATAATGAAATCCTCATGTACTCATCACCCAGCTTCAACAGTTACGGGCTATTTACTAAATCTCTTTTCATCGACCACCACACCCCTATTTTCTTTTGTGTAGTACAACATCTTTTTATTGAGCTAAACTTCTATAACATAGAGTTAGCTATTTAAACAACTTTAAATATGTTTATTGATTTTAGAGAGAAAGGGAGAGAGAGAGAAAAAACATTGATGTGAGAGAGAAACATGGATTGGTTGCCTCCCATATGCACCCTGACCAGGGATTGTACCCCCAACCTTCTGTGTGTGGAACAATGCTCCAAGTGAGTCACACCAGCCAGGGCCAGTTACCATTTAAAAAAAATTTTTTTTAGATTTTATTCATTTATCTTCAGAGGGGAAGGGAAGGAGAGAGGGAAAGAAATATCAATGTGTGGTTGCCTCTCATGTGTCCCCTGCTGGGAACTGGCCTGCAACCCAGGCATGTGCCCTGACTGGGAATTGAACTGTGATCTTTTGGTTTGCAGGCCCGCACTCAATCCACTGAGCTACGCCAGCCAGGTCCCAGTTACTATTTTTAAATTAAAAAATTAATGGTGCTGACTTGGCTGGCGTGGCTCAGTGGATTGGGTGCTGGCCAAAATGTCGCTGGTTCGATTCCCAGTCAGGCACATGCCTGGGTTGTGGGTCAGGTCCTCAAAAGGGGGTGTGTGAGAAGCAACCACACATTGATGATTCTCTCCCTCTCTCCTTCCTTTCTGTTCTCTCTACGAATAAATAAATAAATAATATTTAAAAAATTAATTGTGCTAAAAACACATAATATAAAATTTACCCTGTAGCCCTGGCTGGTATGGCTCAGTGGATTAAGCACCAGCCTGTGAACCAAAGAGTCACTGGCTCAATTCCCACTCAGGGCATATACCTGGGTTGCAGGCCAGTTCCCAGTGGGGGGGAGGTGTGAGAGGCAACCATGCATCAATGTTTCTCTCCCTCTCTTTCTCCCTCCCTTCCCCTCTCTCTAAAAATAAATAAATAAAATCGTTAAAATATAAAATAAAATAAAATTTACCCTCTTACCCATTTCTATGTGTACTGTTCAGTAGTGTTAGCTATACATTGGCACCTTGGTACTCATTGTTAGTTAGTTCTGGGACTTGTGATGAGTGCCCAAACTGATGAGTATCAAACAATGAAGCATTTGCTCTTACATGATGGCGTCGTGACTTGTACAAAATCTAGCTAGCACAATGAGTCCAGAGCAAGTGCCAAGTGCTGAAACACTTTTTTTCTAGTCAAAATGCAACAAATACAGGGTTTGATGAGTTCTGAAGCTGGCAAGTACTGAGGTATGACTGTATTCACATTGTTGTATAGACAGATTTCTAGAATATTTTTATCTGGCAAAACTGAAATTCTATACCCATAAAACAACTGCCCATTTTCTCCTTCCCACCCCCAGACCCTGGAAAACACCTTTCTACTTGTTGTTCCCATAATTTTGACAAGCTAGATATCTCATGTAGTATTTGTCCTTTTGTGACTGGCTTATTTCACTCAGCATAATGTCCTCGAGGTTCATTGATGTAGTATGTGTCAGAATTTCCTTCTTTTGAAAGGTTGAATAATATTCTATAGTCAATTGTTTTTTAAATGTACAATTTTGGTGCCTTCAAAATGCTGTGCAGCCCTGACTGATGTGGCTCAGTGGGTTGGGCATCACCCTGCAAAGTGAAAGGTCGCCGGCTAGATTCCTAGTCAGAGCACATGTCTGGGTCTGGGGCCAAGTTCCCAGTAGGGGTTTGCAAGAAGAAACAGATTGATGTTTGTTTCCCCCTCTTCCTCCCTCCCTTCCCCTCTCTCTGAAAATAAATAAATAAAATCTTTTTAAAAATGCTGTGCAACCACTACCTCTCTCTAGTTTCAAAACTTTTTCATCATCCCAGAAGAACAACCTATACCCATTAAATAATTACTCCCTATTTCCCCTTCTGCCACCCCTGGCAACCACTAATTTGCTTTCTGTCTCTATGAATTTGCCTTTTCCCAGTACTTAATGTAAAAAGAATTGTACAATATGTGACCTTTTGTGTCTAGCTTCTTTCACTTAGTATAATGTTTTCAAGATTCATCCAAGCTGTAACATGTATCAGCAGTGCACCCCTCTTATGGCTGAAAATATTTCAATTATATGGTATACCACAATTGATTTATCTGTTCATCTACTGATGGACCTTTGGGTTGTTTTCACATTTTGGTTGTTATGAATAATGCTGCTATAAACATTCATATACAAGTGTCTGTATGGACATATGCTTTTACTTCTCTTGGATATATAGCTAGGATTAGAATTACTTGATCATATGATAATGCTATGCTTACATTTTTGAGGAATCAACCAAAATGTTTTTTCCATAGCAGCTGTACCATTTTACATTCCCATCAACAATGTATGAAGATTCCAATTTCCCCACATTCTGACCAATACTTCTTATTCTCTCTCTCTCTCTCTTCTTTTGATTATACCCATCCTAGTGGGTGGAAAGTAGTATCTCATTGTGGTTTTGATTTAAATTTCTTTAAAGACCATTAATGTTGAGCATCTTTTCATGTTGACTATTTGTTGTCTATTTGCTAGTTGACTCTTTGTATGTCTTTGGATAAATGTTTATCCAAGTCCTTTACCCATTTTCTTAACTGGGCTGTTTGTGTTTAATTGAGTTATAAGACTTCTTTATATATTCTGGATACTAAACTATTATTGGATATATAATTTGCAAATATTTTCCTCATTCTGTGGGTTATGTCTTGATAATGTAGTTTGATGTGCAGAAGATTTTAAAATTTTGATTAAGTCTTATTTATCTTTTTTTTTCTTTGGGGTCTCGTGGCATCAAATTTAAGAATCAACTGCCAAATCTGAGGTCATAATGACATACATATCCCTGTGTTTTCTTCCAATACTTTTATAGTTTTGGCTTTTATAATTAGATCATAAATCCATTTGGGGTTAATTTTCATACAGGGTGTGAGGTAGGGGGTCCAAATTCACATTCTTCTGAATGTGCAAATCTGGTTCCTCCAGTACCATTTAGTGAAGAGACTATTTTTTCCCAATTGAATGGTCTTGGAACTTTCTGTAGTATTTTCAAGCAAACACTTGATATCATGTCATTTCATTTGTAAATAATTCAGTTTGCACTTCAACTCTGCAAAAAACTTTTTAAGCATAACTTCCATGCTATGATCAGAGCTAATAAAATTAACAATTATTCATTCCTTAATATCATTTAACACCCAGTTTATATTCAAACATTTATTTTTTAGATTAATTTATTTATGTATTTTAAAGGTACAAGATTATCGACAATTTTTTAAATATTTTATTTTTTTAGTTTTAGACAAAGGGGAAGGGAGGGAGAAAGAGGGAGAAAATCATCAATGTGTGGTTGCCTGTCACACACCCCATACCAGGAAACCTGGCCCACAACCCAGGCATATGCCCCAACTGGGAATTGAACCAGCAACCCTTTGGTTCACAAGTTAGCACTCAATCCACTGAGCTACACCAGCCGAGGCTTTATTAATTTTTAAAAAGATTTTATTTATTTACTTTTGGAGGGAGGGGAAGGGAGGGGGAAATGAAGGGAGAGAAACATGAACGTGTGGCAGATACATCCATCAGTTGCCTCTTGCGTGCCCCCAGTGTGGGACCTTGCCTGCAACCCAGGCATGTGCCCTGACTGGGAATCAAAGCAACCTTTCAGTTCATAGTCGGGCACTCAATCCACTGAGCCACCATAAAACCAGACAGGGAAGATATTTATTTATTTATTTATTTATTTATTTATTTATTTATTTATTTATAGACAGAGGGGAAGGGTGGGACAAACAGAAACATCAATGTGTGGTTGCCTCTCGTGCCCCCTACTGGGGACCTGGCCCACAACCCATGCATGTGCCCTGACTGGGAATCGAACCATGACCATTTGGTTCGCAGACTAGCACTCAGTCCACTGAGACACACCAGCCAGGGCTATATTCAAATATTTCTTATTGTTTCCAAATTTCTCATGTTAATTGTAACCTTCTCATAGGCCCTGACCATGTGGGTTGTTACTTTCCTGTTAGTTCTCCAGGTTGATCAGATAACAAGTTATCATAGTGCCTGGCACACAGTAGCTCAAAAAACTTTTGCTCCGCTCTTTTCCCCTTAGTATACCCTCCAATCTTCATTGCATTTATTACTATTAGGCGCTATTTTGGGCATCAGTAGAAGTAAGGTCCTCTTTATTCAGTAAAGATTGATTGCATACCTGCTAGGTGTCAGGCTAGGTGCTTCCTCTTGCCTGTGACATGCCACATGTCTTAAGTCGTTTGCTTTCCTGTGTCTGAATTAAACCCAGTCTTCCCTATTGTACAATGAAGCAGTATGAACTAGAATCTAGTCAGTAGGTGATTTGTTAAGTCTGCTCCAGCTCCAAGTGTCTGCCTTCCTTGTCTTTGTTGCTACTTTGATCCTAGTCTCTGAATTTCCTGGAAACAACCTATCTGCCCTTCAAGGCTCCTGAAAGTCTGCCTTTGCTCTTTTCAACTCTGCTGCAGAGATAGCTTCCACTCAACTTGCTTAGCTCCAAGTCCTCATTTTCTTTCCCCAGCCTAGACCATTCAGTGTTTTTATGAGTTAACCATTCGGGAATATACAGTTACAGTACAAGTAACACCTAGTGCCTACAACATTTGAAATACTGAAGACCATCCACATTTGCATTTTCAGAGACACATCATTAGCCTCCTGTAGAGGAAAGGGTCATCCTTAAATCCACAAACACTTTATGGGTACAGCATTTTTATTACACTCCTGGAAGATGAATTTAGAAAAAGAGGGTGAATTTTTTAAAGTGCAGAGTTTGTGGCTTTCTCTGGGAGATAAGAAAATTCTCAGTCTTCCAAGTGGTGTAATAGGCTGTTAATACATGGTCAGTAAGGTTTATATTTAAAACGCCTTACAATTGCAGTAGGTCATTTAACTTTTTGAAATACTTATATATTGTATCCAATCTGATCCCATTACTATAAATTCATGGATGATGGGTCCATAATGAGATAAAGTGAGATGGAGTTTCTCTCAGGGCCACTTGCATTATCTGACACTATGTGGTGTATTGGAAAGAGAAGTAGAAAACCTGGCTTCTGTTTCTGGCTCTGACAAGTATGGTGTGACTTATCTTTCTCAGTTTCTTCATCTGTAAAATGGGAAAAAATAGTCTTGGCTCTCCCTATTTCTCAAGATTGTTTTTTTTTAATATTTTATTTATTTATTTTTCGAGAGAGGGGAAGGGAAGGAGAAAGAGTGGGAGAGAAACATCAATGTATGGTTGCCTCTCATGCATCCCCTGCTGGGAACTGGCCTGCAACCCAGGCATGTGCCCTGACTGGGAATCGAACCTCGATACTCTGGTTCGCAGGCCCGCGCTCAATCCACTGAGCTATGCCAGCCAGGGCTCAAGATTGTTTTGAGGACTGAAAGAGATCGTGAATTTTGGAGTGTGCTTGGAGAATATACAGCTATCCACAGTTACAGTTTGCTTGTTATAAGGTTATCTTATCCAAGTAACCACCAGTATGTTCTATTTGGAAAAGCCTCACACAATAAATTTGTATATTGTAATTAATCATTGAGTGGCCTTAGGTGCTGGGTCTTATGTTTTGGGCCTGCCCTGTCCAATAGCTGTGAGCCACAAATGGCTATTGAGCATGTGAAATGTGGCTTGAGCAACTGAAATTGTAATTTTAATTAATTTATATTTAAATATAAAAACTGATATGTGATACAAGTAAACTTAAACAAGTTGGATATGTAAATAATCTAATCTTCCAACCAATATAATGAAATCTAAATACAGACCGTGGATTTCTGATGAAAATTTGGCATTGAATAATTCTGAAGACTAACTATAGAAAAGTTTTAAAATCTCCATTAATAACTTTTATATTGATTTCGTGTTGAAATGATAGTATTTTTGATCTATTGGGTGAAACAAAATATACTATTAAAATTAATTTCACTGACTTACTTTTTAAAATAAAGATTTTATTTATTTATTTCTAGAAAGAGGAGAAGGGAGAACGAGAGGGAGAGAAACATCAATGTGTGGTTGCCACCCACCGGGGACCTGGCCCACAACCCAGGCACATGTCCTAGACTGGGCATCCCAGTGACCCTTTGGTTCAAGGGCCAGTGCTCAATCCACTGAGCCACACCAACCAAGGCTCACTGATTTCTTTTTACTGAATTTTTACATGGCTCCTAATAAATATAAAATTACATTATATGTGGCTCACATTTTATTTCTATTGGAGCTTTTTTCATTTCAGTACATAAATATATACCTCATTCTTTTTAATAGCTGTATAGAATTCCTTAGAATGGATTCATTATGTATGTTCATTTATTCATTCATTCACTCCACAAAAATTTTCTGAGCACCTACTATGTATCAGGCATTGTCCTAGGGATTGAGGATAAAGCAGTCCCTTATGGATAGGCAGTGAGGGTGTTTCTAATACTCTGCTATTTCATCAATATGGTGAGCATACTTTTGTAAGCATCTCAGTTCATAATTAGAGAGAGGGGAAGGGAGGGAGGAAAAGAGGGAGAGAAGCATCAATGCGTTGTTGCCTCTCATGCACCCCCTACTGGGGACCTGGTCCGAAAGCCAGGCATGCGCCTTGACTGGGAATCAAACAGTGACCCTTTGGTTAGCAGGCCAGCCCTCAATCCACTGAGCCACACCAGCCAGGGCCATATAGGAGAGTTTTTATTTGGCATTAATTCATAGAGGTGGAACTTCTAGGTTAAAGAGCTTGACAGCATTTCTAGTACTTGAATCTCTGTTTCAATTAGGATAGCGTTAACATGACAGGTAAATTCGTGATAAGATCAGATATTTAACAAATGTGGATAAGAAACCATCCAACAAAATACCCTATTGGAATCCATACCATTGTGTGCTCCTACAATTTTCCTATACTATATCTACGTAGTCATGTCCAAATCCTATTCATCCTCAAGGTCCAGCTCAAACACTCCCTCCCTTCATGAAGCTTTCCATAGACCCTAATTGGATGTGATCTCACCTGTCTCTCTATCTTAAGTACTTATCACAGACTATCTTGAATCAGAAACATATCATTTAGTAGACATTCATTTTTCTTCCTGAAGGGGACGGACAGTATCATGAATTCATCCTGCATCCTCCCTCAGTGCATAGCTCAATGTCTATATAATTAAACAGAAGCCCTAAAGTGAAAAAGTGAAACCTACAGCATCAGGAATGGGCACAGAGCCTGCACAATGACCACACAGTGTTTGCACACCACCACTATGACAGATGCGTCCAATGGTTCACAAGCCTCTGCAGAAATTGCTGACTTCTCCAACTCTAGGAGTACATCATATTATTCCTCTTACTTTAATACTCCATTCACACTGGCCTGTTTTTAATCTGGCTTTGAATACATTAGGTCTGCTCCCATTCCCAGGCCTTTATATCTATCATTCCTTCTACCTGGAGTGCTCCACTTCCTGATTTCTGCTGGCTTCTCCTTTCCTTTAAGACAGCTCAATTTTCACCTCCTCAAAGATGCCTTCCTTGACCCTCTATTTTAAATTAGATCCCCAACTCCAGTTACTTGCTGTACCATATCACCTTAATTCTCCACATAGCATTTATCTGTCTTAAACATGTTAATTTGGTTGCACTAGAATGTAAGATCCACCAGAAGAGGGACCTTGTCCACCTTGTTCAACTCTGCGTATTTTCAATGTCTACAATAGAGTCTGTACAAGTATGATTTTGGCTGAAAGTAAGACAATATGCAACCAAAAGTTGCATAAACTGAAAAGGTTTATAAAAAGGAAGTAAGGTCCTTGCTGGTGTGGCTCAGGAGGTTGAGCACTGGCCTGCAAACCAAAGGGACTCTGGTTCAATTCCCGGTTAGGGCACATGTCTAGGTTGTAAGCCAGGTTGGATGGAAGTTTCTCTCCCTTTTTTCCTCCCTTCCTCTCTCTCTAAAAAAAAAAATACATAAAACCTTTAAAAATAAAAATACAAAGGAACTCAGCTGCAGGCAGTACTAGGGTAGGTTCAACAGTTCAGTGCTGTAAAGATTCTGGATTAGCTTCTCAGCAATAATTTTAGACTTTCCTTGTGTTTGCAAAATGGCTGCCAAGAGTAGACGCATCACAAGAAAATACCCCTCTCAGGATGAAAGGGGGAGCAGATGTTTCCCTCCTCATCCATTTTTATAAAGGTGGAAAAACTTTCTCAACAGCCCTCCTCCCACACTACATTTTTTCCATTCCATTGGCCCAAACTGAATGGGAGTCAAGACCATCTCACTAGTAAACAGAGAAAGATGATCACGATTTGTTTTTAACCAGTCATAATTTATCACCTGGACCTGGGCCTGCCTTCCTTAAGCCCTGTGGCTCTGTCCTATACCTGGAGCATATCTGGGCTCTGATAGCAAGGGAAAAGTGTAGCTATTGTGGAGGTAACCAACAGTGTAGGCCATACAGACATTCAAGGTCTAGAGGGCATGAATTCATGCTGATCCACCTTCCTTCAACAATGAACAAATTAGCCCTTGCCAAGCAGCTTGGTTGGTTAGAGCACTGCCTGGAAACACAAAGGTGGTGGGATTTGATCCCCTGGCAGGGCACATACAAGAAGCAACCAATGGCCCTGGATGGGTACTGGATTTGTTGGAGCAACCCCAATGTGTCAGGGTTGCGGGTTTGATCTCCAGTGGGGCAACCAGTGAATGTGTAGATAAGTGGAACAACAAATCAATGTTTTACTCTCTCTCTAAAATCAATAAAGAATCAACCAATGAATGATAAATAAGTGGAACAACAAATTGATGTTTGTCTCTCCCTCCCTCCCTCCCTCCCTCTCTCTAACAAAAAAGAACAAGTAACAAATCACACACATGCACAGTGTGCAAAGCCAAGACCGGTGACACAAGGCCTCTCTGCTTTTAGAGGACTTCCAGGTCCCAGGCCCTCCAGGATCCTCCATCTGTGCTTCACCCAGACTAATATGATGGCTGCTCAGATAAACTTGCTGCTAAGAGACTTGGCCTTTGCTGTGTTCCCAGAAACCATCAACCATGCCCCCTTTTTCCCCCACAACAAAGTTCCTTATGTAGGTGTGACTGCTTGGTCTTTGAAGTTGGGAAAAGTGCCCGCTGGCAGTCGTAAGAATTCTCTTAGAAGGGCTACATGGCTCCCCAGAAATTATGGGACGTTTTCAAACTCTGGACAAATGAAGTAACCAGACAGAAATTGCTACGACCAGTGGAGCCTTTTTCACTTTGCACTTGGGGAGGTTTTGAAGGGGCACTAGTACTTCAAGATTCTTATTTCTGTCTTAAGTATGTTTGTTTTACATCTCGTTAGAAAATGTTCTTTGATTCTTGGAAAACAATGTTTGGAAGGTGAAGAGGATAATGAAAGTAGTAGGAAACGGAGAGGTGATGGCAGGGCACATGGAAAAGCTTCTAGAAGGCTGGTAAGTCCTCTGGAGATCAGGCCTTCTCAATGCCACCCCCACCACACCCCTGGTGCACAGTCACTGCTGAGCTAGACAACCTGCCACTGGCTCAGGCTCCATCACCAGGTCTCCCGGGCCGGTGGTGATGTTGGTGGGGTACTGCCATAGCAAGTTTCCAATTCTCACAGCCTGCTCCCTCCAGGGGTGGCCTCCGTGAGAGAGGACCGACGAGGTAAGAAAATAGCTGTGGGCGGGGAGAGGACCCAGGTTAACCGCTTGCTCGTGCCAGAAAACCGCTCTCCTCCCTTCCACAGGGGTGAAACCCTTCCCCGGCGGAGCAGACAATAGGCGGCCGCTCCACGCTGTTTCCCATCCCCTAACAGCCTGCGACTCAGGAGCTTTCGGGGTGTGTGTGGAGGACACAAAGGTCCCCAGCCCTTCGGCGGGCATTGCAGCCTCTGAGGCGTCAAAGAAGCACTGGGGTAGCGCATGCCCCACACTTAGAGACACTTGGTTACACCCCTCAACCACCTCCATCTCCCCCCACCACTACCAACACCACACGGGCGAAAAAAGCAGCAGTCAGATGTCCCCTCCCGGGTGCACAGCACCAGCAACATCAGGAGCGGGCGGAGCCGGAGCTGTTGCCGCTTCCCCCTCTTACCTCGTGACCTCGCCCCCCCATCTACCCCCCCCCCCGCCTCCACACACCCTTTCTCCCAGACACGCCCTCCTCCTTGGCTGGTTGCGCGCAAGGCTTGATTTTTTCTAGGGGAGGGAGCGGCTGCAGTCGCCGTGGGGCAAGACAGCGAGCAGGCAGGCGCGGGAGGGAAGGAGGAGACGAGGGAGGAGCCGCGGAAGGGAGGGAGGGGCGGCGGGCGCGGCGCAGCGATGTGGCCGGCCGGCGGGCGGGTAAACAGAGGGAGCAGCAGCCGCAGCGGCCGGCCCGGCCCTGGGCACTGAGCACGTCCGCCGAAACCTGCCCCCGCGGCCATGGCCGAAGTGCGCAAATTCACCAAGCGGCTCAGCAAGCCCGGCACAGCGGCTGAGCTCCGGCAGAGCGTGTCGGAGGCCGTCCGGGGCTCTGTAGTGTTGGTGAGTGGCCGGGGTACCGGGCGTCTCGGGGGACGCGCTCCGGGTGAGAGCAGTGGGGTAGCTTCCCGCGTGTCGGGGCGAGACCGAGACCGAGACCGAGACCGAGACCGCACTCCGGGGGCTCCCTGGTGCGCCCGCGCTCTCCGTCTCTGGTTCAGTAAGTTTGCGCACCAGCCACCGCTGGCCCCGGTCCGAGTCCTGGGCGCCCGCTGACAGCGCTGCGGCTGCGGGGCGCGGCGAGGGCATGAGCCTGTCTGGACGTTGGCGGGCCATCGGGGGCTCGAAACCCGGCCCGGCTCGAGGTGTGAGCTGCGGAGCGGACCCCGCGTGGTCCTAGACTCGCCACAAAGAACTAGGGACCAGGCGCGAATAGATCCCGATTCCCTCCTGCTTGCACCTGAGGCAGCCTAGGCGGAAGGATGCGTTGAGCGTTTTTCACTTAACACTCGCGCGCGCACACACAGTGTATACAAGAAAGAACCCCACCCAAAAAGCACTGGGCGCCCAAGCTTCGGCGGGCGGTGAGAACAGAGGAAGCAGAGCGACTTCCTCCTGCTACTGGGGAGAAAGAGGGTGGTGTTGGGTGTTGAAGGGGTGCTGCTGGTATTGCTGCCGTGGAGTGAGGGGATGGGAAACAACGGGGTTTTCGGCCGAGTGGGAGCGGGTTTGACCGACTTGGGGCGAGGGTATCTGCTGGGACCCAGGAGCGCTCCAGAGGCAAGAAGATGGGGGGTGGCTGTGGGGATTTGGGAGAAGATGGGGGGTGCCAGTCCAAGGATGGAGAACCTGGGGTGAGAACCCCACCGCTTAGGGATGGGGGATGGGGATTTGAAAGCGCGCTGGCCCCTTGGGAACCCTCCCATCACACCCTCCGCCTCATCCGGATTGTCTGACTCTGGAGAAAGGGGATGGGTACTAACAGACATTCGCCCCTTTTCCTGTTTGCTAGAAACTCGTTGCTAATTTTCTGGACTAGCGAGCAAACCCTAAATAAGCAGTCAGTGTGGTTAACTAGTTTGTTTTGCTACTTTGATTTTTTGTTTTTGGTTCGTTTTTTGTCTCTCCACTCAACCTTACAGCGTATCGTCTGCTGTGTTTAAATTACTTAGGAGTGGGCTCTTTTTGTTAAAACAACTTATCGGAAGGGAACTTAACAGATTTTCATTTTCATTTTTCTGTTGATCTTGTGGAATCTGCGATAAAGCTAACATTAAAAGGAGGCCGGGGGCCTGATCCCAACAGTGGAGAAAGTTGACATTAGTGGGAGTTCTGGAGGAGGATCAAAGGTAAAATATATACCTTTGAGATGAAGATCAGATACCTAACAGCTACAACTGTGCAAAGCCAAGTGACTTTAAAGAAGTCTCTATCGTGGCTGAACCCTTGGGAGCTTAATCCTGCTGTTTAGCAGAGCAAAACCCAGACCTTTAATGTTTTAAATGGACTTGGCTTATTGTGTGTCTCACCAATTTTAGAATGAGGTCCTGTTGGATCAGATTAGAATCTTCATTGTCATCAGCCAGTTAAGAGAGGTAGGCAAGCTGTGTGCAGGGCATTTATACTTGGGCTCTCTCTTCTGTAATTGTTAACAAGTGATTCAATCTGCCTAGTGCAGAAAATGCTTTCCTAAATTCAGGAAGAAAGAAAACCTTCCTTGAGCATGGGTGGCTGGCTTACCACATCGTGTAAAGGGAGCCTGTGAAGTGGACAGATGGTCTCAAGAGAATAAATGGAACTCTGCAGACCGTCAGTGGGATTTGACCTGCCACCCTCAGTAGCAAAAAGTTAACCTTAGCATCCTTGCCCAGGTTTTGAAAAGAATTTTGTGTAGCACAGGTGCAGCTGCCCCTTCCTAACCATTGACTCTGTGGCAAAGCTGGAATAACTGTTAGTGGGAGGAGAATCTTTTAAGAGACGGTGCCAGCCTAGCTTACTTGAAACCAAGGGCACAGATTTTTACCATGCAAGGCACACTGGTATATGATCCACATTGAGATTTGGGGGGTGGGGGAGAACAGATTCTAGGCATCTCAATCAACCACTATCTATTGAACCTCTACTGTGCAAGACACAATGCTAGATGCCCTATAGTTATAGGTGGATGTGGATGACTTTTTCTCCCATTTGTTTTTATGAGTTCCATCCTGAGTTGGGTCTGTCTGTGTGCATGTGTTTGTCAGTAGAACACCCAGAATATATACACAAGTCAATTTTAGGTTATACATAGCACCTAGTGAATTTTCAGTCAGTTAAGAAATAAGCAAACAGTCATAAATGGAGTGTACTCTCCTAAATGGCTGTGTTTCTTGGCTCCTGCTTTTCTGACACAGAGACCTGGTATAACCAAAGTTAACAAAGCCACAGTGGCTGGAGAACCAGTGGACTTCATTGCAGCTGCTGCCATAACTTGATTTTTTTTTAAATTTAAGCCCCAAAGTGTTTGTTAGGGCTCTCTGAAGTTGGACTTATACACACTTGCTGATGTAAACCCATGGCACTCACATTATTAGGGCTTCAATAAGGAGTCACATATTCATTGGATTTAAGTATGGAGTCATTCCCACAGCAGTTCAAACTTTCCACTGGTGGTACCTCTCATTACACCTTTGAAAACCCACCAAGCTGAACAAATATACAGTACTTCCTGTTTGGGTGTTTTCTTTTTACAATTATATCCTTGTTGGTAGGTCGCTAACATCATTCTGTTTTGCTCCGTTTGAAAAATTCAGAGGTGCAGGCTATACATAGCATGTAGTTGTGTATTCAAGACCTTCATTCAGTTATTAGTACTTTCACAAATCTGAATCTGTTAACTATATAATGAAGCACACAGAGACTGATTGTTGCATATTCCTGTAACTTTGGCATTTTTATGAAGGTCAGTATTAATCCAGGGAAATGGGTAATTACAGAATTGAACTTTGGCAGAGATTTCTAAAGAGAGGCTTGGGGAGGAATATTATAACCTGAGAGTGTATGTGATTAACTGAGAAGTGTTTACATATATACATGTTTTCAATGCAGAGTTTTAACGCTGTTTTTGTTACAGTTCAGGCTATAGCTATTTGTGTCTGGGGGAACAAAGGCAGTCGGTAAACCTATTGTATTCTGGCTCTCCTTAAGAGGAGTCATTGTGCCTGGGAAAGTCACCTACTGGGTGTTTAAATACTGTTTGCTTGCTGCTGCTGAATTTACCCTCAATTCCTTGTGCGCCAGAGGATCAGGAAAGAGTTGCTAGATATTACAGGTTGTAGCCCCGTGAGGCGGTGTAATGTGTGCAGTGTCTCCTGGCTGGCACCAGCCAGATTTCATACAACTCCTGTAGAGGAAATACTCCCCCAGAGCTGAGAGGGGCTGCAAAGATTCTGCAGTTGCTTACTCCCCCCACCAGGCACACACACTATCTTTGCATGGAATGTTTGTTAGGTTGGAATTTAGGGAAGGCCTGAAAAGGAATCAGGGAGCTCCCCTGCTCTCTTCCCCTGGGGAATTTGTGGAAAGTACTTAATATAGGACAAAACAACTGACACTGGAATAAAGCCAGTTTCAATGGGCTTGTTGACCAAGCATTTCCAATTCAGAGACTTAGCTTGCATCTGAATGAACGGAGAGTCAGGAGGGTTACCCGGAGTATTGGCTCCTAAACATGAAATTGTCTCACTACCCGGCGGGCTTTTCCAGGGTATGAGGGCCTGGGGCAAGCCGCTCCTGGAGGATCTGTCCAAAAAGCCCAGTGTAGAGTTTGCTGTGAAACCAGAGAGGCCTCCCCACTGAACCTTCTTTGAAGCGCCAAATAGTAGAATTTGTTTCCTAAAATGAGCATGTTAAATTCCCTGGATTGATTCTTCACCTAATCATCCGTAAACCTTCTTTTTGGGATGTTTATTACTTATTATTTTTATGTATTGATTTGAAAAGGAGGGTGCGGGAGAGAGAGGGAGAGAGAAAGAAAGAAACATCAGTTTGTTGCACTTATGCATCCATTGGTTGCTTCTTGTAATGTGCCCTGAGCACCTGGTCAGCCCGCAACCTTGGCGAATCTGGATGACGCTGTTAACCAACTGAGCTACCTGGGCAAGGTATTGTTTTAGTACATGATAAATACATGTGTGTTGTAGAAGAGTTGAAAACCAAAAGAATCATCAGCATCTCATCACTCAGAGGGAACTCAGTATTCTAACGTTGATATGTCAAAACTCTTCTCTCTGTCTCCTTTGTGTATGTGTGTGTATATATGAAAACATGGATTGAATAAATATATTGTATAACTTTTAAAATAGTTTTTCCAGTTAGCAATATCTTCTAGATATTTCTTCACAGCAATCAATAATAAATGTACATAATCATGTGTAATGACTGCCAAAACTTCGCTATAGGTGTACCATAGGTAATCATCCTTTATTGTCTGATATTTTTACTTTCTTGATTTTAGAAAGAGGAAGGGAGGGAGGGAGGGAGGGAGCAAGAGAGACATAGATTTCTTGGTCCACTTCTTGATTTGTTTCTTTGTGTTTCATTAGTTGTTTCTTGTGTGTGTGTCCTGACCAGGGATGGAACCTGAAGCCTTGGTGTCGGGACAATCCAGGGCCTGGTTATTAAATTTTTTTATTTTTTTTAAATTAAAACAATTTTAAATTTATTTATCTTTAGAGAGGAAGGGAAGGAGAGAGGGAGAGAAAGATCAATGTATGGTTGCTTCTTGTGCATCCCCTGCTGGGAACTGGCCTGCAACCCAGGCATGTGCCCCGACTGGGAATCCAACTGCCATCCTTTGGTTCGCAGGCCCGAGCTTAATCCACTGAGCCACACCATCCAGTGCTAAAATTTTTTAATTTGTGCAATGTGATAGGAGATAAGTGGTACATCAAGGTTCTAATTTGCGTTTTTGAGACCTCTTGAAGTTAGTTTTTTTTTGTATGTTGATTAGCCATTTATATTTCTTTTTAAAAATATTTTATTTTTAGAGAGGGGAAGGGAGGGAGAAACAGGGAGAGGAACATGGATGTGCGAGAGGCACACCTATCAGTTGCCTCTCCCACGCCCCCAACCGGGGGCCTGGCCCACATCCCAGGCATGTGTCTTGATGGGGAAGTAATCCAGGATTGTGCCCTGACCAGGAATCAAACCCTCAACCTTTCAGTTCGCAGGCCAGTGCTCAATCCAGAGCCATAGGAGCCAAGACTGCTATTAGTATTTCTTATTTTCAAGGATTTGAGTGGACCTTCTTACAGACTATTTCCTTGTTTGTAATTCTCGCAGCAACGGTCTCCACCCCCAAGATTCTGTTTCGATAAAGTCTGAGGTGGGGCCAGGCATCGGTATCTCTAAAAACTGCTGAGCTGGATGCCCACAGAATCTAGACCACTTGCACACTCAGGGCAGGAATGTCCTTTATATGTACCCCTGAGGAAAAAAAAATGATTGTCTTTAAACAATCACTGCCTTTTATTCTTTAATTTTTATTTATTGATTTTATAGAGAGAAACATTGATTTTGTGTTCCATTTATTGACACATCCATTAGTTGATTCTTTTAGTACCCTGACTAGGGAATTGAACCCACAACCTTGGGTTGGCAGGACAATGCTCTAACCAGCTAAGCTATTTGGCCAGGGAAGCATCCCTTGCTTTTTAAAGGGCTATGCTAGAAAAGGTTCTTAAGCTGAAATTTACTCTCGGGTTCCACCATGGGCTAGGCTCCTAGTTCTACTGTTTGCAGCTACACAGAATGTTTGCTTCCTCTTTTACATGACAACCCTTCAAATATTTGGAGCCAGCCACCATGTCATTTTAAAATTTACTCTTTACAAAGCTAAAAGAGCCCTTTCCTTTATTTTTCACATTACTTGGTTTTGAAATTCTTCACCATCATCATGGTCATCCTATTTTTACTCTTTCCAAAGTCTCAAAACTTAAACTACTTAAGTTTTGTCCTACGTAAACTGTGGGACACAGAGCACAGGCTCCAGAGTCAGACATGGGGTTGAATCTGACCTCTGTTGCCTGCTTGCATTGTGAAATGGGGATAAATAGTTGTACCTACCTGTGGTGGAGTCCTTGTGAGGATTAAAGAAGGTAATGTATGGAAAGTGCCTGATGTATAAGTGAAGCATGAAGGTTTAAACAAAAAAAGGTGGTCTAGTGGGAAAAAAGTATTCTAGGAGGGTCTATCAGAATATAATGGACAGGAGGGCCAATATTTTTACTCATTCTAGATATGAGTGGAAAAAGTCAAGCTGTGTATCCATCTCTGTTCCCAGTGTTTCGCCAAGTACCTGGAAAGGAACAGGTACTCAGTGGGAAATGAAGTGGCAACAGTATGTAGGATGGATCCGACGGATGTGGGATGACTGGAGCCTGGGCAACTAGTTAAAGTACATACTTCCAGACAGTGATAACTGAAGCTTTAACTGAGGCACTGAGAATGGAGATAAGGGGGAAAATGTGAGAGATGTTTCAGTGATAAAATCAACAGGATTTGGTAACTCTTGAAGGGGGAGGAAAAGGGGGGAAGGAAGAAGTGGGAGGAAGAGAGAGAACAGAGGAGGTGGAGTCAAGACGAGTTTGAGGTTTCTCAGCAGTTGGTGAACTGGAGGAAAAGCATGTTTGGTGCTAGGGGAAGGGAAAAGAAAGAGCCAACTCAACTTGAGAGGGTTGTCAGGGCAAAGCCAGGTTTCATTTAAGCAAGGTGGTGGAGAGAACATTCTAGGAAATGGCTGAGCAATGTAGCATTTTTTTTTTGGCAAAAGACACAATGTTCTTGAGGGCAGAGAAGTTCCAAGTGGGATCAGGAGGGAGAGGAAGAGCTGGGGCTGAGAGGACAGAGAGATTACAAGATTAGCTGATTGAAGAAGTTTGCAACGTTGAGGGTGATTAGGGAAGTGGGAGGCAGGGTGTGGAGGAATGGTCTGGAGGCCTACCCCAAACTTCTGGTTAGAGTGATGATAAATTAGGTCACCCCTGAGCAGCTCTACTGTCAGGGTTTGAGCAGTGGGAGAAAGGGGGCTAACTAGCCTCCTCCACCAGGTACCTGAAGAAACCGAATAGAATGTTTCCTGTGTTTAAGGAACTCACAAACTAAGAAGGGAAATTAGATGTAAGCAGAGAACAGAAGATAAGCACAGCAGGGGACTAATGGTTCTGCCTTCTACTTTCAGTTAGTTACTACATCTCTCCCCGCCCCCAGCCCTTTTTGTGTGAATTTTTCTGTGGTCAACAATGTTCAATAGGCAATTGCTAATGAACTGTGTTAAGCCAGTGCATTTCTCACATTTACTTGATTACAGTGGCCTTTAAAAAAATAGGAATGGGGAAAGTAAATTGTAGGTCTAACACTCAGAGAAATTTGCCTGTAGTATACATGTGTAAGTTATTTTTATTTGACCTATGTGAACTGTACAAAGTGCTTACTCCCTTCCCACATCCCCAGGGCTCCACCCCAGGGCCTTCTCTTGCTTGTTTGAATTCAGGAGAATCCATCTACCTGGTTCAACTACCTGGTTTTGCTTTTTTCTGAGATACAGAATTGTCAGTAAGACATGTTGAAAAACTATTAGTTAAAAAAAACACACACACACAGAAAGGAAGGCCAGAAACCACAGGAGGGAAAAGTAGTTAGAGCTGTTTCCCTTTTTCTGTAAATGCTAACGGTAATTTTATGATACATATCTTTTTGGGATTTAGATCTTGTTTTCCTTTAGCCTTCCTTTGTCAGGAGTGCAGAGGGATTCATGGGTAACGTTGGCCTTCGGCTTATGTCAACCTAGAGCCAGATGCCTTGTTGTTTCTTGCAGGGCCGCACCCTGGAGACTCCCAGAGCAGTAAGCAGGGCAAAGGGACAGTTTCATTTTGCTGGAATTTGCCTGGAAGTTTGTCCTTGTTAGAGTGGAGTGTGTAGTGCTTTGGAGTGGGCTCTGGGATCGCACACCTCAGGTTCAAAGTTCAGCTTATCTACTTACAGCTAGTAAGTAGATGGGTGACCTTGGGCCAGTTATATTCCTGTGCCTTGATAACCCTCTTGTGAGATTGTTGAAAGGCTTAAAGGAGTTGTTGCATGTGAAACACTTAAAGGAGGGCTTGGCACATTGAAAGCACTGGATGGCCAATGGCTCTCGTTATTATTCCCAGGCTTTATGGTGGGCAAGAAATCCTTTTAGTTGTTGCAAGTCAGCAGACAAAAGTAAATTGGCAGAAGGGAGGCAGGTACTCTTGCTTTTAAATTTTATTTCCTTGCTCCAAATCATGTCCCAAAGGGTGAGCTTCATGGCTGAGCCAGGAATCATACCCTTCTTGGAAAAAGGAAGCTGGCAGACCCCTCTCCACCTCCATCACGTTCTTGGTAATAACCATTTCCATTTGCACTTGGTCATAATGAAGAACCCATGGGGATGTGAGTTGAGCTAGAGCTTTCTCTAGTCTGATGAGGGTAAACTAGACCTTTAGTGGGGAGAACTACCCAGTCCCAAGCCCAGGGTGAAGGTTCTCCAATCTGGGGAGCTTGTGTGTGTGGCCTCTGGCAGAAGCAGTCACCTTTCTGGTGGTATATACAGTGTGGTCTGTGCAAAGGGTGGATAGAGCAGAGTTGAGGTCTGTATGGAAAAGCAGAAGTTTAACGCTCTTTCCTTTCCCTCTCAGAACTTTGTCATCTCTTTCACTCATTAATCCTCACTTTCAAAAGTCACATAAATATTAAAATTCAAATGCCCTTTTTGTTTTTTAAAAGATTTTGTTTATATATTTTAGAGAGGGGAAGGGAAGGAGAAAGAGAGGGAGAGAAACATCAGTGTGTGGTTGTTTCATGCGCGCCCCCTACTGGGGACCAAGCCCGAAACCCAGGCATGTGACCTGACTCGAAATCGAACCAGTGACCCTTTGGTTCACAGGCCGGCACTCAATCTACTGAGCCACACCAGCCAGGGCCAAAGGCCTTTTTAAAGGTCTATTTTGGGAACACATACTTTTAAAAATTCTCATCTGAGAACATTTTTTCATTGCTGTTTAGAGAGAGGCAGGCAGGGGGTGGGGAGAAGAGCATCAGAAAAACATGAATGAGAGAGAAAAACACTGATGGGTTGCCTCCCATATGTGCCCAGACTGGGGATTGAACCTGAAACCCAGGCATGTGCCCCAACCAGGATCGAACCCACAACTTTTCGGTGTACAGGGTGATACTGCAACCAAGTGAGCCAAGCAACTGAAAAACCAGCTGAGCCTACCAACTGGAAAATTTTTAAAGCTTAAAGGTCTCCTAAGAAATGAATGTACTTTTATATTTGGCTCTTCTGGTTTTGTGGCGGCAGGATAAGTTCTATTAAGAATAGTGTGTATGGGTTTCCAGCGTCGTAAGTACTGCAGAAATGATGCCAACTATTTCAGTGACATGTGGTTTACCTATTGTTGTCTGTGTACAACCTTACACGATTAGGCCTAAATTTGCTATTGATAATTTCCTGCAGTTCTTCTGCACCTTATTTTTATTGCCCATTGCATTTATCGTTCATAGGAAGCTGTATTTTTGCCTTTCCTGACAGCTTATGTCGGGTTGTGTATGTTTCAAGCTGCCGAGAAATGCTTGAAGATATCCTTGTACTTTAGCTTTCCTATCATGTTGCTTCTCCCTAATGATTGAAACATTTTACTGGGTGAGATTTAACTAAGAAGTCAAGTGTCCTTCCCAGCCTCTGGGACAGAACATCTTTATTTGAAATGTTTCAGTGAAATGTGTCAGGAGGCCCGGGAATGCCTTTGTAGGAAATGTTTTTTAGATGATGACAAGAGCTTTTATTTTTATAGCCCCACACTTAGGAAAAGTTAAAAATGCTGTTACACCTGCGGCCCTGCATGTTCTTACAGGTCACGATTAAACATAGACCACATTGTTGTCACCTCCGTTCTCTTAAGTGGGGAAACAGCCATGGTTTCAAGTGAGGCAGACTGTAGGTCGATATTTCTGTCCACATTTACTAAATGACAGAACAGGTACTGAACTGCAGGTGTCTCGGTGCCTTTGGAGTAATTGGGTAAGGAAGTAATAGCTCCTGGACTAGATTCCACAGCAGAGCAGGTGGAGGAAGCTCTTTTTGTATGGTTTCGGTGATGATCTCTTTCTGTTGGGAAATAGTGTTTATTTCAGAACAAACTTAGGTCTTTTAGTGGGAAAGTAGGAGGTAGGGGCAAAAAAATTTTTTAAAGGAGGGGTGGGGTTGTTAACTGAGAAATGTGGGCATGATCAGTATAGGTTTTTCCTTGCCAAAGTAAGCCTAAGGATTTTGAGAATTGTTTGCAATTGGCCGTTCTTCCTTTCTTTGCTGTTTGAATAACTGTACGGAAAAAAAAAAAAAAAAGCCCTGCAGAGGTCCTTGGGATCATGTTCATGGAATTGTTTTTATGACTTTTTTTTAGTGGGTTAGCGCTTTCCAAAAATAACAACATATACATTTCTCTCCATGCCTTTTATGTTAGTTGAGTTTTCCCACTTGAGGAACTGCCAGCTGTATGCCTTGCAGGACCTGCAGTCAGTGTTCAGAGTGTGAGGGGATGAGTGCTGTTGGCATAACCAGGTTATTCTCATAGGTTAACAAGTTCCTAATGCTTCACTGCATTAAATGGTTTCCCAGAGACCCGAAGGAGGGAAGGAGGGAATTAGCCACCTTCTAAGGTGCCTAATTTACCACTGAGAAATAAGTTCACCAGCGCTCTGAATCAACTCTTGCAAAAACATGAACTAAATTGTATTCAAAAGTGCACAGGTGCCAGTCACGCTCCTCCTGTCCAGCAGAGTGTTTCCATCACGCTCTATTGCTTATGGGGCATAGAAGGCTCTCTGCTAACCTGCCTCCCAGGTGGTGGGGGAGAACTGCTCCCCCACTACTGGTGACCAACATGACTGCTTGCAGAGGAACTTGGCCTCTGTTTGCCCCTTCCAGGTGAAATGGTCTGGCAGAATTTGTCCAGTTCTGTTACTGAAGCCCGGCTCCCTGTTCCTGCCTCCTTCCCTCCTGTCTCTGAATGTAGTTGGAGCTACTCTAATGTCCAGAGGTAGCTCAGCATCGCATCAGGTCCAGAGACCAGTCTGCGTCTATACAGGGGACATCAAAAGCCACATTCATTCAGAGCTCCAGGTTCTGGGCCTCAAGTCCTATAGGACATTGGTTTTGCTCTGTCTTTCACATCCATTTCCAGTCACGGGGTTTTATCTTTTTCCTTGTCCCCTTGTGTCAGCATCCCAGTCCCTGTGTCCTTGTCTTAATCCCCTACCTTGTATCTAACCTTATGCCTTGGTTTTTCAGCCAGCAGCCCAGTTCTTCCAGGAGTGAGGTCTGGTCTTGTTGCTGGTCTTGAGGAGAGCTATTCTGTTCTAACCATGCCTTTATATAATACCTTGAGCTCAGCATGGTGGGATCGTGGACTGAAGGAGGTATCCGCTTAGACAACTCAGAGTAAGCAGAATGGCCAGGATGAGGAGGTTTAGCCAGTAACCCTGCTGAGAGTTGGACTAGATGCATGGCCTATTAGTATCCTGTGGCTTCTGTAACAAATTACCACAACCTTAGTGGTTCAAAACAACATAAACGCCTTACTGTATTTTTCAGACTATAAGATGCACCCCCCCCCCATTTGGGAGGAATAATGGTTGTTAATGCTGCTGTTGAGTTCTGTTTACATTTACATTAGTGAAATATTATTTATGTTATTAAATATTTTACCATTTTTTGCTGTAATTTTCCCCCTAAAACCTAGGTGCGTCTTATGGTCCGAAAAAATAAGTTCTCTTACAGCTCTAGAGGTCAGAAATGGGTTTCATTGGGCTAATGCCAAGATGTCCACAAAAATTCAGTCCCTCTAGAAGCTCTAGGGGAGGAAATGTTCCCTTGCCTTTTCCAGTTTCCAAAGGCTGCCTACATTCCTTGGCTCATGGTCCATTCCATCTTTAAGTCACCAAAGGCTGGTCTAGTCACATTGCACCCACACTGCTGCTGTCATCACATCTCCTTCTCCGATACTGATTCTTCTGCCTCTCTCCCTTACTTCATAGATTGACCTGTATAATTACATTGGTCCCACCTGGATAATCACCCCATCTCAAATTTTTTTACCTCAGTCACATCTGCAAAGTCCCCCTTGCCATGTTATGTAACACAGTCACAGGTTCCAGGGATTAAGCTGTGGACATCTTTGGTAAGCCATTTTTCTTATTAGGTGTTGTTGCAGGTTGAGGAATGGTGGAATCCTGGGGTCAGATGGGTTCCCAACATGGATATTGACATGGTGGAGGAAGGACAGGAATCTGATAGGCTGGCAAACTTAGCCAGGTACAGTAGTTTTTACTGAATAACAGGAACACACAATCCCCTTTGAGAATTTTGGCTGAAAGAAAGCAATAGAGGCTTGCAATCTGCAGTTTCAATTTGGATGTTTTCTTAAATTCTTCATAATTAAAAATTTTTATCCCACACAAAACTCCCTCAGTCTGGAGTTCTTGTAAGTGGGCACTGTTTTCAGACTTGAGGTGTTTCAGGATACAGGCTGGCCAGACACTTAGCAGGCACTTAGCCAGCTCAGGCCTATGGAATTTTCCAGCGTTAGTTAAAGAAAAAAGTAAAGAGGTAGCTATGTATATGTGCTTAAAAGAGAAACGGATGGTTTCACATCACAGAGAATAACTGTTTGCCTGACAAGCCCCAAGACACCACTGATGTGTCCAGTGTGAGAGGCAGAGAGGCACTTCACCCATCCTGAAGGTCAAGTTAGACCTGGCATGGCTTTTCTGTATTTCCAAGGCAATTTCAGGACCCCTTTCCTAGAAATGGGTTTCTAAAACACATGATTGGAGAAGCAGACGGAAGGACTGGAAAATCTATCAGATTCCTCCTGGCTTCACAATGATTTCAAATGAGAGATAAACTGAAACTTCCTCTCTGCACGAAATCCAGTCACTGCCATTTTAGAGACATGCACCACAAAAGCTTCCTGGCTGATCACATTTGCACCAGCCCTCCTTACACTGGCCAGAAAAATATCTCTGATGAGCTGATAGGCTGATGGCAGAGAGTTTTACTGCCTGGAAGAAGTACTCTATCATTGATGTGGACTGCATTTTCTATTTTCGCATCAGTTCTAATTGGCCATGGCTAGATTTCTCCAAGGCCTAGCCTGTCTTTTTTTTTTTTTTAACATAACTGACTTGATTGTGACGCACTGAAAATCATTATGTAAAGAGTAAGGAAACCCCCAGATTTTGTTTCAAAATATGTACAGACAAATATACATTAAATGCCTTCACTATCTTCTGTTCCATGTTTCCCTTTTTCCACCTGACTAGGAAAACAATTTCAATTCTCCTTATAAGCCATCCAAAATTTAAAAATCTAGATGTTTTCAGTGCAATTATCTTAAGTTTTTTTCTAATGTATTTATATACGACTAATCTCTAAAACATGAAAGGGTATTTATTAACTGGAGTTCTGTTTAAATCTTTAGAAGCTGGTGTTCATTTTCTTCAAATTATAGGTTCGTTCCCTTCAATCTGGCTTATTTTACTGGTTTACTACTTTTCTGTTGGGGATTTTTTTTGCCTTTTATTTTTAATTTATTGATTTGAGACAGAGAGAGAGATTTGTTGCTCTGCTTACTGACACATTCATTGGTTGATTCTTATATGAGCCCTGACTGAGAATTGAATCCACAACCTTGGCGTAAGGGGATGATACTCTAACCAACTGAGTTACCCAGCCAAGACCAGGGCATTTTTTATTTTTTACTGGCCATCATCTGAACTTCATGGCTTATGGAGGGCTATATATGCATTCAACCAATGAGCTTTGTGACAGAGTTGATCCCTTAGAACGTGGACATCTGGGGCTGTGGTATATACCCGAAGGAACTAGAAGCAAGTGTTGGAGAGTGAGCTAAGGAGAGAGAGGCATGTTGAGCTATGGAAGAGAGCTGCCAAGCTGAAGGAAAAGATAGATACTTTCCTCGGTTCATGTTCAAATCCCAAGGGAAATGCTTTTAGAACTGTTGCTTGAATTGAAAAGAAACAGTCTATTTCCACTGATTTCTTTAATGGATTAAATCCATTTAGGGCAAGGTTGCAGAGGGGATTGGGGAAGGGAAAGCAAGACAGAGACTTAATCTGAGGAAACAAAAGGATAAAAATAAAGTTAAGAAGGCCCTGGCTGGGTGTTTCAGTTGGTTGGAGTATCATTTTTTACACTAAAAGGTTGTGTCCCTGGCATGTAAGGGAGGCAACTGATTGATGTTTCTCTCTCACATGGATACATTTCTTTCTCCTTCCTCTCTCTTTAAAATCAATAAGCATATCTTCAGGTGAGGATTTAAAAACAAGTTTATAAAAAAAGTGGGAAGAAGGAAGGCTGTTTTATTTTTCATTGTAATAGACCAAGAGACCAGAGATTAAAATATTAGCAATATTTAATGAGAATAGCAGTGTATTTTTAGTTTCAGACAAGAAGAAATCAAACCCTTTGGAAATTGTACTAGGTAAATGGAACTGTTGGATAGGACAATGGTCTCGAGGTCTGGGCAGTTCTAAATGTTATTTCTTGCTAAATGTTAAAATGAAGTATAGTGTTTTGTAGATACAGCTGGAAACAGGATGAGGTGACAGGAACTCAAAGGAATGAGAGCAGCCACATGCAAACAGAAATCAACATAGAATCAACCAAATAGTGTATATAAACAATGGCTAACCCTCCCTTTAGGGAGGCAGAACTTTGAGGTATGAACCTGGGCTTCTTGCTGTGCCAAGCAGCAAACCCCTTAATTGAACTCAGTCACAGAACAGTTTCGTTTGGGGCCGAAAGGGTGACTACACACTTATTCATGGGAAGGAGGCAGGGCACATTGTCAAATTGCACAATTTAAGACTTCAAATGAATTAGTGAAGGAACATAGAGAGTACTTGTATGCAGTTTTCCACTGTATATGATAGTTGGAACCTAATTCTGCAATTTAGATGGAGGCCAGAGACTTGTGAGCACCAGAAAGCAACAAAAGTCAGATTTCTTTTGAAGAGTCTAGGTGGAGGGATTCATGTGTCAGGTTGACCTACCCTCACTTCCTCTACCCTCAGATAGAAGCAGGCAACAGCCCGCACCCATTTCAGATCCATATTTCTCAAGATAGCAAACACTGCTGGACAGGAATGGGAACAAGGGAGGCTGCCCCTCTGAGCCCTTGAGACTTCCTCTGAGAATGGCCCCCATTGTTTCTGGTTTCCTCTTACTATGTCCTTTCCCTACCAAGATGCTTTCTTCCCTTTCTAGCGTCTACTATCCCCTATAGTCATTCTGATTTTCCTCAACTGTTGTTCCTGGTGTTCACTTCTCTACGCTGTCTTCTTCCGGGATAATCTGTGTAACTGGCTCTCTAGTCCAACCCCACAGCTGTAGCACTCCCATAGCCAGCCTGTTTGCTTTCCCTTCCACCATACTCCTTCCACTGTAGGCAAGTTCCCACTCTCCCCTTTTTCTTACCTTTTCCTTTCCTCTCTCCTCAGTGTTTGCTCAGAAAGTGTTCTCCATGGGACAGGGCCATTACTGTGTTTATTTCTTTTAACCTTTTCTTTAGCCAAGGATGGAAAATTCCAAAGGCCTGAGCTAGTGATGGCTGGGTGCCTTTTGTGGAAATCCAATGGCCTGGATGCTAAGGGAATGTCATGGAGCTACACATCTGGCAAGGTTGTTCCCTCCAATGTCCTGGCTTTGGATTTAGTTCCAACTAAAAGAAGTGAAGGTTCTATTCTGTGGAACTGTGGCATAGGAATGAAGAGTTTGAGAAATGATATAATTACAACTACAGAGCCCAGTTTATGTCACTTTGTTCTTTTCTGCTTGGTTTAATCGGGAAAGAGTGGCTTTTGGCTTACTCGACCTTTCAAAAGTAAAATCTTATGCATGAGAGACAAATGAAGTTCCCATGGCCCAATCTAATGGAGAATTTTTGCTTTGTTGGGGTAAATTAGTTGTCAGAACAACCAGGTATATTTCAGACTTGATCTTCTCGACTAGGGCAGGCGCATCCTTCCAGTTGACACCAGGTGGAATTGAGCAGGTATATTCTGCTACCATATTTTGTGCCCCTTCCCTGGAGAGATAATTTGGAAGGAATTTTTATTTTTATTTATTTTTTTAAAAGATTTTATTTATTTATCTTGAGAGGGGAAGGGACAGAGAGAGGGAGAGAAACATCAGTGTATGGTTGCCTTTCGTGCATCCCCTGCTGGGAACTGGCCTGCAGGGAACCAGCCTGCAACCCAGGCATGTGCCCTGACTGGGAATCGAACCGCAATTGTCTGGTTCGCAGGCCCGCGCTCAATCCACTGAGCTACACCAGCCAGGGCTGGAAGGATTTTTTAAAAGATTTTATTTACTTACTTTTAGAGAGAGGGGAATGGAGGGAGAGAAGCATTGATGTGAGAAACATCCATCGGTTGCCTTTTGAATATGCCCTGACTGGGGACAGAACTTATACACTCCAGGCATTTGCCCTGACCAGGAATCAAACGGGTGACCTTTGACCCTTCGGGATGACTCCCAACCAACTGAGTCACACGAGTCAGGGATAGGCAGGGTTTTGTTCACATACCCCTGGGCTTTTGTTTTTGCTTTTTTTTTTTTTTGAGAGATCAGAGAGGACCATTTTGACCATAAGCAAAAATTTTATTGTCTTTATAGCTAGAAACTGACCATCATTCTGTTGCGTCTCAGGAGAGGATAAGAGAAAATACTTAACCCCCCCCAACTCATAAAGATAACAATTCTATCAGCATTGATTCTACATTACTTTGAATGAGTACCCAGATTTTATAGTGGTCCTTCCTGTCCACCAGGAAGGCTCCCATCCCACCTTTGAATTCTCTTCAGAGGCTGCCACGTTCCTTCCTGTGGCTTGTACTCTACCCATGCCAACCCATTGCTGCTCCCAAACACTGTACACTTTCTCACCTTCATGCTTTTGCACATGCTGACCCCACTTCCTGGAATGCCCTTCCAAACCTTTCCCTGCTAAAGGGAAACTGGTCTGTCCCATGGGGCTCAGGTCATACCTCCATGCCCACCCCCTGCCAATTTGGGGCACATTGCTTCTTCTATGAACTTCCATAGCTTCCTTCCATGGTCGTATTGGTTTCCTGTGGCTCCTGTAACAAATGACCACAAACTGGGTGGCTTAAAACAACAAATTTATTCTCTAGAGTTCTGGAGGCCGGAAATCTGAAATTGGTATCACTGGGTCACACTTCTCTGGAGAATTGAGGAAAGGATTCTTTCCTTGCCTCTCGCAGCTCCTCTAGCTGCCAGCATTCCTTGGCTGTGGCTGTATCACTCCAGTCTGCCTCTGTGCTCACGTTGTCTTCTCCTCAGTTGTGTGAAATCTCTCTGTGCCTCTTTCTTACAGACACATGTGTGATTACATTTAGGATTCACCCTGATCCTCTAGGATGATCTTATCTGAAGACCCAGGCACCTGTGTAAAAACTCTTTTGCCATAAAGGAACAAGTTTGGTGGTTTCAGAGATTAGGATGGGGCATGTGTTCGGTGGGGTGAGGATATTTTTCAGCTTGCGTGTCTTTTGGGTGGGCATCTTCTAGCCCAAAACGCTAGTTCTTCAAGTTTGAGATAGGATTGATTTCATTCTGCCTCATGACTATAGTTGTCGACAACTTCTCTAAGCCATTAACTTGTGAATGCCTTAAGGGGCTGGCAGGAGAGTGGAAGTTGCTAATGCGTAGTTACGGTGCCAGAAGGGTCCAGCAGTTCCCCTGACAATCGTCGTTACCTTGGGCAGGCTGTTTAACTTTGTAGAACCTTCTTGTGCTCCTTTGTGAAATGGAAATATCCATAGTATCGACCTCAGTGAGCCATGCAGAGTTGTTTATAATAGTAAAACAAACACCATGCAGTCATTTATTATTGACATGGAAAAAAGCTTAGGTTATGAAACAGCATGCAAAGTATTATTGTATTTTGTTAAAATAATGCATATGTGATATGTGAATTTAGTTACTTAATCACTCTGCCTCAGTTTCCTCATCTCTAAAATGGAGAAAATGATATGACTGACCTCATGGGGTTGTTCTAAAGATTGAGTAAAATACTACAATAAGGCACATAGAATAATTCCTGGAACTTAGGAAGCACTGAGTAAATATTAGCTATTTTTATTGTTACAGTCAAAGAACATTCTCAAAAAGTATGTGCACGTGTGTCTACATTGTATATATATGCATATAATATTAACTGTATCTCTGGATGGTGGGATTATGAGTAAATTTTATTCTTTTATATTTTGTTTTTAAAATGATTATTCATTTATGTTACATAGAGCAGGCATTTTATAATCAGAAAAGGTAGCATTTGAGTTTCATACTTTTCAGTTTGCTATATTTGTAGCATATGTGACATACAGTATCTATAGGGTAACTAGCATGGTGCTATTATTATTAAGAAAATTTTTTTCTATAATCCTGTGGCTCATTGCCCATTGCTTTGCACACCTCACATCTGTCTGCTGAACCAATAAAATTAGAATTGTCTAGAAATTAGAGACTTCAATTCCCATTTGCTTTTCATTCCTATCTGGTTAAGTATTCCTCGAATTTTGATCACAGTGTGTTCTTTATAAACTGAAGTTTCAGAGATGTCAACATAAGAAACGTCCAAACCTGTAAGAATTTTTATGAATTCATTTGAGCCAAACTGATGACAATTTCTGGGAAGCCAAATCTCAACGAATTGAGAAAATGCTCCAGAGAATGACAGTTCTGCACCTGATAGTAAGAACGATGGCAGGATTTGTGGTCTCTACGCTGGTGGGTGGTTGTGCTTTGGGGGAGAGGAAATCACTTTGATATTCCAAAGATATGTTATTGCAGAAGAAAAAAAAAGACAACAGGCTCAGTTAAGGTAAAGATTGACCTTTGTTAGGGAAAAACACTGCTGTAGGATGTGACTACCTGCCATGAACTGCTTTTAGTTAGGAAGATTTGATTTCAGACCATCCTATGTGGTTACTTTAGGCCCCTTGTGTTTAAAAAGCCATAGGCCTCCCTTGATTTTCAGGTTTAGTATGGGGCCACTTTTTTGGTCCACAGGAAGTGCGTGTGTATGTATATATACTCACACTGTTTGCCTGTATGTGTTTTGAGAAGCAGAAATGCCTACCTTGAATTTTCTGAAATGTAAATTAAAATCGCTCTTGTTTTTCTTGTATGTGAAATGTGTCTCACTTTGTTGTTACTATAGTCATTCATGCTCTTCTGCCATGAATGATATTGATCACTAGAGGACATTAAATTTCAAGTATAAAGCTAATAGATGATATGCATTTTTCTTGTAAGGTTTTCTGGTTGCCATTTTCCTTGTTTTGAACATGCAGTGTCTTTTATTTAAAAATCATCTTAACACTTCTTGTGGATTCACTGTATCTTGTTGTATATAGTGTGCACTGTTCCTCAAATTTATGAGGGAAGAAGAAGATGCGCATTATAAATGGGCAGTGCTAATTTCCATGGATAATTTGCATTATCCGTGTATTTGCTCACCTACTAAAACGTGGGTGAGCATTATGCACAGCAAAATATGGTAAAAACAAATGCACGGTGTAACAGGGCGCAGCCAAGAGGGGGGCCCCCAAAAAGGATTTGGAATAGGGTCCATAACTCAAGGTTTCCAGGAAACATTAAGATGTCCTCACCCCCCCCCAGGTGTCAGTTGTGGGAAGGGACAAATGGAGCAGGGCCTTGAGAGCTGTTCTGCATAGCAACAGTTTCGCAGCTAACCTCCGGAATGGTCATTTAATGTATCTGTAACCTTTAACTGGTTTCATAGATATGTTAAATGGCTGTGGCCATGCTCTGAGCCAGGGGGATGGAAGTGGCTTCTATCCAGGATGTAACTGGGGGCTGGTCCCCTGAGTTACAGTACCTGCGTGAGAGCTTGGAGTTGATTGGCTCCACACCATGGGGCCACACCTGCGCAGGCTCAGAATGGCAGCCCAGTAAAGCTGGGAGGGTATGGGAGTCCTGGCAGGTGTAACTGATTATGGGAGGAGTCAGAAATGGGGCTGCAAAGGAGGACTGGTGAGGATTTAAATGCAGATGTGGCAGCCATTGAAGAGAGAGCTATGAAGTTTTGGGCAGAGTTAGGATCCTCTCTTGCCCAGGTAAAAGAGAGCCACGTGGTTTTAGCAGAGTTAGGACCCCCTCTTTGCAGCTCTGGTGGAGAGAGAGCCATGCAGTTTTGGGCAGAGTGAAGACCCCTGCAGCTCTGGTAGAAGAGAACCATGTGGCTTTGGGGTGCTCCCTTTGGCCGCGTGGCCTGGGAAGCAGGAGAGACTTTGACTGGAAGAAGGGTGAAAGAACTCTTTGCCAGTGGACTGTGAGAAGGTGCCACATGACTTTGGATTAATTGGAGATCCTGCCTGGACGGCAACACAGCTGACAGTGCCAGTGGCCTGAAAACACGGACGTGTGCTGCTTTTCCTGAGATACGGTACCCTGAACGAGGGCAGGGGAGAAGGAAGTGCTGTGGGCGTCTGTGGTTATCCTGAAGGACTTTGATATTTTAATGGGGACATTGGGTCACTACTTTAAGTCTGTCTAGCTTTAAATAAACCTTCCCTTTCCTTTTCACAAATCTCTGGCATTGAGAGATGTCTTTCCTCTGGCGGCGGACAGACGAGCCCAGTAGGTATTAGTATAGTGTCCTTGGGAGGGGCCCCTGTTGATCTGTAGCAGTTTTTGGCATCCCTCGGTGGGCCAAATATTGCGCCCCCCCCCCTTGGACCTCTGTTTGGTAACAATGGGAGAATTACTGATGAATTAGAAGTTTTGAAATGGAAAGGCTTGCCTCTGATATTTAAGATAATTAGATTCTGGTGCACTTCTTGGTAAGCCTGGTCTCTTCCCCTACCATTTACCTCCCCGCACCCCCACCAGCATTTCAAATCCCTGAGTTTGTGTTTTTATTTTTTCTTTTTCTCTATGTCTTCTCTCTGCCACATTTCTCACGTTTTTTCTTTCCAACCCACTCTGATCATAAAACTGATATATAAAGATGGATTTGTTGTATTTAAGGTTTGACTTTTTCCTTTTGATAGCCTAAAAAGTAGGGGAAGGAGGCATGAATAGGCAGAGCACAAGGGGATTTTTAAAGCAATGAAACTACTCTGTATGAGACTCTAAGTAGATACAGGTCCTTATACGTATTTCCAGATTCATTGAATGTACAACACCAAGAATAAACCCTAATTTGAAATATGGATTTAGGTGATTATGATGTGTCAGTGTAGGTTCATCGATTGTGACAAATGGACCAGTCTGATGGGAGATGCTGATAATGTGACAGGGAGTGTTTCTGTGTGGGCTGAGGGTACATGGGAACTGAACTCTATTTTCTGCTCAGTTTTGCTGTGAAGTGCTTGACAAAAATAAAGCCTATTTTTAAAAAGTAAGATGCATGAAATCTTTTGTTTTTCTTTTTGTAATAAAAAAGAAAAACCCTTAAATGTGGTTCTTTTGTACTTATGAGGACCTGTAATTTTTTTTTCCTGTCCATGATCCTAATTTTCTCATACATCCTGGATAGTTTGGAAGGTCGTATTCTCAGTTCTTCTGCCAACTTGTTTGGCATAGGTATGAAGACTAGCAAATGTGTATTGAATACTTGGAAGGCTTTAATGAAAAATACTAGGTAAAAGCAAAGCAATTTTATTGTTAGACTGGGGGAATGAGTCAGAAATTTTAAGGTGGGCTCCTCACTGATAAAATGGGTGAGAACCATTGTAAGCACAGTGAAGAGGTACCTGCTAATCAAATTCAGGCTTTGGTACAGCTGTGCTTCCTCAATGATGCCCATGTGCAAATTTACCATAGAATAAAGAATCTGATTTTTTCATAAACTTGATTGGAGCTTTAGCAAAGCAAAGAATCCTCTGTAATGCAAATGACCACCCTTTAATTGGTATCTTTTGTAAGGTAGATATAATGCTTTAGGTTTTTTCAACTCCCGTGTCATTTAAAATACAATTGTGGGGATAAGAAGAGAAGAATCTCTGGGAAAGAAAGTGGCATTAAGTCCTTTAACCCCGAGGAAGCCATTTAGTCAATTGTTGTTTCCAGGAACTAAACAATACCCTTTTCACCTGAAAGATTTAAAATAGCCTTTGCATTGATAAGTGGCTCCTCAGTCTTTGAAAGAACATGACTCATTCCTTCTTTGTAATTGGAAAGAAATACAAGTGTCAAAAGACGCTGGAAATGGCCTTTAGTTATACATCTAAACACAAATACTACAGGTTTGAAATACTAGGAAACCAATATGATATGGGGTGAAGTTGATGGGTGGAGTCTCACTATATTAGTATGTGGCTGAAAGGGCAACGGGATGGATTGGCAATCCTTTCTACAGTATTCCTTGAGGAAATTCTTGCTGGAAGATTTAAGGGTCTTGAACTCTGGCTCTACTCTGTTCCACAGGTTGTCTTACTCTTTTGTTCAGGAGCCCTCCCCTTGTGTGTATTTCTTTCCTACCCTGCATTTCTTACTTGCCCCATGTTTACTCATGGCCTCATAATGTTTCATAGTGGTCAGCTCTACTTAGGGTTGCTGACCCCCTCAAACAGCTTTTAGATCCATCTTTTCTGCTCCTGACTAGTGAAAGGCAACTAAGTGTATTAGAACATCTTGCATTAGTGCTGGGAGATAGACTGCACTCCTGCACCTTTCAAAACTCATGTTCTTGACAATACAAAATGGGACTGTGGAGGGTGAGGTTGTCCAAGTCTGGGGCAGCTTTTGCCTTTCATTGACCTCAGTGGATGCCACTTAATGGAAAAATATGGTCAGGGTTCACCCTATGGAATCATTGCTTAATATTGTAGATGACTCATTGGAACTAGTGTGTTAGAAAATCACTTCCAGATGTGTAGCAGTAACTTTTCCAAAAGGAAGAAATAAACTCTGGAAAACTGAGTTAGTTTTTTGTTTTTGTGATCTTAGGGCCAGAATCAAATCTTCCCGTATGTTGTTACTCAACATATATTTGGAGTTCTCAGTGCTGCGATCCCCCTTGTTCACTTGCTTCTGGACTGGTACCCACATAAGTTTGGGGGCTGCCTTCAGCCTGCCTCCTCCTTATCTCATATCAACTTCTTCCTTCTCCGTGCCTCCAGTCTTCACCGTCCTGTATGGTCTGAAAACTTGACCTACTGTGCTTGGGCCCAGGTCTCACTCTTTATCATTATCAGCCAGCATTTCTTGAGCATGCCTACGTAAAGGCACATTGCGAGGTACTGTGGAGGATGGCAGAGCTATGTCATCGGAGAGCAGCAGAAGTAAGGTGATACAGCAAAGTGAGTGAGAATGTCAGCGTCTGAGTTGAAAACCACTTTGTGGATATGGAATATTGGGAAAGTTACTTAACCTTTTTAAGGCCCAGCGTCTTTGCCTATAAAATGGGCGTGATGGTGATAGTAATACCTGTTCAATAATAAAGTAAGTGCGAGGCCTAGACGAGATAATCTGTAGTAAACACATGGCATCAGCTGAGTCAGCATTAGCTGTTATTATTCATCGAATTTGCCACCACGTGTAATTTGTGTGTATGGTTGTGTTTGCATGTGAAAGAAGGCCATGAAACAGGAGTTTGTTGGCAGATGCCCTCCAAGAAGCAAGTGCCGGGTTTGATTTTGTGGGTGAGTTCTCTTTAAATTGATTTCACTCCAGCTGAGAATTCACTGGCTTCTCCCATTCACTGGATTGGGTTCTTTTAAAGAGGTAATGTGTTGTCATCTCCTTGGAGGCATCAGATGACAGATCTTGCAGATGACAAAATAGTCAAATATTGGAAACTAGCACACCTTGAGCCTGGAGTCTTTATCAGAGCCACACATTCTTTAACAAGGTGTCGTTGGTAAATAAAATCTTATGTTTTCTACTATACTGATTTTCCCCCCAACTTCTTATCACATTGTAATATGAAGTTGCAGTTTTCTATTGACTCAGTAAATGTTTCTATACTAGATGTGATTAAAACATTTCTAAAACTTAAAAGTACATCGGAAAAGGAAAAGATCATAACCATTACTGTTCAATAGAAAATTTGTGTCTCTTTTCTTTTTGAAGAGTTAAAAATGGTTAGGAATTTGTGAAACTGATACAGAAACTACTGAAGTGGTTGAGACCATGCACATCAGAGTTAAACAGGCCTAGTCTGAATCCTGGCTGTATTAGTTTCCTGTTGCTGTGTAGCAAATTACCACAAGCTTGGCAGCTTAAAATAACTTCTCATTTGACAGTTCCTCTGGGTCAAAAGTACAGGTCGGGCTCAGCTGTAGTCTACTCAGGGTCTCTTAGGTGTTGGCAGTACTGTGTTCTCATGTGGAAGCTCAGGGGCCTTTCCAAGGACCTTCAGGTTGGCACAATTCAATTATGGTTGTAGGACTGAGTAGTCCACTTTCCTGCTGCCTCTCAACTGGAGATGGTTGTCAACTCCTAGAAGACACCCTTAGGTACTAGCCATGTGGGCCTCATAAAATGCCAGTCTGCTTCTTCAAAGCCAGCAGGAGAATCTCTCCAGGAAGTACCCAGTTCCCCTCCTAGGCATACCTGATGAGTCTAGGCCCATTTAGGATAATCTCTGTTTTGATGCTCTCAGAGGCAGATTCGTTCACAGGTTCTACTTACACTGAAGGGAAAGGGATTGTACAGGGCTAATAGAGGCGCGGGAGGGGCAGCAATCTTAGAATACTGCAAACCACACTGAGTAGATCTCTGACTTGGGCAAGCTGTCAACCTCTTTGATAAAATCTGAGTAATGATAGTATTTTCTACCTTGTAGATTATTGTGAGAATTAAATGAGATAACATGTAATGCATTTAACACAGCACCTGCTGCTTAGCAATAAATGTTTTCAATAAATGTTAGCTTTCAGTTAATGTTCTACTCGTGGTAGAGAATAGCTACTTTCTCTTTTTTTTCTTTCTGTCCTCTTACCTTTTCTTTTACTGGCCCCCATCCCGATAATGAAATTGCTTCGAAAGTGGAGCATGTGAGTGTATGGTAAAGGAGTTGAGATCTTCCCCCAATTCAAGTGCAAAAAAAGATTTCCTAAGAATAAAGCTTATTTAACATTGATATTTCTATGCCATTTGCTTTGTTATGTTTAGGTGAAGGCCTTCTTACAGAGATCCTTCTAATTTGAGTCTTTGCTAAATGTATGCCTGTTCAGGAGTCAGTTCATGTTCCCCCCAACCCTGGGATTTGAGGTATGTTTCCTAGTTAAGGGACAAGTTTCAGGTATTAGTATACTTACCAACAAAGTTTGGTAGATCAGTGGTACATCAATGAGAATATCTTTGATAACAAATGCTTGCTGTGTAAGCAGGAAATATCAATATACAGAACCTGCATTAGGTTTCTTATCTTCAGCCTCACAGTAGTCCTGAAATGTAAACTTATTTTATTCACATAAGCTTCCGGGGACACAGTCATTTCAGGGGATTTGACTATCCCCTGATAGTTCCAGGGACATCCCTAGAAGAAAATGAGTATGTATTTTCTTCCCATTGCCTGTAGAAACTGATTACACTTCAAAAATACTTGGAAAGTAAATTCCCACGTGACAAATGGTTGTTTAGAAGCCACATCTTGGTGGTGAGAGTAGAAGGGGCAGGGGAAGAGGAGAGCAAAGAAACAAAGAGCACATAAACAAAAAAGGCAATGCCTCTAATTTACAAACAACCGGGAATCCCTTTTGGAGAGTTTGATTCTTCAGCATGGAACTGAATGTGGGTGTCACTTTTCACAATAATGACATAAATGTTCCATTCAGTAAAAAGAAGTCTGCATGTTTATCTTCCCTGTTAGTGGTTTGGAAGTTTGAATGTGTGTATTCAAGAAGCCAGAGAAAGGGTAGCTTATGAAACCTCTGCCTGGCCTCTCTCGTTCCCTGGTCATCTCAGAGACTGCTCCTGGTTGGGGGCCATCCCACATCTGAAGCAGGAAGATGATGGCCACAAAGAAGACAAAAAAGTTGCTGGAGTCGAACAACTCTAGGCTCCAGCTGGTTATAAAAAGTGGAAGATGTATGCTGTATACAAGCAGACTGTGAAGATGATGAGACAAGGCAAAGCGAAACTGCTCATCCTCGCCAACAACTGTCTAGTCTTTTTTTAAAAGAAGATTTTATTTGTTTATTTTTAGAAAAGGGGAAGGAAGGGGGAGGTAGAGAGGAGAGAAACATTGATGTGTGAGAAAAACATTGATCCGTATGGATTGCCTCTTGCATGTGCACCCCAATTAGGACATGTACCACAACCTAGGCACCTGCCCTGATCAGAATTGAACCAGCTTTGTGGGATGACGCTCAACCATCTGAGCCATGCTGGTCAGGGTATCAACTGCCAGTCTTGTGGAAGTAGACTACTATACTATATTGGCCAAAAGCAGTGCCCATCACTACAGTGGCAATGACTGAAGTGGGCACAGAGTGTGGAAAGTACTACAGAGTGTGCACTCTGGCAGTCATTGACCCAGGTGATTCTGGTATCATTAGAAGCCTGCCAGAACAGACTGGAGAAAAGTAAATCATGCAAAACTTTTCTTTAGTAAAAATGGCCAATGCTTGTTTGAGGAAAAAAAAAAAGAAATCTTTGCTGGTGGAACTGAGGAAACTTAAAATAGTCTACGGGATCCCTGCCCCCACTGGGCTCACCTACCACACCCAGCATGAGTTCCTGTTCTGTGATTCTCAGTAGCACAAGAGCGTCCTACAGCATTGGATGCCTAGGGAGAAGCCACATTGGGGGAGGAGTTATGAGTTGTTACCTCATTGAGAAAACCTCAGTTCTTCTTTCTTTACCCATTGAAGGGAAGTCTAAGAAGAGATACCCTTGTATCTCTTTTTTCCTTTCTCATCTATACTTTGGGCTGTCTGCCTGGTCCCTAAGCATTTTACCTGTATCTCCTTTTAAAAAATAGAATTGGCCCTGCCTAGCTAAGTGGATTGAGCTCAGGCCTGAGAACCAAAGGATTGTGGTTCGATTCCCAGTCAAGGCACATGCCTGGGTTGCAGGCCAGTTCCCAGCAGGGGACGCACGAGGGGCAACCACACATTAATATTTCTCTCCCTCTCTCCTTCCCTTCTAAAGATAAATAAATAGCCCTGACTGGCGTAGCTCAGTGGATTGAGTGCGGGCCTGTGAACCACACAATCACGGTTCGATTCCCAGTCAGGGCACATGCCTGGGTTGCAGGCCAATTCCCAGCAGGGGACTCATGAGAGGCAACCATACATTGATATTTCTCTCTCCTTTTCTCTTTCCCTTCCCCTCTAAAGATAAGTAAATAAAATCTTTAAAAAAAAGATAAATAAAATATTAGAAAAATAGAAATGATTAAAAACTTTTGTGTGTCAGAAGTCACTATCAAACCCTGGTTGGTGTGTCTCGGTTGGGTGTTTTCCCACCTAGTGAAAGGTCATGGGATGGATTCCCAGTCAGGACACATGCCTGAGTTGCGGTTTCAGTCCTTGGTTGGGGCATGTGCAAGAGGCAACCGATTGATGTTTCTTGATGTTTCTAGATCGGTGTTTCTCTCTCCTTCTCTCCCTCTCCCCTTTCTAAAAATAAATAGATAAAATCTTTTTGAAAAAGTAGTCACTATGAAGAGAAAGAAAAGGCAAAATGGGAGAAAATATTTGTAAAATACCTGATAAAGGATTAAGAATTCAGAATATGTGAACTACAACTCAAACGACTTTGCTGAAAAGTGGGCAAAGAACTTGCAGAGACATTTCTCCAAAGAGGATATGCAAATGACCAATAAGACACTCAAAATTGCTAATCATTAAGTAAATGCAAATCAAAACCACAGTAAGATGCATCTTCACACCAATTAGATTGTCTTTATTTTAAAAAATGGAGAAAATAGCCCCAGGTGGTGTAGCTCAGTGGATCGAGTGCTAGCCTGTGAACCAGAGGGTTACTGGTTTGATTCCCAGTCAGGGCACATGCCTGGGTTGGTGGCCAGGTCTCCAGTAGGAGGCACTTGAGAGCCAACCACACATTGATGTTTCTCTCCCTCTCTTCCTCCCTTCCCCTTTCTCTAAAAACAAATAAATACAATTTTTAAAAAAGACAAGTAAATCATGGTATTTTGGATTGTAACAGCAATACTTCGGCTAGAAAAACTTGGGGAAAAACAGAAAAGAAGAAAAACAATCACCCATAATTGTACCACTTGGGATACATGTTTTCATTTGATCACATTTATTTTCAATTACTCTCACCTTGTCAGTAAAAATGATGGTCAGTTTCTACTACTTCCTAAATAGCTGGTACAATAGCACTCACTCATTTCTTGGTGAAATGTTGGTGCTCACAAACAGAAAAGAAATAAAGTTCACCAAATAGTGAAAACCATAGCTACCTGGTAGGCCTTCTGTTGCAAAGCTTTTCCTCAGCAGCACAGTACTTCCCAGGCCATGACCACATTGTGGGAGCAGCTGCTGGCAAGAGCACAGGGAACCAGGGTCAGCAGGCCAGGCTTTTAGCTACAGTTTGATGGAAAGTATATAAAAAGTCTTACAGGTCTGGTCATTCTCATGCTTTACACTGAGCCTGAGAGTACCATCCCATTTAGCCACTGTTTAATCCATCTGGATGGATTCATCTCGTCTCCACTTTCAGTCAGTTCTGTCCACTGACTACCTCAGGACCTTGCAAAAGGAGCTCTGGCTACAGGTCCCTGAGGTAGACAAAGATGCCCCCACACCACACTAGGAGCTGCCTCTGCTGAGTTTGCCTGAAGACCCACCTTGCTTACAGTCTGAAGGCAGTTGCCCTCAGGTTGTGGTGTTTACAAGAAAGCAGGGCAAGCATTTGAAGTGGCCACAGGCTGCAGCTTCTACAGAAGATGCTAGTACATTCCTGAATTCCAGGAAATTTGCTGGGCTAGGCCTGGATTGCTCCCTCAGAGAAACCTTCAATGATCAGAAGGAAGAGGAAAAGACTCAATGGTTTGGCAAGGAGTGGGGCAACCTGATAGAGAAAGTTCATAAGCATTTCATTGTCCTCTGCCTTGAATTCTGGAAAGAGATTTATTTGCTTTCCTGATTGAAAATGGGATATTATTTAAATGTGGCATGAAAATTGCACTGCAGAGAGTGGCTTTAGATGGCACGAAATCCTTCAATTGGCCCATCCTTTGCCTGTATATATTTAAAGCTCAAAACCAGTAATCCTGTTTTGCCAGAATTATTTTGATTGTGAAATATGTAAGCAGTGGCGGTGAAATAATGACACTGGTCTTTCTCCTTAAACACAGTGGAATTTCACATGCAAACAAGTGCTGTCCTTTGAATGGTTACCACTATAGGAGGCCACAATTCCTCCCTAATGTCATTGATCAAAACACAGGGAATTTCCCACAGAATGTGGTAATGGGTCATGTAGATTACCAAGGCCCGTACTATATAGTCCTGTCTCATATGCATGTATGTATGTATGTATGTATGTATGCATATATATATATATATATATATATATATATATATATATATATATTTTCAATTTCATTTACTTAAGAGAGGGAGAGAAACACTGATGTGTGGTTGCCTCTCGTGTACCCCCAACTGGGGACCTGGCCCGCAACCCAGGCATGTGCCCTAAGTAGGAATTGAACTGGCGACCCTTTGAGTCATAGGTCGGCACTCAATCCACTCAGATACACCAGCCAGGGCTATATTTATTTTTATCATTAGATGAGTATCTGCTTTCTGATAGTAAAGGAAAACTATCATTGTTTTAAAAACCTGACTTCGGACAGCAAACTCAGAGTTATTAAGAACCACACCTAAAATAAAAGCAAAACTAAGAGGACAGCAAGATCAAGGAGCGGAACCACAGAAATGGAGATCACAGGGAGGGTTAGCAACAGGGGAGTGGGAGGAGGAGAAGGGGGGAGAAGGTACAGAGAATAAGCAGCATAGACAGTAGATAGAAAATAGATGGGGGAGGGCAAGAATAGCATGGGAAATATAGAATCTAAAGAACTTGAGACACATGGTCATAAACTAAAGGGGGGTAACAGTGGGGATGGGGATGCAGGGTGGAGGGGAATGAAGGGGGGAATGGGACAACTGTAATGGCATAACCAATAAAATATATTTTTAAAAAACCTGACTTCTAATGGTTTAATTGCATTTCTCTTAAGTCTACAATGACATCTTTGTAGCTATCTGCCTTTCCCCCATTTCCCTTGTTAGAGAGGTCCAGTCATTTTAAGCTAAAAGGCTTAGTTAGGCTGGGGCTTCACATAGTTTATTGAAATCTCTGGAATTTTTACACATTTTGTGTAAAAAGTTGGAAAAGGATTTCTCTCTTATTTTGGAGTAGTATGTCATGAACACAGAAAGTGCTCAATAAATATTTCTTAGTGGCTGTGTCTTGGATTTTTGAACAGTAGTCCCAAGTTCTTTGTACTGCGAAGTTTATCTTACATTACTTGGAACACTGTTACTATCAGAAATCAACAGTATGAATCCCATGTGGAAGGAGAAAAAAATAGAAAAGAGGTGGAGGAACATTAAAATGGTAACAGTAGTCATCTTTGGATGATGGGATTCTAAGTGACTTTTATTTTCCTTCTTAAATTTCTAGATTAAAAATTCTTTTTTCCTACATCCGAGTAGAAGTTTCATTTTTCCAGTTCTTCTAGTTTTTTTAAATTGAATAAATTTTGACCTGTAACATTGTGTATATTTAAGGTGTATAAGGAGCTACTTTGATGCAATTATGTATTGTAATATGATAGCCAGTGTAGTAATATTTATCACATTACATGATTAGAATGTTATTTTCCGTATTCATCATAGCATGCATTAGATCTCTAAAGCTTATTTACTACTCATTACAAATTTGTACCCTTAAACACCATGACTATTATCCCCACTCCCAGCCCCGAATTAAATTTTTTTCAGTGAACATGTGATGCTTTTATAATAAAACGAAAACCATTATATCTTACATAAAAATAATGTAACTTGTTTATATGAAGTAAATAAGGCAGTAGTAAGTCTTACACTTTCTTGGGTCACACAGTCCTTTGAAATTTTGGAATGCCCCGGCGCCTTTTCCTACAAAGGCAAAATAATTAAATTTACATATAATTTCAGAATTCCATATCCCAGGTACCTCATCCAAGGAATCGGCTAAGACCCCAGATTAGGAGTCACTTTCAGAATGGAGATAGTGGCACCCAAAAAGGGGTTGGCTTCCAAATGCAGACAGAAGTAAAGTTATGTGTGTGCTCTTAACATTAGTGTGGGGGCGTCTGATTCAGTAACACAGGCTTCACATCAGTCTATGCTAGTCAATCAGGGTGCCTTTGTAAGAGACTGGATTTCCCATTTGTAAAAGTGCCAGCTAGTGTCCCTTTCTTCTACAGGTCACAGGGAGCTAACCAGATACAAGTAACAGCCTTGGGGGTGGGACTGAGAGCCCAGCTCAGCCTAGGATTAGTGTCTGTGTAAATGAAGCACGTGACAGGATTTTCTCCAGCAGCTGCAAAGAAAAACAAGCAGGGTTGGCAGGGTTGGGGTGGGATTTGATTGGGGCGGGGTGGCTGTAGATGTGGTTCAGAATGATAAGGGGTTAGAAAGAGAGAGAGCTAGTAGCCATGAGGTCCAGGTTGATTGAGAATGAAAGCATGACAGAAATGTGCTATCATATTGAGGGAATGGATTTATTTTAGTCTAGCTGGAGAATGTACTGGGGAGAAGATGTAGAGATTGTTTTCTAGGAAAAGAATAGTTTTGTTCAGCCACTTGTTCTAGGTAGAGGCCTGTAGAGGCTGGGTTCTAACTGTGCCTCACGGTGGCATTTGCGATGGATGAGGGTTTGTTACCATTGCAAAATGCTTAGATCAGGGTTTGAGGTAGTACTTCTTGCTAGAGTATTTGCAAGGGCTTAGGATCAGCATTGCAAAATACTTAGACACCGGTGTGGGGGGGAAGTGCTTCATGCTAGTGTTTTTGGATATGTGTAATGGGAATACACTTTGGATTATTTTTAGGGATAGAAGCAAGGAAATGTACTTTTGGGCACATTCTTTTACACAGAGTAAATGTGAGTGGAGGGAGAGAAGGATAGGGAGGAGGCTGTTGAGGAGCAAGTTTGGCAATTGGGAGGGAAATGGTTACCGGCACAGATGGAGTTTTGCTTGAGTTACCAACTTTCTTTCTTGTTTAATTTCAGTGCCCAACCAACATGTTTTTCTACGTCCTGACGCTTTATGCTTTTTTTTTTCTTGTAGGTGTCCCTGGTTCTGTGAAAGTTTCATATATGACATTGTTAATTTACCAGAAGAGAAACTAATGGCTGATGATATGTTTTTTTTAAGATTTTATTTATTTATCTTTAGAGGGGAAGGGAAGGAGAGAGGGAGAGAAATAATCAATGTGTGTTTGCTTCTTGTGCGTCCCCTGCGGGGAACCGGCCTGCAACCCAGGCATGTGGCCTGACTGGGAATCCAACCGCGATCCTCAGGGTCGCAGGCCTGCGCTCAATCCACTGAACTACACCAGCCAGGGCTGATGATATATGTTTTGAGAGTGTTTAATAGCAGGGCTCCTTTGGGCTGCAACCCAGATATTTATATTTTAGTGAGTATTTTGTAGATTGGGGTCATCTTGAACAATTGGGAGAGGCAGAAAATCTTAATCCTGAAGGTTAGAAAGATACTGACAATGGATTTGTAGTTTGCTCATTCAGTCATTCAAGATAGAGTTGGGAGAGTTGGAGACAGAGCAGTGAATAAGATAAAGACTGCAATTATAGAGCTTTTATTCTAGCTGTAGGGGTGGGGAGAGGTAGAGAAGGAAATGGACAGGTAGTACATCTCAGCATTTTGTGATAGAGCTGGGTATGGGGAAGGAAGTACAGGTACTAGCTCTGGGTTTGAGGAGGCCAGTAGCAGTGGGTAGGCAGGAGTGGCCATTTATGCCTAGATAGATTGGCAGCTTATGGAGTCTTACTGTGGAGTTGTGGGGAGAACTATGCAGAAGTGTCAAGAGCAGCAAAGATGACATAATGGCCTATTAGGAGATCTGCCCACTGTGGTCAGGCTGGGGATGGAGGCCAGATCTTAGAAGCCTTGAACAGTTTGAGCTTTTTTTCTGCAGGCTATGGGAGCCATTAAAGGGGTTTAAACAAAGGAATACTGTGATCCAACTTATGTTTCATCAAAAGTTTAACCGTGTTACAATGGAATACTACACAGCAGAAAGAAAGAAGGAACCTCCTACCCTTCGTGACAGCATGGAAGGAACTGGAGAGCATTATGCTAAGTGAAATAAGCCAGGGGGAGAAAGATAAATACCATATGATCTCATCTGTAAGTGGAACCTAATGAACAAAACAAACATGCGAGCAAAATAGAACCAGAGACATGGAAATAAAGAACTAACTGACAGTGACCAGAGGTTCGGGGCGGAGTGTCGGGGGGGAAAGGGTGTAGTCAAGGAACATGTATAAAGGACCCACGGGCTAAGACAACAGGATGGGGGCGAGGATTGGATGTGAGAGGTGAGGTGCTATAGGGCAGGGAGAATAAGGGGGGAAATGGGGACAACTGTAATTGAACAATAAAAAGTTTTTTAAAAAAGTTTAACAGTGTTGGATCAAATTAGCCATTGAGAATGTGTTGGAAATACATTTAGTGCAGAGTGGCAGCTAATCTTTTCACAATGAAATGTTCAAGCTAATTTAGTCTCTGTCATACAAGGAAGATGCAAGTATTTCTCTCAAAGAAAGGCTCTTCATACACATATCTCCCACTTTATTTTCCTCAGTAGTTTTGTATGCAGCTCTAATGTATAGTTTTCCACAATTCAGAGTATTGCTCCTGGAAAATGTAGACAATGGGGCAAATTTTCAGCCTATGCTGTCATTTTATGGATTAATTTCCATTAGCGCTGACCTTTCTGGCTTTTTGTGCATAATAAACATGAGTAAAACATCTGTTCATGTCATTCCCGTGCTTAAAAACCTCTGTGGGCTCCCCATTGCTTACACTAGGAAACAGTCCAAACTCATGGCCTCGGCATACTGGGGTCCTCCCATAAACATGCCTTTTCGGCCTTCTCTTGGTCATTTCTCCCTTTTCTGTTCATCTTCAGAGTCCCTGAGCACATGCTGTTACTATTCCATGCTGTTATGCTCTCCTCTTGGTCTGGAATGCCTTTAATTCACTTTGCCTGCCATGAGCAATTTTTATTCAGTTCTTCAAGGCTAAGTGCACCTGCTGCTTCCTCTCTGAGCCTCCTTCACCAGAGAAATGAATTTATCCCTTACCTGCATCCCCATAGCACTCTCTGTCTCTTGTGCTAACTCTTACACAATCATCTTTTTTAAAAGATCATATTTATTTGTTTTTAGAGTGAGGGGAAATCAAACCACTGACCTTTTGATTCTCAATCCACTGAGCCGCACCAACCCAGGCCACAGACTTCTTTTAAATGGTAGCTCTGGTGATAGGACATTTGTCAATAGGGAGTGAATTGGCTTTAAAAAGGAAACAAAGGTTATAGACAGGGCAGCCATTTTTGTTAAAGGAAGAAGATGTATAAAAAAGCTGAATAGCCAAGGGATGGTTACTCAAGAGATGTTAGTCTGATTTAACGCCCTTTCCTATGAGTTGGGAGAGGCCAAGCTACAGGAGCTATAATGCAATGTGATCCTATAAAGCTGGATAATGTGGATAGGAAAGTGAGAGATGATTTCTGGATAAACAGGAGCTGGGGAAATAATTGAAACTTATTAAATAGGAGAGTAGATTCTGAACTTGATTACATATGGCTAAGCGTCTTTTTGTTGTTGTTGTTGTTGTTAAAACATCTTAGGAGTGATTATAGATCTGACACTGAGGTCAGTGGGCCCAGGATTCCTTAGGGCCAATAACACAGTAAAATGTGCAGCATGGTCAGAACGAACTTTGAGAGCCATCTGCTGTCTCACCTCATCAAAACACAGCCTAGCAGAAGGTGTGTCTGCTTAATCACGAGTGGGTAGATAGGATAAACATGGATCAGGTCACCATATACGATACCAAGAACTGGGGCACCTCCCATCATTTTAAAGGGGTAACCTTCAGAAAATCAAAGGAGCTATCCCTTGATTTTACTTTCAATAGCTTTTAGAATATATTATCTCATGAAGTAGTATAGGCTGGAAGTACTACTAGGTTCAAAAAAGGTGCAGAGAATTTCAATTAATGGCTAGATACAATATGTCCGATCATGGAAAATGAGAATATTTATAGAAAGATACATTTTTGACCCTTTCAAGGTTGATTTCAAAATGAGGCCAATCAGTTTTCTTCACTCTGTTATCAACAGCCAGTTAAGGGGATGGATATACCAGTGGTTGGATCCAATGTAGAAAATGATATGTGGCTGCTGAGGAGGTGTGTATTGTTGTGTGTGTTGAAATGGACACAAACGGGACTTTTAGGGTTTTTTTTGTTTTCATTGGGTGCTACGAATCTAGCTAGCTAAATCCACATACCTGTAGGGCATCAGTGCACTTTACATTTTGTTCTGCTTAAGAATGCAAAGTATGTTATGGTTGGTTCTGTTTATAAAATTCAGGAAAATGTCAATGAGATTTTTTTGTTGTTGTTTCAGTTTATAGTGGGCACCAAGATCCAAGGCAGGTTATACATTTGTTGACAGGCACACAAGGGGTACAATGTAATTTCTATTTGCATGAATGAATTATCTGCAATAATTTTGAATAATTTTGTATGTGAACTTCTGAAATTCTTCAATTTGTTAGAAAGTCATTATGTATAGTGAAGGTTCATTTTTTTCTATTTGTCTGTAAATGGTTTGCTAGAGCATAGAAACAGTGTTCTTTTGTTTCTCCCGTTGACTTTTTAAAAATATTGTATTTATTTATTTTTAGAGAGCGGGGAAGAGAGGGAGGGAAACATCAGTGTTGCCTCTCACATGCCCCCACTGGGGACCTAGCCTGCAACCCAGGCATGTGCCCTGACTGGGAATCGAATTGGCGACCTGTCAGTTCACAGGCCGGCATTCAATCCATTGAGCCACACAACCAACCCAGGGCAGTGTTTTTCTATTCTTAAAAAAGTGCTTTGTCATTTTCTGAATAAGTTCAAGACTTTCTTTTTCCTTTTGTGTTATCTTTGAGTCATTTAAATGCTCATTAGCCCAGAGTGAACACAAAAGGTCCGAAATGATTGAATTCAAATCAGTTTTCCTACTTGTCAGCCAGCATTTGAGTAAAGTTACAAGTACTGCTTAAAATGAAGTTTTGGGGTATAGAGTTAATCGAAATTTTATTTATTGTTTAGTAGATAATCTAGGTTATTTACATAGTATTTGAGTTGGCTGTGAAAAGTATTTGTTAACCGAATTGGAACTAATATAATGTGTATACAGACTTATTTATTTGATGACTTTTAAAAATTAAGTCCGTTGTAGGTTTTGAAAAATATTCCTTCAGTTTATAAAAATAGCTAAGTAGACTAGGAAAAGGTAAGTAATTTGGCATTTAAAAAGATTTGCTCCCAACAACTGCAGTTTGATTCCCAGTCAGGGCACATGCCTGGGTTGCAGGCCAGGTCCCATCAGGGGACACACAAGAGGCAACCATACATTGATATTTCTCTCCCTCTCTCCTTCTCTTCCCCTCTAAGGATAAATAAATAAAATTTAAAAAAAAAAAAAAGGTTTGCTCCCTATGCAGAAACTCTGAAGAGGAAAAAATGTTTTATTTTTTTTCTCAGCGTTTTCATGTTAGATTTGAATCTTATTTTGGTGATTGTTACAACAGTAAATTGTTCCTAAATAAAACCTGGGATCTGAAAATTAATTATGAAAACCTTAACAATGACTTTTCCCTCTCTCCTTACATGCTGCCATTGTTTGTATTACTTGGCTGCTTATCCCTCATGAGCCACAGAAACTTCTGGCTTTGTAGTTCTCATATCTCTCTTCTAGGTTGTGTGGAGAGGACCGAGATGGATTAGACATAGTCTGCTGACAATATTTTACTGTTTTTTTTTTGTAATTTTATCCTTACCCACTTGAATTTGAATCTGCCACCTCCATCCCCCAAAGTAAAAGACCTAAAAGTGCTAATCCCTAGTCATCGATAGCAAATGCTAAACTGGAAGTTACAGTTTAGAAATGCAAAATTCCTTATCCAATTACATTAGAAGCTCTGTAAGCTAGTTCCACGTCTTCAGGGCGATGAGAAAGCAAGATCTCAGTTTGACTAAAATGATTGGCTATTTGAGGAAGCTTTAGCAAATCCTAAAATGCAAAGTCCATTCAAAGAAATGAAACACAGTAGGAGTGAGGGTGGGGAAATGTTTTGTTTCTAAGTTCATTGTACACAGGTTTATGTGTATCATGGTTAAGGGCACTGACTCTGGAGTCTATCAGATACAGGTTTGAATCCCACCTCCACTAATATGTGACATTAGATCTACCTGAGCCTCAATTTCCTCATCTGCAAAATGGGCATAATAATTTCCTTTGCAGGGTTTTTGAAAGAAGTGAGATAATAAATATAAAATGCTGCCCTGGCTGGTATATAGCTCAGTGGATTGAGCACAGGCCTACGAACCAAACAACCATGGTTCCATTCCCAGTCAGGGCACATGCCTGGGTTACAGGCCAGTTCCCAGTAGGGGACGCACAAGGGGCAACCATACATTGCTATTTCTCTCCCTCTCTCCTTCCCTTCCCATCTGATACATAAATAAAAGTAAAATTAAAAAAGTAGTTATATTTATTTAAAAAATAAAATGCTTAACTTTGTATATAGTAATGGTCAATGTAAGGGGTAGAGAAAGCACAAGGCACACTATTTCTCCCTCCAAATGATTACAAGCCTCCTAAGGAGGCTAATGAGCAAACTACCCACAAAGCAGTCCTGTGCTATATATGAGTAAGTGCCACAATAGTCAGTAAAGACAATACAAAGGCTGTAGGGGAGGGAGATTGGTGGTGGGTGGGCTGCCAGAGGAAGAATATAAACCAGAGTGTGGATTAGGAATAAGCATAACCCAATGGTCTCATGAAGTAAGATTTTTCCCCTTAGTTAGCTTTAAGAAAGGTCAGCATCTTGAATGAAATTTGTATGTGGGTTTTCATGCCAACATTTGCCCTGATAAACAGTCTTCATTAAAACCTATTCATGTTATTTTGCCAAGTGGTGTTGTTCTAATTAAAAAGATGGCTTTTCCTCCACTAGCATCATCATCAGATTATAGTAATTCAAGGCTTTTTCAGTACTTGGGGTTCCTATTGGGAAAGAGGGAAAGAAATGAGCTCACGAAAGTAATCGTATACTTTAGAAAAAAAAGGGTCATAACAAAGTCAAATACTGTTTGTTTGAACATTATGAAAAAAGTTCCATAGAGTTACGGTTTGTTGCCAGGCTGTGTGGGGTCTTTCTCAAGAAATGTCTAGTCTACACTTGTGACATTTCTCATTTATGTTGGAGCTTAAGTTCTGCTGTGCCTAATCCTCCTGCACCACTCTCCACAGTTATCTAGTCTCTGACCTCATGGAGTTTTTCAATAAAGGTAGAAGATGAAGTGAAATGATCAGGGAACACATATACTCATACTGGGAAATTCTTCTGATTGATATGGATGTGCATAGATGGGCCTGAACACTTTAGCATGCTAAAGCACTTGTGCATTCACTTTGTTGGAACAAGATGTGGCGGTGAGAGAATATGACAGATCATAGAAGCAAAGTGAGGCTTTAAGTTACCATACCTTTGGTGAGCAACTTGACTGTCTGGAGTTTATTTTCCTCCTCACTAGATTGTGTGAGCTTTTCCGGGGTACAGTCTGATTCTTTTTCATCTCTGCATTAACAGGCACCAACACAGGGCTTGGACCTTAGTAGGAACTTGATAAATTTGCCTTACACCAAACTTACTTTCTTTTGTGCTTTACCGGAAATTACAAGTCCCCGGTGGCCATTTTGAGTGTGAAGTGTTATTTTAAGATAACTCTGGTGGAGGAAGCGCTCCAAACTGTGCTACACACTGAAACAAAACAGGAGCTGAATCCCCAGAGGGTCTGGGGAAATCCCCAAGGAAGGGAGGCAGAAAAGTGATGGGAAGAAGAAACTCACTGAGTAACCCCCTCTTTTTGAGCATGTTACTTCTCTCCTAAGATTGTTATTTTCATTAATGATAGGTTCAGGTGCTCCTAAAACTGTAGTCTGACAGCAATACTGTGAAAATGAGCTCCTAACTTTTGGGCTAAATAATTATCTTTCTTAAACCAGCTGTTGCTGTGTTCCTTCTTGCACTAGAATTTAATTTGGTAAATTGAGCAGTGATGCTGGTGGTGATGCAGAATGATTTTTGAGTTGGCTTCTGCCCCACCACTAAATCTTCTGTGTGCTTGGTCTCCCTCCCAGTATGCTACAGGAGGGGGGTTCTGTGAAGACAGTGTTCACTTTAGACTCATAGAAGATACATTGTTAGAATTCTTAAGGAGAACTTGTCCCTAAAGTAAAAGATCTACCAATAAACTAATGACCTTGGGTGAAATATCTAAGCAGAAGTAACCCAGGCTTATTTTGCATTCTTGACAGAGAAATATCACACAATTATTGCTTTTTGAATGAGATTGAAAATATATGGTTAATTTTTTGATGATCGCGTACATAGGCTTGCTAGTTGTGTATTTTTAAATAGATGGGTGAATAACCACATGGCACATAAATACATACCTCTTTATATTAAGACTACCAGCTTGGTTTCATACTTGTTCAGGATGTACAAGAAGCACCACAAAATCATTAAGTCTAAGTACTTGATGCTGTTAGTAATTCCTAGTTAAGATCCTTGTTTCCTCTCCTGTGATTCAAGGAAAAGACTGTAACTGAATCTGTACTGATAAGTTTCCTTTTTCAGTGTCTGCCCTTTCACTCTATGTTAGAAATCAGAAAGTTACTTCAATTTGTAGAATCATGTTTTAGGGTTTACACATGGAAGAAGTCCACTTAGATTTGGCCTGAGCAAGCCTGGAAGAGTGCAGAGTGCACTGTATTGCAAACTGTGGGACAGAGATGATATTTTAAAGTTCATTTTAATAGAGATTAAGAAAACTGAAGTATTTTCTTTTATGGGGATGATATAAGTTTACTGTTTTGATAAATGTATTTCAATGAAGAAGAGATTTGGTTTGAAGAAAATATGAAATAATTTGAGAGTGCAGAAGATGTGCCAAAATTTTTGAAGATTGTATATGAATAAGTCAGGTTTGGGAAACATGCTAAGAAAAGAAAGAGAATCAGGAGTCGGAAGAGTTGAATTTGAATCCTGGTTCTGCTACTAAATGTAGACACGGCTGATCTTAAACATCTCAGCCAGTTTGTTCATGGATAAGTTGAAATGGTAGTATTTTCCTTGTTTGCTGGAATATTTTTTTGTGTGAACTAGAAGGAAGAGAGTATATTGAAAGTTTTTTTGGCGATTCACTCTTTAAATTTCATTTTTCAATTACAGTTGACCTTCAGTATTATTTTGTATTAGTTTCAGGTATACAGGATAGTGGTTAGACAATTATACGAAAGTGTTTTTACAAATATTTTATTTATTTATTTTTAGAGAGAGGGGAAGGGAAGGAAAGAGGGAGAGAACTATCAATGTGTGGTTCCCTCTTCTGCGCCCCCAACTAGGGACCTGGTCCTCAACCCAAGCAAGTGTCCTGACTGGGAATTGAACCAGTGACACTTTGGTTCACAGGCCAGCATTCAATCCACTGAGCTACACCAGCCAGGGCCAAAAGTGTTTTTTTTAAGACTTGGTAGTGATCTTCTAGCTAACAACAACAACAAACCTGAATAATATTACTAGCAAGTTATTGCAAGAGAGATTAGGATATCAGTGAATGCAAACTTTCAAAGGCAAATTGTTGCCCCCACCTATGGTGCAAACTGAGTAGGTTCCAAATTTCGGTTGATGGCTTTCTTGTCACTATATAGGAAGAGAGAATTCTGAAATATGTGCTTGCTTCTGTCCAGATTGCATAAATACTTTTGCATTTTACTTAAAGTTGCTACAGAACTGTATAGCAGTGCACACACAGGAGGGACTTTCTATTATTTGAGGATTTATAAAGTACCATTTATTACAAGATAATTTTCTTGAGATGTGAAAAAGCACCTTTTAGGCCAGTCTGTGTACAGAGTGGGAGGAAGGGAAAACCTGAGAGAATGACCCTTTTTATGTGTGGTAGAAGCTTTATTTATGGTACCCCTAATAATAAGTCTAATAATAAAATGATAAATAAGGAAGTTAGATAAGGGATATGTTCTAGACCGAAGGGCAGGTTCACCATTAAATCATAATTCAAAAAGTCAGAGGTTTTCCTTGCTTAGATACCAATAGAGTTATAAGAATCCTACTGCAAGGGAAATGGAGGGTTCAGTTCTTTGAGACTGACTCCCCCTGTAGCCCCTCCCACTGCTAGTTTGAATTCTGCTTTTAATGCCTGGGAAAAGGGTGGAGTTAAAAATGGGGATTGGACGCAGGGGTAGGGTGAGGATGGTGGTGGCTCAGCCCCTCCTCTTTTTCATCTTTAAAGATGAGTTCAGATTCACAGGCCTACATCTTCCATTAGGGGAAGTTTTGTAGGACCCAGAATAGCCACCTCAACCTTTTCGGCAGTTGAGCCCTGACCAGGGAAGTACAAATGAAAACCCAGAATGCTCAGTTTAATCAGTTTTAAATGAAATGTGAAACCTTGTATTGTATAACATGAATATATGGCTTTCAAAACACAGGGGGAACTGTGAGTTTCATTTTTAGAAGGCATATGCTGTGCATTTAAAGAAGTGATTCATTTTGACATAATGCTTTTCCATGTTGTTAGCTACATTACAATGCGGAAGGAACATTTTCTTTTTTTTTTTTTCTTTTTCAAAGTTTCTTGGAGAAGGTACCTGTGAAATTATTGTATGGAGAGATTAATAGATGATAATTCAACAGGTTAAACATTGAAATTTGAGGACTGTTTTTGCAATAGGTATTAGGAGGATGGTTGGCCTAAAAGGCAAGACTTTGAAATTATTTCCAGTGCCTAAGGCTTGCCTTCTTACATGGGACTTTATTCACTTAACTTCTCTGAGAAATTGATCAGAGTTTGAGTGTTACAGCCGGAAGCTGCAGTTGCAGTTTCCTTTCACTTAGATGCATGAGAATATGGTACATGTGACACAGTGCAGTCCACTTTTTCTATTAGGAAATCTCTGAGGTCCCCAAACAGGATTTTTTTTTTCTATTTTGACCAATTTTTCATGAGTACTCACAAACATGATAGGGGTGATCTGCTTGATTTGACTCATGGTTCTACAAATCCAAATTTAGGACATGAAATGAAGTATATATTTGTTAGGATTGTTTCCCCCAGCTTTTTTCAAGAATAATTGAAAAATTTAAAATGTACATATTTAGAGTATACAATGTGATTAATATACATACACATTGTGAAATGATTATCACAGTCAGTACATCCATCACAGCATAGTTACCTTTTTTGTGTGTATGGTGAAAACTTCTAAGATGTACTCTCTTAGCAACTTAAAAGTAGACTGTAGTCAGTGTGCTGTACATTCAATCCTCAGAACTTAATTCATCTTATAACTGAAAGTCTTCAACCAACATCTCTGCATTTTCCATCACTCTGCCCCTGTCAGCTGCCATTCTATCTTTTTTTAGATTCCTTATGTAAGTGATGTTACCGGACAACGATCTGGCCCTGAGTGGGTCTGTCCAGGGCCAGCAGGTGTAGTTGTGTGGGTTCTTGAATTCGTGCAGGAAAGATTTCAAAACACCAATCCAGGTGATTATAAGGGTATGTTTATGAGAGCTGGAGACAGTGAAACAAGGAAGGGCTCAACCACAGAAGCAACAGGAGAGCCCAGGTGGGGTTGCCTTAGCTCACTGGGAAGTCAGAGAAAAGGGGCCTTGGGGACAGGTTCAGGGGATCAGCCTGGGACAGCTCGTGTGGGGTCCCTTACAGTTCAGGAGATGCGTGCCTGTGGGGGAAGAAGAAGGGGAAGGGAATGGTACTGGCTGCTCCCCAGAAGGAGAGTGCTGGGTTTTTTGTCTTAGTTTTTAATCTCTCTCTTGTAGGCAGGAACCTTAGGGGAGCTCTCAGGGGAGGGTCTCAGAAGAATATCCATCAGCTCTCTAGGTGTGGCCTTTCAGGGTCACGGTCTCTGCTGATTGGTTAGTGCCAGGGCAGGGGGTTATTAGACATTGTAACTGGTCCTGGCATCACCCATCTGGTTTTGATGCTTTTCTGGGGCTGGAGCTGAAATGCAACTGAGGCCTAGATGTTATCTCTAGGAAGTGATTGCTCTGTCAGTTTTGTTCAGCCGCCTGCCTCAGTTTCCCTAATTCACTTGTCCTAGCTTACTGGCCTGTCTCAGTGGTAGCATATAGTATTCGTCTTTCTTTGTCTGGCTTATTTCATTTAGCACAAGGCCTTCTGGATTTACCAGTATTGTCACAAATGGCAGGATTTCTCCATTCTTGTGGCTGAATAATATTCCATTGTGTGTGTGTGAGACATTTGTTTATCCATTCATCTGTAGATGGACACTTAGTTGTTTCCATGTCTTGGCTATTGTGAATAGGGTTGTAATGATCATGGGAGTGCAGATGATATCTTTGAGATAGTGATTTTGTTTTCTTTGGATATAGACTCAGAAGTGGGATTGCTGGATCATATGGTAGTTCTGTGTTTAGTTTCTGGAAGAACTTCCATACTGTTTTTGTTAGAGTCTTTTAGACTTGTTGAACACTGATTCTCACTGGTTAGAGTGGTACACTCTAATCTTTCCATGTCAACTTACAGAGGAAGCTCTGAGATACCTTTCAGATATGCGATATAGCTGTGACTTAAGTGGGAATCAAGTTATAAAAATCATTATCAAAGGATTATGTGGGTACATTGTACTGCCTACTGCCTCAGATACTGTGTATGCAAATGTAAATATAACCCCTAATCCAAAATGATGTTTTATTTTGTGAATATATCTTTTTTGAGTTTTATTTTTATTGTGCTGTTTCTATTACCATTTAGTCCCTTTATTTCCCTTTCGCTCCCAGTATTAAGTTTTAATATATGTTAAATTCATTCAGTATGATGTTTTCATATATCTTAAATTCAAGTTTTCTTTATACAGTTTGCATTATAAATGTTTTTAAAAGATTTTATTTATTTTTACAGACGGGGAAGGGAGGGAGGGAGAGAGACATCAATGTATGGTTGCCTCTCGTGCGTCCCCTACTGGGGGGACCTGGCCCGTAACCCAGGCATGTGCCCTGACTGAGAATTGAGCTGGTGACCCTTTGGTTTGCAGGCCTGTGCTCAATACACTGAGCTACACCAGCCAGGATTATATTATAAAATTTTTAAGTAAAGTAATTTAATTCAAGTAAAATACTATTGAAAATCACTAATATATCCACCTTGGTTTAGCTTACTGTATTGAGATGTGGCTCAGGTTTAATCTGAATATCTCAAAGTTCATTGAAGAATTAGTGAATGTTCTAGGTGCTGGGATTATGGCAGTGAGCTAGTAAGGGATAATCACTGTTCTTAGATAGGCAGAGAGATAAAATTGATGGTATATCACATCCTGGTGAGTTCAGAGAAGGAAAAGATGATAGGAAGGGGAGGAAAGGTTACCAGAAGTGGAAAGAACAGCACATCTACAGAGGTTTGAATTCTAGCCCCGAAGATGGGCAAGGTACTTTACCAGAATTGATTTCAGGATTTCCTCATCTGAGGACAGAGATTAAACCTATTTCAAAGTGTTATTGTGAGTATAACATGAGAAAATACAGAGAAAGCACTTGACATGGTGCTTATACAAAGGGTTCAGTAAATGCTGTTAGCACTCTTATTAATAAATCATATTCTAGATTTCTCAGAGTCACTGACCCTGCTCCTTGTAACATTACATTTAGGCTAGGGCCCCACTATCAATGGTCAGGTCACTGGGAAATTCAACAGGGATCCACCAACTTTGCCACCTGGAACTCACCCTTTTCTACCCTGACCACTGGATCAAGCATCTATAATACCTGTGCTTGCCCCAGCAATGCTGGAACTTCGATATACCCGTTAGACAGTATGCCTGTTACTGAGCGGTCACATGAATGTTGAAACTTCCTCCCCTGCAGTTACCCAATAAATAATGAATATTCAGTAAATATCAATTGCTAGGCTTCCAAATATAGCACTTTAAAATTTTAAAAAAGATTTTATTTACTTATTTTCAGAGAGAGGGGAAGGGAGGGAGAAAGAGAGGGAGAGAAACATCAATGGATGGTTGCTTCTTGTGTGCCCCCTACTGGGGACCTGGCGTGCAACCCAGGCGTGTGCCCTGACTGGGAATTGAACCAGCAGCCCTTTGGTTTGCAGGCTGGCACTCAATCCACTGAACCACAACCGCTGGGATGAAATATACCATTTTTTGTTTTACTTTAAATTTAGTAAGTCTGTAGAAGACACAAGGATAAGCCGAATACAGTGCCATCTCTCCCTAATTCTTATTAGCAGAGAGGTCTGTGCATGTGTGTATGCTTGGTGTGTATTTAGTTGTGGAGAATATTTCTCCTGAGAAGTGTGTCCTTTAAGTGCTTATTACCATTTGTAATCCTTTCTTTTGTGAAACAGTTTGTCTTTAGCACATGGGGAGAAACTTACCTCTTATGAGTTTAACCATATTAACTTTGTTTTTGTCTCTTATTAAGGAGAAGACTAAAGTTGTTGAGCCTTTGGACTATGAGAATGTTATCACCCAAAGAAAAACCCAGATTTACAGTGACCCTCTCAGAGACCTGCTTATGTTTCCAATGGAAGATATATCTGTGAGTTCATAAGCTGTTTTTTAAGGAAAAAACCCTGCATTTGCCAAGCCAGTTCTTAAAGTAAGAATGTTTCTTGTCTTCCAGATCTCAGTGATAAGTCGTCAGCGCAGAACAGTACAGTCCACTGTACCAGAAGATGCTGAGAAAAGGGCCCAGAGTCTGTTTGTCAAAGAAGTAAGATCAAAGGCCACAGAAGAACATTCATCATATATTTAAAATATTCTTCCTTTAGTGTAAATGGAAAATAAAATTGCGGTCACTTTAACTGATCTACATAAGAAGTGTATATGATGTGATATAGAGGTTACAGCTTAAATACTGTCACAAGTAGCATGTGTTCTTACTCTTTTTCTTTTGGATTTGAATATCATCTGCACTTGGATTCAGTGTTCAAGAGAGCATAAGAAATGGCATTTATGGCTGCCAATTCATTTAGGGAGGCTCAATACCCCCTAATCCCCAAAGGAAGATCCAAGTACCAACATTCTCAAGTGATTTTTGGAAGTCGGTCAGCTTATTGCCAAACTTTTAAAAAGTGGCTATATGTCTACTTTTCCTATATGTAAAGTTACAGATTTCCTCTTTTCTTTCAGTGTATTAAAACCTACAGCACAGATTGGCATGTAGTAAACTACAAATACGAAGAATTCTCTGGGGACTTTCGAATGTTACCATGGTAAGTCCAGAATTCAAGGGAAGCCTTGAAAAGGAGAATTATTAAACATTTTACCTTTTTTTTAACCACCTGTGAAACTTCTTAGTTATAATTTATGATACAGAAAAAACCTCAAACAGCATATTTCATAAATGCAGTATTTGTGGTAACTGAATGTTTTAACTTTGCTCACTGAAATTCTTTCCGAAATGTACAAGTTCACTTTTTGGCTTTGATGTATCTATATTGACCATAAAGTCATCTTTATTTGACTCTGCATACTATAGTGAGCATTGTCCAGTGGTGTCAATGAAAAAGCTCAAAGATATTTGGCTCAATTTGATGACTCCAGATATCTTTTGACAGAAGTACATCTCTTCCCATTAAGTTGAAGGGCCGCTGTGAGCACACTGGTCCAGGAGCCAGACTGTCAGGGTTCAATCTTATTTCTACCGCGTACTAGCTAGAGGTGATTTTAGGCTACTCACTGTGTTTGAGGTCTCACTTTTCTTCCTTTTCCTTTTTAAAAAAAATATTTATCTATCTATCTATCTATCTATCTATCTATCTATCTATCTATCTATCTATCTATCTATCATCTTTAGAGGGGGAGGAGAGAGGGAGAGAAACATCGATGTATGGTTGCCTCTAGTGCATCCCCTGCTGGGAACTGGCTTGCAACCCAGGCATGTGCCCTGACTGGGAATTGAACCGCAATCCTCTGGTTTGCAGACCTGCGCTCAATCTGCTGAGCTACACCAGTCAGGGCTTTTGCTTTTCTTCCTTTTCTTATCCATAGCACTACCAACCTCAGAGGATAGCTTCAGATAAAGGTTAGGAGAAATATGGTTTTTTTTTAGCCTGTTTTAGAAAACAGATTTGAAAAAAACATCCTTACCTGAGGATATGTTATATTTTTAGAGAGAGAGAGGAAGCGGGGAGAGAGGAGGGGAGAGAAACACTGATACATGAATATGAGAGAAAAATCAATTGGTTGCCTCCTGTATGCTCCCTGACCTGGAATTAAACCTGCAACCTACGTATCTACTCTGAATAGGGAGCAAACCTGTAACCTTTGGGTGTATGGGAAGACGCTCCAACCAACTGAGCAACCTGGCCAGGGTTGTGTAGCCTTTTAGTTTTCAAAGCCCTTTCCCAAAAGAGAAAAATGAGTCCTAAAGATGCCCTGTAAAACTGAGTTCTAAGATGACCAATCCAAGGTCATACATCAAACAGATGAAAGAGCTTGAATTACACTAGGTTGCTTTTCCACCTAGAAAAAGATACGGTTCTACCACCAGTAACAGCTCTGGCACACATTCCTTGACGATGCCCTTCTCTGACAAAGTATCTGGGCTTAGTTATATCTTTGCTGCCGGCTGCACATGTGGGAGTCCTTTATATAAAGGGGGAGTGTAAGTTTAGTCAGAGGGCAGAATCTGAGTTTGGAAGGGAGAAAAGAATCTCTCCTCTTCAAGTCTTGGCATTTTCTTGGTTGTGAAAGAAACAAGCCTGTTGATCTTGTTTTGTTTTATTTTATCTGTTCTTCTCAGTGCCTAAGACAATTCTCTTGCATTTTCAGCAAATCTCTGAGGCCAGAAAAGATTCCCAATCATGTATTTGAAATTGACGAGGACTGTGAGAAAGATGAGGTAAAGATTGGGGCCACTGCATTGGTTTCTTCAAGGTCACTTCTGAGACAGATTTCCTTAAGAGGAGGAAAACAATTGGTTTTGAATGATCTGTGGCCAATTTTCAAACTAATGAGTGTTTTTTTAAAAATTAAAAAAGTTGTTGCATTCCCAAGTGGAGTCGAGGAAAAAACCAGTTGAAATGTGCTATGATTTGTATATAGACATGTTTTTCCACCTGTTGGATATGCTTGTGGAGTAGCTTTTCCCACACTGCGCATGTGGTTTGGTGATTCATCTGGACTCTCCTGCCTGATAGATCCCTCAAGGGACAGATGGCCCGGATGTTTGTGACATTTTGAGGGGCAATTTGCCTGTTTACATAATGCAGAAGACTTTCCCAGATGACAGCTCGTATGATTAAGTAAATATTGAGTGCCTACTATGTGCATAGCACAGAGCCTTTCATTCAGTTACTGACAATTTCAAGGGAAATTAGGCATCTTTGCAGAGGGAGGGGAACTTTATGCTTTAATTCAAAACTGGGGCTGGGCCTCCCAGTGTCTGATTAGATGCCTGGCTGTTGTTTCACTGATGGTTTTTGCTCTTTTCAGGATTCATCATCTTTATGTTCTCAGAAAGGTGGTGTGATAAAACAAGGCTGGTTGCATAAAGCGAATGTAAATAGCACCATCACAGTTACCATGAAGGTAAGAAGTAGTTACAGTATTTCATATTTTAATGATATTCTTATGAGTAGCCTGTTTGGAAAGAATATTTCCTTTTTAAGAATTTTACAATGGACCCTAGCAAAAATATCTTTAATGAGAGGATTCTCACATATGTGTGGAATTTTAAAAATCCGAAACCTCAGGATGAATTTAGAAGTATAACTTTTTAAAGGAACATAATTATTATCTTCTGAATCAGGAAGTTGAAAAAGGGTGCCAGTGGAATAAAGAATTGCTTTGACACAAAAGTACATGAACGTTTCTTTTACTTTTCAATTACACTTTACATTTAATATTATTTTGTATTAGTTTCAGGTGTACAGCATAGGGCGGGGGTGTCAAACTCATTTTCACCAGGGGCCACATCAGCTTGGTGGTTGCCTTCGAAGGTCTGAATGTGATTTCAACTTCTTAACAGTTAAGTAATAGTTACATTGACACAGTCTTAAATTATTTCAGCCCTTTGAAGGCAACCATGAGGCCGATGTGGCCCCCGGAGAAAATGAGTTTGATACTCCTGGCATAGTAGTTAGACAGTCATATACTTTACAAAGTGTTCCTCCTGATATTTCCAGCACTCACGTGGCACCATTCATAGACATTACAGTATTATTCACTATATTCCCTATGCTGTACTTTCTACCACCATGACTATTTTATAACTATCAATTTGTACTCCTTAATCCCTTCATCTCTTTTATCCAGCCCCTCAACTCCTCTCTCCTCTGGCCAAGGTTTCTATGTGGAAATAAATGTAATGCGTCAAGGGAAAATATATGGTTATGTAAGATGAGGTCTCTTGCGTCTGGTAACTTTTAGACTAGCTAGGTAAGAAACATACCAAAGTAACTACTACATAGAGCAGTACATTAGTACTGTCAGAACTAGAGAGTTTTTTTTAAGTTTGGTCAGAATATAGTGAGTTTGTGATAAAGGTAGAAACAGAGAGTTTAAATTGTGCAGGGCTCTGAATGTCTTAGACATGAAGTTATCTTTGTTTGGGAGGCTTTGAAGAGACATTATGTTCCGAAGGTAAGGGAGGGGATATTTTTGTTCAAGTTGGAGGTGTGTAGGTAAATACAGCTCGCCTCTTTGCACAACCACAGCAAAAACTGCAACTACACTACAAAACAAATATCACCCAGAATGGTCAGAAAATTGAACTGTGTATGGAAGTCTGACAACCAAGGAATTAAAGAACTCACAATTATCCAGACAGGTAGGAGGGGCGGAGATGTGGAACAGGTGGTCCCACACCCACGTGTGGTGGATAAAAATCAAGAGGGATGCCTCGGGAGTGAGGGGGATCCCAGCCCCACACCAGACCACCCAGCCCAGGGTTCCAGCACCAGGATAATAAGTCCCCATAACTTCTGGCTGTAAAAATCAGTGGTGGTTGGGATGGTGGAAGAAAGTGCAGGATTCTCAGGGGTCTCCTCTTAAAGGGCCCACCGCGGATTTAGGACTTATGCAGACTTACTTCCTCTGGGCTTCAGCACCAGGGCAGCAGCTGAAAAGGCACAAGTGGCATACAGGGAGAAAATGAAGTGTCTGGTGTCAGGACAAATGCCAGGAGACAACTTCCTCATGGACAAAATTCCAGAGGCCAGGTAGCAGCATTGTCCCCTCTCTGAGCCCTCCCATACACAGAACCACAGAGTGGTGACATGGGTTAACCCACCTTGGTGACTACCTAAGTTTTTACCCCATACAACTTACAGGTGCACTTTTCTACAATAGGCCACATTACTAAGACAGGGAGTCAAAGCAGCTCTACGTAATACATAGAAACAAACACTGGGAAGCTGCCAAATTGGGGAGATAAAGAAATATAGCCTGAAGGCAAGAACAGGACAAAACTACAGAAAAACAACTAAATGAAATAGATATAAGAAATATCAGATGCAGAGTTCAAAATACTGGTTATCAGGACGCTCAAGGAAATCATTGAGTACTGCCACAGCATAAAAAAGACCTAGGCAGAAATGAAGTTTGCATTAAGTGAAATAAACAAAAATGTATAGGGAACCAACATTGGAGTAGATGAAGGCAAGAAGCAAATCAATGATTTGGAACATAAGGTAGAAAAAGACATTCAATCAGAACAACAAGAAGAAAAAAGAATAAAAAAAAAAAAGAAGGCTAGGCTAAGTAGCATCTTGGATACCTTCAAATGTACTAACATTCAAATCATAGGGATGCCGGAAGGGAACAGAAAGAGCAAGAAATTGAAAACTTATTTGGAAAAAAATAGTGAAACAAAACTTCCCTAATTTGGTGAAGAAAATAGATATACAAGTCCTGGAAGTGCCAAGAGTTTCAAACAAGATGGATGCAAAGAGGACCACACTAAGACACATCATAATTAAAATGCCAAAGGCTAAATATAAAGAGAGAGCTGTAAAAGCAACAAGACAAAAGCACACAGTTACCTAAAAGGGAGTTCCCATAAAAGACTGTCAGCTGATTTCTGAAAAGAGACCTTACAGTCAAGAAGGGGCTGGAAAGAGGTATTCCAAGTCATGAAATCCAAAGACCTACAACCAAGATTGCTCTATCCAGCAAAGCTTTCATTTAGAATGGAAGGACAGATAAAGTGCTTCTCAGATAAGATCAAATTCAAGGAGTTCATCATCACCAAGCCCTTATTATATGAAATGTTAAAGGGACTTATCTAAGAAAAAGACCAAAACTATGAACATTAAAATGGCAATAAATTCACAACTATCAACAACTGAATCTAAAAACAAACTAAGCAAACAAGCAGAACAGAAACAATTATTGATACAGAGATCATGGTTATCAGTGGGGAGGAGGAATGGGGGAAAGTGCAGGGATTAAGAAGTACAAATTGGTAGGTACTAGAAGTACCAGGAGAATAGGCTGGGGGATGTTAAGAACAGTATAGGAAATGGAGAAGCCAAAGAATTTATATGCGTGACCCATGGACATGAACTTAAGGGGGTGAATGCCAGAGGGAATGAAGGGTACTGAGTGGAGTGGGTTAAAAGTGGGAAAAAATGGGACAACTGCAATAGTATAATCAATAAAACATTAAAAAAAATCAAAGGTAAAACTAACAAGCTACTTGAAGATTCTTTGCAGGGAAACAAATTATTCTCTGGTAGAGAATATAACTGTACTTTCAGATATTCAATATAAGATCATGTGGTTTGCTGAGGATGATTCACACTTCCATTAAGTTTTAAAGGTCATTCTGTCTTTCACATTGCCTGCAAGCAGAAACCATGGGTGTCTACCAAGGGAAGACTCAAATTTTATCTTAATTTAATATTTTGCCTGCTGCTTTCCATTTAGTGGTCATGTCCTGTTCTCACTTTCACTTTCAAGCTCTGAAAATAACGAGTACAAGTTATAGGATGCTTCTTATGTGTCTCCTACACCTAATCCTGAGCTTCTGCACATGATGTTAAAAGAATCCATTTACTGAGGACTTAATATGTGCCAGGTACCATAGTGAGTGTTTTATATTCTGTACCTTATTTAGTCTTCATTGCCACCCACTGTTGATACTTAGTATCGATACTTAGTTTACAGATGTGGAAAGTGAAGCACAAAGAAATCCAATGATTAATCCAGGGTCACACAATTCCAGCATTGGAGAGGTGCGATATGTACCTCGGCAGGCTGATGCCTGAGCCTTTTGCTCTTGACCAGCACACCATTGGTACTCACTAGCTGAGTAGTAGGACTCAAATCTTTAGTATAACTTCTATCAGAATTAATAGGTAAAGAAATGCATGTGTGAAGGTTACAATTCTGTGCAGATTGTCAGAAAATGCTTCTATGGTTTTTGACTCTATTCCCTTAACATTCTCAAAATATTTGAATGTTTTATTCATACTTAAGCATAAACTAAAACAGTAGGGAATCAATACCTTTAAAAAAGAATTCATAACAGAATTCCTTGCAATAGTGAGTTGAATCTAATGCATGTAAGTTATAATTTGCTTTACATGTTATTTTTAAGGAGCCCATATATTATAAATTAAAATATAGTTACCTGTAAAAAGTATGTGATTTAATTTTTTTCCCATAATTTGTGACTATAGATTGGTCGGTGGACAGAATCATGCCCCCCCAAAGATGTCCATGTCCTAATCCCTGAAATGCTCCCTTGCGTGGCAGAGAGCAATTTAAATAGCTAATCAGTAGGTCAGGAGATAATGTCCCAGTTTATCCAGGTGGGCCCACTGCAGTCACCACAGTCCTTGTACGTGGAAGAGGGAGGCTGAAGAGGAGAGTTAAGGAAAGAGAGGGGAGGACGCAAACAGAGGTGGAGACAGGTGCTATGTTGCTGGCTTTGACAATGGAGGAAAGAGCTGCTGGCTAAGAAATGTGGGTAGCCAGTGGACTCTGGAAAAGGCCAGAAAATGGATTGTCCTCTAGAACCTCTAAAATGAAAGACAGCTCTGCTACAACTTTCATTTTAGTCCAGTGGGACCCATGTTCGACTTCTAACCTACAGAACTGGGAGGTAATACATTTGTGTTGTTTCAAGCCACTAAGTTTTTGGTAATTTGTTACAACAACCATAGAAGACAAATTCGGTCAGTTGGTCAGAAGTTGCTTTTTCAGCTTGTATATTAGCCATCCCTGAGGTTGCACACTCCACCACTTTAAGGAGATAGCCAGGAACCAGAAATTCATGAAATGGGTGGTAGGTCTGAGGCAACCTGGTTACCGCATGGTCGGGCTGAAGGGAACAGCTGCTGCCTGTCTCTAGCTAGTTGTTGCTCGGCTGTTGCTGAGGGTAGGCTCTTTGCTTTTCCTCTTTTTATCTCCAGCTGTTCATATTTTGGCCTCTTATTTTTCTTAGTGAGGTATAACTCACATACCATAAAAACATTTCCAAAACCATAAAAACATTTCTTTTTAAAATCTCTATCAAACAGTAGGCAAAGGAAGAAAAAGAAGAATACACCAAATTGGTCATATGTACTACATAGCTTTTTAAAAAGAATGAACAGGAAATAATTAGAAATATAAAGACCATTATGAGATTTGGGAATTGTCTCTGGTTATGGATGCCACTTATCCCAGCTATTCTCCATTATGGATTATGGGTCTCCATTTTGGATTTCTGGGAAGTGAATATATAGCCTACGTTTTTCTGGTTTCACCTCCTAAGCAATAGCAGTAGTGTTGTATTTCAGGATTGTTCATTGCTAGAACGAGTATGACTGGAAGGTTCAGCCACATTCAGTTAAGGTGTCAGAGAGATTTGGCAAGATATTTTTTCCCTATAATACTTGTGTTTTAACAGTTATTTAGTTCAGCATCGCTGATATTAATCGAAACTTGAAGTGTTTACTACACTATCTCTGCATATAAATAGAGGGCATGTGAGTGTATAGAGCCAGGCGGGGAGCAGATTGGGCGTAGGTAGCAGTTTTGTAGTCGCCAGGCTATAATTTGGAGTGAGGACCGAAGTGGAAGTCCAGGCCTATGGACCAAGGTACCCCAAGGGACTTGGGCTTGTGTTGTTCGGTGTCCTGTTTCAGGGTGAAGGGCCATACACACTCCTCCTGCTTGAGGGCTAGGAGAGAGGCTAAACCTTAAAGGTGGGGTAAGTGGCCGATCCAGCTCTTAGAGAGTTGAGAAAAGCAGAGGCAGAAGAAAAGAGGCAAAGGGGTGACACTTCATGAGATATTCTGAAATGACATTTCTGTGTATTTGTTTCTATGCTGATGTCTTTGAAGTGAAGACAAGCAAACAGAAAGATGACTTGGCTATGTTACCATCTTAGTCATTTTCCCGATATTGGCAGCAGTTTTACCCTTGGTGCATCTGCAGTCCTCCACCTTTGAACCTTCAGCCCACACTGGTGAGAAGCTTTGGTCGTTTTAGCAAAGAGCACCACAGGGCTAAGAGCTCACAGGCTTGAGAGCAGAGAACCTTTTGTATTGGAGAGTTCAAGCTGTGATAGCCCTGTAAATTCATAGCAGACTAACCAGGAAGCTACAGCAGAAGGATCTGGGTATTCATCGTGACTCATCAGCAAATAACAGCCTGCAGGAGCCATGCATCTTCCCTTCTATTTTATCTGTGCCTCCCTGATGTGCTGTGGCTTGACACTGGCCTGTAGATCACTCCAAGGCTGACAAGGATTAGAGCAGAGCAGCTTGCTGTCTTTTAGAGTGCAGTGTGTATTTAAGAGTCCTTATTCATCTAAAAATTTCTAGATTTAAAGAATTATGTAGACTTACTCCTTTGCTGAGTTTGAAATGATGCGCAACTACTTTAAAGTGCTTTTATAAACAAGTCCAAGTCCTTTTCCTGGATATTTTGATTGTCAGAAATAAGGGAATGTAATAGCAAGGAAGGGAAAAATAAAATTATGTGAGAAGGGGGGAAGAAAGGAATGAAGGGAAGCGAGAAGAGAGTCAGCAGAATCCAGTAGATAAAAGGGAATTAAAAGGTACCTACTGTAAGGTCTTTTGAGAAAGCAGTCATGTGACCTGTAATGCGATGTGAATAATGTAGCCAAAGTAACTCATATATGGGTGGTGCTGGAAAGTTAGCTCTACCTAGCTGCTAGAGAATTTCCAAGAACATTCAAGTCGATGATAACGGGCTCTAGGGTTAAAGGGGCTGGTGAAGGAACTAAGCTGAGTTACTCACATTGGAGGATTATATGCCCCCATATTTATGGAATAAAAGGTTGCATTTTCCCCAGTGTATACCTTCGCCCCAATTCTAGTCTGTTGTTAAGATATAATCTTCACCATTTTCTACAGTTGTCATTATTTTCCCAGAAGTGCTTTCTGAGCATCCCTATTATCGGCTGAGAGAGCAGCCTGGATTGGCTACAAGAGAGCAGCCACTGATGTGTATCCGTCCAGAGGTCTCAATCTCTGTGCCCAAGCACTTCCTTTCACTGAGGAGGATGCTGGCATCACACAGCCCTTGCAGAAGCTCTGTTGGTCGTCTGGGTGCAGTGATTACTTGACTCAGAGCTTGTAATTTGCTTTGTTCTTGGTGTTCGTGTTAATACAGGACAAGCCTTGTCATATGTGATTAATTTCCTCAATTAGTACTTTCTAGTTAATGAGAACACACCCATTGCCTCTCTTCAATTCCTGGAAAAGTTTTCAAGGGAGCTTTAAGATATCATAGAAAGGAAACGACCCCTTTTGACAGACTCCAGTCCCCACAGAAACCTATTCATTTCCATTCTCTCTTTCTCAAGTAGCTTCTGGACACATCTGCTGTTTTAAAACGTTCTGTATCAGTCAAGGAATTTAATGTGGACTAGCTAGCTATGAGATTGGAGATGACCTTCCTCTGGTATTTAGAACTGTTTTTCCTAAGGGATATAATGATACATGGAATAAGGAAGAAGGTACTCTTCAGGGTGGTTTTTCATTTAAAAATATCTGTTGCAGATTTTTGGCCAACCCTCAGGACACCCACCTTTATGCATGTATCTTCTTGGCTCATTTTGATCACATTCCTCTAGCTTCTTCCTCCCCATCCTTAGCAATTAAATGTTGAAGTGTTTTGGTATGTTATCGGGGTTGCAAGTTCAACTGCTTGATATATGACTCTATTTTGGTACCCTTTCCTTTTCTGCATTTTTTTTTGCACAAAAGAGAGTTATTTGCTATATAGCTACAGTCTAAAATTTCCTCCTTACTCTTCATCTGTTACGAGAGGTTTTTTTCCCTCTTTTACAGTGGGAGAACAACGAATCAAAAGAGGATTTTTACCTAAGAAAGCACATATAATATTAAAATATTTACTGGGAGACCAAAGTTACTGTGTTTGTTGGAACAAAAAATAGAGACAATCTTTTATCCTTGACATATTACTGTGTTGTAGTCCCAAGTCTATCACACTGTCTCTCACGGCTACCAAATGGATTGCACTCATTTTATGGGCAAGGGATTTCTCATTAGTTTTTTGTATTTTGCTTTCCATCATTCATTGATGACTGCATAAAATTATTTATTAGGGCCTCCTCATATGCCAGATACTGTTAGGAATCAATTAATTCATCCCCAAGTATATATTGGATACTAGTACAACATGTTAGCATTGTGGAAGGTAAAGAGAAGTGTTAACATGTAGATCTTAAAACCTATTTGGGGTGATGAGACAGTACAAATAAGGGATTGTTTAAAGGTGGTACAGAGATCAAGTGCTATGTGAGCTCAGACCACTGTGATCTGGGGTCAGAGAAGGCTTCTTGAAGGAGGTAGGGCCTCAAAGGAAAGGTGAGTGTGGCAGGCAATATTTACAGGGCAGTTGTGTTGGGAGAAGTCGGGTAGTTGTGGGAGATAAAGTTGGTCTGGTCCTTTGGTATTTCTCTGTGCCTCAGTTTCTCCTCTGTAACATGCAGATGATAATAGTAATTATCACACAGTATCATTATGAACATTAGATGATATGAGGAAAACACTTAGCCAGACAATGTAACGGAGTAAGCACTCCATAGATATCAGCAATTGTTATTATTTTATATTATTAGTAAGATTGTGGGAGCTGCTTGAGTCCCAGATCAGGCATGTGAGTCTTACCATGTGGGTAATTGAGGGTCATTGAAAATTTGAGCAGGGTCATTAGGTGCTGAAATAACACTGGTGAAACAACTCATTCATAATGAGAAGGGTGTATTGTTAGACCCTATACTACTAGATTTTGCCTCAAAACTAAATAGTTAGAAAATCTCCAGTGCCCAGATATGGTGTAATTATTTAAGAAAAGCTATTTGATTTTTAACCAGTTTCCCAGGGGGTAGACTTGTATGATCCATTAAACTTGGCAGGACTATAAAATGATAGGGTGGAGAGAGATTAGTGACATTACATTGTCAACCTATTGGTAAGGGTTCTTTAGCAGGGTAGAGTTCTTGACATTCTGCTGTAATTAACTACAACTCAGTTTGCTGGTAAGTTGTGAGGTTTTCTTACCCATTGTGTCTTTTATCTTTGCATAGAACACCTAGCTCTGAGACCCAGTACGTCTCTTGCTCTCCCCCTTTCCTCATTGCCTTTTCTGTTCTGAGACATAAGTCAGTTTCCCTGGCCCTATTTCTACATGGTTCCTGGCCCACCTACTTTGCCTACCTATTTTTCTAAAGCCCTAAGACCATCCTTTCTCAGGGCTCCTGGTTCATGTAATTTAGCAGAAAATAATTACCCTCTAGGTAACATGTATAGGTAAACAGTCTTGAGATATATTTATAAAATGATAAAGGGGTCTACTGAATTAGAGGATACTAGGTGCTCAGACTTTCTTGCCTTCTGCCTTTGATTCAAATGAATGATAAAAGGCCTGTCTTCCTGCTCCAGAAAGGGTCATGTTTAAAAGTTTGTCACCCAGACAGCTCAGGGCCTTCGGAATGATCTCTGGCTTCCTCTCTGTTTTATTGTTCTGGGTGGTCTGAGTTGGCTCCTTGCCAGGATTCATGCTTCTTGGTGAATAAAGTGGGAAGTTTTCAGCTGACTTCACCACCTAGGAAAAATAATAAAGGGGAGGAGGAGGAAGAACATGGGCATTAAGGAACACCATTCTATTGCATGAAACTGCTGGAAAATTTGCACCGGAGAATGAATTGTTCATTCATCCATCCCTGATTTTGCAAAATTTTATTGAGTCCAGACATTGCTGGAAGTCCTGGGGGTACAGCAATGGATGAGACATGGACCTTAGCAATTTAAGAGATGGATAGCAAATAAATAAACAGATAGATAAATAAGATATATTTGGACAGTAACCATTCTGTGAAAGAAATGAAATAGGGTGGTACAATGAGGGCATTTGGTCCTAGAAGGCCTCTGATAGGAGGCAAGATTCAAGTAAAGACTGAAAAAAATAAGAGAAGAATGTGGATATATGGATAAGAGGAATGCTCAGGGTATGTGAGGAACAGCAGGAAAGCCAGTGTAGCTGCAGCAGCATACTTAGATATAAAGTCCAAGAGATAATTTGAGGCCAGATCTTGTCCATCATCCCAGGCTATGGTATTTTGGATCTTACTCCAACCTTGATGGGAAGCCATTGGAAAGGTGTGGGCAAAATTCTCTTTGTCTCTATCACTTGATTCTCATTCTGGTTCCCAAACTGACATGCCTGTGTGAATCTGAGTGAGCTCTTGGTCTCTTAGTTTGCTGTTAGGTAAAATGTGGATAATGATTCTTATTCCTGATTGACATTAAAACATTTAGTTATTGGTTACAAAGGACTTGAGGCCTTCAGAAAAAAAGGTATGATGCAGAGTAATTACCGCTGTTTTGACACGAAAGTCAATGTTTCTGATTTTCCTTTGGGTTCCACGTGAGAGATTTAGGCGACTCCTTTGTTTGTGAAGGGCACCTTAAAAGTGTCCCAGAAGTTGAAACCTAACATATGTCATAGAATATTAGAATGAGAAGAGATCTTATAGATCTGTTGAAGTGGAGTCTGATTTATACAGAAATGACTTCTAAAAACTTCTTTACTATACAAACTGTGTGCGTTTTTTTTTTTTTTTTTAGCTTGCTGGAGATTGCTTGGGGGAGGGTGGCCCCTAGCCTAGGAAGGCTGCTGTGTTATTCATTCAGTTTTAATGAAATTATTTGTATATCATAAAAAATGATCTTACAGCTCATCTACTCTGATCCTGTCATTTTACAATTGAGAATGAGAGAAAAGCAGAGTTTTGAGGACAATCCCACTGCTGGATGAGAATCAAGATCATAGGACTTGCAGGCATCTGCTCTCTTCCCAGATTCATGAGCTACCTACCTCAGTGTCACATTTAGACATAATTACAATGTTACAGGAAGTGATTTACTGTAATTTCAAGTCCCTTTCCGTCTCTCTTGTAATGATGTGCTTGGCTAATATTGGAAGTAGCGGCTGCCACAAAAACATCTTTGCTTGGTGAGGCAGCTACACATGAAAAAATCTTTTCAGACTATAATTTGACTCTGTGCCACAAATATTTGCTCTGCATTTTCCCTTCCCTGCCCCCCACTTTGTTGCTGGCTAGGGACTTTGCAAGTGGATTGCAAATAATCTGGGTTTTGCAAATCTAAGTTTTATTTTGCAAAAATTTAAAACTATAACTGTAATCTGGTTATAACTTTTTCATATTAGTTTTTGCTTCAGAAATGTATTTTAATTTTTTTATAGTTACTATGACTTTTTAAAAAGTAGTATTTTGTTCATTTACAATAAGCTCAGTATGTAATTTTAGGTCTTCTGATTCCATCATTTTAATAACAGATGTGAATAAACCATTGTAATGAAAATAACCAGCTATATATATGTATATGTATACTTACCATTATGACTAATATTTCTTTGTGTATCAGTGTAGATTTCTTCTACATATTTCTTTTACATATAGCTCCAGTAAAGTTAAATGTGGGTGAATCAAATATGAGAACATATGTGTGTGCTACACACATACACATTTTCTGTAACTTTGTATCCTAATGCAGTAATATTTATTTCATTGCCATTGAAGAGCAAAGTGATATATATTTTCCTTGGACTCCTCTCTGTTGATACAACATAGCCTACATGGCCACTCCCTGAAATAGAAGCTGTAGCATTTACCAGTCTAACCTGTTAGGGTGTTCTTCCCGCTGGTATATTTCTGTCATTCATTGCAAAATCAATGATGTTGAAACAACTGCAAAGTAACTGCAAGCTGATTACTTCTATTTTACTGATTTTCCTAAAAAGAAATGCCCCTAATGTATTTCTATATTTTCTTTGTGCTATGGAGAAATAAATTGTTGGTATTTTAGGTACTTTGCTAGAGGTAAAGTAGTTTTCAAGAATGATCTTGCGGTAGGTGGAAACACTGTACCTTCTCGCACAACCAAATTTAAGGATGACAAAGATTTAGAAACAAAAACACAACCAAAGCAGACAGAAAACTGAACTGTATGGAACAGGAAATAAGAATGATAACAACAAACCATTCATCCAGACCAGTAAGAGGGGCTGAGTCAGTGGCTGGTGGAGAGGGGTTGCAGCAGGAAAAAGCCGTGGCTGCTGGACCAACCCAGGCGGCGGTTGGCAGATCCCAGGCATGGGGTTGCAATGGGCAGACCCAGTGAAGGCACAAGGTGGCTGGCTGACTGCGGTCACACATCCATGCGCAGATAAACCAGGTGAAAAAAATGGACAGTGAGAGAGACCCCATAACACAGGGCCCGAGTGATGGGAAATAAAGCCTTAAAGCACCAGTTGAAAAATCTTTCGGGGGTTGAGGTGCTTGGAGAGGCTCCCAGCCTCACAGGAGAGTTTGTTGGAGAGACCCACAGGGTCCTAGAATGTACACAAACCCACCTACCTAGGAACCAGCACCAGAAGGGCCAAATTTGATTGTGGGAAGTGGCGGAGGTGACCGAAATCTGAGAGAGAGCAGAACAAATGGCATCTGTCCTTCTCTGACCCTGCCCCCAGTCACAACCCAGTGACTGGGTAGACCTGCCCTGGTGAACACCTAAGCTTTCACCCCTCATACCTAACAGGTGTGAACAGACCAAAACATTATGGCTCAAGCAGAACAACTCAAAGCACCAGAGCCAATATTTGTAAGTGACCAGGAGATGGCCAACCTACCGGATGCACAGTTCAAAACACTGGTGATCAGGATGCTCACAGAACTGGTTGATTTTAGTCACAAATTAGATTTAAAAAATGAAGGCTACACTAAGTGAAATGAAGGAAAATGCCCAGGAAACCAATAGTGATGGGAAGGAAACTGGGACTCAAATCAATGGAGTGGATCAGGAGGAAGAAAGAAACATCCAACCAGAAAAGAATGAAGAAATAAGAATTCAAAAAAATGAGGAGAGGCTTAGGAACCTCCAGGACATCTTTAAATGTTCCGACATCCAAATTATGGGGGTACCAGAAGGGGAAGAATAAGAGCAATGCGTGGAAAAGTTATTTGAACAAATAATAAAGGAGAATCAATCTGGCAAAGGAAATAGACTTCTAGGAAGTCCAGGAAGCTCAGAGAGTCCCAAAGCAGGTGGACCCAAGGAGGAACACACCAAGGCACATCATAATTACATTAGCCAAGATTAAAATGAAGGAGAGCATTCTAGAAGCAGCAAGAGCTAAGGGGACAGTCACCTACAAAGGAGTTCCCATCAGACTGTCAGCTGATTTGTCAAAAGAGACCTTACAGGCAAGAAGGGACTGGAAAGAAGTATTCCAGGTCATGAAATCCAAAGACCTACATCCAAGATTACTCTATCCAGCAAAGCTTTTATTTAGAATGGAAGGACAGATAAAGTGCTTCTCAGATAAGACCAAATTCAAGGAGTTTATCATCACCAAGCCCTTATGATATGAAATGTTAAAGGGACTTATCTAAGAAAAAGAAGATAAAAAAGATGAACAGTGAAAGGACAGCAAAGTCACAGTTATTAATAACCACACCTAAAACAAAAGCAAACTAAGGAAATAACTAGAACAGGAACAGAACCACAGAAATGATGATCACATGGAGGGTTAGCAACAGGGGAGTGGGAGGAGGAGAAGGGGGGAGAAGGTACAGAAAATAAGTAGCATAGACAGTAGATAGAAAATAGATGGGGGGAGGCAAGAATAGTATGGGAAATAATAGAATCTAAAGAATTTGAGACACATGTACATGAACTAAAGGGGGGCACCTGGAGGGAGGGGTGTGCAAGATGGAGGGGAATGAAGGGGGAGAATGGGACAACTGTAATGGCATAATCAATAAAATAAATTTAAAAAGAATCATCTTGCCAAATAATGCTCTTTTCATAATTACACATCTTAAAGTAGAGATTCTAACTGGATAAGTGGATGAGTGATTGAAAATGGCAATCTTAAATCTGAAAATGAACTTCTACAAATAAGACAATATGCACTGGAATGTATTTCCGCACCAAAAGTGTATTTTCTAGTCTTTCTTGCCATTCCTTAAAATAATTTTTGATCCATCATTCTGGATAATTTTACTATAACAAGTGCTTAACATAGCTTGGAGTTTGTGGCTTACTGAAAGAAGTATAGATTCATCAGAGTGTTTAGAATTCCCTTTTATCACTTCCTTCATCAGGTCCAAGACTATCTTGAGGGGAAAGTAGATGGGTAGCATGGTTGAATCTGGGTTTTTGTTCTTTCCTCCAATTCCTGTGGCTTTTGCTGTGAGTTGTAGTAACAGGCTATTTCTTAACTGTTGTTAATCCCCAGCTGCAAAGGAATGGCACAATCTCACTGAGCCTATTGATTTAAATCTCAGGATTCAGGGCATTCAACAATTGTTAGGTAACCAGTAACTCTCAGTGAGTGCATTATAAACTGGACTTTGTAGGGACACTGACTGGAGTGGCATAGATGAACGCAGTAAGATGTGCAGGTGAGATATATGTTAGGACATGATACAGCAGTGTGTTTGTGTATGTATACATTTATGTTTACACTTGGATTTGTGGTAATGCGATAGCAATGATAAGATACCAATCATGGTTTGCAATTAAATAAGAAAAGGATGCTATAGTGAAATGGATAGTGATTCAGATACAAAATAGTTGATAAAGTTTAACATGTTAAAACCTCTTCTCTGGATATTTGATTAACTGAATAAATTACTTCAAACTCTCCATTTAAAAAAATGAAGATAATAATAATTCCTAAAAAATTCTGAAGAGTTGTCTGAAAATTGTCCAGATAGAATGTCTGTGGCCAGCTTTTCAAGGTTTTTAGTTCAAAGAAACTGTTCAAATGCAATGCATATGTAATAAATGTGTCATTGCTGTTGTTTTTTTTCATAGGTATTCAAGAGACGGTATTTTTACTTAACTCAGCTTCCTGATGGTTCATATATTCTTAATTCCTATAAAGATGAAAAAAATTCAAAGGAATCTAAAGGTTGCATCTACTTGGATGCCTGCATTGACGTTGTTCAGGTAGGGCTGTAGAGGTAATAACTTCTTTTTCTCAAAATGAGTTACTGATCAAATCTTAAGAACCTCAGTATTTCTCTCTCTTGGTTAACCATCTCACCCACCAAAATGTTCAGACTATACAACTCGATTCTTCTGCATTTAGCTCACTCTCTCTGTGTGCCAGTATTCACGTGTTTATTCAGACCCTTGAAGTCTGGCTCCCCAGGGCCTCTTGAATCTCTTACCATTTTTCTTTTAAAAAAGTTTTTATCCTCACCCAAGAACATGCTTTTTGATTTTAGAGAGAGGGGAAGGGAAGGAGAGAGGGAAGAGCAACACTGATAGTAACAGAGAAACATCAGTCTGTTGCCTCTCATAAGCTCCCTGACCTGGGACCTGACCCTGCAACCTCATTATGTGCCCTGATTGAGAATTGAACCCATGACCCTTTGTTTTACACAACAATGCTCCAACCAACTGAGCCACAATAGCCAGAATTCTTTTGCCATTTTTCCATCGTCACTGCCATTCCTCTAATTGTCTGTTTTCTCCTCTTTTGCTTAAATGGGTTAAGAAGGCTTAAAGTCTTGCCTTTCTGGTTTCTCATTTATTGTACTGATCCACTGTATCTTCCTAAGACATAGATAGGGTCCTTTACTTGTCTACCCCAAACCTTTGTCTCTTGATTTATTATTGTCTTGGAGAGTGAGATCTGAAGCTCTTGCTATGGCATTGCAAGCCCATAGTCATTGGGCCTTATCGTGCTTTCTAACTTCTTCCCTCCTGTGTCCCCTTATACATTCTGTGGTCTAGTTGTACCAGTCTAAGCCCTCCACAGAGCATCACATATATGTGCCTTTCTTACCTTTGTTTCTCTGCCTGACCTATAATTTCCCCTTCTGTTCCTGATGTTGGAATGTTATCTTTAAGGCTCAGCTCAAATGGCATATCTACTGTGAAACTTTGTTTCTTTTTCACCCTCATTCCCACCAAGTGAAATTAAACTCTGCCTCCCCTGTGAGACGAGTTTGGTTTTTCCTCTATTATGCTCTACTTTGTGAATCATACACTAAGTTCTGGGTAGTTCGGCACATTCACTTTTAGACTATAGGGACCATATCTTAATTGTGTTTGTGTCCTCTATAATAATTAGCAGTGTTTTGCACACAGCAGTGACTTAACTAATGTTTGCTGATTTGAATTACTGAGGGGGCATGGGTACAGGTGGGGTGGGACAGGGTAGAGAGACAATCTAAGTAGGAAGTCAATTGACCAAGACAAAGGAGCCATTACTACAGAGCCAGGGTGGCATCTTCAACTAGAAGGAGCACTGGGCTGATTAGGAGGCACGAGATGCGGGTTCAGTGGCCTCAACCCATCTGAATCTTAATTTTCAAAATTGTAAAATGATGTCTATTTACCTGATCAAACGAGATTATCATAGGATCAAACAAAACACAACTCGTAAGAATACAAAAATTTATGTTATTAGAAGGTGATTGATATATATGTCCACATACATACAGCTTTCTTATCTTACTGAAGGAAAGAGGGCACACACAAATAACAGAATTCCTCACCGAGCTCTCATCCGGACTGACCTTTGTTTATTGTGTTCCTGGGTTCTGCTTTCCTCATCTATTTATGATCCCCCCCTCAAATGTTTTCAAATATATAAATCTCTGTGACTTGCTACAGCAGTTTAATATCATCCTTTACTATACTTCGAAGATGAGATGGAGGAAGTTTCTTGGCTCTTTTTTTTTTTTAAGGACATTCCTTTGCCCTGTTTTTTAAAAAATACTTTTTATTTTTTTATTTTTAGAGAGAGGGGAAGGGAAGGAGAAAGAGTGGGAGAGAAACATCAATGTGTGGTTGCCTCTCATGTGTCCCCTACTGGGGACCTGGCCTGCAACCCAGGCATGCGCCCTGACTGGGAACTGAACCAGTGACCCTTTGTTTCACAGGCCTGCACTCAATCCACCGAGCTACATCAGCCAGGGCTTCTTGGCTCTTTCTTGAATAATGACTACATTGTGGAAAATTGTTGATTCATGAACCTTTCTTAAAACTAGTACTGAGGTGTTTTGGAGACAGAGTGTGTTATTTCTTTGGTCCTGACAGAGAAGGTGGTAATATAAAAGAATGTCATCATGTTCGAGGAAAGAGAGGGTTTGCCTAGTATTCAGCCTTGGTCATTTCCATATTTTTTACTGGGAGCCACAATTTAATGTGAATCAACTACAGTTTTCTCTTATGCGTATTACACAAACTAAAGTGAATTAGGTATTGATATTGCATTTTATAGTATGATATAAAGCAAGGACCAGATTTATTTTGGGTCACATGTAAACTTGTTTTTAAAGGCTGATTTTGAAAATTTGTAAATATGCAAGGAAAACTTTAAGCCACATGGAAATGGTAAAGCATTTGCTTACTTTTATGTAGCAGTTTGGTTATCTAAATGTGATGGATGGATGTCAAAAGCCCTTAAATGATAATACCCACTTAACCAGTAGTATTTCATGCCAACTTCATGCATATACCACTGTGCTTAGTACGAGAGAACAGAAAAGATGTGTTTGGCATAGTCATTCATTGTCTTGGAGTTTCTATTTCTACTTGAAAGAAGCAATTCTTTCATAAAAGTATTGATGTACCTATGTGCTGTGCTGAGGTGGAAATAAATAAACTAATGAAATATAATATTAAAAGAGCAAAAACTAACTGAACATGTGCTTTCTTTTTTCCTCCAGTGCCCCAAAATGCGCCGTTATGCTTTTGAACTCAAGATGTTAGATAAGTACAGCCATTATCTCGCTGCTGAAACAGAGCAGGAGATGGAGGAATGGTTGATAACTTTGAAAAAGATTATCCAGATCAATACTGACAGTTTAGTGCAAGAGAAAAAGGAGACAGTAGAAACAACACAAGGTCAGCATTTTTTAATGATTCATTATTGTGGTAAAGTTCTTGTCTTTAATTCATGCACATGTCTGTTGTGTAGGGTGAATATAGAACTCATAATCTTGAAGGTTGACCTGCTTCTTCAGTAAAAGTAACTATGGAGGTTGATAGATATTTTCGAAGAGTTGATTCTGCGCCGGCTCTGACACATGAAATATAACCAGACTAAAATGGCTAGGGAATTCATGGCAGATTTTCAAAAGTCCATTAAAGTTTTCTCTATGCTTTCATAATCAAAATTTTTTGCAGTAAATCTAGTAGGAGAGGATGGGGTGGGGGAGAGACATTAGGGTATTCCTCTCAGGTGGTTAGTAATGATCTGTATGGTTTGGAACATCTGCTTTGAATGAATTTGTAGATGATGAAACTAGCAGCCAAGGAAAAGCCGAGAACATCATGGCCAGTTTGGAAAGGAGCATGCATCCGGAACTGATGAAGGTACATCTTTCTTATGGCAACTTGCCTTCAACTAAGACAGCTCAGGATTATCTGTTAATGTTTTAATGTTGGATTCCATTTGGCAATGGTATTTCTTCTTTTTTTTCCCCTCAATCCTTTCACTCCAGCCAATGTCATTTTGAAGTTAAAAACTACAGCAGATCAGTACAACAGGTAGAGATTTGAAAACGAAAGTTACATTGCTGAAGTTGGACTTGTACAGCACCAACTAAAAGTTTGGAGATTCTTATTTTTTTCCCTAGATGTCAGGAAATACTTCTAGATTGTTGTGACTTTAATAATTGTATTTGCTGCTACTTATTCAGTTTAATTATAGTCACCCTTCAGTGTCCTCATGGGATTGGTTCAGGACCCCAGGGGATAACTAAAATCTAAGGATGTTCAAGTCCTTCATATAACATGATGTATTTGCATTTAACCTACACACACCCTCTTGTATGCTTTAAATCACCTCTAGATTACTTATGATACCTAATACGATGTAAATACTATGCAAATATTTGTTATACTGTATTGTTTAGGGAATAATGACCAGAAAAAAGTCTGTACATGTTTAGCGCAGATGCAGCTATTGCAGGACTGATTACATAGTTCACTTTAGCAGTGATGTAACATTTAAAAAAATATTTTTGATCTGTGGTAGGTTGACTCTGCAACTGCAGAACCCATGGATATGGAAAGCTGAGTTTATGTCACTCATAAAATAAATATTCTTCTTTCAAGGGGTCATTGATATAAATTGAACAGAATATTCAATCTAATGATTTGTATATGTTAATTTTATATGCAAATCATACTCTCTATATGTAAATGCATATGTATATAAACCATCAGATAAAGATTTTGGTGAACACATGTAATTTGTGTTAATTGCTCTACTTCTTGGAGTTTGAAATGAGCTCATTGTGAAAGAGTAGAGGTGATTATCACACCTATGTTTTAAGGGTACATATTTTACTCTGTGGACTCCACTACTATAGATTAGAAGGTTTAATAACGCATTTATTATTGAAGTCCATGTCAAACCTATTTGATTTTACTTATTTGTCCTGGACGACTAAGCTACACAATTTTAGAAGTTACTTGTAATATTTTAGAATTATTATCCTGTTATGCTTAAAAGATATTTTCCAAAATGTAAAAACATACTCATGATCCTCTGATCTAGCCTTTGTATGATTTTACAGATTTTGACATATCCCCTCTGACTCTTTGTTATTCCAGACTGTGCAGCCCCTATGTCTTTGCTAAGGTGACACTCAGAATTGTATACAAATTCTATGGCTAGCACCATGGATATGTGTGTTTATTTCTTTTCTGCACCCAAAACCTCTTGGATCCTTTTTTTACTACTATGGGTTGAACAATATCATTGATGTTATGAGAGGAACATAGAGTCCAAGAGCCTGATCTGTAGCTTGTTGTGCGTCAGAGTGACAGTGACTCTCTGACAGGCAGACATTCTTTATCTGTCCTATGGATGTGGGAATGGTACATTTTTGAAGCTGTAGCAGATTGCTAGTGTCACAGAAACTATACATTTAAGTGGTATTTAATGCTGTTTTGAAGGAAATAAAGTAATGTTTGGTGTGTATGTGCATATATATAAATATATTTTTAAAAATTTGTAGTATGGAAGAGAAACTGAACAGCTAAACAAACTCAGCAGAGGAGATGGAAGACAGAACCTCTTTTCTTTTGATTCGGAAGTTCAGGTATTGATAATATGTTTCTTTAAATAATCCTTGAATTGTTGCTTATTTGGAAAATTCAACACCTGTAAAATGTTGAAATCACTGATTTTTGCTACCCCGTGTGACACTGATTGCTTTATATTTGTCTTGTTCACTTTGAGCAGGTAGCTTAACAACTAACTTCACTCAAGAGTACTGTAACATGTACAGATAGTTTGGGACCACATATATATGGTATTCCTTCTCAGTTCTATGTATACCTTTCACATCTTCTCATGCCTCAAAATGGATAAATTAAAGAATTCTTTAAAGATGGTGTTGGTGCTCTTTTAACCTATTGGGGTAATTGTGGTCTAATGACAGTGAGTATCTGCAGTATAAAGAACACCACCAGGTCATATGACACAGGTGATTTATTTTCCACTTTCGATGTAGGCCTGTAAAACTGGGATAATTTTCATGTCTGGCTTAGTTTCACTTTAAGTGGAAAGTGGTGCAGAGAAGAGCAAGTTTATGTGTGTGTGTGTGCGTGCGTGTGTGTATTTTAACTTTCTTCATGAGAATAAGGTACTCTTGGAACTAACAGATATGCAGTCAGTATTTCATTTCATGATATTTTCTAATTAAACTGCTGATTTGTTTAAATGGAAAAAATTCTCCAGTATTTAAGTTTATTTTTCCTAGTGGAAAAATACATTTATTTTTCCTAATGGAACATGTTTCATGAGAAAATGAAATTATTTGATGGGAGATGAATTTTTTTCTTTTTACTTTGTCTACATGTGATTTTTAATTACAATCTTTGGGTTTTTTGGAAATAGAAAAATATATATTATATAAATAAGAATTACTGTCCTCTCAGTGAAAATATAAAATGATTTTGGGAAGACTGATTTGGTATTTTCTTTTTGCTTCATACAGTTTCCTAATTACAGTTTTTTGATTTGAAGTGGTAAAAGTATATATATAGTCTATAAATAATGCAGAAAATTTTCCCAAATAATTTTATTTTCTCATGTGGTGTTTTTCTTATTTGGAGAAAAATTGTTTTGAATGTTTCATCTTTCCTTTTTTCTTTCCATATCATTATTATATTGTATATGTAAGTTATATTATTAAAAAAAGTATAAACTATAGTATAGGGAATGTTAGTTGTAAGATATTCATTCTGAAATTTCCTTGTTCCAAGCATGTCTAAGCCTTTGATCACCCCCCACCCCGCCCCATGATTGGGCTTTAATTGGACATGTCAGCTCCTTTCATGGTATACAAAGAAGCCAATTGACTGTGGTTGAAATTCAGTTCAGCATCTTTCAAAAAAAAACTGTGGTGTGATGTTTTTGTGGTCATGGAACTAAACTGATTTTATGTTTGAATTACTTATCAGTGAGCTACAACATGACAGAAAAATTCACAGTTGTGATAAAACTTGAAGGGCAAAAAAAACTGAATTGAAAGTCAGTTATGAAAGGCAGTCTAACTACAAAGAAATCCATGTTGTATGAGTTGAGTACCTTTACTAGGCATAGTGCCATCGTATAATAGCAGCCTTCTCTTTTGGCCACAGTTCAGTGTTTACAGATATGCTTTCCATCACTGACCTTAGAGAATAAAGAACTGACTGCCTGAAGGGAATGGCTCCAACTTTGAACTACTGGGGAAGGCCATATGTCCCAATGTTTGCACTCACAGGCCGCAGAAGGGAGAGGACTTGGGGCTGGAGTGGTTTAGTCCAGTTTCTCTTCACATTCCAATGTCTGAGGAAGATAGCAAGGAGAGTTGATAAATGGGCGGAAATTAGAACTGATCTCCATGGCAATGACTTGCCTCCTCTGGCTCCACGGATAGATATGAGTTCAAGGGGGAGCTGTCTAGGCCCAGACATTTCTATTCCTATCATAGATAAATAGACTCGGGGAGGGAGGTATTGTGCTTTCAGGTATGCATATAATATTTTAGGCTCTTGTAAGGATTTTTGTTAGTGATACAGGCTGGGTTGGAATGGCTATAATTATCTAAGATTCTTCAGGCACATTACCTGTTTTGGCTTGAATTACTTAGGCAATTGAGAAAAGTTCTTGTGTTTCTTGGCTTGAGTTTTCAACATTGGCAGTATTTTCTGCTCAGATTCACCCCAATCATTTTCCACCTAGCATGTCTCTGGTCTTAATGAAACTATTTTAAGATGACCCACAATCTATACTTTTCCTCCCACTTGTGAACAGAATGTAAGTCTGTTTGGACATTCAGAATGAACAGATAAACTTAGAATGCCTGTGCTCTGTGAGCTGAGGAGGAGGATCCTGTGAGTTTGTTTTGGGAGGGACAGATTCCTCCCCTGCTGAGAGGAATTCCTTGTCTCTCAATATCTTTGTTTATAGAAAGTTCATAAACTTTAAAAAATTTTGTATACCATACATTTATACATATGTGCGTATACATATATATAATCTGTGGCACCCAGGGTACATCCCTTAGCTCTGTTAGAAGCAGCTGAGCTCAGTGTTTATCACTTTCCTAAGTGGACATATCTCCCTCTGCTCATCATTTAAACATAGGTGCTCACCAGGGTTTCAACCTTGTTTTCCTTCTCAGACTATTTTCCACTGACTCCCAAATCCAGATCTGCAACCCAGAACTCTCCTGTTTCTCCAACCCCTTACTCACAACACGTCAAACTCAATACATCCCAAACTGAACTCATCTGTACTCATCCCATGTTTGCTATTCAGCTTTATTTTGCAGTTAATTTCATAACATCACAGTCTACTGAATCTTCCAAGTTAGAGGCCATTGTGTAATTCTTGATTCCTGCCATGTCCATTCATGTCAGTTTTGCCTTCTGTACAGCTTATAAAAGGAACAAAACGCCTACTGTCCTCGAACATACATTTTGTGGGGAAGACACAATAAAGACCTAAGTAAATATTTAAGAAGTATTGTTAGAATACTGAATGAAGGAAAGGGAGTATAGACTTTCAGAGTGGGTGCAGTTTGTTTTTAAATAGAATTAAGGAAGGTCTTTGTGGAAATACCAGTTGAATGAAATGAAGGGAGTAAGCCATGTGTCTATCTGGGGAAAGAGGCTTCCTGACAGAACATCAAGTGCAAAGTCCTTGAGGTGGAAATGTACTTGGGATGCTAGAGAAATAACTGAAGATGCCAGTGTGCCTGGAACACAGGGTGGTAAAGGGAGAGGAGGCAAGAGTGGTAGGAGATGAGGTCAGGGGAGTCGGGGGAGGTAGGAAGTCATGACATACAGGGCTTTGTAGGTCACAGAACAGACTTGTGACTTTCCCTCTGCCTTAGATTGGCATCTCAAAAATCTCCCTCCAGAATTTCTTTATCAGTGTTTGAATCTTAGTCTAATAGCTCTACAGAGGCTTGTTGAATGAAAAAAAATAATAAGGACTCAAATGGACGGGGAAATGTTAGATTCTGTAAATTTTACTGTAGATCTGTATTAATATGAATCCTCTTTTTTTTTCCCGAAAATGATTATCTATTTTGTAGAGATTGGACTTTTCAGGAATTGAACCTGATATAAAGCCATTTGAGGAAAAGTGCAATAAACGTTTCCTGGTAAATTGCCATGATTTAACTTTTAACATCTTGGGTCAAGTTGGAGACAATGCAAAAGGACCACCCACAAATGTATGTATGACTTGTCCTTCTACCTCCCTTAAAATGCTGTATTAAAGAAACACCTTTCTTTTGTCACTGAGAACTAATTAACTGGATGAGAATTCCTTGCTACACCGTGTAGTTTGGATACATTTGAGATGGAAAAATTTCATATGTCTTTCTTTTGTCAAAATATGAATATGTGTTCATCTTAACATTTGTGAAAGTTTTCTGTATTCAGAACAGCAGGTAGAGGAGGCTCTTGACATCCAAGAGGGACGTGTCACCAGAACCTAGAAAATCCTCAGATTTGGGAATTCTATTAGAGACTATGACTTCTGTGAAATTGGCTCAGAGCCGTGAGTAATGAACACCAGAGCTGTGCAGGGGCACAGATGCTCTGCAGTCAGCTAGCCTTACTCACTGTTCTCACAGTGAATTCATTTTGTTCTGCACAGAAAATCCTAATTATTAGCTATCACTGATCATTTGAGTAGCTCAGAAATACTTGAAACCATAAATGTAAAATTGCCAGACAGACTGCTTTTTAACCAACTATAGAAATGATCCCTGAAAAGTATAGTCTTCAGACTGCATTTTAGACCCATCCTTATTTTTCAGTTCTGGTTTTATCTTTGAAACATATCCACAGTGCTTTATTCTCTCACAGTTTAGCTGAAATTTACTAGTAGAGTTTCTGTGTGTAAAGGGTTAATCTTTATGCCATCTGGCATGAAATTTCTCTTTGTGACCAGCTTTCACATGCCATCTGTAGAGAGGAATAGTGTCTTCCAAAGCTGCTGATGGGGCAACAGAGCTTTTGTCATGTAATTTGATGTTGAGTGATATTAGCTCCCAGGAAATGTATAATCCAGTAAGCTGTAACATTCTGAAAGGAAAGATTTATTTCTCATCCATAATATTGGCATTATTTTGGGGTAATGTCAATACACCTGTAGAAAATTAAGTTTTATTTATAAAACAATTGGTATTTTGCAGATTTGACCTCTGATTTCTACCTATTGCTTACAAAATTTTATAACTTGTGGAATTATTTATACCCAACAAAAGTTAAAATTTGATAGCCTGTTATTTAGAATGTTCTTTTTTATGTGCAAATGATGTATAATGAAATTTTAGCTAAATACTGAACTCAGAATGGAACTGTAATTACAGAAACTTGAAGAATAAAATAATTATTGTGTAATCTGTGTCTCTTCCCACACTCCATCTGAAAAAGTCTTAATTCAAAAATGGAATTGTCTGTATTCCTAGGTTGAACCCTTTTTTATCAATCTTGCCCTATTTGATGTAAGGAACAATTGTAAGATTTCAGCTGACTTCCACATAGACCTGAATCCCCCATCTGTTCGCGAAATGCTGTGGGGCAGTTCAGCCCAACTAGCCAGTGATGGAAATGCAGAGTCTTTCATTCATGGAATTGCTGAATCTCAGTTACGCTACATAAAGCAGGTAACGAATGATCTTTTAGTCTTGGTAGTGCCTTCAGAGTAAGAAACAGAAAGCCCCTTGGGTTATTTCATTGTTTCAGCCCAATGTTTTCATGGGTATTTATATCTCTTATAAGGTCTGTGTATAGATGTTTTCCTAGCGACTGAAGTTGGAGGGGAAACATGGAAATCAGCAAATAAATATGCTAGTAAACATTCACAAAGTACCATTTCAGTTGGGATCATGATGCAAGTCTCAAAGGAAGTATTGTATGAGATGGAGTGCAGGTAGCACAGGAACACAGACAGAGACAGACACACACAAATACACAGACACACCACACATACACACACACCCATACCCATGTGCATTCTTCCGCGCAACGCAATAGGCACCTGAAAAGCTTGTTTCTTTGAAGAAAAGGTGACCCTACAATAACCTCCCATCCCTAATTCCCATTTCATTATAAGCAGATAGTTTTAATCAAGCATAAAGACTCCTTATACAAGGAGTTCTGTTTGAAACGTAATGAGAGGGAACTGCTTGTGTCACAGCTGTAAGTCTGCTCTCTTCTTTCCTATCTGGTGCAAAGAATCCCCTTTAGAAAGACCCTGACAGTTCCCTGGCATTTTGACCTCTGACCAGACTGGCAGCTATAATAGGTTAGACAGAGCAGAACTGATTGCCTTCTAGACATTTGGAACTGAAAGGAAACTATAGATTGTGGCAAAGAATCAAAGTAGGAAGAACAAAGCAGCTCACATTGTGAGGACATTTTCCCAAAATAAAAATGTGCCTTTTTTCCCTGATTACAAAGATAAATATATTATGTAGAAAATTCAAACAGTAAAAAAGGTATAACATGGTACTTATTAACATTTTGGCAAACGTTTTCTAGACAACTCTGTTGTGTGTATATATAAACACATACTATTTGTATAAGACTGTACATAATGTATATGATTTATGCTATTTCATACCTATTGCATTCATTTAACATAACGGTTATCTTTTTATATCAATATTTCTAGATAGTCACATTCTTAAAGGCTAATATGCTATATCAGTGATTTAGCTAATTAGCATATTTCTATTTTTTGGATATCATAAATTATATGCCATTGAATACGTGTTCATTTGCTGAATTATCTCCTTAGAATAAATTCCATGTTTTGAGAGTTACAGCTCATACTCTGTGGTACAGACTGCCACGTGGTGGGGAAAGACTTGACATGTGCTGTCACTGCCCTGCCCTGTCTCTGTGCTAGAGAGGTTTTGTTTTTTTTTTTTTAATGTTGTAAACACTTTTGGTTTTTTATTTTATTTTTTTAAAGATTTTATTTTTATTTACTTATTTTTAAAGAGAGGGGAAGGAGAGAGAAAGAGAAGGAGAGAAACATCCATGCGTGGCTGCCTCTCACATGGCCCACCCTGGGGCCCTGGCCCGCAACCCCGGCATGTGCCCTGACTGGGAATCAAACCAGCAACCCTTTGGTTTGCAGCCTGGCGCTCAATCCACTGAGCTACACCAGCTAGGCTATGTGCTAGAGAGTTTTGACAGCTTTTCCCCTCATTATCTGTTGTCCCTTGTTATTTTATGGCCCCTTTGTGTTTTTTTTAAGTTTTCATTATCCTTACCTGAGCACATTTAAAAAATTTCTTTTAGAAAGAGAGAGCAAGAGTAGGGGAGAGAGAAAATAATGATTGGCTGCCTTCTTAGACATGCCCCAATTGGGGCTCGAACCTGCAACCTGGGTACGTGCCCTAGACTGGAAGTGGAACCTGCAGGTTTTCAGTCCACAGGATGACCCCCCTTCCAACTGAGCCACACTGGCTAAAGCATGGTCCCTTTGTTATGCAGAATATAGTTGTTTCATATGTGCATATTCCACACAACAGCCTCAGCTTCTAAAAGAAAGCTTGAGCGAGTTCAGTGTTATAAATATTTGAGAACTTGCTATTGAATTGTATGTTTAAACTTTCTCGTACAATATTAAATAAGTCCTTTTAAGCCAACAATATATTTACTGAATTACTTCAGTTTACTTAGATTCAATCAAGCAGTTTAAGTTATGCTTCCAGGTGTTATCCCACTTGTAATCTAAGTCAGGAAGAAAATCAACGTGTTCTCAATATCCCCTGTGTGCCAGAATTTTCCACTGGTGTCTCGTGGAATTGTAATATGCTTGCGAAATTGTATAATTATTGCTGTTTTGCAGATGAAGAAAGTGAAATTCTGGTAGATGAATAAGCAAATTGTCCACCATTTCAGAACCAGTAGTAGTTCAGGCAGGATTTGAACCTAGGTCTGTTTGAAAGATCTCAAAGGCAGAATGCAGTGAAGTGCTAAAGTATACAACATAATGGTGGTAGTTAAATGTGTAATGTGAGGAGGGATCAGGGGTCAGGAGTTAAGTTAGAATACTCCACAGAAGGTGTGGGGCTTGAGAGAGGCCTCAAAGGAATAGATGAGAGCTGGACACGTGACAATGATGGGCAGTGGCCTCAAATGGCTCTATCATTTGCACCATTTTACAAATCAAGTAACAATACCACCAAGTGATCATTTATTTACTCCAAATAGTTGAACATTTTATTTGGAAGAAGTCTTTCTCTCAACTTCTTTCCATTAGGCTGAGGAAGCAGTACTATGTGGAGGAAGACTCGGTGTTAGCAGATCTCAGCTCAACCGTTTTACAGCAGTAACAACAATTCAAGCACTTAACTACTGCTGATGTATTTGTCTAGAGATTTATGCGTATGGTCAGTTAACTCTCACAACAGTTCAGTAAAATAGGTAGGTACCATTACTATCCCCATTTTACACATGGAGAAACTGAGGCACGGGGCAGTCAGGTGGCTTGTGCAAGGTAACAGAGCTAGTAAGATGGGGAACAGGACCTGAACCTAGGTCTAGCAGACTCCCTAAAAAGCCCAGGTATTTGCCGCTATACTGTATTGCTTTCATGTCACCCTAGAGAGAGGAAAGCAGCTCAGTTCCCCAGCAGTCCTAGAACAGGCTGTCTGGCAGCCCATTCCCTTCCAGCAAGGCTATTTAAATGGCAGCATTATCTATAGAAACAGGCAGCTTCCAGGGTTTGGTGCATGGTGGGTATTTTGGGGCCATTCTCAGCTGTCCCCATCTGCTCTTCAGAGTCTTTCTCTCCAGAGGCTTCCTGAGTGAGGAGCAACAGGGTGACCACAGAAATGGAGGAAGTTGGGGCCATCCAGTAGTTTTTCTTCCCTGACACCAGACAGTTACTATGACCACTTTACTCTCAGGATCTTGGCAGTTTCTTCCCAGATGCCCTGACAGACCTCAGTGCCCATGCCCCCCAAGTTTGAGTTGGGGTTGTAGGGTAGCTGCTTAATCTTGGGAGTCTGCTTCCCTATTGCTCTGTGGGCTCCCTGCTAGGGGGCAGTGGTTGTGGGGCTGGCGAAAGGGTGGAGGGCTTGTACCACCACATGCCTTGCCATGGCCTAGGCTAGGGGCTCTGTAAGTGCTGGGAATTGGGTGGGACCTGACCTGTTCTTTTGAGGTAGGGGGCATGGAAGATAAGAGTCATCCTGTGGCGGGGGGCAGCTATGAGGAAGAATATAAGGTGTTGGTCTGCATAACAATTTTCAAACTGCATGACAAAAACTAAATCATACTATAGAAAGTGTTCCTTTGTAACAGGTAAAGAGCTATAAAGGTAGAAAACAAGCCCTGGCTGGTGTAGCTCAGTGGATTGAGCGCAGGCCTGCGAATCACATGATCACGGTTCAATTCCCAGTCAGGGCACATGCCTGGGTTGCAGGCCAGTTCCCAGCAGGGGACTCACTAGAGGCAACCATACATTGGTATTTCTCTCCCTCTCTCCTTCCCTTCCTCTCTAAAGATAAATGAATAAAATCTTTAAAAAAAAAGGTAGAAAATAGGATCCAAACCTCCTCATTTTCTTCCTTTGCACTTTATTGCAGAGTGCTAATGTAGATACAACTGAGGTTACAGGGGTTTTCTATGAATGCATGTTGAACAGCCATGCCATCCCTTGTCCAGCTCAGCTCTTTCCAAATATAATATCCTCCAAACAGCCTGTTAGTTTATTGTATCAGTTGTTTAAAGGAGCACCACACAAAGGAATTCAAGTGGAAAAATCCATTACTGGTACTCTACCAAGTTTTGTTTTTCTTCTATTTGGTATATTACCAACTGTGTTAAGATAGTGCTTTCCAGTTTTGAAAACATTTCAAACACATTATCTCATTTGTTCTAGATAGAACCCTCAGAGTAGACAAGGCAAAAGAGAAAAGTGAATGCAAGATGCTAATGCTTTCCACAGTCCAACAGCTTGTAAGGATCCCAGGTAGATGGCTGACCTGGGTTTGAATTCCCAAGCAGCAAGCATGGAATGAAGTGGTTAAAGGAGCCCATTTCCTAAGTTCCAATTCTGGCTCCACCATTTACAGATTTAGGCAAGTCGCATTGTCTCTACGTCTCAGGTTCCTCATCTATGAAATGGGAATGACAATAGTACTAGCTACTGAACAAGCTTCTCATGTGGATTAAATGAAGTCATGCACATTAGGCACCTCGTTATTACTACAGTGGCCCAAAGTAACTGAAGGTCACAGAACTGTGTTTTCAGTACAGCCAGGAACATGCTGCTCAAGCTGTGAGTTATGGTTGGCAAACTGACTCATGTAATTTCATGCTTACCAGTTGTCGCATAACTATGCTAGATGATTTTCATGCATTATCTCAGTCTTTGTAAAAATGCTCAAAGCAGATTCTGTGAAAAACATATTTTAAAGATTAAAAAATGGACACTTAGAGCCCTGTCTGGTGTGACTCAGTTAAATCACCATCACATACACCAAAAGGTCGCAGGTTCCATTCCTGGTCAGGGCACATGTGTACGCATGGGTTTGGTCCTTGGTCAGGATGCCTAAGAAAAGCAACTGATTGATGTTTCTGTCACACATGGATGTTTCTCTCTCTCTCCCCCCTGCCTCCCCTACCTTCTATCTAAAATTAATAACCATGAAGAGGCTATCTTTACTCCATTTTATGTTACTGCCCCCTTTGTCGAATATTAATTGACTGTACAGGGTTGGGTTGATTTCTGGGCTCTCTGTTCTGTTCCACTGGTCTATGTGCCTGTTTTTATGCCAGTACCAGGCAGTTTTGATTACATGGCTTTGTAATACAGTTTGATAGCAGGTATTGTGATCCCTCCTACTTTGTTCTTCTTTCTCAAAAGTGCAGCTGCTATTTGGGCTCGTTTATGGTTCCATATACATTTTTGAAGTGTTTGTTCTATGTCTGTGAAATACGCCATTGGTACTTTAATAGGTATTGCATTGAATCCGTAAATTGCTTTGGGGAGTACTGACATTTTGATGATGTTAATTCTTCCAATCCATGAACAAGGTATATGTTTCTATTCATTTGTATCTTCCTTGATATCTTTCTTCAGGGCTGTGTAGTTTTCTGCATACAGGTCTTTTACCTCCTTAGTTAGGTTTATTCCCAGATATTTTATTTTTGTTTTTGCTATATTGAATGGGATTTTTTTCTTGATTTCTGCTTCTGCTGATTCATTGTTGTATACTCAAAGGTATACAAAAATACCTTTGATTTCCGACAAATACCATATGATCTCACCTTTAACAGGAAGCTAAACAACAAAACAAACAAGCAAGCAGAATAAAAACAAAGACACTTAAATAGAGAACAAGGGGACAGTGACCAGAGGGGAGAGGGAAGGGAATTTAAGGGGAAAAAAGGGGAGCGATTTGGAGAAACAAATAAGGACACAGGCACGAGAACTAAGGGGGGTGGAAATGGGAGGGAGGTGGGGAGCACGAGGCGGGGGAGGCTGGGATGATAGAAATAGACAAAAAACTGTACTCGAAAAATAACTAAATAAAAAAATTAATAACCATGTTCTTGGGTAAGGATTAAAAAACAAACAAAGAAATTGAGACTTAGAAAGGTTTATGCAGAAAGAAAATGAATGAAGACAATTGCGAGCAGGGTTTCCAGGTTATATATCCCCTGCTATGCTTCCTCTCAGCTTTGAAGCCCCTGCAGCCAACATCTTCTGCCACGAGTCTGGATGAGAATAGTAATACTGATTACTGCTGCAGCTAACATCCATTGAGTCCCTGTGGTTCTCCATCCCCAGTACTCTCAGCATTTCCTCAGACTGATGCCAGCAAGGAGTATTATAATCTGAAATGATTTGACAGTTGATAAGACCAAGTTGCTTTCACTTGTTTGTCTGTGATCACTTATTGCTGCCCCTACTAGCAGCAACACGGTACTGAGCAGACATGGTGGGCCTAGTCCAGCACAGATGGCTTTCTAGGTTGGCACACCTTCTCTGGCCCTCCCCAGAGCCCTGGAATGCAGGTTACTTCCAGTTCACAGATGAGGATGCTGAGGCACAGAGATGTTCTTTAACTAACCAGGGATTCCGTTGTAGGGGAACACTCTCTGGAGCCGTTCTGCTTGTTCAATTAGTTTCTAGCCTTGCCCTGTCCCCAAAATGCAAGCATGAGTGAATCCAGGAAGCCCACTGTGGGTTGGGAGTCTAGCCCTGTAGGACAAGGCCTCTGGCCCAGCCCTCCTTTCCCAGCAGGGTGCATTACTACCCTTCAATAAAGCACAAAAGAACAAAACAACAAGGTTTGGATCCTCTGTACTCTACCTTTACATTGAAAGCCCCAGAGGTCTTTACCTGTCATAAAGGAACACTTTAAATAGGATGATTTAGTTTTTGTTATGCAGATTGAAAACTACTATACAGAACAATACCTTACCTTCTTCCTCTTAGCTGCAGTCAGTGTTTTTTAAATATATATTTTATTGGTCATGCTATTACAGTTGTCCTATTTTCCCCCCTTTATTACCCTCTGCCTTGCATCCCCCCTCCCACCCGCATTCTCCTCCCTTAGTTCCTGTCCATGGGTCATACATATAAGTTCTTTGGCTTCTCCGTTCCCTATACTGTTCTTAACCTCCTCCCTGTCCATTTTGTATCTACCATTTATGCTTATTCCCTGTACCTTTCCACTCATTCTCCCCCTTCCCTGATGATAACCTTCCATGTGACCTCCATTTCTGTGATTCTGTTCCTGTTCTAGTTGTTTCCTTAGTTTCTGTTTCTTTTTTTAGGATCAGTTTTTGATAGTTGTAAGTTTGTTGTCATTTTACTGTTCATAGTTTTTCATCTTTTTCTTAGATAAGTTCCTTTAACATTTCATATAATGAGGGCTTGGTGAGGATGAACTCCTTGAATTTGATCTTATCTGAAAAGTGCTTTATCTGCCCTTCCATTCTAAATGAAAGCTTTGCTGGATAGAGTAATCTTGGATGGTGGTCCTTGCCTTTCATGACTTGGAATACTTCTTTCCAGCCCCTTCTTGCCTGTAAGGTTTGTTTTGAGAAATCAGCTGACAGTCTGATGGGGACTGCTTTGTAGGTAACTATCTCCTTTTCTCTTGCTGTTTTTAAGATTCTCTCCTTCTCTTTAATCTTGGATAATGTAATTATAATGTGCTGTTGTGTGTTCTTCCTTGGGTCCACCTTCTTTGGGACTCTCTGAGCTTCCTGGACTTCCTGGAAGTCTATTTTCTTTGCTGGATTTGGGAAGTTCTCCTTCATTGTTTGTTCAAATAAGATTTCAATTTCTTGCTCTTCTTATTCCTCTTCTGGCACTCCAATGATTCAGATATTGGAACATTTAAAGTTGTTCCAGAGGTTCCTAAGCCTCTCCTCATTTTTTTGAATTCTTGTTTCTTTATTCTGTTCTGGTTGAATGTTTCTTTCTTCTTTCTGGTCTAAACCATTGATTTGAGTCCTGGTTTCCATCCCATCACTGTTAGTTACCTGTACCTTTCCCTTTATTTAACTTTTCATAGTCTTCACTCATTCCTTTATTTTGTGACTGTACTCCACCAATTCTGTGAGCATCCTGATTACCAGTGTTTTGAACTGTGCATCTGAGAGGTTGGATATCTCTTCATCGCTTAGTTATATTTTTTCTGGAGTTTTGATCTGTTCTTCATGTGGGCATTTTTTTGTCTCCACATGCCTGTCACATCATAAGGGGCAGAGCCTTACCTATTTGTCAGTGCAGGGCAACCCACAATGCTGATGCCGAGTTGTGGTGCTGTATGTGGGTGAGGTGTCTAAAAGGGAACAATGCTGCTTTCTGGGCTCTTGGCTGGCTTTCAGTCACTTCCTCTACTACCCACAAGCAAATTGCGTCCTTCTGGTGCTGATTCCTGGGTGGTTGGTTTTGTATACGTTCTAGGATCCAGAGAGGCTGGGAGCTTCTTCCACTGCCGCCTCAATCCCCATAGGTGTTTTCCGTCAGAGGTTTTAAGGCTTTATTTCCCCTGCATTGGATCCTGGGTTGTGAGGTCTGCCTTGCTCGCCAGTTGTTTCTCTGCACGCAAATGAGGGCCCACCTGCTGCACCAGCTGCTATCTCACCCAGTCCACCAGCCAGCACCTGGCTGTGAGTCCTATCCACCCCGTCTGCCCGACTCCGTCCCTCCTACTGGTCTGGATGAATGTTTCTTCTTTAACTCTTTGGTTGTTGGACTTCCATATGGTTTGATTTTCTGTCAGTTCTGGTGGTTTTTTGTTTTTAAATTTGTTGTCGTCCTGCTTTTGATTGTGGGAAGAGGCAAAGTGTATCTTATCTACCTACGCCTCCATCTTGGCTAGAAGTCCCAAAGTAAGGTTGTCAAATTCACTTCTATCAGGGACCACATCAGCCTCCCATTGCCTTCAAAGGGCTAGATGTAATTTTAGGATGGTATAAATGTAACTACTTAACTAGGGGCAAGGAGCTCTACATTCTGCTCTTTGTAGGCAACCATCAGGCTGATGTAGCCCCTGGTGAAAATGAGTTTGACACCCTGCCCTAAAGTTTATTTTGCAATCAGTATTAATTGTGAGTGAATTGCTGTGGAGTTACATGCAGCTATATTTAAAAATGCTTATCCAGTACTATTTGAGAAATGCACAGTATTTTAGCCCATGCCAGTTAAACCAGACAGTACACATTGTATTAATTAGGTCCAACAATGCACCTTGCAAACACTGCTAAACACACAAAGCTACTCAGCAAGGGCGACAGCCTGTACTTTGGAGACCAATAGATGTGAAGTTGGTAAGAAAATAGAAAATCCATTTTGGAAGGAATATCGGTAGCTTGGAAAACTGAAAGGCAATGCTATGTATTTCCAGTGTCCTAGGAATGATTCTGTGTTGACTACAAATATTCTAGGCTAAACACACTGCTTGGAACCACTAATCAACAACTGTATGTATGAGGTTACATAAAAAGTGTAATGGAAGTCATTTTTTTCCCCAGGGAATTTTCTCAGTGACAAATCCACATCCTGAAATTCTTCTGGTTGCGCGAATTGAAAAGGTGCTCCAGGGAAATATTACACACTGTGCAGAGCCCTACATCAAAAATTCAGATCCAGCAAAGGTATTTATAAAGATTGTCTGTGAACATTTCAGTTTAATGTAGAATTTACCTTCTACTGATACTTTAAATCTGATAATCAATGAGCCCTCAAAAAAAAACTCTCAAAAAACTTTCTTACTCAGCAAGCTACATATTCTGAAAATACTGTATACTAGCTACCTATGTATGCTAAACCTTGAACGTGCCTTTTTCTCCCTCTTCATTTATGTTCTGTTTACATGACAGTCTCATTTCTGCTGGCGTATCAAAATAAAGAGCTAAAGGTTTTTCAGCAACATCTGTTCACTGACACTGTATCCTTGGCAATAACCATCTCCCCCCCCCCCCGGCTCTATCAGCAACCTTAGAATGTCAGATCTGTGAGGGTAAAGATGATCCACTTCCGTAGTTCTCGATTGCCAGTGTATACCCAAATTTACACCTGTATGAAGATGAAACGAGGAAAGCCAAATAGCTATCTATTCATGAGAATATAAATGTATTCAATTCAAAGGGCTTTGCTATTTTGTAAATGTTACACCCATGCTTCATAAAATGTTAGTCTATTAAATGGTAGGCATTGTTGTTGTTTCTTGTATTTAAATGGCAACATTAAAAGTCAGCCACCCATGTAATCATCCAAATTTCTGGACCCTGAAATCTAAACTTAGGAAAATTATTGGTTGAATCCTCTGCTCTCATTTTATAAATGAGAAAACTGGGGCCCGAAGCAGGAACATGTTCATGGCACAGACCATTAGCAGCTCTCCAGCTACTGGGTATTCATGAAGAGCCCATCTGTTCTACGTGGCATTTAGCTGTGTATCTAAATACTGTTTATGAAGTGGAAGATGCTGAGGATACATGTGACCAATTTGTGAAGAAAAAAAGGCCTCGATATAGATAAAAGCTTCTAGCATGTGTATCCCTAAGGATAAAGTGCAGCCAGCATTTCACAGCTGGTTGAGATTCCATAGGCAGTTAATGTCCTTTGTCATCTCCCAGTGCCTGTGCACACAGTGGCTCCTGCCCACACTTAACTTAATTGTATTGACTGTTGGTCACTTGGCTTGTAGCTTGGGAGTAAAAAAGGTCAACTGTATCCAGTACAAACTTTTCCCAAGAATGACGAGCACCTGTCTGCTCATGTGTGAAAGGAGAAATACACATTTAAACAGCTTCGAAAATTTTCTCAGAGGGTGTCTTTGGTCCGAGATGTGCCCTATATCCATTTTGTCTGTCTTCAGATATCTTGATGAAGGATATCCTGATGAAGTCTCTGTTAATGGAAAAACACAAAAGAAATACTTTAAGAAATACTGCTTTGGTCTTGAAAAGTGGGTAGGCGATGTGTGTTGTGTTTTATTTCTAGGTATTTCTACATATGTTTTTCTAGATTTTGATGTTTTATATTAAGTTGAGGAGAATAGTTTTGGGAGACTCCCTGGTAGTTTGAACCAGTTATGAGCCTATTTTCTTATTTCTGACCTTAGACGGCCCAGAAGGTTCATAGGACAGCCAAGCAGGTATGCAGCCGCCTTGGACAATACAGAATGCCCTTTGCCTGGGCTGCCAGGTTTGTACATATATAATCCTGACCCTTCTACTCATGCTCATATATGAAATAGAGGGATGTTGTCTTTGCCAGTAGCATTTAGCAGTTTGTTTGTGACAAACCAGTTATATTTTGGCAGTAATGTTTTGGGGCACCAGGGATGTGTCCTAGTCCCTCTAGGCTGCTCTAACAAATTACTGACTTAAACAACAAGTGTTTAAGCCAAGTGTTTGTGGCTTAAACAGCAAACATTTATTTCTCACAGTTCTGGAGGCTGGAAGTCCCAAGATCAGCATGCCAGCATTTGTTAGGTTCTGGTGAGGACTCTTTTCCAGGTTGAGGACAGCTGTTTTTTTTTTCACGTCCTCACCCTGTGCAAAGAGAATAGACATAGTCTCTAGCCTCTTTTTATAAGGGCACTAATTCCATTCCTGAGGGCTTTACCCTCATGACCTAGTCACCCCCAAAAGTACCACCTCCTCATATAATCATCTTGGGGATTAGATTTTAACATACGGACTTTGGTGGGGGGGTATAGAAACATTTAGGTCATAACAGGATATAAGAATTCTTTTTCTTTGAATTTGCTCTGCATCAAAGACCCATTCATTCCTTTTTATGTCTTGCTTCAGGGAAATTTTCTTTGGCTTGGGTTACTAATCTTATTGATACTACTTAACTTTACTACATTTTAAAGCAGAGCTTATTTGTGAAAATGATGGAAGTTTTTTCCCAGAAAACCAGAAATTACAGTAAATGTACAATATGCCCAATATTTTAGAGTTGTCTGGGCTTATGCTTTGAAAAGCTAGCATAGAATAATTCTAGAAAATATACAAAAATGAGAAGGCAAAATGTGCAGTTGTTAAATGGGTATACTTAATAGGTTTTCTTGCTTTCTGATGACAATTTCAGCAAACCCTTAAGAAGTAGGGTATTTATTTGGAAATGTGTTATGTATACCACATATCTATCTTATGGTAGATGATGTGCTTTTTCCCAAATATTGCAGGTCTACATACAATGGTGACTTAAAATGTGTTTCTTGCTTATCCCACTTTTGAAGTACAGGTTAATTGGCTTGTTTTTGGTACAGCCGGTACACAGCTCACTAGAACTTCTGGGGAAAGGGCACCATGTTCTGAATAATTCAATCAATTATGTTCAGTGGGTGCTGGGGAATAGCATAAGGGTAGGAGACTCTAAGTTAATTTAGTCTTCTGTCACCATTTATAATCGTTTCATTTTTGAGAAGGTCTCAAAATGAATTGTATGTTGGTGGATGAAAAGTCACATTGTCCGTGTTTTCACAGAATGGTAAAAAATGATAGCCAAGGATAGGAGAGGGTGATACAGTTAGGCATTAGGTAAGGTGAAATATGGCTTGTAAATAAAAGCATACTTAGTGATGCTAAGTATGATTTTCAGCAGCCTGAAAAGTCAGTTGGTGCTGCTGGTATTATTATTTATAGTTATTGAGTGCTAACTCTGTACAAGGCAGTGGTCTAAGTGATTAATGTACATTTTCTTAAGAGATGAATGCTATTATCCCCATCTTGGTGATGAGGAAATTGAGGCACAGAAGTCAAAACAAAAAGTTTCTGCCTAAGTTTACAGAATGTGTGCAAGCAGGGATCAGAATCCATGGTTACTGACTTCACACTGTGCCCCCTTCAGGTCATAAAGGTAGCTACTTGATGCTGTTTTGCCAATATAAAAATCAGTTTTAAAAATCTTCCAAGTTAGAAGCTTTAATCCCCAGTTGTGGTGAGGAATTATGCTCTTTCTCCTTCCTGAATTATTTTGGTTGTCAGCAGTAGCAGGAACTCACTCTAGAGGCTTGGCTGGGTTATTTCAAAGATGTATGACAACCCTCTGTTTACTGAAAATAGAGGATATAAGCTTAGAAGTAGGAACAGTGATTAATGTCTATAACCACATCTTCAGAGACTCTGCCAGGGAAATTATGTTTCTGGCTGTAGCTATCCCAGTGTGTCGGACACTTGCACATTACTTCCCAGTTTTACAGTTAAATAGTTGCTTAAAAATGGAAGAAGGGGAGGTACAGGGAATAATTCAAATTTATATCAGAAACTACATATATATTATAAACTATATAAATTGATCTTAAAGATCTAATTTATGTTTTGTAAACTTTGATATATACTTTACCTTTAATGAAAATGTACACATTCTAAATGTCCAATTTGACAAATTTTCACCAATGTAAGCAGTCATGTTACTATCACATCAACCAAAATAGAGAGCATGTCAATCATTTCAGAAAGTTTCCACATGCTTCTGTCCAGTTAGCCATCCCACCCCAACCCAGGCAACCACCAGTCTGATTGTTATCACTATAGATGACTTTTGCATATTCTAGACCTTCATATAAGTGGAACCACACATTATGTACCCATATATTCTGTTGCCTCTGTTCAGTCTGTGTTTGACATTCATCCATATTATTGTATGTATCACTTGTTCATTTTGAGTAATAGTTCATTGTACGAATACACTACAGTTTGTCGATCCATTCATTTATTAATGAATAATTGGTTTGTTTCCAGTTTGGGCTATAACAAATAAATCTGCTATGAACATTAATGTACCATGTGGAAATATGCTTAGGGGTGGAACTGTAGAATCATAGCGTAGGTACATGCTTAACTTCCTGAGAAAATGCTATTTGCCAAAGTAGTTTTACCAATATATACTCGCACCAGCACTAATTTTATTGTTATTTATCAGTCCTGTGAAATATATTTTAAGACTCCTTATGTTGCTGTTTTAGACCCATTTTCAAAGATACTCAGGGCTCTCTGGATTTGGACGGGAGGTTTTCTCCTTTGTATAAACAAGACAGTAGCAAGCTTTCAAATGAAGACATTCTCAAGTTACTCTCAGAATATAAGAAGTAAGTATGTGGTGTTACTGCAGTAAGTCAATATAATACATAAATAATAATGTCTTAAAATGATGAATATGGGTCATATACAGGGCATATGGGTCATATACAGGGCAGGGCAAAAGTAGGTTTACAGTTGTTTGTATGGAAAATAATACAATAACTAATAAATAGCAAAAGAATAAGCTCTGTTTCATGTACCCCCAACTCTAAACCTACTTTTGCTCCCGCCCTGTATGGGAGAAACCGAATGCTTAAAATTTAAAGTTTGGATGTAGAGTAACCAGCACATTTAGTAATCATAATTTTTAACTATAAAATATTCTTATTTTACACCTAGGCCAGAGAAGACCAAATTGCAGACTATTCCTGGGCATCTAAACATCACAGTAGAATGTGTTCCTGTGGATTTATCAAGTAAGAACTCATGTATTGCAAATAAACCTTAACAGCTACATGTGAATCTTAGGTTTTTACCTTTTCACAATTTTTCTTGAGATTTACATGGTGTATGAGTTTTCCTGGGACTACTGTAAGAAAGTATTATAAACTAGGTATCTTAACGTGACAGAAATGTATTCTCATGGTTCTGGAGGCTAGAAGTCAAATTAAGGTGTTACTAGGGCTATGCTCCTGCTGAATGCTCTAAGGAAAAATCATTACTTGTGTCTCCCTAGCTTCTGCTGGCTCCGGGCAGTCCTTGGCAGCCCGCAGCTTGTAGCTGCATCACTCCTTTTCTGCCTCTACCATTATGTGGCCATCTTCCCTCTTCTAAGATTACCAGTCATTAGATTTAGGGCCCACCTTATTCTAGTATGACCTCATCTTAACTAATTACATTTTGCAAAGAATTTATTTCCAAATAAGTTCCTATTCTGAGGTTCTAGCCGGCAAGAAATTTTTTTTTGAGAGGGGAAGATACTAATTCAACCCAGTATACATGTAAATAGTTACAGAAAGTAGATTTTACAGCATGCTTTCATATACAATATATGATGGATGATGTGAGTGTGACCCAGTCATTGCTGCTTTTTGCCTTGGATAAGTTTCATCAGCTAATCAAATAGGAAATGTTCTTTTCATGTCTGTAGACAGGAATCTAAACTCTCAGGAAAATGAATTATACTTTATTTTCTTTTTAAAAATTTTTTAAAAGATTTTATTTATCTCTAGAAGGGAAGGGGGGAAGGAGAGAGGGAGAGAAACATCAATGTATTGTTGCCTTTTGTGCGTCCCCTGCTGGGAACTGGCCTGCAGGGAACTGGCCTGCAACCCAGGCATGTGCCCTGACTGGGAATCAAACCATGATTGTCTGGTTTGCAGGCCCGCACTCAATCCACTGAGCTACACCAGCCAGGGCTAAATGATACTTTATTTTCTACTTTGCAGAAAATAAAATTAGGTGGCTAGTAAACATTTGAAAAATGTTCAGTCTTAATAATAATGTCATTAATGCAAATTAAAACAGCTTTTGCTCATCTATCAAATTTATAAACCTGTTTAAAGTGAAGCTAACACTGACTAGGTGTTGGCCAGGCACCATCACCTATCATGAATAGGAGTGCAGTTTGGCAATAAATACCCACAGAAGTCCATAACTAAGGCATTAGTACTCTGAGATTCTATCTGTCCATTTGTGCACTGAATAAGGATTTATTGAGTAAACATGTATTGAATACCTATGACGTGCTTTGAAAATATGGAGATTAAAGTCTAGAAAGAATGACAGACAATAAACAAGGAAACAAATAAGTGACTAACTTTAGTCTGTGATTGGGGTGGGCTGTTTTCAGAAGGATGGCCAAGGAAGGCCCACCATGGGCCCCAGACAGCATGCAGTGATCGGGACTGTACAGGCCCCACTGCGGGCTTTCCATGTGTTGTAAAGACCTTGAGGTGGGACAAAAGTTGGTTTACATGAGCAGAAAGGAAGCCAATGTGGCTCTAGCATGGCATGTGATGGGAAGAGGGAGACAGAAGGTGAAATAGGAGAAGTAGAAAGTGTCACATCATGCAGGGAATTGTATAGTGAGACCATGGTAATTTTTTAAAGATTGGATTTTATTCTAAGTGCAGTGAAAAGTTACTAAAGGATTGTAAGTAGGGGAGCAGTAATTTACATTTCAAAACATCTAAGAGTACCATGGATTATTTTTCCTGAAGAAATCATATGAAATGTAGACGGCTTATCCATAAAGATGTTCTTTACAGCATTGTTAATATTGGGAGAAGATTGGAAACAACCAGAGTCTGACATTGTCAGATAGGTTAAGGCAGTTTTGATGAAACGATGCCATGAAAATTAATGCAGCCGTGCAAGATGATGTTCATAAAGAGTTTGTGGAATAAGACATCAGACACAATGACCTGCAAAAGGAGGATAAAATTCTATATATGCAGTAGGATTTTTGTATTATTATTATTATTATTATTATTATATAAAATATGCATAGAAAATACACTAGAAGAAAATATGCCAAAACAGTAACAGTAGTTATCTTCAGGTAGTGGAATCATCACTTGTGTCTCTGTACCTTTACTCCAGATATTTTATTATAAATATTGCTATAATAATAATAAGAGGAAACCAACCCTCCCCCCCAACAATACTGTGTCCTCAGGTCTGACTCTCACTATACAAGCAGCCTTTAGAGCCCTTAAGTGTATGAATAACTTTCACTAGAGTGGCTACTTCAGTAAAATATGCTGCTATACTTCTCAAAGGCTTTGTGTTTTTCACATATGGGAATGTTGTACTTATTATTGGTAACACATCATAAGATTTGTGGTTTCAAAAGGCTCCCATTATTTCTTAGGTGAAAATTTGCACCTGCACCAAGTTAACTTTTTAAAAGTGGCCAGCCATGAGCTAATTGGAGGCATAAATTTACTGTTATTTCCCTGATACTAGTAAAAATTTGCAGTGAAAGTAAAATTGCAGCCACAGGAGGAAAAATGTAATGGATTTCTTTGCAGAGTTTAAATTTGTCAAAATTATGATGTGTTACATTTGGCAAATCACTCTACTCAGGCAACCTGTGTCTGGTTTAAAGGGTTCCACTGAAATCAGCATCAGGCTACTCCATCTTGTCCTTATGGGTTCTTGAAGTGGTTGCAGGACTTTCTGTCAATCCGTACAAATTCTGTTTTTTGGACAGAGTCTGTTTTTGGATCACTTTTTAAGAGCGCAATCAATGTATATTCTGTAGATGTAGGAATGTGTTAATGATTTTTAAATTGTATTGTCTTTGCCTTCTTTTTTTGGCTGTAGATTGTATTACCTCTTCATATGTGCCTCTGAAGCCTTTTGAAAAGAATTGTCAAAATATTACTGTGGAGGTTGAAGAGTTTGTTCCAGAAGTGACAAAATATTGTTATCCATTTACCATTTACAAAAACCATCTGTATGTATATCCCTTGCAATTAAAATACGATAGCCAGAAAACATTTGCCAAGGTAAACAGTAAAAAGTATACATTTTGGGATATAATATGTTTTTTATAATCTTCTCATTCTGTGACTCATTTTGGATGATTGATCATTTTATTTTAGGCAAGGAACATTGCAGTGTGTGTGGAATTCCGGGATTCAGATGAAAGTGATGCCAGAGCTCTAAAGGTTGGTTCATTATACTGATAAGCACGTTTGGTAGAAATAGAGATTTTGATACTCGGTACTTCCATATACTAAGTTCAATTTGTTTAAATTTCAAAAACATAATGTAGTAAAGTGACAAATGTAATATTGTCTTTTATGCTCTTACACATGAACCATGAGGATTACTTAAATATTAAGAAATAACAAAATGAGGTAAGAGCTTTAAAAAGGGTAAGCTTCATATACCACATTTTTGCCTTTGTTCCACTTTGGTTTTTGCATTCTCTGATGTCCAAACACAAGGTCATTTTCTCCTTTGACCTGACAGTTTATAATGGTACCATCAGGAGAGTATAAACTCCTTTTTGAAACCTGACCGGGCTTTGAGCTGACAGAAGCACAGCATGACTGCTTTGATCTGACATAGACATCTACGGTAGGGCTGGCCAAATGGTGCCTCCAAACTTGGATTAGTGATCTAGGAAAAGCTGCATCTCAGTATTATCTGATGCAGCAGTCCCTAAAATACCTGCGACTTCACAGTGCCTTTATATCTTCACTCTTCATAGCTGCTTTTTACTTTTTGCTCTTTAGCCTATTAATCAGAGGCTGAAAGAGAAGTCGGAACATTTAGTCATCACGAGTATTTGTCTGGCTCTCCTTTTCTCTAGCTTGAACCTAAATCATTCAGGTGGATGAGTAGTCTTCTACTCAAACCACCTAGGAAAAGAGGCTGGAATATCCCCCAACTAAGCCATTGAGTGTTTAATAGCCCCCACCTTTGCAAAGAGGTTTTTTTTTCATAGAGAAACCTAAGTTAAATTAAGGCTGGCTCAAATCAAGCCTGTTTTCTCTGCTTCTCCTTTCCCTGGAGATAAGAATAACTGTTCCCCTCCCCCCCATGTAATATCCTTGTGTACTTAAAATTTTTAGGTTACCTCTCACCACTTCCTGCAAATTGCCTTCAAAACCATATTTAAGGAGAGCTGGCTCCGTACTCACATGGAGTCTCAATTTTGTTTCTTAGCTGGCCTAGTGGCTGGCTCTGAAGTAACAGAGTGAGGCAATTAATAATACCTTGGCATGCTGACTCCATATTCATCCTTGAGCTTGTTAGGCCTATGCAAGTGAAAAACTAACACTAGAAATGAAATCAGATCTTTCCATGGAACCATAGAAAGCCTTACATTTATGTTATTGGTATAACAGAAAGCCAGTGACTTTTAAAATGTGGCTTATACAGTGAGAGAACACTAAGGTGTCTGTAACTTAGTTTTTAATTCCTTTAGGGTAGGGATATATCTGCTGTTTTGTTTTTAATCTTCACCCAAAGATATATGTTTTAATTGATTTTGAGAGAGAGAGAAAAACATTGATGTGAGAGGAAAACATTGATGTATGGCCTTCCACACATGCCCTGACCAGGAGTGGAACCTGCAACCTTTTAGTGTGTGGGATGATGTTCCAACCAACTAAGCAACCCAGTCAAGGCTTGTTGTTTGTTTGTTTGTTTGTTTGTTTTTTAATTCCTCACCTTGCTCACTGCACAACAGGCATTCAGCAAACATTGCCGACTGGCTGAGTGTCAGCTTCTCATATTAACAAATGCAAATAGCAGAAGAGAAGTAACCTTTTCAGGCCAGGTTTCAGAGTGTTTCCCTTCCAAATGATAGCCATGTTTAACTTCTTACTGTCAACTAGTTTGGAGTTGCATTTCTTTGATGGCTGGAAATTCAGAAGCATTCATGCGGCCAAGTTAGGTGACGTCTGGGGTGATATCTGGAGTGACTGTAAATGATTCGGAACGTATAAGCTCATGGTGAGAGCCTGGGGGGGCTTGGCTATGGCCATGTGCTCACAGATGCTTCTAACTGTATGTGGTTCCATAGCTTCACGTTTGGAGACCTGCACTGACAGTGGCAACTGTGTTTCTTCTCTTGCAGTGTATTTATGGAAAACCTGCGGGATCTGTTTTTACCACAAATGCTTATGCTGTTGTTTCACATCATAACCAAAATCCAGAGTTCTATGATGAGGTAAAAATACATTATTTTGACTTTTATAAAACACAATGATTGTGCTTCTTTTTTTGTCTTTGAGTCATTTTCATCATTTTATCTGTAGTTTTATTCCCTTGAGTGGTTTGTCCCTTGAAAATAGAAAATGTCACATCAAAGCAAAGGGCCACTGCCTGTGTGTTGTCTTTTGAAGACAGCAGAAGATTTGACCACAAATTGAAGGGTTCTGGCATGACGTAGCAATGTGGGAAACAAAGCCCTAGTTTTGACAACAGCTGGCTCTGTGACTTGGAGCAAGTCACTTCCCCTTTCTGAGTCTTCATTTCCTCAGCTTTAAATAAGAAATTCAGAAGAGGTTTTTTTGACGGCCTTTCTAGCTCTTTCCTACTATAGTTGTGCATGGGAGGGTGCAGCATCCCTGTAAATGAAATGCTGTCAGAGACAGCAGTGCGGCTGGGCCACCAGATCCCACTGGCTGTATTCAATGCCTCTGCAGTGTTGAGTGGCTTTGTCTCCCTGTCACTGCGCTCCCTTCCTCAGACCCTGTCTAGGGCTCTCTTTCCTTCTTCTCACTTCTGTCTCTACATCTCTGAGTACTTTCCAGTGTCTCTCTTAGTGTCTTTGTCACAGCCTCTTCTAGTCCGTATGTATCTGGCTTATCCAAATCTGCAGACTGCTTTTTATTCCCACTTGTCTCCCTGGTACCTGGATGTAAATAAATTGCAGGCCAGAAGCTCTACCATTTCTGCTCCTCAGGCCTCATGTGTCCATTCCTGGCTTTGTCTGAAACCATTCCCCCACCCTCTGCTGTCATGATATCCCCAAGATTACTTGCTGTCCTGTGGAGGCCTTCTACCCCAGCTGTAGACCTCACTCATCCCTTTCTCTGTCCAGTGCCCTTAGTCTCATGGGGGATGGGGAAGAGAATGGTGGCCTTGCATTTTTGTGACCCGGGGAGGGAGTATGCTCACATTTATTTACAGCAGAGCATTTAGTCATTCATTCAACCAGATGATCTGGATGCTGCATAGATGCACATTCTGTGCTGAAATATACCTGCAACGGAAATTAGTTGTAACACCAGAAACCATGCCTTATGTGAATGATAATTAGGCCAGATGCTCCTCACTGAGCTATTCAACATGTCCCCCTCTGTAGCCAATGCCAGTCACTACAGAAAACTTGATGATATAGTAAATAATCTATATTATCTTTAGGATGCCAGAAATAAATCGGCTTTACAGCCATTCACTATATATTGACCAGGAGAGAGGCGGGGCAGGGGGGAGACATTCAGTGGGTGAGCATGTGTTTCTGTGTAGGTGCATGCATGTGTGTTAAATCAGTTAAATTTCTAATTTGTCTCACATAATTCCAAGAGGCATTACAAACATTCATGTGAGTTCTGATTGGAAAGTTACTTGAGATGCCTGTATTAAATTATTAATTTTTAGGATTAAATTTATGAGTCAGCATGATCATTTTTATTTTTTCATTCATGGGTAAAGTTGTAATTTTCTTCTAAAGAAATTTATATGAACCGTAATCTGTGTATACCATAATACCATAGTGACTTTTTGCACTTTTTTATTTGCAAAGCTTAAGTTTTTTTCATGCAAAGGCGGGTTACAGCTGAGGAAAAAAGTTGCCTTTGAAATTCAGTGCCTGCTTTAGGTGGATTGTGTTCACTGACTCAGACTGAGTGACATAGCATCTCTGGGCTGTGAGGGTGTGGTTTTGTTCCAGGGTTTTAGAAAATTCTGTTGCAAAAAGTTGAATCCAGGAGAATCCACTGGACTTTTCCTCAAAAGAAATAAATCTGCCCCACCACCCAAGAGAATATTGTCAAACTGAAACTGACCAGAAAATTATTTGGAATACATTTCAGTGATATCTCATTGACCAGTTGGTCTGTCATTTAGAAAAGTATGTCATTGGAAAAGTATAGTGAAACACAAGGACTGACAGTTCAGCTTGATAATTAAAACAAAACAAAATTCTACGTGTAATTTGTCATTTCAGGTTAAAATCGAGCTTCCCATTCACCTGCATCAAAAACATCATTTGCTTTTCACTTTTTGTCATGTAAGTTGTGAAATTAACACAAAGGGAACAACCAAAAAGCAGGACACAGTTGAAACTCCAGGTATGTGTGCTCTCAATGTCTCTCTCAGGCTGTTTGTGATGGACTTGCCCAGAATAGAACCCTTTTTATCAAGCTACAGAGCACTTCTTTCCCTCATCAAAAAGTCCTAGTTCTGAGTTAAAAAGTTCATAAAATGTGAATCATATGTCCACGCTATATTTATTTCTACCAAATGTACAAATGCTTACCAGTGTGCTTGGACTACCATAAGCAACATAAGTAATATTGCCCTTCTCAGAAAAAAACACATATTGTGATACAATATTTGTGTTATTTCTTTTATGTAGAATAGCTCAGCAACCAGAATTTTCCAGTGCTGCTCACTGAGGAAGAGGGAAGTAAGTCTAGAGCTAGGGGTAATTTTGACCCTGAGGGAGATTGGGGGCTGCCTGGTTCTAATAAGAGAACAGAGTGGATGAATTTGAATACCCTTGAGTAGTGAAGCCCCTGTCCTAGTCCCAGTGTGCAAGGCTTTAGATCAGGGGTGTCAAACTCATTTTCACTGGAGGCCATATCAGCCTTGCAGTTGCCTTCAAACAGCTGAATGTAATTTTAAGACTGCGTAAATGTAACTACTCCTTAACAGTTAAGTGAGAGCTTAGCACTGCCGCCAGGTAGAAACAAGGTGCCAGGCCAGATAAAACAAGGATTCAGCCCTCGGGCCTTGTGTTTGCCACCTGTGCTTTAGATAAACCAATGGGAAGCATCCTTGGGAGAGCACAGAAGTCCCTGTGACCATGGCCAGTGTCACACCCACTATAGATATAAATGGCAGCATGCCCTTGGATTCGGATCCAAAATAACCTGAGTCAATCTTAAATTCATTCATTTAGTCATTCATTGAATAAATGTCTGAATATTTATTATGCGCAAGATGTTGTAGGTACTATGGAGAATATAGTCACAGGTAGATCTCATCTTCAGCAATCATAAGATCAAGCATATGATTAGTGGCAGTGGATGCACAACTTCGTGAATAGCATAAAAACCATTGAATGGACTTGAGAGCTATGCAGGCAACTATGATACAAGATAGAAAGTAGTAGGTACCAGGAAGGTGGTGCTGTGTGATCTCAGGGAAGAGAGTTATTAACTTCAGTGGTGGGAGGGAAACATGTCTGACAATCAGGGGAGGTTTCCAGGAGGAGATGGTGTTTGGGTGAGGCCTTAAGGTCAGGGTAGAGTTTGAGGATGTAGTGATGGCAAGAAGGTAGAAGAGTCCAGAATAAAGCCACAGCTAGTGCAGAGGTACACTCTTTAGGGAAATGGACAGGGAATGATAAGTGTATTAATACAACCAAAGCACAGGGTTCTGGGAAGGGAATCATAGGATGTTAGGCTGTGGATGTGATTTCATTCTGTCATGAATATGGAAATATTAAAGCATTATGAGCACCAGTAAGGGCTGTTTTGTAGCAAATTCAATCAAGCAGCAATATGGGGCATGAGGTGAATTGGAGTATGAGTAAGGAAGGAAGAACCACCAGTAAGGGGGCATTTCAAAAGCCCAGGGAAGAAAGAGGGCACACTGTGGCAATAGCAGGGGAATGAAGAAAATGAGAATTGCAGAATAGGAATATATCAGACCTAGCAAATGAGTGGCTACTAGTGTGGCAACTTGGGAGTTGGCACTGAAGTTTCAGAAGCTGGAAAGGAGGCACAGTTGACTCTTGGACAACATGGGTTTGCATTGTGTGGGTGCACTTCAGGGTTTTTTCAGTTGATCTAGCACAGTTCTGCATTGTTCAAAGGTCAACTGGTGGCTAGGAACCATGTGTGGGGAGGGCTAATTTAAGCTATATGTAGGTTTTCAACTGTGTGGGCGTGGGTTATCCTAAACCCCATATTGTTCAAGGGTCTGTTGTGTTGGCAAGGAACAGAATTGTAGGTGGGAGTGATATGTTTTGGACCAGTGCTGATTTTGACACTTGAGAGATGTCCAGCAGCCAGCAGGACTGAATATTAGGAAGTTTCCTTTGTGGATATATGGTCCTATTCTGTGTTCTCATAGAAATCGCAGTATATTCAGGGCAGAAACCTCTGGGGCTGAAAAGAAATCTGGCAGAACAATGTGAACCCATGACATTGTACCTCCTGAAAGACAAATTATTATTTCATTATTCAAATCCTAGTCAGAAATGGGCAAGATGTTCACTGGAGCATGAGACTGTTATTTTATGTGCCACTCATTGTTTTAAGAGTCCATCCTTTTAAGTGGCTTCACACCTCAGAGCCAGATGGCGAGTGCTTGACATTGTACCTTTATAGCTTCCAAGTGCTCTGTATGAATTTTGACTGAGAGACACACTTTGGCCATGCTGTGATGAATTCACAGTGCACAAATGTTGCCTAAGCAATTCCATAAGGACAGAAAGTAAATGAGTGGTTATCAGGGTCGGGGAAGGGAAATAGGGAGTTACTTCTAAGGGATATGCAATCTCTTTTGGGGTGATGAGTACATTATGGAATTAGTGGCAGTGGATGCACAACTTTGTGAATAGCATAAAAACCATTGAATTGTATTTGGAATAGATTAATTGTTTAGTGTCTGAATTATATTACAATAAAAATTTCTATGAGAAAAAATATTGCCTAGGAATAGGAATATAGTTTGGTATTTTCCAAGCTAGAAACCTCTTGTCATTTGTCTAATTTCCAGTTTAATTACTTTGACAGAGTCCTTTTAAACGGTTTTTCTGTTCCTGCTACTTTCCTGTGCCTCTTAGGACAGAAGAGCTCTGAGTAAACCATTTCTGAAGTTGTATTTTAATAAAGATGCCCTTCAGATGTGTCTCAGAGTCTGAGAAAACTATTCTGTCTACTTAGAGAAAGCAACATGCTAGTCTTGTTTTAAGAATTAAAGCATTTGCCAAATTAAACACGTGAATGAAAACAGACTGTTTTCCTAACACACACACACACACGCGCATGCAGAGAATTTTAAAGAATCAGAAAGTAGTGTCTTTAAAAAGTGCTCTCCAGGAAGCACCCTGTCTCATATGCCAAAACTCCATCCAGAGCAAGCTGTTTACGGCTGAGTTATAAACACCTGAAGCCCAGAGTAATCTCAATAGTGGAAATACTGACCCCGATGGTTCTGGGTTTTGAAAGCTAGAACATGATGAGTTTTCTAACACAAAGCCAGGAGACTCTTTTGGGTAGAACTATTAAGAAATGTATGGGAAAACATATTTGCCCATGATACCTCAGACAAAGGTTTAATCTCTGAAATATACAAAGAACTTACACGACTCCACTCTAAGAAGACATCTAACCCAATTAAAAAATGGGAAAAGGACTTGAACAGACACTTCTCCAAGGAGGGCATACAGAGGATCCAGAGACACATGAAGAGATGCTCAATATCATTAGCTATCAGAGAGATGCAAATTAAAACCACAATGAGATACCACTTTACACCAGTCAGGATGGCTATCATAAACAAAGCAACAAACAATAAATGTTGAAGAGGTTGTGGGGAAAAGGGGTCCTTAGTTCACTGTTGGTGGGGTTGCAGACTGGTATAACCATTATGAAAAACAGTATGGAATTTTCTCAGAAAAATAAAAATCGACCTGCCTTTTGACCCAGCAATTCCACTGCTAGGATTATATCCTAAGAATCCTAAAACATCAATTTCAAAGAACCTATGCACCCCAATGTTCATAGCAGCACAATTTACAATAGCCAAGAGTTGGAAGCAACCTAGGTGCCCGTCAGTAAATGAATGGATCAAAAAATTGTGGTACATATACACAATGGAATTCTATGCAGCAAAGAGAAAGAAGGAGCTACTACCCTTTGCAACAACATGGATGGAACTGGAAAGCATTATGCTGAGTGAAATAGGCCAGGTGTTGAAAGACAAATACCATATGATCTCACCTTTAACAGGAAGCTAAACAACAAAACAAACAAGCAGGCAGAATAAAAACAAAGACACTGAAATAGAGAACAAGGGGACAGTGACCAGAGGGGAGAGGGAAGGGAATTTAAGGGGGGAAAAAGGGGAGGGATTTGGAGGAACAAATAGGAAGGACACAGGGACGAGAACTAAGGGGGGTGGAAATGGGAGGGAGGCGGGGGCATGGGGCGGGGAGGGCTTGGATGGGAGAAATAGACAAAAAACTGTACTTGAAAAATAACTAAATAAAATTATTTAAAAAAAAAGAAATGTAGAGAAGGGGAAATCTGTCAGTGCATTCAAGTTGTAAACACTATGCCCTGACTGCATTCTCCTACTATACCTCCTTCTTCTATAATCAGGAAAGCTGCCCGACCAAATACTGGTTCGTGTAAATATGAAATGCATCTTGGACTTGTAACCTGCATCTTTCATAGTCCCTTGCCCTGGGGTTGATATAAGAAATTTTAGACCCTGGTGATTGCTGTCTGAGATAGGCTCAGATATGGGACTGCATTCTTACTAAGGATAGATGAGAGAGATCTGAACCTTTGAAAAAATTAAGTCAACCCCAAATTATTCCCAAAGTGTAAGGACAATGATATTGATGTACTTTTCATGTTTTAGAGTGTTTTCATACAATATCTTACTTTGATCTTTTCTCTATTAGATGGAAAGACTATGTTGTTATTCCCATTTTTATAGCCAAGGAAATAAAGTAAATAACTGTTCAGTGGTCATGGTGGGTTTAGGAAGCAACCCTAACTCATTGTTCCTTCACCAATATTCAGCTGCCCAACATCTCGAATCCTGCATGCAAACATCACCACACTGTCTTGCTCCCCAGAAGTCAGACATCCGTGTAGAGCTAATCGCATTTGCAATTTCACTTCTCATGGTTGGTCATTGTCTTGACAGTTGGATTTGCCTGGGTACCTTTGCTGAAGGATGGTAGAATCATCACATTTGAGCAGCAGCTGCCAGTTTCAGCCAATCTTCCCCCAGGCTACTTGAACCTGAACGATGCAGAATCAAAAAGGGTAGGAAAATATCTGCATTTGTTGAAGAAATCATGATGAAATGTTGAAAAAGCAGAATTCTTTTGGCATAGTTGAGAGTTTAGTTGATAGCAACTCAAAGTGCAGTGCTGCTGGTTCACAGCAAAGATATGTATAGAAAGTGAATGATTAGAAACATTTATAATAGTCTGACAAAGTAACCTCATGTCTGTTGATTCTAATAACAATCTTAAGAACTTGGATTTGGATTTTGTGCATTATTTTAAAAAATTCATTTATTTTGTAATTCATCTCCATTGTAATTTATAAAACTATCACATTGCAAAGGATTGGAAATTCCAAATGATCCAGGATCAGTTATTCTAAAGACAGGTTATTTTCCCCGGTAATTCCCTTTCTGTGAAACTAACACATTTGTCTCTGAAAAAAATGTTGAAATTCATAAAGGTGTGATAGGTTGCTCATCTGCCCATCGCCTTGCTACAGAAACTCATGTGTATTTTCTGTTCACAGCAATCTAATGTGGATATTAAGTGGGTAGATGGTGCAAAGCCATTGTTGAAGATTAAAAGCCACTTAGAGTCTACCATTTACACTCAAGTAAGTTGCATTATCTGAATTTCATCAATTTTACTTTTTATTTCTTTTTAAATATATTTTACTGATAGAATTATAGTTTTCCCATGTCCCCTCCTTTATTCCCCTTTACCTTGCACCCCCCCTTCAACCTTAGTTCATGTCCATGGATCATACATATAAGTTCTTTGGCTTCTACATTTCTCTTACTATTCTTAAACTCCCCCTGTCTATTTTGTACCTACCATTTATGCTTATTCCCTGTACCTTTTCCCCCATTCTCCCCCTTTGTTTCCCATGGATAACCTTCCGTGTGATCTTCATTTCTGTGATTCTGTTCCTGTTCTAGTTGTTTGCTTAGTTTTTAATTTATTTTTTTAGGTTTGGTTGTTGATCATTGCAAGTTTTTTTTTTGTCATTTTACTGTTCATAGTTTGTGATCATCTTCTTTTCCTTAGATAAGTCCCTTTAACATTTCATATAATAATGGCTTATCAGTGATGAACTCCTTAAACTTGACCTTATCTAAGAAGCACTTTATCTGCCCTTCCATTTTAAATGAAAGCTTTGCTGGATAGAGCAATCTTGGATGTAGATCCTTACCTTTCATGACTGAATACTTTTTTCCAGCCCCTTCTTGCCTGTAAGGTCTCTTTTGAGAAATCAGCGTATAGTCTGATGGAAACTCCTTTGTAGGTGGCTGTCCCCTTGTCTTTTGCTGCTTTTAGGAGTCTCTCCTTCATTTTACTCTCGGCTAATGTAATTATGATGTGCTTTGATGTGTGCTTCCTTAGGTCCAACTTCTTTGGGACTCTCTGAGCTTCCTGCACTTCTGGAAGTCTATTTCCTATGCCAGATTGGGGAAGTTCTTCTTCATTATGTTCTCAAATAGGTATTCAATCTCTTTCTCCTCTACTTCTCTTTCAGGCAACCTTATGCTTTGGATGTTGGAAGGTTTAAAGTTGTTCTGGAGTTGCCTCTCCTCACATTTTGAATTTTTATTTCATCCTTCTGTTTTGGTTGAATGTTTATTTCTTCCTTCTGGTCCATACCAGAGATTTGAGCCCTGGTGTCCTTCTCATTACTGTTGGTTCCTTGTGCATTTTTCTTTATTTTACTTTTCTTAGCCTTCATCTTTCCTCTATTTTGTGATTGTACTCAACCAATTCTGTGAGCATCCTGATCACCAGCATCTGATAGGTTGGCTATCTCTTTGTCACTTAGTTGTATTTTTCTGGAGCTTTGATGTGTTCTTTCATTTGGGCCTTTTTTTTTTTGTCTTGGTGCACCTGTTATGTAGTAATGGGTGGAGCCTTAGGTATTCACCAGGTCAGAACAACCCACATCACTGCGTTGTGGTGCTGTACTTTAGGGAGGGGTCAGAGAGGAAGGAATGCAGCTTGCTGGGCTTTCAGCTGTCTTTCAGTCACTTTCTCTGCTACCCACAAGCAAATTGGGCCCTTCTGGTGCTGATTCCAGTGTGTGTGGATTTGTGTATGTTCTAGGACCCTGTGGGTCTCTACAATGAACTCTCCTGTGAGGCTGGGGGTTTCTCCAGGGGCCTCAACCCCCACAGGTTTTTTTTAACATTAATTTGTTGTTTTATTTATTCATGATTTCATTGGTTGACTCTTTTTAAATATTTTAATATATTTTATTAATTATGCCATTACAGTTGTTCTATTCTCCCCTTCATTCCCCTCCACCCTGCACTCCCCCCTCCATCATTCCCCCCTTTAGTTTATGACCACATGTCTCAAGTTCTTTAGATTCTATATTTCCCATACTATTCTTGCCCTCCCCCATCTATTTTCTACCTACCGTCTATGCTACTTATTCTCTGTACCTTCTCCCCCCTTCTCCTCCTCCTTCTCTCACTCCCCTGTTGCTAACCCTCCATGTGATCTTCATTTCTATGTTTCCACTCCTGATCTAGCTGTCCTCTTAGTTTGCTTTTGTTTTAGGTGTGGTTGTTAATAACTGTGAGTTTGCTGTCCTTTTACTGTTTATCTTTTTTATCTTCTTTTTCTTAGGTAAGTCCCTTTAATATTTCATATAATAAGGGCTTGGTGATGATGAACTCCTTGAATTTGGTCTTATCTGAGAAGCACTTTATCTGCCCTTCCATTCTAAATAAAAACTTTGCTGGGTAGAGCAATCTTGGATGTAGGTCCTTGCCTTTCATGACTTGGAATACTTCTTTCCAGCCCCTTCTTGCCTGCAAGGTGTCTTTTGAGAAATCCACTGACAGTCTGATGGGAACTCCTTTGTAGGTGACTGTCCCCAATTCAGACGTGTTGAGGCTTTATTTCACTGTGCCAGAACCCTGGGTTGTGTGGTCTGTCTCATTTCCCAATTGTTCCTCCTGGTTTATCTGCACTCAAATGTGGGACTGCCCACTCCGCCAGCTGCCACCTCACCCCCTCCAGGAGCTACTACCTTGTCTGCTCCCATCCTCCAGCCTCCTTGCTGCAAGTCATCTCTGCCTGTCTCCCTGTCTCTGCCTGCTTGTCTCCATCCCTCATACTGGTCTGAATGAGTGTTTCTTCTTTAACTCCTTGGTTGTCAGACTTCTTCACAGTTTGATTTTCTGGCCGTTCAAGTTGTTTTTTGTTTTTAAATTAGTTGTTATCCTTGTTTTGGTTGTGTGAGGAGGTGAATTGTATCTACCTAAGCCTCCATTTTGGCCAGAAGTCATTATTTTTTATTTCTTTTTTTTTAAGTAACCATCTAATCAAATGTTAAAGTAGTATTTTGTTTATTTATTTTTTATCCTCCCCTGAGGACATGCTTATTGCTTTTATTTTATTTTTTATTTTTAAATATTTTATTTATTTTTTTAGAGAGAGGAGAAGGGAAGGAGAAAGAAAAGGAGAGAAACATCAGTGTGTGGTTGGCTCTCACACGTCCCCCATTTGGGACCTGGCCTGCAACCCAGGCATGTGCCCTGACTGGGAATTGAACCAGCAATGCTTTAGTTTGCAGCCCACGCTTAATCCACTGAGCTACACCAGCCAGGCTATTTTTTATTTCTTTTTAAAGATTTTATTTATTTATTTTTAGACAGAGGGGAAGGGAGGAAGAAAGAGAGAGAGAGAAACATCAATGTGTGGTTGCCTCTTGTGCGCCCCCTTGTGGGGGCCTGGCCAGTAACCCAGGCATGTGCCCTCACTAGGATTTGAACAGGCTACCCTTTGATTCGTAGGCCAGCTTTCAAGCACTGAACCACACCTGAATTTTGTCAATTGTAATACTTGTGTATATTTCATAATTAAAATAAACTATATTTGATTTGTACATTCTTAGAGAAATTGTGGGCTGAAAGACTTTCTCATTAGTAATAACATCATTCTATTTTTAAGATTGTATTTATTGATTTTTAGAGAGGGGAAGGGAGGCAGAATGAGAGGGAAAGAAACATTGATGTGTGAGAGAAACATTGATTGGTTGCCTCTTGTACTCATCCCAACCAGGAATCAAAACCACAACCCAGGCATGTGTCCTTACTGAGAATTGAGCCAGTGACCTTTTGCTTTGTGAGACAATGCCCAACCCACTGAGTACACCAATTAGGGTGCATCTTTCTTAATAATAATATTGGCTCAAATTTTATCATTCTTCTCAAATTACAAAATCTTTTTATTTCTATTAGTGGATTCATGCCACATAAAACTCGAAAGGAATTGGAAGGCTATTACTATCACTTTTGATATCTTTATTTTTTGAATAATTTTAGATTTAGAGAAAGTTTGTGAGGATGGTACAGCTTTTCCATACACCCTGTACTTAGTTTCTTATATTATTAACAGCTTAGATCAGTGTGGCATATTTGTTACACGTAAGGAGCCAATATTGATACATAATTATCAACTAATATCTGTTCTTTATTCATATTTCCTTAGGTTTTACATATTAAAGCTCTTTTTTTGTTGTTTCAGGATTCTATCCAGGATAGCACATTCCATTTAGTTGTCCCATCTCCTTAGACTTCTCTTGGCTGTGATAGGTTCTCAGACTTTCCTTGTTTTAGATGACTTTTTCAGTTTTCAGAAGTTACTGGTATCTTGTAGGTATTTTGTAGAAGCTCTTCTATTGGAACTTATCTGATGTTCTTCTCCCAGTTAGACTGGAGTCGAACACAGAAATTTGAAGTCAGTGGATCATAAGTGGCTAGCTACTCCAGTTGAGACTTGGTCTCAATATCCATGAAATCACAGTCAAGTGTGTGGGAAGCTTCAGGAAGTTTGAAAAATCTTGGCCGGAGAAAATGAAGTCCATGCTCCTTGATGAGGCCTCCAGGGTCTTTCCCACTTCTCCCTGCTCTTGCCATCATTTTATGCATGAAGAAACAGGCTCAGTCAGGTCAGATGATTTACCCAAGGTCTTCCAAGTAATAATTGGAGAAAGCAGGTCGAAATCCAAATTTCATTCTTTCAATTTCTAATATAGTTTGTGCTGCCCGTAAGATCAGTGTATATAAATTCCAGAGAGGACAGCTGGACTTGCTCGCTGGCCAGTGAAGTGCCATGGTAAATTGGGCACTGAATGCCTGTGACTACGATTCTGGTAACGCCCTCCTGCTATCTTTGCTTCGCCTCTCGGTTCAGACTTCTGTTTCTGCTCATTTCATTACAATATAGAAGCAGCCCAACTTCAGAGACTATGCTACCAGTCAAAAAAGTGATTAAATGAAATTGACTAGTTGAGCATAAATGTGGCCTACCCCATGTGCTTGGGTACATGCTGAGTTTACCTGGTCTTGCTGATTTTTGTGATGGATGGTCAAGAAGCCCATGGGACATGGACACACATGTCAGTAGCTGCAGCTGCTGAGTCGGAGCATTAGGATACCCAGATAAATAAGTTTGCAAGAGGCAAGAGGAGGGAGGACAGAGCCTGCATTTGAGTGTAATGAATCAGATTTCATATAGCTGTGTCCATCTGTTTTCCAGGATCTACATGTGCACAAATTCTTCCATCATTGCCAGCTGATTCAGTCAGGCTCGAAAGAAGTTCCAGGAGAGCTCATTAAATATTTAAAGGTAAATGACCAGCAGCTTTCTGCGAGAGCTTTGCTTTTGATGTCTTTCTGCTGCCACATTTTGATGTGGGGGGAATCAAACTAACTTTTAAAAATACTTTTAGCAGTGTATCCTCAAGAGAACTTTTTCTGTTATGTACTTTTCCATCAAGTGGCTGTTTAGAAGCAGAGTTGCTACATTAGGAAGAAAATGTTATAGCCAGAATTTGATGGCATATTTTAGAAAATCTCATGACAATGTTTATTTCAGATCCAGAAATTGATTTTTCAGGTCTTTTGTCTTCCTGCTGACTGCCCAGGAAAGGTGGAGAATGCTGTGGGGAAAAGGGCCAGATGAAACAGAATCATTTTGCTTGGAATAAAATGTGAAATGGTTCCCATTTCTGTGCATGAGAGACTAGCATCAACTAAAGAAGCCTAGTTTCTGCATGTTGCATAGGAGAAAGTGAAGAAACACCATAGTCATCAAATGTATTGAGAACCCAACACTTCATTTAACATGCTTGGGACTGCAGTTTATGTCATAAGAACTAGGTCACAGTGACTTTCTTCTCTAGTTGCCCCCTTATTACACCAGCCATAGCTAGTCTGAGGAACTTTTATTCTTAAATAAAGCCTCTACAGGATTTCTCTTTGGACCTATGTTATTGCTTAATGATATTCTCAGGAAACAAAATGTTAATTTCTTTTAGAGAGGTAGTATGACATGAGATGACATGGATGGGTTCTGGAATCACACACTGAATTTGTGTCTCAGATCTGTGACTTACTAGCTCAGTGATTGACCCTGGCCAAGTTACTTCACTTCTCCGAGTCTTTGTTTCCTCATCTGTCACACAGGGATAATAGTAATGCCAACTCATAGGGGTGGTTGGGCAGCCAAAGTGAGATGGGGTATGTGCTGTACAGTAATCCTTCATTGCGTACTTGCTTCTTCGGTGCTTCCTACGTGCTAGGCATGTTCTAAGCATTGGGAATGTAAGTGAAGAAAACAATGTCCTATCGTCTAGGAGCTTGCTTTCTTGTGGAGAAAGATGAACAATAAATGAATGAATATATATGTCACATCTGCTAGTAATTGGTATAAAGAAAACAAAAACATAGTGAAAGGGAATAAAAGTGGTCCCTCTTTAAGATAAAGTGTTAGAAGATCTCTCTGGTAAAGTGACATTTGACACAGACCTAAAGGAAATGAGGTCACCAGCTATGTGGATTTCTGGCGGGGGGGGGAGAGCTGGGAACAGCAGGTGCAAAGGCCCTGAGGAACTTGCTTGGTGCATTCAAGGGACAGCAGGAATCCCACTGTGGCTGGCCCACAGAATGATAGGATATCACATTGAAAAGGTAGTTGGCGAGCTGATTGGATAAAGCCTCATAAACCATGATGAGGAGTTTGAATTGTACCGTAAATGACATGGGAAGTCCTATAGGGCTTTGAACAGAGGATTGACATCCTGTGACTTTACTGTTTAAAGTATCATTCTGCCTGTCATATAGAAATAGACTATTGGAAAGGTAGAAGCAGGGACATTTTTGATAAATGGTGGCTGTTATTCTTAATTATCATTAAGAGGTGTAGTCATCTAACTTTCAGATCCTTTCCTTGGGTAATATTTAGAATTCCTGCTCTGTTTGAATGAATGCTTAGTCTGTTATGATCTTTGATTTTTTTTATCTCCAGTGGGGAAGCTTTATAAAGGTTTTAACAGAATGGAATGGAACAGGTCATCATTTTCATATACTGATATGCTTAAAACTGAAAAAAGAAAGTACTTGTAAGGGTGTGAAATTTTGGACATTTGTGACCTACGCTCTCCCTCTAGTGGCAGTGAGTGAAAGACCATGTGAATACAGAGATATCCCACTGCCTCTATGGAATGAATGTTAGTGCTGAAGGAGATGTTAGAGAGTTTTTTTTTACAGATGAGGAAACTAAAGGCCTAATAGACATGACTTGTTTTGGTCATTCAGCTGGTTAGTAGTGGAGCTGAGCCTGTGACACGTGTCTCTTGGCTCCTAGTTTTGGGTTCTTCCTACCAAACCTTGCTATCTGTTGTCCCTGTAAATGACATTATTTCATCAATTCAATTAACAACTACTTGTTGAATTCTTATTATGGATTTCCTATTTCCCTAGATGCTATGGGGCTTGTGAAGTAGAATAGCTCAGGGTTGTACATAGGGATCTTAGTCCCTAATTGGAGAGACAGCACCTACATAAGTTGAATGACAATATATGTCAGCAGTAGAAATGATAGTCCAGAGCAATATGTAATTAAATATCAAACACAGGTTACTGGGTATAAGCACAAAGGGTTCAGTGAACTGAGGGACTGCGGAGACTAGAGGCTCCCATTTTTATCTTAGCCCTTGTTTCCTGATTCTATTCATTCATTTAGCCATTCACCAAATATTGAGTACCTACTATGGTCCAGATAATGTACTGGGGGCTCGGATTATAATAGGGATCAGTTCTGACAATATACCTGCAGTAGTTGGGGTAGAGAGGTTATAACTGAGTAAATAATGTTAGATAGAGGTGAATGCTATGAAGGAAAATAGAACAGATTAATGAGATCTCACATGGCCAGGAGTGCACTGTAGATAGAGCTATTGGGGAAGGCCTTTCTGAGGGGATTATGTGTTAAGCTGAGAAGAGACTGATGAGAGGAAGGCAGACATAGGTGATAACGCTGTGTAAAAGGATAACAGAATATTGCAGCAGGTGTAACTCCCTTGTGAAACCACATTTGAAGGACGGGAAAAAGGCGGTGTAGCTAGAGCACTAAGAGCAGCGAGGGGAGGGGATGGAATGAGATGAATTTGCAAAAAGAGGCAGGGTCCTGTAGGCATGGGAAGCCCTTGACAGATTTTTGTTTGTGGTGGTTTTTTTTTCCACGAGGGGAACATGGCATCGAATGTGCCTTTCATAAAGAACACTCTGGCTGCTGGCTTGAGGATAAATGAGCACTGGTGCAGATCAATTCTGCATGCAATGCCCACCTCTCTTTTCTCTTGCACATTATTCTGCTTACCCCTTAAACTTTGTCCTCTCAGGCGTTCCCTACCAACTTGCAGGCTCAGTTGCTTCTTCCTTTGTGCATTTTGTATATACCACTATTGCACTGTTTATTGTTAGTATTGCAGTGATTTAGTCCATTGTCTTTTCCCCCCCGTAGACTGGGAATGGCTTGATGGTAGGAACCACATTTTTCAGGTGTGCTTGGCAATTTGGAAGCTCATTTAGCATGTTTTTGTTGAATAAGTGAACAAATGGCTTCACTGAAGTGTGAGGGTTTGAACTGAACTTGGGAGGATGGCCAGAATTTGGCTAAAAACTGAACAAACGCACAGAAGTAGGAATACTTAAGATACATGTATTCAAGGAGCAGTGAAGACACCAGGTTGGTCTTGTGAAGAGTGATGATGAATATTAAGGCTAAAAATGTAGGTTGGGTCTTAAGTAGCTTGAACTTAATATCATAGGTCAGAGTTTTTCAACCTTGATACTCTTCACATTTTGGACAGGATAAGTCTTTGTTGTAATGGGCTGCCCTGTGCATTGCAGGAAGTTTAGCAGCATCCTTGGCCTCTAACCACTAGATGTCAGTAGCAGCCCCCAGTTGTGAGAACCCAAAATGTCTCCAAACATTGTTGGATGATCTGTGGTGATGTGGTGGGTGGGGTGCAAAGTGGCCACTAATTGAGACCCACTGCCCTTGATTAATGGGAAGGTATCAAAAAAACTCTTGAAAGGAGGTGGTCTGAACTAATCAGTATTTGAGGAAGATCAATTTGGAAATGAGAGTTAGGTGTACTGAGATTAAAGAGAAATCGTATGGAGACCTTACTAGAAAGTTATTATTAGACTATTTTAGTTATAGGTGAGAAGGTCATAAAAAGGAATGATGGTAGTAAAGGTAGAAGCGAGGGATGGGAAAGAAGAAAACACTTGAAGGATAGACCATGAGGTCCTTGATTTCAACATCTTGCTGTATGTATCTGAAGAGAAGTTGCAAAAGACCTAAGAGGTCACAGTTGAGGTGACTCAGACATAGATGACAGTGTCCTGAAAAGCGATGGTGAGAGTTAGGATGGGAAGATGGAGAAAAAGTCAGGGAGACTCAGAGAGAAATAACTGCATTGAGTTCCTTAGGCACAGAGACTTGGCTCATCTGTCTCAGTATCTCCCATAGTACTGAACGTTGAATAGCTATAGTAGGAGGTGCTCAGTGAGATTTGTTTTCGTGTTTTGGTTGGCTGGTTGTTTAAATGAGGGAGTGAGTGAATGAATGTGGAGAGAAGGGAAGGAAGAAGAAAGAAATTTGACAAAATTTGCTGCATGTATCATTTCTGGGTGTATATGAACACATTTCTTTTTGATGTTAATACACCTATCACTACAGTCGGAGTGCTAGCACTTTGAAGAAGTATATTATGAGAGTGTTAGAATGCAAAACTTTCTCAGTTTTGTACATGGTGCCAATGTAAAGCCAACTATATATGGAAATATACTTTATTGACTGCCACTTCTCACCAGGTTAACTGACAGCCCACATTCTCTTGTAAAACACACTAAATGCTGGGGGCTGGTAGGCATCTGCAGCACCTCCAAACACATCCCCCCTCCTCAGTTGAGTGTTGGTTTACCCCAAGTCTATTGTCTTTATTCCAAAACCTGTCTATTTTAGTTATACTTGTTATCTTCAGTAAAGCATTTAATATTAAGTATACAAATAAGATGTGAGTGCCAAAATAGAGATGTGGATAAAATAATGAACAAAAGTCCCCTATTCTATGAAGTTCACATTAAAATGAGCTTATGTTCTAGTGAATATATTTCTCATCGCTTAAGTTTTCATTGTTTCACATTTGCAAGTTATACCATATTTGTGTTTGTTCTCATAACTAATAATGACTTATTTTAGTGTTTGCATGCCATGGAGATCCAAGTCATGATACAGTTTCTACCTGTAATTCTTATGCAACTCTTCCGAGTTCTCACAAATATGACCCATGAAGATGACGTTCCTATCAACTGCACCATGTGAGTTTTGGTGTTGTAATACCAAGAAATCAGTTATGTTTCCTTTTGTGTTCATTTTAAATATAAATTGGTTATTCCAAATGAGAACCTGAAATTCAGAAATTTCGTATCAGTTTTCTTTAGTTTCATTCAGACTGGGGGTCTTGTATCCCCAGGGATAGATACACCATAAGCCATAGTAAAAACTTAAACATGTTTTCCTTGACTAAAGGTTCTAACACTTTGCTTCATGTTAGGATCACCTGGGAAGCTTTTAGTAAGTCCTCCACCAGTCCACACTTCATACCAATTAAGGCAGAATCTCTGGTGGTAGAATTCGGCTTCAGTATTTTTTTTTGTTTCCCAGGTGATTCCATAATGCAACAGAGTTTGAGATCCATTGCCCTTGACCAATATTGTACAGCAGAACTTTCTCCAATCATGGAAATGTACTACTACACTTCTGCTATTCAATATGGTAGCCATTAGCCACATTTATCTATCAGCACTTGAGCACTAGGTGGCTAGTGTTACCGACAAACTGAATTTTCAGTTGTATTCCATTTAAATTATATAGCAACTTCTGGCTAGTGACTCTCATATATTGGACAGAGTTGCCCCAAGCCATCAATTTTTTGAAAGTATAAGTGTTGTTTTTATTATGAAACAAATATGGATATACTGTAGAACAGAACACAAAATGCATCTGAATTTTGCAATTAAAACAGGGTTTTTTAAAAAAACATTATGAGCTTAGTGCTGGTGTTTCTGGCCTTGCTGCTTCTGCTGTTGGCACTGTCAGGATTCAAGCTACACACACCTGCATACTGTTTGCTCTTCTCTGCTTGCTGTTGGGGATAGTCTGGTTGGAAATTTAAGAAGCATTACTCTAGTTCAGGGGTTCTCCAAATGTGGTGCCCAGACCAGCAGTGTCTGTATCACCTGGGACCTTATTTAAAATGCTAATCACTGAACTTCACTCCAGACGTAGAAAATGAGAAACTGAGAGAAGGGTGGAGCAGCCAGCCCTCCAGGTGATTCTGATGCATATGCTAAACTTTGAGAACCACATTGCTAATCTCTTAACTTTAAAACTTTCTGATTTTTATATTTACTTCCATGTCCTGTCTCTCACTTCCCCCGCCATCTGTTGACATGCTGCATGTTTTATTTTTGTATTTCCTTTCTTCTCACTGGAAGGGATTTCAATGTTTGCCTTACTCAATGTCTTTTACTACATAGTAGCTATGATTTAAATGTATACAGAGATTTCTAAAGGAGATGGACCTTCTGTGTTGCCAAAATATAATTTCCTTCTTTTGAACCAGGAATTATATTTGCCAAGGCCTTGAGCATAATAGATATGGAAATTTTGGTCAGACCCAAACTACCACTACATCTTATGCGATCATTTCAGCTTTAATTATTCAGGCAGCCATAAGTATTTCTAGGGTTAGATACAATGGTCTTATCTAACAATCAAAAGTATGGTAATTAATTGTAGCCAGACATGCTGACTTTGTGAATGTTGTTTCAGGGTTCTTTTACATATCGTATCAAAGTGTCATGAAGAAGGCTTGGATAATTATTTAAGATCCTTCATAAAGGTTTGTGGAGTAAGCTTGATTTCTGAACAGTTGATTTTGTGTGAGAATTTTGTCTTACAGTTAACTGTCTTTATCTGTAGTATAACTTCTGGCCTGAAAAACCAAGTGCTCCTCAGGTCCACCTAATACATGAAACTCTGGCTACTACAATGATAGCAATATTGAAACAGTCTGCAGACTTTCTAGCAATAAACAAGCTGCTAAAGGTAAGGAAACAGAACACAACAGAGAAAAAAAACAGCCAGAGATGTAGTTGTTTGCTCTCCTCCAGTTTCAGTTGTAGTCTTTCATCATTAACTCCTGAGACCCTCACTGTCCTCATCACTTTGCCCGTGCATTCTTTCCTCTCAAGTTCTCTAGAAGGTCATTCTCTTCACCGCCCCCAACCACCCCCTGACCTCAGTCAAATGTGTAATAGGAAGAATTTTGGATTGGGTAGACCTGAGTTAGAATCCTATCGTGTATTCACCACTTAATAGTTCTGTGAGCCCGGGGCTATTATTTAGCATCTCTCAGCCTCAGTCCCTCATTTCCAAAATATAAATGAAGCATTTAAGACATTGTTTCTGGCACATACTATGCACTCAAATGGTGGCTCTTATTATCATCATTATTTTTATAATTTCTTTTGTTAATGGTAGAATTTCAATTTCAGGTGTCTGAGGATATGTCTTCTTGAGGCTTCCCTGTACCTTTAAATTACAGTATGTAGGCCACCATCAATGCTACATGAGCAGCCCCAGTGTTGTACCAAGGGCAGGGGTGGGTCCCCCACTGGGTACAGGCAGTCATGACACTTATTGTCTAAAGACAGTCTAAAAGCAATAATAAAATAAATTATGAGTTTGTTTGCTTTTATCATCATGTGTGGGAAATTCAAAACAATGTGCATGTGAAAACATCCTTTTCCACTAGGCAAACATTTTTACCAAAGGCCCTTTGTACATCACAGCAGGCTCTGAGGTACAGCCTTACCTTTCTGCCAACACCACTTTAAGTTCTTCTGTGCAACCTCGATTATGAATTAGGATCACTGTAAAATGTTATTCAAGTTAGAGATAAGGTGCACATGAATTTGTTAAACTTTGCTAAGTTTCAAAATTTGAATAACTATTAAAGATTGGTTTTACTTATTTGTTTTTTAGTACTCATGGTTTTTCTTTGAAATTATTGCAAAGTCTATGGCCACATACTTGTTGGAAGAGAATAAAATTAAGGTGAGTAGGCTCAAGGGTGATACTTAGCATAGATGAAGAAGGCTAATTGTATTCACAGGTAGCCGTGCCATGCAAATCTCCTTTTATATTTAAGGGCTCTTAGCCCTTCATTTTTTCAATTTTGCTTTAAAAATGTATTGTGTAGCCACTAAGGAAAGCAGTATGGAAGGTTCTTAAAAAATTAAAAATGCCTTATGATTATGACCCAGTGATTCCACTTCTGGGGACATATCTGAAGAAACCCAAAACACTAATTTGAAAGAATATACACACCCCTGTGTCCATTGTAGTGTTATTTACAATCACCAAGATCTGGGAACAGTCCAAATAGCCATCAGTAAATGAGTGGGTAAAATAGGTATGATTCATTTACACAGTGAAATACACAGCCATAAAAAGAAGGAAATCTTACCCTTTGCAACAGTATGGATGGACCTGGGGAGTATTATGGTAAGAGAAATAAGCTAGTCTGATAAAGACAAATAGTGTATGATTTCATTTAATATGTGGAATATGTGTAACAATATAAATGAACAAATAAAATAGAAACAGACTCAGACACAGAGAACAGACAGATAGTTGCCAGAGGGGAGGGGTAGTTAGGAGACTGGGTAGAAAAAGGTGAAGGGATTAAGAAGTATTAGTTGGTAGTTACAAAACAGTAACAGGGATGTAAAGTGCAACATAGGGAATACAGTCATTGATAGTGTAATAACTATGTGTGGTGTCAGGTGGGTATTGGGAAAACTTTATATGATTATCTGAGTACTATGCTGTACACATGAAACTGATACAAAAGAATATTGAATGTAAACTTTAATTGAAAAATAAAATAAATTTAAAATGTATTGCATAAATCTGAGCTCTGACACTGACCATTCATATTTTTTAAAGTCTAATCTTGACAGACTCTTCCACCTAGATCCTTTCCTATGAGGTATTTGCCGTGTAAACTGCATTATCTTTGAAGCTTTCTATTTATTTGTCTTTGGTTTAAAAATGTCTATGTTAAAAATATTCATTTGGAAGAACAAGTACCAAATCAGAAATACACTTTCTTTTAAAAAGGTCTAAGGCATGTACAAGGTTGAAAATACTTTATGTAATAGATGTGTTTTTGGAATGTAATATAGACATTTAGTTGTGTTTTCAAACTGTTTTTAAGGTACAAAGTAATTTTCTTAGTGATAGAATTGTAAAGCCAAAACTTGTAAAATAAAAAATATTTTCATATGTATTATTATAATTATGATTTTCAGAGAAAGGGTTTGCTGAAATTGAGATGCATGGATGATGCATCTGTTTTGTGTGTCAGGGAAAATTGGAATTAAAAGCTGGAATTTGCATGTGATGAACGATTCTAAAATTATGTCAGAATGAATGACTTACTCTTTTTTAAATTATTAACTGATATGTTTATTACTTTTAGAGAGAGAGAGAGAGAGAGAAAGGGGGGATGGGATTGAGGGAGAGAGAGAGTGAGCAAGTGCTTGGTTACATTCTGCATGTGCCCCAGTGAAGGACTGAACCTACAACCTGAGTATGTGCCCTGACCAGGAATGGAACCCACAACCTTTGGGGTATGGGATGACATTCCAACCAACTAAACTACCCAGCCAGAGCAGATGACCTACTCTTGTTGATGATTTCAGCCGATTACCTACCGTTTATTATAAGATGTCTAGATAGTTTCCATAATGATGTAAAATATATCACTTTTAAGTTGTGAAAATAAAAATGATAATTGATTTAGACCTTTTTGAACTCTGACTTTTCTCTATGCCTATTTCATTTAAGCTTCCCAGAGGCCAGAGATTTCCTGAGACATATCACCATGTCTTACATTCTTTGCTTCTTGCAATAATTCCCCATGTGACTATTCGTTATGCGGAGATTCCTGATGAGTCCAGAAATGTCAATTATAGTTTGGCCAGTTTCCTGAAGGTGAGTTAAAGGCAACCAAAACATGATAGGAAACTATTCTCCACCAATATCATTTTTAAAGCCAGAGGAAAAAGTTACCTAATTTCTAGAGACTCAGCTATGTCTTTATAACACTGCTGGAGTAACTATTTATCAAATTATTTTTTTAAATATATTTTATTGATTATGCCATTACAGTTGTCCTATTTCCCCCTTTCATTCCCCTCTACCCTGCACACCCCCTCTCCCACCATTCCCTCCTTAGTTTATGTCCATGTGTCACAAGTTATTTAGATTCTGTATTTCCCATACTATTCTTATCCTCCCCCTATTTTCTACCTTCCATCTATGCTGCTTATTCTCTGTACCTTCTCCCCCCTTCTCCTCTTCCCACTCCCCTGTTGCTAACCCTCCATGTGATCTCCATTTCTATGGTTCCATTCCTGATCTAGCTGTCCTCTTAGTTTGCTTTTGTTTTAGGTATGGTTGTTAATAACAGTGAGTTTGCTGTCCTTTCACTGTTCATCTTTTTTATCTCATTTTTCTTAGATAAGTCCCTTTAACATTTCATATCATAAGGGCTTGGTGATGATGAACTTCTTGAATTTGACCTTATCTGAGAAGCACTTTATCTGCCCTTCCATTCTAAATGAAAGCTTTGCTGGATAGAGTAATCTTGTGGTCCTTGCCTTTCATGACTTGGAATACCTCTTTCTAGCCCCTTCTTGCCTATAAGGTTTGTTTTGAGAAATCAGCTGACAGTCTGATGGGAACTCCTTTGTAGGTGACTGTCCCCTTGTCTCTTGCTGCTTCTAGGATTCTCTCCTTCATTTTAATCTTGGCTAATGTAATGATGATGTGCCTTGGTGTGTTCCTCCTTGGGTCCAACTCCTTTGGGACTCTCTGAGCTTCCTGGATTTCCTGGAAGTCTATTACCTTTGCCAGATTGGGGAAATTCTCCTTTATTATTTGTTCAGATAAGTTTTCCACTTGTTGCTCTTCCTCTTCCCCTTCTGGTACCCCTATAATTCGGATGTTGGAACATTTAAAGATGTCCTGGAAGTTCCTAAGCCTCTCCTCAATTTTTTGAATTCTTATTTCTTTATTCTTTTCTGTTTGGTCATTTTTTTCTTCCTTCTGGCCAACTCCATTGATTTTAGTCTCAGTTTTCTCTCCATCACTATTGGTTCCCTGTGCATTTCCCTTCATTTTACTTAGTTTAGCCTTCGTTTGTTCTTCTAATTTGTGACTAAAATCAACCAGTTCTGTGAGCATCCTGATAACCAGTGTTTTGAACTGTGCATCTGATAGGTTGGCTATTTTCTTGGTTGCTTAGAGTTATTGGCCCTGGAGCTTTGAGTTCTTCTTGAGCCACATTGTTTTGGGTCTGTTCACACCTGTTATGTATGAGGGGCGGAGCCCTAGGTGTTCACCAGGGTGGGGCGACCCAGTTGCTGGTTTGTGATGCTGTATGTGGGGGTGGGGTCACAGAGGGACAATAGTGGTCCCCTCTGCTGCTTCCTGCCACTGGGGCCTGTGCGGTTTGTCTCACTGCTCACTCCTTTGCCCGCTTTATCTGCGCACGAATGTGTGACCACAGTCAGCCAGCTGCCTCGTGCCCTCACTGGGTCCGCCAGTGGCTACCCCACACCTGGGATCGGTCCATAGCTGCCTGTGTGCCTGGGTCAGGGAATCTTTCCTGCCCGACCCCACTCTGCTACTGGCTCCGCCCCTCTTATCGGTCTGGATGAACGGTACATTGTTGTCAGACTTCCATATAGTTCAGTTTTCTGTGTTTTGGTTGCGTTTTTGTTACTAAAATTTTGTTGTCTTTAAAGTTGGTTGTTCAAGGAGGCACAGTGTTTCCACCTACGCCTCCATCTTGGCCAGAAGTCTGATTTATCAGTTTTGGTAAAGAGCCAAAGTTTGATTTTTCCCCCTACCATTTTAATGTCCAATTAATTAAATAAGAGGTACCACACATGTGGCTTATTCAGAGGCATGTTTTGCTTGTTTCACATGGTGGTTTTTCAAATATAATAATTTGAATGCCTTTAGACCGGTTGCCAAAATCCTCACCACTCCTTAGTATACCTTTTACTTTCTTTATGCATTTGCATCATTTCTCTGATCCCTGTTGGCCTTTTGAAGTTGCATCTCTTGCATTAAAGCAACTTGTGTGGTCATATAACCACAGTCTACATGTTGCTCCAACATGTAGATGCAAATTGTTAATATTGGTCAGTGAGATTATTTTGTTTGAGAGGTATTAGAAATTTTTATACTTATGGGAGACAGTGCATTGATCATTATATTTTGTTGTTATCAGTATGTAAAGGGCAATGCTAGAATGCAGTGCTGTAAGGTGGGTAACAACACCATTTGCTTCATTGCAGAGAAGGGTCATAGGTTTGTAGTGCACTTAGTTTTATGTGCTTCTTTCCACTCCCCTTCTCGTCCCAGCTCTTCATGTATTGATCTTACCCTAAAAAGTTGACTATCAGTAATGCATTAAAGCAATTTAGATATCTAACATTACCTTCGTTTTATTAAAAATTCACAGCCAGGTATCAGCTTTCTAAAGTGGTTTGATATAAGATCTCTCTTTGGCAGAGTTAAAATAAAGTTCTAACACTATTACATAGCGTTTGATGTGTATTAAAAACGAAACATCCACACATCTTTTTAAAGTGAAACTAATCTGAAAGGTAAAATTGCACTTTCTTCCATGGAGTTTAAACTTGAAGTTTACTGTGTAAAGGAACTAGAACATAGTTGATCTAATAGCAGTATTTGCTTAAATTCAAGTTAACAGACATTTGTCCATCTCCTACATGAGGGCTCAAGGATGCAAGAGGCAATCACATTGAAATGCACATTTCAATGTGGACAAGTTATTTATTATTGGACAAGTTAAAGTGTGATGAATGTTGCGCTGAAAGTATACACAACGCAAAAGGAAAACCAGAAAGGGGATTATAACCAGGGAGTATGAACAGAGACTAGAAGAATAGTTCCCCAAGATAGGAGTTGAAGGTGTCGCAGGTAGAGGGGTCCATAAGCAAAGATGCAACATCCACATTCTGAAACTGTTTAGGGTCGAACAAGAAGTCATTGTTCAGAGACACACATTTACTTATAGCTGGAAAGGCCACCTGGTGCCTGATGATGGTAAGCCTTATTTAAATATCAGGCTAAGAAAATTAGATTTTGATTTGTATGCAATGGGGAACACCAAAGATTTTTTTGAGGATAATTTTATTGCTGGTATGACAGAAGAAGTAAGGAAAAGACCAGAGTCAAGATTACTAAATAGAAGATTAATCCCTCTCCCTTGTCTGCCTGGTAGAGTCCATGCATCTTTTAGAAACTCACCTCTTCCTTAACCTTCCCATGCAGTGTCTGTCACCCCTTCCGGTTTTACCCTTATTGTGCTGTATTTTAATTATTTTTCTTTATTATCGGACAAGGGTAAAGACCATGTGTTAATCACCTTTGTATTTCTCTAGAATGTAATACATTGTCTCAAACACCGTAGATCCTCCAAATGTTCTGTTGGTTGAATGAGTAAACAGAAGCCTACCTCAAGAAATTAAGAGGTGATGAGGATGCAACCTAGGGTAGTGGCAGGAGAAGTTAAAAGGACAGGTGAGAAGTGAGATGCAGACAGCTGCTTAATCAATATTGAGTTCCTTCTATTTCACAGGAATATTCTAGGTCAAGAGTGTCAAAGTCATTTTAACCAGGGGCCACATCAGCCTCATGGTTGCCTTCAAAGGGCTAAATGTGTCATTTCAAATCCTTAACAGTTAAGGAGTAGTTACATTTATACAGTCCTAAAATTGCATTCAGCCCTTTGAAGGCAACCATGAGGCTGAGGTGGCCCCAAGTGAAAATGACCCCTGTTCTACGTGCTATGGAGAACATAAAGAAAAAGAGGTAGTTCCTATTGTTCTGTCTAGGTGAAAACACAGGAAAAGAGTAAGTAAGTGCAAACTAGTAAGAATAAAGTGCTCAAAAGGACCTGTAGACCAAGGTGGTTAAGGAAGATGGAACTTCACCAGAATATTGAAGAGTGGGCAGGATTAGGTAGACATTGGGATAGAATTTCTAGCTACTCCTGGCATGCATGAGCAAAGACCCAGAGGTGGGACTATACAGGGCATCTTGAGGGCATAACACATATATAAGCTGTATTGGAAAACAGAACTAGAAAAGTAGGTTGGAACATGATTGTGAGGGTCCTTGATTGCTAAGGTAAGGAATTAGAAATTTTATTAGATGCAGTAGGAACTCTTGAAAACTTTTAGGCAGGAAGGTGACACGATTAGGGCTGGAGTTAGAGATTAATGTGGAAGCACTCGAATGGAAAGATTAGTCATGAAAACTGTTCAGGAGGCTAACTACATTTGTTCAGTTGGCAAGGTAATGAGAGCCTTATCTAGGAGTGACAGCGGGCAGATATGAATAACTAGGAGGGCTGTCACAGAAGAAGAACGTTTTTACAACCAAGACCTCACAAGATACAAACAAAAACTTATCATGTGATCTGAAATGTTTACATAGGCAAGCTTCACTTTCAGTAGCTAAATGGCCACTTTACCCTTTGAGAGTTGACCAAACTGAGGCTCTACAGCCGAATAGATTACATATATGTGTTTTATGTATGTTTATGCGTGGATATATGTATACAGAGATGTGTGTGTGTGTGTGTGTGTGTGTGTGTGTGATATATATATATATATATATATATATATATATATATATATATATAGTTTTATTTCTACATTGTACAGTTGGTGTTCCAGTTCCAGTGATAAATCACTTGCCCTTTGTCTCTTTCTTTAAGGTTACCTAATGTTCTGAAAGCTGTTTTCTATTATCTGTAAAAGAGAAAAATGTCATCCATACATGTGGAACTAATTAAAAAGATTTAAAAAATTTATACTTGACAGACTTAGCCGTATACAGCTGACTGTTCATTTTGATTTGGTTTCTACAGCGCTGCTTGTCCTTAATGGATAGAGGATTTGTTTTCAATTTGATAAATGACTATATATCTGGATTCAGCCCCAAAGATCCTAAGGTAAGGTACAAGGACCTAACTGTAGTAGATGTCAGACATTATAGAGTGTGAGACCAAGGGTGACATTTATTGTCCACTGGAGGATTTGGAACTGCTGTTTTCATTTAGGCACTTGGAGTGTAGCTATACTTTAAAGAAGGGATTATTGCTAGTATTCTGGAGGTCCCCCAAGACCACCCACGTGTTTGGTGGTTTGATAGAAAGACTCATAGGACTCAACACAGAGTCATGCTCATGGCGAAGATTCATTATGATGACACAGCAAGGATCCTGAGCTGGATCAGTAAGGGGAAAAGATTTTGAGGGGAGCCCTTGGCAGTCTGTGTGCAAGCTTCCTGAGCATGCCCTTCCTCCTGTGAGGGGTCACATAGCACCCCTTCTCTCCAGCAGTGCAAATGCAGCCACACACGTGCAATACTTCTCTTCAGTGAAGCCCATTTGGGGTTTAGGGTTGTTATCGGGGACAGTTCATGTATTGGAGGCTGGTCAAAATTCCAGAGTTTTGGAAAGGAAAGCAAAGCAGGTGTCCACCATAAATCACATTATTTGTACCGAGAGTTTGAGCAGGCTGGCACTAAAGGTTACACCCTTATCATGTAGGGAATGTTTCTAAATCCAATTTCCCAAATGCTAGCCAACAACCACCCAGTTTTTAAGGACACTAGTCTTGGGCCTGTTATGTTAACTCTTTCCTGCATAGCTCAGCTCTCTAAGTGTGCTTAAAATACTGAACACTTCTGTTTTGAAAATTAATGTTCTGTATGCAATGATTAAAATAGGAAATGCCTACTGAATATGAATTTGTATATAATTTCCTGTCATTTAGGTTCTAGCCGAATACAAGTTTGAATTTCTGCAAACAGTTTGTAATCACGAACATTACATTCCTTTGAATTTGCCAATGGCATTTGCAAAGCCTAAACTTCAGCGAGTTCAAGGTAGGTATTTGTCTTTTCCGTCATTTGGAATTGTGTTTTCTCTTTTTTGCTAGCCTTAGTGCAGTATAATATTGTATTTTCTGGTTAAACCAGTCAGTTTAAAGGTAACCTCAGAATTGTTACTACCTGAAGGTAGATTTGTTGATGGTATTCTGCATTTATTTAATAGTAGTGTTACTGTGGTAGCATTCGCAGCATGAAGAAATCTGGTGTGCTACGTAGATTGTTGCTTAAACATAGACGTTAGATATTAGTAAAATTGTTCTCTGTAGTAGTGTTTGGACTCTTATGAGGCTGAATTAAGAAAACCATATAAATGTACTTCTGAAAGAAGCATCAAGAGAAATGTATAAAGACAGAATAAAGTAGTAATATGTATGTATTAATTTTGAAATAACTTCAGTTATCTCCATTGTTAGTTTTATTGAATGCTTTGTTGTGTAGCACTATTCTTATGTTACTATGTTTTTTATTTGTCCCTTTTCTTTTCATATATTAATTAGATTTTTTTTCATTTGCGGTGGACCGTTTGACTTCAGTAGGTAGGTTTAACTCGGTTCACTCTAAAGTAGTTTGCTTTCTTTAAAAACAGTTGATTTGGTGAATGTATAATGTGGACGGGGACTTTGTTTGCTTTTCAAATCCTCCCTAGCCAAAAGGAGGCTTTAGTTAATGTACCCTGAAAATGAGTTAGGTGGTGTGTTTGTTTGCTTTTAAAATAAGTTTGAGTGTTGATTGCTAGAGGAATCAACTTTAAAATACCATCATCAGGAAACAAGTTCCAACTCAAGCCAGCACAGGAATACTGGGGAGCTGTCCTTTAAGTATGTGTCATCTCCCATGCTTGCCTTGCTTCTCTCTGACCCTGTGTCATGACTGCTTGGGTGCAGTTTTGAAGGTGTGGATGAGTTCATCTGATTAGATTTATTTAAACCACTGAAGTGAAAAACTCACTACCATTGCAAAATCTATCCAGATAAGGCCACCCAGGTAAGTCAGTACTGGCCCTTGTGCTTAGAAAGTGATGGGGATTCACAAAGAGCTTGAGCAATGGCAGGAAGAAAATCAGCTGTTTGGGTTTCTAGGGGTAGCTGCTGAGCAGTGGTTTTAGTGATTGAATTACAGCCAGTGAAAATGGAGGGAAAATATTCAGTCACTCTCTTACTAGATTTTGAGCATGTATAGCTCACATTACCTCTCCCAATATTTATTAATAGCTATGAGGAACTCAGAGAAAAGAAGGGGTGGGCAGATCATCAGGATTTCAGATTCAATCGGGCTATTCACAGCATTTATTAACTCCTAACCGAATGCATAGCATTATATTAAGTGAAGAGGCCAAACATAATAATAAAAGATGTATCCTTTAGCTTTATGGCCTAACTAAATTAAGCGATAGGCTAGAGGAAATATGGTAGAAACCTACTGTAGAAATTAAGCTTGATCACAATCCCTGCTAAGAAAGTTATAAGGCAAGTCCCAACTAGGATATTAGCAGCTAGGATTGAAAATGGATTGAGGCTATAATAGGGAGTGGAAGACATAGTTTGAAGTGTAGATTTTGTGAAATAAAAGAATTGTATTTGTGTCATGATGAATTGGAGTGAGATGAGGCTGCTTTTCTTACTGCTCTTTTATCCCGTTGTATTCAGGTCAATATGCAACATTTACTAGAATATAGAACAGCCAATAGTTAGTACTATTAGAAGGATTCAGTTGTCTAGTTTCTCTTCCTTTTCCTAATTTACAACTATAAACAGATGAGTAAATTAAGTATTGTCATATAAAATTACTTCAATTTGTACTTGTAACTAGTTTCATCAGATAATAAAGAAATGTGTTAAGGTATTGCCATGGTATTCTTTCATTCTAGGTTCTGTCCTAAGAGTTAAAAAAAATCTAGAGGGGAAAAGAATCTAGGGACAATCGTACCCATTGAAATTATCATTAAGGCTTTCATCTAGCCCTAATTATGAGTGCCCCTGTCTTGTAAAATTTTGCATGCTCATTCTATATGGTAAAATAATTGTTCAGGTTTATTAATAGTAAAAGAATAGCTCTTGCTAGCATGATCACATAATTACTGAATAATAAATATAGTATTTTAATATTAAAATAAATTTTGAATATTTTTATGGATGGGTTTTAAATTTCATTGTACTGCAGATTCAAATCTTGAATACAGTTTATCAGATGAATATTGCAAGCATCACTTCTTGGTTGGCCTACTTCTGAGAGAAACCTCCATTGCTCTGCAAGACAATTATGAGATCAGATATACAGCTATCTCTGTTGTAAAGAATCTTTTGATAAAACATGCATTTGATACTAGATACCAGCATAAGGTAAGCATGTGTATATAATCATCTGAATCAGTAAATTTCTGTTAAGATTTTATATTGAAGATAAAGTTTTCAGTAAGGACATAATATGAATATTGATGAACTTATTTTTACAAATAAGGTTTGATTCGGTTTCAAATGATTAGGTCTTGAAAGTATTGTTTAGTTAACTGTTAAAGAAAAATGGTGGTTTCTCCCTTTGGCCGTGTTTTGCCCTGCTTTCCTCCCAGGAGTAAGGATTCTGGGAAAATACTAAGAATGAGATTGCAATTGAAAATAGTTTCTTTGAGCAAGAGGCAAGCAATCTGTATGTTTCTCACATCGAAACTTCTCTCCCATCCCCTCTCTCTAAAAATAAATAAATAAAATCTTAAAATAAATAGTCACTTTGAATCCTATTGGTTATTCACAAATTCAAGCTGACTGTGTTTTATCAGAAGTAGGGTTTATTTTATGATGTCAAACTATTTCATTCTTCCTTTTGATAGTTTCTTTAGTCCTGTGGAATTTCTTCACTACATTTAATAGCTGTCCTATCCACTCCTGCCTCCCGATTGTTTTTCTTTTGTCACTGGCACTGAGGAAATAAACATTACTGTCACAGATGGCAGCATCACTGTGGATTGTGCTCTCCAGGATATCAGTGCATGGCCTTGACTGCCACTATCATGTCCAACTATAAGTCACCCCAAAACATTTAATATTTATGAGTTAGCAAATAACAAGGATGTTGTTATTTGCTAGTATATATGCCCCAAAAGTTATTACAAACCAACCTTTATTAAACACATCCAGAAAGATGTAGAAGTCCCTTTGTATAGTCAGAGTTGTAAGACAAAAAAAAATATTAAACCTGCCATTCCCACACTGAAACCTGATAATAGAATATCAGGCAGGATTCTTGGCATGCCAATCCAACATGTTGGAATGGTCCATGAAGTAATGCTTTCTCAAGCAGTCCTTGGGCCTGGAATCTCTCATTGACTCTACTTTGATGAAGGGCACGCCACCTCTAAAGCATTTAATTTGCTAAAATATTTATCTGGGCTAGTGGGTCAGCCATTTTGACTGAACAGGCTGGTGGATTTAGGCATTGTTTTCAGTGATTTTGTTTGTAACCAGTTGTTCCCCTGCACTCTGTCCCTAGACCCACTGTTTGAGCATCATGTTAAATGATTTTGATGCTGGACTTCCTGGGTGGCTTCCCAAAGCTTCTGTCCTCTTCACTGGCAAATGCCCTCCTTTTTCTTAACAGAGAGTCCATATATTTACTAAATTATTTGTACCCAGATGAACATTTTGATAGCTGCTTAGGACAATTTCACATCTAAAAGATGGACACCTCAATGAAAAAAAATCATTCTCTGGAAACTCAATTTTTTTACAGTATAAAAACAATGTATTTGCCTTCCCTGAATAAACTGAAAGTGTTGTCTTAGAAAAAGAAACAAAAAACACCGTTTTATGTTTCAACAGCATAACTATCTCATGATTTGTTACATAAACATGATTTTTCAAAAATCATACACTCTTGTAGCCATGTGTACTCTTTCAAATATCCCTTAATATATATATGTTTATAAATAAGTATATTATTGGTTTCTAAGTGACTAATATAAGATATGATAAATATGTCATATATAAAATATGTAATAAGAACTTTTTCTTCTTACTGAGTAAATGTGGATGTAGCTGCAAACCTTACATATGTTACACATGGATCACTGTGTGAAGGCCACAGCTTTTTTGCTGTTTGCTGCACCTTTAGCATATGTATTCAAATCTTATTAACATTAAATCCTATGGACTTGAAAAAGTATACTATGTGGATTTACAATAACTTACCCCATCAAATGGCTCCAGGTGTAACATATTGTTTCATAATTTGTTCCTTTGTTTTTACATGCAGATATAAATAAAATTATGTTACTTACTATTAGTATCACTTTGGAAAGCCAACTTACTTGGAGATGAATTTTATTCTTTTTCTCCAGTATTCCCATTTGTCTGTAATAAACAGAAAATGCCTGCCACCTGTATCCAATTATATCTCTTTAATTACAATTACAATTTTTTGTCCTCACCTGAAGACATGATTTCATTGCTTTTAGAATGAGGGAAAGGAAGAGAGAGAAACATCGATCAGTTGCCTCCCGTGTGCACTGGGGGTCATTATGTGCCCTGACTGGGAATGGAACTTACAGCCTTTCAGTTATGGAATGATACTCCAACAAACTGAGCCACACTGGCCAGGGCTAATTACAGTTTTTTAACTTACAATTTTTTCTCAGTTTTTGTGGTTCTATTATTGTATAAAGTACATTTAAACTGCTTAGCTTTGAGATGTTACTTTATTACTTAACTGCAGGTAGCACTGTTTTTGTCTCATTGTAATTATAATAACCTCCTCCCCCTTAGTGTAGTTTGCTCTGTTATTTGCCCCTTTTTAGGTGGATATTGATTATTGACTTAACACAAGTTAAGTGGTATAATATATTTAAATGAAAATATATTTTAAAAGTCATCCATTCCAACCAAGTTTAGTCAAACCTTTAAAAATGCTAGTTACTACTGTGTTCTGGTTAACTGCTGTTTATGCCTAGTAGTGGGGGAGAGGGTCATACAATGTGGAGGATAATATCATTAGCTGTGATTTCAAAGGATTCACAGGAAAAGCACAAAATGATCTTCCACTTCATAAAGGAAGAAGTTGTACTCCCCATACCCTATCTCTTTAGATGAAAGTGAAGGAAAAGGGAATTCACTAGTGCCTTACCTAGAGCTGAAATTTTACATACAGATGCACCTCGACCTCTGATGGGGGTATGTAGTGATAAACCCATTGCATATTGAAAGTACTGTAAGTTGAAAATACATTTAATATACACCTTACTGAACATCCTGACCTAGCCTATCTTAAATGTGCTCAGAACACTTGCACTAAAACCCACAGTTAGGAAAAATCATGAAACACAAAGCCTATTTTATAATCAGATGTTGAATATCTCATGTAATTTATTATTTGTATCACTTTTGCACCATTGTAAAGTCAAAAAACCATAAGTTGAACGAACCATTGTAAGTTTGGAACAATCTGTATTTTTACATTATGTATTTGGACATTACTTTTTAAAATTCTGAGGGTAGTAAATTTATATACACACTCACAGCCATTGTTGTCTGTAAATAAGTTAAAAATTATGCCATTTGAGTGTATTTGCAGTTTTAGACTGTGGGACAGATTGAAATGCCAAGCTCTTTACCCTTTCAGTGACTTCTAATGCCCTTTCCTCTTTGTTCAAAAGCTTGACAGGTATTAATGAGTATAGGATTCTCTCCAATAGAACTTTGCGTCATGGGCCTGATAACCAAAGCTTCACTTCCTATTTCTGTTTGGTCCGAAGAATTCACAGATGGCCTGAGTAAGAGGCCATTTGTCAAATACAAATGATGATGCCAAAGTGAGGGTAGAGAGAGGAGTTTCAAGCACCCATACTTTTTATGATGTTGGGCCCTAAAGGTCTTCTCTAAATTTCCAGACAAGCCTCCTGAAGTTCCAAAATATGGAGAATAAATCTTGTACCCTGAAAACAATCGTTTTTGCTGATTTGAGTGTATGTACATATCTGGTGAGGAATCTCTATGGCTCAGAAAAGCCATAAATAAATTTGTATAAGAGGTACCACATTAGTTAAGACTGTTGTGGCCAGCTTTATTTACATATTTATAAATATATCAATCCCAAGTATTACAATTGTCTTAGGGGGCCAAGATCACATTATTTTAATTGCAGCTTTAATCAAAGCAAAAACATGTTTTTTGAATGAATACGGTAATTTATTGGTTTTTCACTTCTTCCACCCCACCCATCCATCCATTCAAGCTAACAGGTATATTGGCCATCCGCTATGTGCCCAGGCATTGAGGATGAAGGATGAGTAATAAGACAGACATGAGCCCTGCTCTAATGAAATTCAGCCCTCACTGCAGTTAAAGAATAGGGCTAATATGATCTGCTTTAAAGGTTAACTGTTATTAAAACAGTAAACTTTTGTCTTTTACATTATGTAGTTAGTTGTAATTGAGGCATGTGATTTGACTCTGTATAAATCCAAATATCAAGTGTTCTGTGATAATTAGTTTTGAGACTATAAGCGTAAATAGATTCATGCTTCACTACCTTGTTGTGGATATTAGCCTGCTTTTTGTTTTTTTTTATTTTTAAAAATTTATTTAATTATTGGTCAAGTACAGTTTTCTGGTTTTTACTCCCATCCCAGCCCACTCCCCCAGTACTACCCACCTCCCTCCCATTTCCACCCCCTTTAGTTGTTGTCCATGTGTCCTTTATACTTGTTCCTGTAAATCCTTCCCCTTTTCCCCTGAAATTCCCTCCCCTCTCCTCTCTCTGGTCACTGTCCCCTTGTTCTCTATTTCAGTGTCTTTGTTTTTATTTTGCTTGCTTGCTTGTTTTGTTGTTTAGCTTTTAGTTTTTAAATTGGTAGATGGAGCCAACTTTTATAATATACATATTACAGATATATATCATATATATTTTATACCTATCAGGCTTCTTTAAAATATATTTTAATCACAGTTGACATATAGTATTTATTATTTTAGTGTCAGGTGTATGACATAGCAATTAGACATTTATATACCTTACAAAGTTACCACCCCAGTATGTTTAGCACCCACCTGGCACCATACATAGTTATTACAATATTATTGACTGTATTTCCTATTTGTTTTTCTTAATCCCTTCCCCTTTTTCATCCAGTCCCCCAATCTCCCTCCCATCTAGCAATGGTCAGTTTTGTTCTGTTTTGTTTGTTCATTTATTTTGTTTTCTAGATTCCACATGTAAGTGAAATCATTATACCTATAAGCTTGCCTCCTGATAATTATTTTTCAGAACCAACAAGCCAAAATAGCACAATTGTACCTCCCATTTGTTGGACTGCTTTTGGAAAATATACAGCGATTAGCAGGTCGAGATACCTTGTATTCTTGTGCAGCTGTGCCTAATTCTGTAAGTAGTAATGTGTTTCTATTTGTGTTTATCTTGTTTCGTTGACGATATTTGGAATTGGTATCATATGCTTTATGGTCTCAATCTAAATTCAGGAGTGTCCAAGATTTGGGCATCTCTGGGCCACATTGGAAGAAGAGTTGTCTTGGGCCACACTTTATAACATCGTGACACATAATCACACACACAGAAAATCTCATGTTTTAGGTAAATTTACAGTTTTGTGTAGGGCCACATTCACAGCCATCCTGACCTGCATGCAGCCCGGGGGCCATAGGTTGAACACCCTTGGTCTAAATGGTTCACTTTTTATTCCTGGTTTACATTTCTTGAACTTGAATGTGCATATGAATCCCCTGGGGAATTTGTTAAAACAAAATTTAATTCAGCAGATCTGGGTAGAGCTTTTGATAATGTGTTTATAACAAGCTTTTGGCTGCTTCTGGTCCAAGAACCACACTTGTTTTAAAAGATTTATTTATTTTTTAGAGAGGGGAAGGGAGGGAGAAAGAGAGAGAAAAACATCAGTGTGTGGTTAGCTCTCACATGGCCCCCACTGGGGACCTGGCCCACAACCCAGGCATGTGCCCTGACTGGGAATCGAACCTGCAACACTTTGGTTTGCAGTCCATGCTCAGTCGACTAAGCTACACCAGCCAAGGCCTAAGAACCACACTTTTAAGTAACGAGGCCCAAGAGAACACCAAAAAATCCTTTCTACTCAGTGTTTTAAGATTTGCTGTTCTTGCTTTTACATATTTATTCAACTTGAAAAGGGAACAAAAGATTTCTCCAGTGCCAAAATGTTAGACACCAGGGATTAAACTGTATTCCTTTGCTTCTCTCCTCCCTTGATAGCCTCCTTTCGGCACTTCTTGATGAGTCACTTTTGGCTCATCACAATTGGTGTGTGCCTTTTTCTCCTGTCAGAATTTAGGTTTAAAGGAACGTTGGAGCCTGTAAATTTCCCATTTGGCCAGACACCTTTTGCCATTGTAATAGTCAAAACTTTCTTTCTCACATTAGATCTAAAGGGTTTTATCTCCACTTCATCATTTGTCATTCCATACCTTTTACCATCTTGGTTATGCTCTTCTGGATATGCTCCATTTTACTAATCATCTCATTAAAATATGGCACTTACACTTTAATGTCTGCCCAGTGGGACTGTTAACTCCTACTCTACCCCCACTCCGTGTTCTCTATGGCCCAAAATTACCTTTACACTTTCAGTAGCCATGTCACATTGTTGGGAGGCAGATTAAACTGTCTTTTACATCTTCCTTTGGAAATCCCCCTATCTTGATTTGTGAAGCCTGTCCCGGGTTCCCCAGAAAGCCGCTTCTATGCCTCCCTGATGGCTTGATTACCTGTAGCTCCTAATTTTATCACCCACCTGTGTGTCAGGCCAGTGTTTCTTCACAAACATCATGGCTCATGGTTATATTTACTCCATAATATTTGACAGTGATGTTTGGAAATATTTTATTTACCTGTTTTTTCTTTTGCAGCTCAAGTTCACCTAGGGCTTCTGGTCACACCCCCTCCTTCTAGCACTGCCCGATTCCAAGCAGGAGAATTGAACCAGACTGCACCAGTTGCAGCTTTTATCAGCCATCTAGAGTTGTCCCTTAGCCAGAGGTCATGGTTACTTCAATGTGCTAGTACCCATTTGTTTAAAGATTTGTCACCTAAATACCAATACTGATACCTGATTTAGGCTTTCACAGTGAGCTTTGTTTAAAATTTGGGTATCATTTTATATGATTAATTTTATTTCTTACCCTAGTGTACAAATTTAAGTGACAGAGGTATCACATTGTGTTACAGGCATCCAGAGATGAATTTACATGTGGATTCACTTCACCTACAAGTAGAGGGAGTCTGAGCACTGACAAAGACACCGGTAATTAAATCCTTTAAAGATTATACATTGAATGGCTATTTAGGAATGTACCCTGTCCTTCTGTGTTTTTTGAAATATAGTAAAAACTACATAGCATGATTTCTACTAAAACTTAATTAAAATCTGACTCACACTTGCAGCCACATTTTTTTTGTTCAGGTTCCTTGTCTAAGCATCTCCCAAACTGTGTGGCTTTATTTGATGACTTTCAAGGAACTCCTTGTAGTTTTTTATACATAGTAAAGTGTTTTGAGAGGCAGAAAAAGTGCTTACACTTTATTTGGCTTATGTGTTTTGATATAATAATATATAAGCTTCACAATTTTAGATGATTAAGATTTAATCTCTAAAACATCTACTTAAATTAACCCAGTACTTATTTTAAAATATATTTTTGATCATTCATCCTGTTGCTAACAAGGGCTTGGCTTTTATTTCCAGCTTATGGATCTTTTCAAAATGGACATGGAATTAAGAGGGAAGACTCAAGAGGTTCCCTCATCCCAGAAGGAGCAACAGGATTTCCAGAACAGGGCGGCACTGGTGAAAATGTAAGAACCTAAATGTACAGGATAACCCGAATAATGAAGTGTTAGGCTACAACAGTCTTTTTGTGTAAATAAGAGGCTCTGTCCTATAGTTCATCCTGAATTTGTAAAAAGCATCCAATAATTTTTGGCTATTTTAGCAGTTGCTTCCTATCGTAGCAGGTGCTACTTTGACATCTTAAACTGTTTGTAGAGGGCAAAACATTCATCTTCTAAGAGTTCTAACTCACGGTACCTTCTTTAACCCCTAGCATAGTCAGTGATCTAGAGCAGGAAGGTTCAAAGTTTAAAATATGTAATGTACCTTGTGATTTAAAACAAATCACTTCCTGTCAGGATTATTTCAGCCTTTCATTCTTTTATAATAGACTAATTACATTAACTTGGGAGAAAAATATTAGGCCCCAAATGGAGGATCTCAGCATCCCAGTTGATACTGAATAGTACTTCATCAGGATGTACTCTCCATTTCTTTCTTAGATTTTTAAGTCTAACATTAAAGTTTAGGGGATATGTTTGCCTTGAGTAAGTGAAACCTCATTTTAGAGCAGTAAAACCTTGTTATGCTGCTATGTTAAATCACAGAGTCATAAAGTTAGAAAGGTTAATAAAAATAGTAAATTTCAACTTTCAGCCTAGAAATGAAAACTGAGATTGTGATTTAGGATTGTCACATAACTCTGGCAGGGCTAGACCTGCACCCAGATTTTCTAATTCCAGCACTTTTTCTCCTATATCATGGTACTCATAGTGTGCATCAGAATCCCCTGGGAGGCTTAATGAAATAGACGGCTGGGCCTCAGCCCTCAAGTTTCTGATAGGGGCCTTGGGTGAGGCCTGCTAATTTGTATTTCTAAGTTCCCAGGTGATGCTGATCCTTGTGGCTGGGAACCATCCCTTGAGAACCACTGGACTGTATTTCCTTGAGCCTTTGGATAAATAGTAATTTATTCAAAAAGGTTTCTACTTCACAACATTTAGAATTACGACAACAGATACTGCCATAAGTAAGGCAAATAAAGGAAAAAGAGGTTAAATGACTTGCTAGTGTTACACACCTAACAAGCATTCAGAACCTAGATGGTTTACTCCAACTGCAAGTTCTTTCTTAGTCAATCCTTTGTTAAATGTATATCCCCCAGCCCAGTTTAGCTCAACTGAAAGTATTGGTTTCTAACAAGGGCAAATTGTATAGGAGATTATACTCTATTCATATAAATCCCCAAATGGGTCAGATCTCGTCATGCTTAATTAACAACAGATATGTTAACAAAAGTGATTAAATGATAGGAACATCACTATTTTATAGAAGCTCCTTTTGAAGTATTACTGAGTCCTTCTTAATGTATTTATCTTGTAATGTCATAGCCTTTTTAAAGATAGATTTTAGACCTATAATTTGAAGTTCGGATTTTAATAAACTCTGAGGTTGAAAGTGTTTCATATACTTCCATGTACCTTAGTTAGGTTCTTCCTTGATGAAAAAGGTATTTTTCCTAGAGTAGCTACATATGATTATTTAAAATTTTTACTCTTAAAACAAAGGGCTTATGGGAATTAAATATTCACAGTATTCATGACTATATCTTGATAAAGACCCAAGTTAATTTCCAGTGATATTACTAGGGGTGGTAGCAACAAAGAGTCAGTCCATTTACCTTTCAAGTATAATATAAAATTTGGATTTATGCTTAGAATTTTCCCAAACAGGACTAATGATAAAAAAAAAAAGTTGTTGAGTTAAAGGCAAAGGGAAACTGTTGTACCAATACTGCTCACAAAATTCCTGTCTTTAAATTACAGATCCGACAGAATTCTACAAGGAGCAGTGTATCCCAGTATAACAGACTGGATCAGTATGAAATCAGAAGTCTCTTGATGTGCTACTTGTATATAGTAAAAATGATTTCCGAAGGTGAGTTTCCAGCATATTAAGCCCAGACTCTACTAGACATCTATCCCACAGGCTCAGTTTCATGGAACAAATCTTTGACCATCATCTAGGACACATGCTCATTAGAAACATTTTTGAAAACTCTGACCTTAAAAATGTTCCTGTATTTTAACTTAAAATACATTAATTTGAGTCATATACACTTGTTTCTTTGAAGTAACTTTTTAATTTAACATTTAATTTCTAAAATGAGGCAATAGTTTTAGAAGTGCTAAACATTTTTCATGCAGAGCATATAATAATGCATTAAATGACCAATGTAAACAGAAAAATTAACAGAATTCATATTTAATACTTCAGGTTTTATTTAACCCAGGATTTGGAAAAACATAAGCAAACAAACAAAAAAAACGGGAAGGGTTCTTTGAGGATAAGAAATGCCATTGTTGCTTTCATACTACCATTGTATGGTTTTATATGTTTTCAAGTTCTTTTTCAGGTTCTTTTTTCCCCTTTGGGGTATAATGATGAGGTGAGAACCCCCCCAAAACCCAGAATTGTCTTCTGGAGGACAGGCTGCTTATAGTATAGGCTTCCCCCGCTAAGTGAGTGTGTGTTCTAGGAACCCGCCTGAATTGGTGTACCAGCTGGCATTGGGAGTGAGATGCTACATTCAGCTTCACTGAATTTTTTTGAAGACTCTTTAAATGTGCTTGCCCATTTCATGATGGACGATTTACAAGCGCTCCTGCCTATACTGCACTGAATGTTCAGCAGTTTTTGACCAAAAATGACAGAATCCCAATGCCCTACCCTCCCTTTTTACCAGATCTCACCCCAAGCAACTTTCAAAGGAAAACATTTTGCCAATGTAGAAGAGGGGAAACAAAAAATGGCAGAGCACCAAAAGGCATCAAAATCAAGGAGTTCAAAAACTATTTTGAGCAGTGGAAATAACATCTCAGTAGGTGTATTGCATCAAATGGAAAGTACTTTGAAGGGGACTGAAGTGAAAACACGTAAGAGTAGATTACACAATGTTTTATGAATAAATTCTGAGTTTTTGGGGGTCTCCCCTCATATATTATTTACTAGTATTATCAGTTTCTCTTTTATATTATATGATACAATATGACCAAAAGGGTGTCATAAATTACATGTCTTCTGAATCTGTAAGTAAAATCAATTATCTTTTCCCAAATACTACATTTATTCACACATTTCTCTCCCTTTCCTGTCCCTTCCTTTTCTGAGTATTTTTACTCAAAAAAAATATACAAGAAGGAATAACATAAAAGCACCTGGGTTCTGAGCATCACAGTCATTATCTTTTACTTATTTGCTATTTACTTGCTTTAAATCTTGTTTGTAATACAGGATAAATAATATAATAATAAAACAAAGTAAGTTGATAGGTATAACAAATCAATATCTAGACATGAACAATAAATTCTAAAGTACATTAATAAAACAGTAGATAAGTCCTGACCGATGTGGCTCGGTTGGTTGGGCATCATCCTGCAAGGCGAAGGGGTTGCTGGGTCGATTCCCCGTCAAAGCACATGCCTGGGTTGCAGATTTGGGCCTGGGTCGCAGGTTCGGTCCTGGGTCAGGGCACGTCTGAGGCAGCTGATCCATGTTTCTCTCTCACCTCGATATTTCTTTCCTTCTTGTTTTCCTTCCCTCCTCCCCCTCTAAAATAAATAAAATCTTAAACAGTAGACAAAACAATTAGCATCTTTAAGTTCTAAGAATGTATGACTTAAAGTAAAATATCTCCAGGCTGTGTGATGGGCCTCCATATTTTGGAAAAGAAATGAGAGAGAGACCATTTTCAACCTGATGGTATTGTGTACCAGGAGAGAATGGATCAGTTAACAACCACAGCTGTAGTTCACTGTTTATGTCTTCCCACAAGGTGAACGGGGGGGAATGTATGTAGGCAGTGACTGCTAACGTGTGGGGCTTCTTCATAGGATGATGAAGATATTCTAAAACTGGTGATGGTTTTACAACTCTCTGAAAATACTATAAACTGTTGTACTGTTTAAGTAAGCAAGTTTTATGGTACATAAGGCTTTCTCAATAAATTTGTTTAAAACAAGAGACTCAAAAGACACATAAAAAAATAAAATAAAATCATTACCCAACTCAGGGAAAGTTAAGATTGGCTTGGGGGTGGTGGAGAGGAGGGGGAGGGAGAGGTGCATTGCCACTAGTTCTCCCCTCTTCCACTCCACTACATATGCATACACATGTAGCATGAGCACACACATACCATATACTGTGTCACATATACATGGCATGTACCACACACACATGCATGCATACATACCATATACCAGTGACAAGCTCCTGGCTGCTTTTTTAATGTCATGGCTAGAACCATAACTATTTTTCTTGAGAACTTCATAGGTCCTCTTTCTTTTGTAAATGTTGACCTTTACCTGCTAAATATTTGGTCTTTGTTAATTAGGTTTCTCTTCAACTTTTGCGTTTTGATTTTTAAGAGCACATTTTTAATAAGTAGTACACAGTCTATGTCACATATTTTTATCTTTTGTACATGTAAAGTCATATGCTGTATATCTTTCAAGTCATATTCATTTTATTCCAAAAAGCATTGGCTTCTGGGCCCTCATCAATGGATGTATTGTAGTTACTTTGCTTAGTCAGGTTAATAATTTATTTTAGTCACTCCATATGCATTTAAATGTTGAATTCCCTTCAGGTCTTCTCTGGGCTTTTTTTATTGTTTCATAAACAGTAGTAACTTAATTTCAATGAAAAGATACTTTCTTATAGAAGTAGAGGGAGCTTCCCTCTAAATATTTGGTCTTTGTAGTTTATTAAATGGCAATAATTCACTATTTAAAGTCTTAGACATTTTCCAAACTACGTTTTAGTCCTATTGCCTTGTTTATTTTGTCCTGAGAAATGGAATCAAGAGTCAGAGGTCATCAGTTACATAGTATGAATTGTGAGAGAGAAAAACAGTTTCTTTAAGAGGACAGGGATAGCTACTTCCTTCTTTCAGACCGCATCCTGGATTTTCTTTTTATCTTAGACCCTAAACTGGGATTCTGGTTACTACCTTGAGGCTTAGCAACACCTGTAGATTCATTAGTATTTTTTCCCTGAGTTGCTTGTTCACTGGAATCTATCTGGCAACTGTTGCCTCTCTCTGAACCTCCAATGTTGTAACGAGGAATATCAATCGATCTTTTTCTGTTTGTGTAGTCTAAAGGAAATAATACATTTGGAGAACCTGTTTCACTTTCTGCTGTAAAAGGGCTAGATTTGGCTGGCTTTTCAGGCATATTTTCCTCTGAAGTTTCAGATACTACTTGAATTTCTGGGTTTTGTTCTTCAGTAATGGAAATTTTCCAAGGGAAGTGCATATGAGCAGAGGTCTTCTCCATGGAGGTCTTTTCTGTAAACATCTGTTTCTCTTTTGCCTGGCCAAGCTTGTCTTCAGAAAGATTTGAGACAGTTTTAAACTCAGGCCCCCTTTGAAAACTATAAGATACTGAAGGAAAAACAGGTGATTTCTGGTAGTCACTACCTTCCGTGGTAGGCTTACTGGTGGTGTCAGAGGCAAGAATCTCATAAGAGTTCTCTGCAATGTCAAAGAGATCCGGACTATGAAATATAGGTGGAAGCTGCAGATTTTCTTGCTCTTCCTTTTCCTCTTCGGATAGCTCTTCAGGACCTAGCAATTGCTCTAAAAATTTCATAGGATGATACACATCCTTTTCTTCCTCAGGGTCCTTGACCTCAAAAACTGAGGCAGTCCCTTGAGCACAAGGAATAAACTCATCATCACTGGATGAAACAGGACTTAACTTTCGCTGAGACAGTTTAAGTTTTTCGGAAAGCATTTTATTTTCTTCTCTTAGTGTATCCCTTTCTGCAGTGAGCTCGGCAATAAACTTAAGGTTTTCTTGCTGCATAGTATTAAATTCTTGCTCTAGGGTACTCCTATATGTTTCATTCACTGTACAGCGTTCACACGTTTTTGATTCTAACTGATGTCGCAAGGCCTGAATGGTGTCATTGAGGACTTTTTGTTGCTCCGTCAACTCTTGAATTTTGGCTATGGAGCTTGTCCTCCTGTCTGCCAATCGCTCTTTCTTCAAACTGGTTAATTTTTCCTGTAAACAGTGTAGCTCTTTATCATGGAGCTCTTTGAGTGTTAGCCAGGTTTTTTTAAAATCGTCACTCGACACGTCACATACACTGGACGACAATTTAGCAGTTTCTGGATATATCTGATCATCTTTCCCGTCTTCGCCACCCTCGTTCCCTGCCTGCATCATGTCTCACCGGTTTGGGATTTGGAAACTGTTTAGACAGACAAATGGCTTGACGCTTCTGACGAAGAAACGGTTTAAGAGTTTCTGACTCGAGTTAGGCTGCGGCAAGGATAAACCTGTCACCCCTTTCACAGACCTTATGTGAAGCTTCTTCTGGGCACGGTGTGGGCGCAGGGGTGGCTCAGGAACGGCTCAGGTATGGAAAGAAAGTGTCCTGAATTTCTGGTGGAAAGGTGGTATCAGCCTTTTCACGAGCAAAGCCGGCGCACGGGAAAAGGAAGATGGCGCCTTCGTTCTGCCGTTAGAAGAGGCCGGAAACCCGGTGACTTCTGGGTGTCCAGCTTCTTTGAGCTGAGAAGCATCCAAAGGCTGGGGATTTCGGGGGGAACCGGAAGTTACTCTTAGCTTAATATTTAAAAAAAAAACTAATTTGATTCAATTCTAGCATTTTTATTTTTGATGATCAGTATTTTATAATCATTGGAAACTGTCAGTACTCATAGACTTTAAAGTTGGAAGTAAAATAAAACCCCCTCATATTTCCCTCTTTTTGACTTCCCCCATATGACCAGTATTGCCTAGTCCTCCATCGCTATCTTCAAGACTCTCTATCTGGGCTTGCAATATGGTCATTACATAGTTACGCTATGTTTCCGAAATATTTACATTTCTAGAAGAGAATCTGCTCACACCATTAGCTATATCTAATAGAATGAAAAAGGATTGGAAAGTTAAGTGGCAGCAATTTCTTTTTTTAAAAATCTTTGTAAGTAGGTGTGGTCGGAGTAAAGAAACAGGTAAAAAGATATGTATATATGATAGATTTAAAACACTTTTATATCTGAAATAGTTGGTATGTGTGTGTGTTGTAGGACGTCAGAGTTTATAATCCATAGGCAAAGAAGAGGAAAAAATTACCTCATAAAGTTTACAGTTCTCAGACTTTTTGGTTTAGAGAGCCCTTTGAGTAGCAGGCAAATGTGTTTGACACCCCTGCCCTTCAGCAAAATGCCCTTAAATACACCATCTTGCATAAAATGTTGGGAAGTTCATTGAAAAGACCCGGTTTGCTTCCCTTCCTTTGTTTTTAGGGATGATGTGAAGATTGAAATAAGCTATCCATAAAGGACACTTACAAAATAAAAATGTTGAAGTTAAAATAATGACAGATTAAAGGATATATGTGAAATTAATATAAAAGAGTACAGTGTGTGTATTAGACAGAAATGGCCATGAGTTGATGGTTGCTGAAGTTAAGTTCTTAGTACTTTGCGGTTCACAATGTTATTTGCTTTAATTATTTCAATAACTAACTATTTATTTCATTTTTCAGATACTCTCTTAACTTACTGGAATAAAGTATCTCCTCAGGAGCTCATAAACATTCTTATACTTTTAGAGTAAGTTACCTTATTTTCATACATTTTCCTCTTATTTGAGGGAGTTTAATTTTTGCATATAATAAAATATTCCTTTTTCCTGGTTTCAACATCTTATTTGCTAATACCGTAGGAAATGTTCAACTCTTTTGATAATACAGATGCTGACATACAGGTTTTTCACACATAGAAAAACTTAGTGATGAAATGCTTGTGATATTACAAAAACTCTAGCTAATGATAGACCATCTTTATAGTCTAACAGGAGACTTTCTGTGATCTGGGAAACTAGAAGTGGCATCAGCTGTTCTAAATCATTCAGAGCAGATACTGGCTTAATAGAGCAGTTTAAATTTTTGGAATTTAAAATTTGTACTATAAGGTAGAGCTGAGTAATTCCACCCACTTAAGAAATACATAGATGAAAAGATTGATATAGGTATATTCATTCCAAGGTACTTGAAAAAATCTAGTCTCATTTTTTTTTGTGGAAGTGGGAAGATATTCTGTACAAGGTGGGGCAAAAGTAGGTTTACAGTTGTTAGTATGCAAAACACAATTTATTCTTGTATTATTATTTCTTAATTGTTGTATTTTTCATATGAACAGCTATAAACCTACTTTTGCCCCACTCTGTATAGTATGCTGAGCTATTTTTACATTATTAATGAAAACAAAAGAATTATAGTGTAGGAAAATTTTAAATACTACACATATATGATATTGTATCTGCATGTCTACCAAAGCACAAAGAGGATAATCAGTGCATGAATATTTATCAAAATTTTGAAGAAAATGGTAGCAAACAAAATAGCAGTTAAGATTAAAAAGAAAATAAACTACTCTAATTATATTGAAATATTTACTAATGAAAATATATGGCCCCGACTGGTGTGGCTCAGTGGATTGGGTGCTGGGCTACAAACCAGAGGGTTACCAGTTCAATTCCCAGTCAGGGCACATGGCTGGGTTGCAAGCCATGTCCCCAGTAGAGGACATGTGAGAAGGCAACCATACATTGATGTTTCTCTCTCTCTTTCTTTCCCCTCTCTCTAAAAACAAATAAAATCTTTAAGATACACACACACACACACACACACACATATGATGTTGGGGATTTACTTCAAAAATTCTGGGAGGTAGGGAGAATGGAGGGAGAGCAGAGGACCTATTCAGGGTAGAGGTTAAACAAGAATGGCTATGACTTCATAATTATTGAGGCTGGTGGGTGCTTGGTACCTGGGAGGTTAATATGCTGTCCTCCATAATTTTTTAAAAGATTTTTAAATTTATTTATCTTTAGAGGGGAAGGGAAGGAGAGAGGGAGAGAAACATCAATGTATGGTTGCCTTTTGTGCGTCCCCTGCTGGGAACTGGCCCGCAGGGAACCAGCCTGCAACCCAGGCATGTGCCCTGACTGGGAATCGAACTGCCATTGTCTGGTTCACAGGCCCGTGCTCAATCCACTGAGCTACACCAGCCAGGGCTGTCCTCTATAATTTTGTATGTGTTTGACATTTTCAGTAATAGAAAGTATTTGAATGCCATTATAAAAAAGTATAGCAATTACCCCAATTTCTAGGGCCTAAGACCTTTTTAGGTATTAATAACTATACTGGAGACCTTTGTTTTGATGTGTTATAGAGCACAAAGGATGATTTACATTGATAGGTTGATAGGTTTTTTATGTTGTTAAAATTGTATATGAAGATATCAGCCTTTCTGGTGCTGATGTAATTTTAACAAATGTAGAAAGATATATGGCAGGCCCCTAAGTAGATATGTGTATATTTATTTCTGTCTGCCAAAATGTATATTGTAATATGACTTAAGTGGTCATTCTTTGAAACACATGGCTTTTCAAATATTACTTGTTAAATTGCAGAGAATGATAGTACTTTACTAACATGCTATTGTTTTTCTCTCTAGAGTGTGTTTGTTTCACTTTAGATACATGGGGAAAAGAAACATAGCAAGGTAATTCCCATAGCATGGCAATTTCTACTTTTTTCCTATTCTTCCAACAGAGGGCAATCTTGATCACACAATGTAAAAATTAGATTATTCATGTTGAATTCACTTGAAATCTGTATAGTTTTATTACCCAATGTTACCTCAGTGAATTTAGTAAAATTAAAAAAGACAACCCATGATTTATGTCACATATCTCAACTCAAAGTTTAAATTAAACTAATGTGAGCTGATACATTTAAGTTTTGCTTAGGGTAATGGTGGCCCTATATGCAGAGTTTCCATCCTCGTCCTGGAATAAATGCTGTCTTTTCTAAAGGATGTGTGAGAAAGGGCTAGATCAAGGAAAAAACAGGAAGCCATAAAGTGAGAATAATTGTAAGGTCTGTACTTTTATTTACAAACTATCAGTACTCACTTCAGTTGCTAAATAAGCAGAAATTTGCAACAGTGAGTGGGATATACATTATTAATTTTCTATTTCTTCTTTTTGCTGTTTACATCATACTGAAATAAATATTTCAAAAATGTTTGAGGAACCCTAAGGAAAATATTACTTATTTTTCTTAATGTGTGTAGGGTATCCATTTGAAACAGACCTATTAGTACTATTTAACTATTTCAATGAGATGTGTTTTAGAGAAAGACTGACTCATTAAAGTAACTCATATAATCTTGAGTTCATTTTTTTATGTTAAATTCCATTGCACTTCCCCAAATTGAAGAGGCTGTTTAGATGGAGTTTGTAATTGCTGAGTCTCTGGAACATCCTAATAGGAAATTCAGGTGACAGCTTCTGCTGTCTTTCCTCATGACTTGAAGCTGGCATGGTAACTACCACCATGAGCCTTAACCTGTAAAATTCTGCTGACTCTCCCACTATGTTACCAAGAGAATAGACATACTCTTCTTTCTTCTCTCGTTTTTGTATGACCCAGTTGTAAATTTTTAGTAGAACTCTTAATATTAAAGGAAAAATTGCAAAATCTTGCAATAGACATGTTTAAACAGTAAAAGTGTCTGGTCCAAGTTTAACATAAGTTCACAAACATTTGACTGGCACTCATTCTTAAACATCCAAGAATTCTGTCCCCCACCTCGCGTTTCCACTGTTGAGTAGCCCTCTCACTGTTTTCACTGACTCTTGTCCTTCCTCACTGCTTGAGAAAAGACTGAATCTTGAGTGTTGTCCAATTTACACTGATGTTTTTGATGGGGGTTGGAAGTAAATGTCTCTCTAAATTCCTTAGTTATATTCTTATAGTATCAACTCTTTTGAATATACATTAAAACTTAATTCAATTTTCAGTGGTATCTTATTTAAGCCAAGTAATAATTGGAAGAATATTGATCATACTATAGTGTTTATGTAGAAACCTAATCATCTTTTTCTTTTTTTTTACTTAAAGAAAAAAACACTTAACATTGAGATACAGTATTATAGTACTCCAGTTCCTAACTAAATTTTATTTTAGGGTGCATGATGCCTGGCTGTCAAAACACTTTGGAGTAGACCGCAAATCACAAACCATGCCAGCTCTTCGAAACAGATCAGGAGTAATGCAGGCCCGGCTTCAGCATCTTAGTAGCCTGGAAAGTTCATTTACACTTAATCATAGTAAGTGAAAATGTGTGTAGGCTATCCATTTGAAACAGACCTATTAATACTAATTAACCTTAAAGAAGTCCTGGTTTAAAATAACCAGTGTGATTGAAAATGATTTCCCATATGTGGATTTATTTGCATATCTGTATTTCTATACCATTGTTCATCATACATGACTATAATAAAATATGCATTTTTTCAGCAATTTTAAGTAATGCTATTTTTTCCTTAGTTCAATATTAAAGAAATTAATTTTTGCCACTGAATTGTTGTCCTTACTTACATTGGATATCCTTCATTGCTACTGTTAAACTTTAATGTAAGTAATAGTGTAATAGTATAACATAATAGCACCTATAATATTTATTTAGAGTTAGTATTGTTCAATGATTTTAAGGGATTACACATACTGAGCTGACTGCAAAAGTTAAAGAATTGTAAACATGATTTTGACAAAAGTGTATTTCACATAGGATGAAGTAGTGACAAAGCAAGTAGACAATGGAAACTATCCTCTGAAAGGCTAATGTTCATTAAAAAAATCCAAAGAGTAGGAAAACTTTAATTTCCATACAGTTCTCTGGAGCTTGCAGAAAAGGAAGCTAGCAAAAGTGGCCTGGTGATAAGGACTAATAATAAAAACAAATGTCTTGAGCAGATGGGCCCTGAGCTAACAGACTCAAGACCTTTAAAAAATGCATCTTACAAGGCCTGGCTGGTGTAGCTCAATGGATTGATCGCAGGCCTGCGAACCAGAGTATCGTGGTTCGATCCCCAGTCAGGGCACATGCCTGGGTTGCAGGCCAGTTCTTGGCAGGGGACACACGAGAGGCAACCATACATTGATATTTCTTTCCCTCTCTCCTTCCCTTCCCTTCCCCTCTCAAGATAAATAAATAAAATCTTTTAAAAAATGCATCTTACAGCCTACATGGCGGCCTAAAATGCCTCCCACATTATTTATTTCCTAGTAACATTGCCACAGTTCATCACTGAAATCTTGTCTCCAAAGAAGTGGGTACGTAATTATGTTTGCAGAGCTGTTGATACAAAGCTGAAAACTCATAGACTTGATTAACCAAAACCATATTTGATTCAGGAATGAATACTGTAAAACTCATTAAATCTGCACATATCAACAGCCTCCTCTCTTGCTGGTCTGAGTTTTTTGGAGGGCAAAAATCATTCAGAACTGTTATGTGAATCTCTGGGTGTGGCAGTTATAATTTTTTTTTTCCCTAGGTTCTACAACAACCGAAGCCGACATTTTCCATCAGGCACTTCTTGAAGGCAATACTGCTACTGAAGTTTCTTTAACAGTACTAGATACCATATCATTTTTCACCCAGTGCTTCAAGGTAAAAATAGAGAGTTAGAATTCAGCATGCATCACTGTAAAGAAAACATTATACAAAAAGTAACCAGTCAGAGGAAGGTTAGTGTACTGAGAAAGTCCCATTGAACAATCAGGCAAATTTGTATGGCAGATTGAGTTTGGCTACTGTGTCACCTTGGGAATTCAACGAGATTCACATCCATGAAGTGAGGGGATTGGACTAATTTGCTCTCAAGCTCCCATCTGCTTCTTAAATTCATCTCTTTTAGTTTTGTGTTTAAAAATTGTTCTATTTCATATTTTTTATTAAAATAGGCAGTAATTTTTAGTCCAAATTATGATTGAATTGGTTTGCTCAAATGCTTCTTTTAATGAGCTGTCTTCTTAGGCTAGATGATGTCCAGACAGGCTGGCTAGCTTCTCTAGTCAGGTGTTTAGTGTTTTTTCTTAGATGTTTGCCTCACAGTATGAATCATCATTGCTATGATTAAAAAGAATAAGGTAAAGGCAGTGACCTTGCAGGGTTATTAAAGGAGTAAGCTGGGATAATGGATGTGAGAGTGCTTTGAAGAGTAAAAACTATATAGCTATAATGTAACATTATTACGAGAACTCAAAGTGAAAAATCTTACTTTCACCAAATTATACAGGCAATTTTTTTCTTTTCTCCCCTTTTTGTACTTTTCAAAGAGTCTCATAAGGGAAAACTGAATTAGTTATTATACTAATAAGAAATAGCTTCACATGGACAAAACCAAGGGGGAATGTGGAAGCAAGGGAGGGAGGGGTGTGTGGCTGGGGTGAGGGGGAATGCAGGCAACTATAATCAACAACAATAAAATATTTTTTTAAAAAGATAGCCTTCAGAATCCCTTTATGAAATATTAAGTTTGTTTTCATTTGAAAAGCAAACCAAATTCATTTTTCGTTGTGCCAATAAATAAGGATGTTTGGTCTCAAGGCTTGTATTGTATTCCTTCCTCCTATTCAGATGCTTATTTAATTAACAAACATGCCTTTTGGTAGATGTCAGGCACTACCCTAACTGCTTTACAAATATTAACTCAGTTTTCTATTGTGGGGTTTGGGGAGGGAAAGGGGAGTGACTGCAGATGGGCACCAGGGTTGTTTTTGAGGTTATGGAAATGCTCTAAAATTGGATTGTCATGGTTGCATAACTCTGTCAATATACTAAAAATAATTTAACTGTACACTTAAAATAGGTAAATTTTATGGTGTGTAAATTATACGTTAATAAATGTAAAAATACAAATATGAACTCACTTTTAATCTTCATAATAGCTTTTTGATACAGATAATATTATTATTCCCATTTGAAAAATGAGCAAACTGAAGCTCACAGGGAAGTTGATGCCATAGAGCTGGTATGTGGCAGACTCAGGATTTGGATCTAGGCCCGGCATCACAAGAGTCTACACCATGCTTGGAAGTAGACTAAGGGAAAGAGCCAGAAAAAATCTAACACCATTCATGGATTCTGGCTGTTGATGCTACCATTAGATTTGTCACAACTTTGCATATTGTTTTGGTTTTTGGTGATGGTTTTCAGCCAAGTCGTAACCTGCTAGTTTTTTGAGGGATAGGAGAATAGGGCTGGAGAAGTTAAGCAATGTTTTTGTTTTTTTTAAGTTCACAATCCAGTAGATATTTCTCTACAATTTGTTATTTCTTTTCTGTCTCTCTTTACAAGGAGCATTAAAACAATTTACATAGTCTGTTTAATTGTGATACCTGTTACTTTCTTTATTCATAGAGGGGTTAATTTTTCACCAATGGCTAAGCATATCTTACACTAAACATACTTTGAAAAGTAAATTAGACAATGGACTTTTAAAGTAAAACTGGTGTTTTCCTTCATTCTAACATTATTTGGTTCCCCTCAGAAATACAAAGGCAACCTGCCTTGTGTCCATTTTAAATTTACTGATTTCTTCATCAAGAAGTAATATGTTTAGTTTAATAGAAATTCCTGTTCCCATACTAGTTTGTATTTGGTGTGTTACATTGGAAAAATATTTTTTTCATGTATGCTTAAAATGATAGAATCAAGTATAGATGTGGTTTGTGTAGTATTTTGAGATTTCCAAGTTGAAGGATAACACAGATGTTTTAAAGTTAAACCTTTTGTTTTTCTGAAATTTTCAGTGGATTGATAAACAGGTATTGTCGAGTCCTCTCATTCTGGCGGATGGGTCCTACTCATTTCTACAAAATGTATTTTTTTCATGTTTTATAGAGTCAACTTTTAAATAATGATGGCCACAACCCATTAATGAAAAAAGTATTTGATATTCATCTTGCTTTTCTTAAAAATGGACAATCTGAAGTCTCGCTGAAACATGTATTTGCCTCATTGCGAGCTTTCATTAGTAAGGTAAGGAAAAAAGCTTTATAACTGCTAGTGGGCTTGCTTCATGGCAGGAAGAAAAGAGGATCATTGAGATGACATCAAGAGACCTCAGGTACTGAACACATTAAGTAAGTACTGCCTGTGCAAATATAGATACAGAACGGCCAAGTACAGAGGGTCTGACCAAAAATCCCTGAAAAGCAGAACATGCTTTTTATTTCACCTTATCATTGCTGAACCTTTTTCAGGAAGCGCCTTTCAAAAGTATCATTATCGTATTACAGCCTTGCTACTTCTGTTCTTCTTTTTAAAGAAGTATGCTGAAGCTCTGACTAGTGTGGCTCAGTGGGTTGGGTGTATATGGGAGGCAGCTGATCCATGTGGATGTTTATCTCCCCATCTCTCTAAAAATAAATAAATAAAATCTTTTAAAAATTAAGTATTATGCTGAAAATATGTGAGCTATTAGTGCATTCATGTGTAAGTACTTTGAAAGCAGCTACTGAGTTTTATAACCCCAGAGATCTTGTGTGATATCCTGCAAATGATAGACACTGAATATGTGGTCAAATGAGTGAACCCTTCTCCTCAGTGCTAATTGTACCTGTGGGCTGTAAATTTTCAGGCAACTGACCTCATTAAAAAAAAATACCTCAGGCTAGACTTTCAGGGGTAACATAACTGAAACAGATAGCAAAGATTTCTTTCTGGTCTGCTTCTGATAGCCTTTGAATGTAGTAAGAAGCATCATAAACCAAGATGGAGTTAAAATTAAGGCTTAGTTTAGGCCTTCCCCTCTGTTGTGTATAACTCCAACAAGATAAAAAAAATCAATTAATCGATGTATATAATAGGATAACTAAGACGTTATTACATGTTGTATTTAATTGATATAGAATTTAGGTGGCTTCAAAGGTTTTTAATTGCTAGTCTTTAATAAAATCTGTGAATAAATAAATGAAAAACTGAGTCAAATACAAGAATCTTATAAGAAACTAAGAGAAAGAGATTCAAAAGTAATTTAACAGTTACTGGGTAGGCTCTTAACTGCTGTTAGATACTGTGTCAGGGATATAGCCGGAGGGCTTATTTTCCAGAGCAAGGATGGATGCACACACACGCACACACACACACACACACACACATATCCACACCACACACACATGTCCACATCCACAAATACCATTAGGATAAAAGTAGTCTACAGAGAACTGCAGGTGGGCAGAGGAGAGGAAACATGCTAATTTAGTGAGTTTCTCTGTAGCTATGGAGCTAGGAGTTAGTTGGAATGAAAAGGTAAATGGGGACCAGATGAATTGTGTATACATTTTAGAAGGTAGACTTTATCTGTCAGGCATCAGGGATTGTTGAAGTAACACAAAGAGATTTACATTAACCGAGAATTGTTGTGTACGGGGGAGATATCTGTAAAAAGTAGTGTGGAAGATGGATGGGTGATGAGACTAAAAGCACCAAGAAGGCTTGTTGCAACTTGTTGCACTGACATAAAAGATAAGGACCTAAAGCAGGACAATGGAAATAGAGTCAAAGGCAGATATAAGACATGGGAAGGATATAGAATTTATAGAATTTGGTCATCAGTATACTTATTGTTTTAGTGGGTCATGGTGGCTAATATAAAATACAGAGAAAAGACTACATTGGGGATAAAAGGTAATGAGCTCTGTTTTGTGGACCTGTTGAAATTAGGATGCCTAAAGGATATCCAGTTATAGCTACAGTACTGGCAGTAGCTCTGCTCTGGAGAAAGATCTGGGTTAGCTAAATGTGGAGTCATTGTCCACATATGCATCTATGCTATGTTTATTGAGTATTCTCTGGCTGCCCAACACTGTAGGTAGGTACTGGAGAGACAGTGGTAAAAGCTTTCAGTCCTCTGGGGGTGGGGATAGAGACAGAAAATAAACAGATAAACAAAATAGTACATAAGATAAGTTCAGGAAGGAAGCAGGATGCCATGATAGAGTATAATGATTTGTGAGAGGTGTTTTTTTTTTTTTTACTTTAGATAGCTTTGTTACTTTTAAAATGAGACCTTAAATAGGAGAAGGGGCCAGCCATTTGAAAAGCTCAAGGAAGAGCAGTCTAGGGAAAAGGACATGCATGTGCAAAGGCCCGGAGATGGGTAAGAGGTTGAAATTATGGGGACTTAAAGCCCAGTTTAGCTGGAGCATAGTGAACTAGGGAGATCAGCATATGAGTGTTAGTTAAAGCCATGGAAGTGATTTCATTTCTCCTGCCATGTGTATAGAGAAAGAACTAAAGAACAGGTCAACAGTAGAACATTGGAGAAAAATAACATGGAAGGAGTTAGACATGAAATCTGTGGAGGAGGTGAAAGGGAGCAGTCACAGAAGTAGGAAGAAAAGTAAGAAAGGAGGATATCATGGAAGCCAAAAGGGAAAAGAGTGTCAACATTATTATGAGATACAGAGTGGTCTAACAAGACATGGGGGAAAGGGAGTCCATTGGAATTGACAGTTTTAGGACATCACAGATGATTTTAGCCATTGCCCACTCAGAGAAATTATGTGGGCAGAAGACAGTATAATGAATTATCAGCATTACAGCTATGCCCTCCCATACACCTTCGTTTCCATGCTAGAATATCTTGTCTAGCAAGATTTGTTTTAATCTGGTGAAACCATTGGTGAGATTTCCTGGTTGCCAATCAGAAAACATTTATTAAACAGTCATTATCTGCACAGGTGTTAAAATGATAAAAAGAAGATAGACTCCTACAGATGGGTTTAACTTCAAGATTCCCAAGAAGGGGTTTTAAAAGGGTTGACCCTCTTGCCCTGGCAAGTGCAGCTCAGTTGGTTGGAGTGTCATCCTGTGACTGAAAGGTTGTGGCTTTGATTTCTGGTCAGGGCACATACCTAGGTTGTGGGCTTCATCCTCAACCCTGACCCCCCAGTCCAGGCATGTAAGGGAGGCAGCTGATCAATGCTTCTCTCATGCATTGACATTTCTCTCTTTCTTTCTCCCTCCCTCCCTCCCTCCCTCCCTGTCTCTCTAAAAGCAATGAAAAATAATGTCCTTGGGTGAGGATAAAATAAAGGGGAGGGGGTTGGATCTCTAGCTTCACACTCCCAGAAAAGCATCCATTGCGTACCCTGAATCAGCTTCCTCCTTGCTTGCCTACACATGTAAGCATGGCAGATTTGTAACAAGCCTATGTTATATGTACACTTTATCTTCCACAAGGCTCACTGTATATATTCTCAAAGTAACAGCCACTTAGCTGTTTTGAGTATTAATCACTTTTGTACTCACTTTCTATGCCAAAATATGTCTTTTAAACTATAGTTGATATATAATATTTTATGACTTTCAGGTGTGCAGCATAATAACTTGACACATTCCTCAGATGTGATTTCCACAATAAGTCTTGTAACCCTCTGTCACCAAAGTTGTTAAGATAATATTGACTACTTTTCCTATGAAAAATGTATCTTAATGAACACTTTATGGGTAGAGTATGCATATGTGTGTATGTGTGTATATATTTCATTTATACCTCATTTTGTTAAAACATCAACTTCACTTGCTGAATAATAGATCCCCACTATAATTTGCTCAGCATTTGGAAGTTCATAATATAATGAACTGTTTATATATAAAGCAGAAGAATAAGTATGTAGATTGTCCTTCCCACTTTTAAGGGCCAGATTGAGAACTGTCAGTCATTCATCATTTCAGTCATTCATGAATTTAACTCATTATCAAGAACCTGCTTATCTTTTTCTCCAGTCAGTGCTGAACTCTTCTCAACCTGTAGCCTTGAGTCAGTACCTCACATTTTTGTAGTGACTTATACAGACTTGAATTGTTTCGTCATTGATACATACTGGCCTTTGTGTTTTTAACTAGTTTGGATTTTCTAGAGCAGAGAACCCAAACTAGTTATGTTCATTATGTATCCTCAGAGCACCTAGCAGTTTCAGGTGGGAATACAGTAGGCATTTGATAGTTCGTTGATTTGTAGGATTGGGTTTTCAGATACTTACATTTTTTCTGTTCTTCAGTTTCCTTCAGCCTTTTTCAAAGGAAGGGTAAACATGTGTGCTGCCTTTTGCTATGAGGTCTTAAAATGCTGCACCTCAAAGATCAGCTCGACCAGGAATGAAGCATCTGCACTTTTGTATCTTCTCATGAGAAACAACTTTGAATATACCAAAAGGAAAACATTTTTGAGGACACATCTGCAGGTCAGTGAAAATCAAAGCTCCTCTTTTTCTAGTCAGTCTTTAGCCTCTACATCAAGATCTATAGCTACCCAGTCCAATACAATAGCTGTTAGCCACATGTAGCATTTAGCACTTGAAACGTGGCTAGTCTGAATTGAGATGTGCAATAAATACAGCTTTTGAAGACTAAGTACTAAAAAGTAAAATATCTCAGTTATTTTGTATTTACAATATGTTGAAATGGTATTTTGGATATATTGGGTTAAGTAAAATATGTTAAATTCACCTGCATCTTTTCACTTTTTAATACAGCAACTAGACAATTTAAAATTTAATACATGAATTAAGAATAATTTGACAATAACCAGAGGGGAGGTGGGAGGGGATTTTCAGGACCTACTATAAAGGACACATGGAGAAAAACAAGGGGGAGGGAGGAAGCAAGGAAGGGAGGTAGGTTTGGTCGGGGTAGGGGGGAGTAGTGGGGGGGGAAATGCAGACAACTGTACTTGAACAACAGTAAAATAACTAAAATTACATACATGGTTCATTTACATCATATTTTTATTGGACAGCACTACTCTAGAGCATAGGTGTTAAGAGTGGACCCTAGTTCCAGTTCTGGGACTAACACACGCTCTGTGACCTTGAGCAAGTTACTTCCTTTGTCTCTGGCTCAGTTTCTTCATATGTAAAATAGTGGTTAATATTTGTACCTAGCTCATAGGATTGTTGTGAGGATTAAATGAGATGATTAAATAACAAACCAAACACTTAATGAATATTCCATAGCAGGTAATACAGTTTGTGATTTTCACATTCCATTATGCCCAGTAACTAAAAAGTGAGAGAAGTCTCAAGGTGTAGTGACAGAAATGGACTTTGAAATCAGATCTACCTGGGCTTAACTGTAGCTCAGCTATTTATTCAATACTATGTAACCCAAGCAAGTTCTTCAATCTGTCTTAACTATTTGCCTCATCTGTAAAATGAGGCCAAATGTTTTTTCACCTTGCAGGGCTATCTGGTTACACAACATCTCTGTATTTTACTGCTTATTTGATGAAACAGCTCTGAACTAAAACACAATTGGGACTCCTTAGCTCAGTAGGTCTCCTTGTACAGTGAGGATTCCTTGGTCATATTTATATCTTCACTGCCATAGTCAGGCCCATTGGAGTTTATTGGAGGTGGGTTATAAATGGGGAAATGGCTATACACAGGTTTTTAGAAATGTCATCAGGAATGTGGAAATCCAATGGACATACATTCTTTTTATAAAAATCTGCTATATAAAGGGTGTATGTGGAGGCATAGAGAAAAAAGCCATAGGCACGAACAATGGTGTGGGGATTGCTGGCAGTGGAAGAGGGTATGGGGGGGATAAATAATGATGGAAAGAGACTTGATTTGGAGTGGTCAACACACAATACAGTGTACAGAGAATATATTATAGAGTTGTACTCTTGAAACATACATAATTTTGTTAACTGCTGTCACCCCAGTAAATTTTTTTAAATCTCCTATATGGTTACTTTTGGATACTAGGGCTAGCATTATATTTTAGGGCTTTTATAATTCAGCTTTATATGAGGTGTCACTTGAATACCATCTCCCCCGAAAACACTTCTGTGGCTATTGTGCCGATATGCCTAAAATTCCCTATCAGGGTGTCTGTTCTTCTGGATCAAAGCATCAGTTCTCTCAAGTCTGTTATTCAAATATATATGAATTAATAAATATGAAGTCTTAAAACCATGTCTAGCACATAGTAAGTACTCAAAAAGGGTTAACTAGTATTATTATGATTATAATCTTTTTAATCCCCAGAGCAGTTCTATAAAGCAGATATTATCTTTCCCATATTGCAAATGAGGAAACTGAGGCACAAAAAGGGTTAAGTAACTTTTCCAAAGCCCCACAGTGAATAATTGATAAAGACAAGATTTGCATCTGAAGCAGTTTGATTCCAGAGTCTGCATTCACAGTTCCTAAAGTATCCTGCTTCCCAAGACCCAGAAGTAAAGCATAGAGCCATTAACATCTTAGCCTGAATCATTTAGGCACTCCTAAAAGGTATCCTGAGAGATTAAAAAGCACCATCAAAGACCATTACATATATTGCCGTCTAAACCAGGTAGATACTAGTCGGAAACAAAGAAGGGAGCTGAGGTGCTGGAGTTGGGAGTTTGGGACCCTGCAATAGACTATTGAAAAGGAATGAGAAACCATCAAAGAAATTATTTATTCCCAACTTTGCCATAGCTACTACGTGGCAAACATATTCAAAATGGAGAGCTGACCACCACTGTTTCAGTTCATTATTATGAAATAGTTCTGGGTCTAGCCATGCTATGTGTTTTGAAAAAAAATTCACATGTAATCAAGAAAAACCCAGTAAAATTAGAAATTGGGACCTTTGGATTTGCTGTTTTAGTAGAAGAATTTAAACCCTTTCATGTTTGAAGAAAGTAGATTATGGTGGAACTGTGTAGAATCTTTAAAAGAAATACTTTATGTGAGTGCTTATGGGCTTATACAATGATGAAAATAGCATTTGTTCAAAAGATAATTGAAAAACAATGTTTGCTTTTTCCCACAGATAATAATTGCTGTAAGCCAGCTGATAGCTGATGTAGCACTAAGCGGAGGATCAAGATTTCAGGAGTCTTTATTCATTATTAATAATTTTGCTAATAGTGACAGACCTATGAAGGTATGTTCTCAATTCAAGTAATAAATTAGAACCACCTTTACTGCCAGGAAAGTTTATACTGCTAGAGTGAAACTGTTAATTTGATTCACGTCTTGATAGAATAGAGTGTATAGAGTGTAAGCTTCATGAGTCAAGGCTTTGTCTTGGACACCTTTGTATGTTTAGCACCTAGAACACTGCTTGGCACATAGCAGATAGTTCATATGAGTTGAATGGATGGGCAATTGACCATCCATCTAACAGTCGTTAGAGCTGGTAGGATTTAAATTTCTTCTGGGCTTGATTTCTAATCTTGCTCACACACAAAAAAAATGGATCCTTTTTTCTAAACAGTTAACAATTTATAATATTGGTTAAGCAGTGAGTTTAAAATTTCACAAAATCTCACTTCTCAGAGCAGTTAACAGCTGCCTAATCCATCACCAACAGATGAGGGATGGCACAGAAGGGGTTTATTATTTGATGAGGCTTTAAAAATATATTTTATTGATTATGCTATTACAGTTGTCCCATTTTCTCTATTTGATGAGTTTTAAGAATCATCTGGTAACTGATTGTGGTTTGCCCTGGATACTTATTGGCACACCCAAAGTCTCTGAACTCCATTCCTCTTTCTTACCTATATGCTTAAAACCCATTCGTGTGTTGTTTTGTTGCACAGCAAGCGTGTACTGATCTTCAGGGATACATGTGTATAAGGGAAGAGTAGTTCTTTGCCAATAAAGGACTTTTCCTCCCAGAGGAATTATCTCCATTCTTGGGAAAGGTCATCTTCTAGCATAATTTGACAACATTGTTTAAAATCTGAAAAAAAATAAAGCTCACAGTCACAGCATCCTTGGTGTTTGGGACGTGTCGAATCTATGTAGCAAAAAATATTCCCACAGGAAGTTTACTTTCCAGCCAGTTCTTCTGGTTCCCCAGGCGATAAATATTGAATATATGCCCCAACTACTCCCATGAGCACAGAAACAACTTCTGTCATTTGGGATCTTCTATTCATACTCCACGAGTTTATTTTACCAGTTATTGTCATCCTTATTCCATGTTATGTAAAAGTTGGATTAGCAACTCTTTCACAGTAGATGGTGAGTGTTTTGGCTCTTCCTGGTAGGAAATCTTGTGCATGACTCATTTCTGAAATGACTTAATTTTGTTCTGGTAGGTCAGTCACTACCAGTAAACACCATTACAACAGGGTATGCCTTTGTCCCAGTAAGTGGAGTATCATTCCCAATATATAAGAAGGGACTTTATGTATATAAGTATTATTTTCATGGGATTAAGGCACTTTTTCAGTTTTTAAACCAAGTTCTGGCCAGTTTAATATTACTAAAGAAAAGTTTTGCATGATTTACTTTTCTCCAGTCTGTTCTGGCAGGCTTCTAATGATACCAGCATCACCTGGGTCAATGGCTGCCAGAGTGCACACTCTGTAGTACTTTCCACACTCTGTGCCCACTTCAGTCATTGCCACTGTGGTGATGGGCACCAGTCTTGTCCAGCATGGCATACTACTCTATTTCAGATTTCCTCAAGGCTGGGAAGTTGGTGAGGATGAACACTTTGACTTTGCCTTGTCTCATCACCTTCACAATCTGCTTATACCCAGCATGCACTTTCCACTTTTCATAACAAGTTAGAACCTAGATTTGATTGACTCTAGCAACTTTTTGTCTTCTTTGGGGCCACCATCTCATTGCTTTAGGTGCGGGATGGCCCCCAATCACGAGCAGTCTCTGAGAGGGCTGGGGGCAGCAAGAACGGAAGGAGAAGAAAGCACTTTTAAAAAGTTTCCTCCACATTTGGTTATATTCACATTGGAAAGCTCCCTAAGTCCTATATTTGTCCATTATTAATCTTCAATCATACAGATAATTCTCATTACTCCAGTGGGGTTAAGAGAAAATGATAAGACTGTCTTAATGGCCATAATAAAGAGCACACTCTAACATACTAGTTTTAGGGGGCAAAAATGACACTTTGACAGACGTTAATAATCTTTTGAAACTCTTTAGAGTGTTCTCTGATTTCATAACCTCTAACTTGTGTAAGTGGGTGCTTTTGTAGTACACTTTTCATCCTAGTGTATGTGGTAGTTGGTGGGTGAGATAGATAAGCTTGTCAGTGTGGAAGAGTGGGTGAGGTCACTAGCTCTGGAGCCAGACTTCCTGGATATAAATCCTGTCTCTACCACTTACCAACTGCAAGACTTAAACTGCTGTGCCCCTCAGTTTCCCATTGGTAAAATGATAGTACTTAACTCACAGGATTGTTATAAAAACTTTACATGTTGTAAAAACATGTAAAAGCACCTAGATCACTGCCTGATACAAGTATGCTGTCAGTTTTAGTTTTTGTTGTAACTAAAATTACATAGTAAGGTGAGTATAGATTACACTCATGGCTGTAGACCTCTGTGGGGGAGCTGGGGTTCAAAGTCAGGGAGCGTGGCTGCAGCGTCTATGCTTTTAGGTATTGTGAATATACTGCCATCAAGTTTAGTGCCTCTGAAGCTTGAGCTGGTTGGATATTTTAATAAGAATCAATTTAAAGTTCTTTAGACATGCCTCATGCCAGGAACCAAGAACTAAATACCAAGAACTGTAACAAAGATTTAAAAATTGGAAGTTATGCCCTGGCTGGTGTAGCTCAGTGGATTGAGTGTGGGTGGGCCTGCAAACCAAACAGCCATGGTTCAATTCCCAATCAGGGCACATGCTTGGGTTGCAGGCCACTTCCCAGCAGGGGACACACGAGAGGCAACCATACATTGATATTTCTCTCCCTCTCTCTTTCCCTTCCCCTCTTAAAAGAGATAAATAAAATTTTTAAATAAAATAAAATCAGAAGTTATTCTTAGGATTCAATGCCGAGGCTCAGAGCACATTGATAATATTGATAAACATGTCTTTTTTGTTTGGAAATTAGGCAACTGCTTTTCCTACAGAAGTCAAAGATTTGACCAAAAGAATTCGTACTGTTCTAATGGCCACTGCTCAAATGAAGGAGCATGAGAAAGACCCTGAAATGCTCATTGATCTCCAGTACAGCTTAGCCAAGTCATATGCAAGCACCCCAGAGCTCAGGAAAACCTGGCTTGATAGCATGGCCAAGATTCATGTGAAAAATGGAGATTTTTCAGAGGTAACTACTTAAGGTTTTGTTCTAAACACAACCCTGCCCAACCCCTGGAGCACATTCTAACTGTTTTTTTTTCTTTGACATCCTTTTTTAGGCAGCAATGTGTTATGTCCATGTAGCAGCCTTGGTTGCAGAGTTTCTTCATCGAAAAAGTAAGACATTTCTGTTACTAGAGGTGGGGAGAATTTTAGCACCATAGTTTTCATCTTTGTGGCTAGCAACTACTAATGTGATATAACTGACCTCTGAAAAAAATATGTTTACCTTTAGCCTCATTCAGTATTTAACAGAAGTTGTTACTTTAAAAAGACTACATTGTTCATTTTGCCTTCTGTTTTAAAAGTTAAATTTAACACAGGGCCAAGCCTGATATCCAATGTTTATTTTCCAACACTGTCTCCCTGGAAGTCTGCCATAAATTAAATTCTCATGGCTGATGAGAAGCTCTGGATAATACCAGTCACTTACTCTCCCCTCAGCTGCCTCAAGGACACCAACAACTGTCCCCAGATTTTATCTGCATAGCCACTTTAGTGCAACAGTACCTTCGTATTAAAGGGGGTCACACATCAGCAAGATGGCCAAATAAGACATCCCTTGTTTATAACCACCTCCAATAACAATTTGGCATCCACTCACAGACAGAATTGCCTTTTTTGGAGCTGTGTATCCAGTGCCATATGCCAAGGGACTTGGGGGGAATATTACCCACCTCCACATCGGGTAATAGGCAGGCGATCTTTGTCCTGGCTGTGGATCCTGCCCCTCTTAGCTGCAGTCTAGGAGCCTCTGGACAATACTTTCTTAGATAATCACCCATGGACAAAGAGAGCATTGGTAGAAGTCCAGGAGTCCAGTGGAGAACCAGCGTGCCATTGGAGAAAATATGTATATATACAAGTTTAGATGCATTGGAGAGGGCAAGAGGAATAGTTTGACTCATGTCACCTCTTCTCCAAGGTGGCATAGCTCAGTGCCAAGAAAGACCTCTTTCCTGTGATTTCTTCCACGGGGACAAGAGAGATCATGTGAGCAGATAACTTGATTCCTCAGCTGTACAGGATGCTGCCAAAGAGGTCCATTGCCCTCTTGCCCCATCCAAGTGCTGTGTTGTGATCATCATGACTGGCAGTTGGGGCAGGAAGAAGCTGGGAGAATGGCAGATAGAATTCCCAGAGGACATTACAGGGACACAGATCATGGACTCTTCTCAAGAAACATGCCAGTAAGCTTCTAGAGACATTTAGGCTGTGGATCCCTCCAACTGGCCCATAAGGACCCCCAGTGCTCCATGTGCCTCCACCATACATCTCCCATCCTGTAGTTAGCTCCCTATGCATGCCCCTGATGGCAGTAAGAGCAAGCTTTAGCACACAGCTAATGAGCATGTGCAGAAAGTCAGCCAGAATCTGTGGGTAGAGAAGAGACCACAAACTTGAACTTTAGCATCACTCTTGGGAAAGGAAAATGGGAGGAGGCTATTAGTGCCTGGCCTGGTGTGTAGCATGATAGAGCGGTGGCATACAAGCTTAAGATTCTGCTATAAGAAGGAACAACAAGTATGGAGCTGGTGTATCCATAGAAGGTCTGTGAAAGATTCAGAATCCCAAGCAGAGCAGATGGAAGACATTTCTCTCTATAAGTCAGTCAGTAAAGAAAGTTGGAAGTCACTGCTACTTCAGATGTAAAGACAGCAATGCAAGACTTTAAGGAACATGAAAAGTGAAGGAAACATATCACCAAAGGATCACAATAACCTTCCACTAACCAAACTCAAAGACATGGAGATCCTAATAAAGAATGCAAAGTTGCCCTGGCTGGTGTAGCTCAGTGGATTGAGCACGAGCCTGCAAACCATAGGATTGAGGTTCGATTCCCAGTCAGGGCACATGCCTGGGTTGCAGGCCAGTTCCCAGCAGGGGACTCACGAGAGGCAACCATACATTGATATTTCTCTCCCTCCTTCCCTTCCCCTCTAAAGACAAATAAATAAAATCTTTTAAAAAAAGAATTCAAAATAGCTGTTTTAAGGAAGCTCATTGAGTTACAATAAAATAGGAACAAAATTCAGTGAAATCAGGAAAACAATACATGAACATAATGAGGTTAAACAAAGAAGTAGAAATTATTAAAAAAGAACTAAACAGAAACTCCTGAGCCGAACAATACAATGAAGTCAAAAATGAAATAGCATAACCAGCAGGATCAAGCAAAAGAAATAATCTGTGAATTAGAAGGGAAGACTTTTAAGTATTATGCTGAGTGAAATAAGCCAGGTGTTGAAAGACAAATACTATATGATCTCACCTTTAACAGGAAGCTAAACAACAAAACAAACAAGCAAGCAAAATAAAAACAAAGACACTGAAATAGAAAACAAGGGGACAGTGACCGGAGCGGAGAAGGGAGGGAATTTCAGGGGAAATGGGGGAAGGATTTAGAGGAACTAGTATAAAGGACACATGGACAAAAACTAAGGGGGGTGGAAATGGGAGGGAGGTGGGGAGTACCTGGGGGGTGGGCTGGGATGGGAGAAATAGACAGAAAACTGTACTTGAACAATAATTAAGTAAATTTTAAAAATAATAAAAAAGAAGGGAAGACTTTTAAAATTATCTATTCAGAGGAAGACAGAAAAGAATGAAAAAGAGTGAAGAAAGCCTATGTTATCTGTGGGATACCATCAAAAGAAAAAAATGTGAATTACTGGAGTTCCATGAGGAGAATAGAGGGAGACAAAGCTTATTTAAAGAAACCATTGCTGAGATTCTTCCAAATCTGGGGAGTGATTTGGACATCCACATTCATGAAGCGCATATAGATCCTGAAACAAATGCAACATAAAGAGATCATCTCTAAAACACATTGTAATAAAACTGTCAAAAACCAAAAACAGAGAATTTTAAAGGGAGCAAGGGGGAAACAAGGTTGTAAATTACAAGGGAACCCCCATAAGACTGTCAGTAGATTTCTCAGCAGAAACCCTAGCCAGGAGAGAATGGGATGATATGTTCAATGTGCTAAAGAAGAAAAACTGCCACCCAAGAACATTCTATTCAGCAAAGCTGTCCAGAAATGATAAAGATTTTCCAAGACAAACAAAAGTTGAAGGAATTCATCACCACTAGACCTGCCTTACAGGAAATGCTGAATTAAGTTCTTCAAACTGAAATAAAGGGATGTGAATTAGTAACACAAAAACAGGTGAAAGGGACCTGCGTGAATGGATAAAGATGTGGCACGTGCATGTACACACACACATACACCAAATATTATTCAACTGGGAAAAAGAAGGCAATCTTGCCATTTGTGATAGCATGGATGGATCTTGAGAGCATTATGCCAAGTTAAGTTAGTGAAAGACTAATACTGTGTGATCTCACTCATATGTGGAATCTAAAAAAACTAAACTTGTAAAAACAGTAGAATGATAGTTACCAGAGGTTGGGGGAAATGAGATGTTGTTCAAAGGGTACAGACTTTCACTTATGATTATAGTTAACAGTAGTCTTACATACTTGCTAAGAGAGTAGATGTTAAGTGTTCTCTACCCCCAAATGGTAATTATGTATGGTGATTAACACATTGTGTTAATTTTGCAATACATGTGTGTATCAAATGAATACATACACTATATTATGCGGTGTTACATATTAAAAAATTACTGGTGATGGACATTGCAAAGAAATCTCCTACCTGTTGTAATAGCCAAGCTATTTCCTTTAAGAGTAAATGAGTAACCTTAGGTCAAAATGAAACCATCCTGTGGGGGTCATATATGGGAATACAATCATGTTTTATGGTTTTTTTAAAACAGATTATTTATTTATTTATGTATTTATTTATTTGAGAGAGGGAAAGGGAGGGAGAAAGAGAGGGAGAGAAACATCAGTGTGTGGTTACCTCTCACATGCCCCCTACTGGGGACCTTGCCTGCAATCCAGGCATGTGCCCTGACTGGGAATTGAACTTTGGTTCACAGGCCAGCACTCAATCCACTGAGACACACAAGCCAGGACTGCATTGGTTTTTAATTACAGAATTTCTATCTGTAACTATGTATCTTTCATTTCACATGTAAGCTCAGTATTTGATTGCCTCATTTAATACTGAAAAGAATCTTTCCAAATGTGGATGGTATCATGATTAAAATGTAGATTCATTTTACTTATATTTTAAATGAACACTTTCTTCTTGATACTGAGATTTTTTGAACACTGCATTTGTTTGAAGTTGGTATACTCCAGTTTTCTCCTTTTGGTACACATACAGTTTTAAAACAAAGACTATCAAAAGAAGGTCCTACATTACTGGTCTGCCTGTGAAATTACAGTAAAACTAAATATTGAAATTGAACACCTCCAGTTCCAAATAGACTAACAGATATGAGAACCCTAAAGAGAGTACTAGATAAATTTTAGATGTATCTTTCAGGGAAATTAGGTCACTATTATCTCATTTTTTAAAATTAGTAGACATTTGAAATAAGAGTTTTATGTTCAGTAAGTATAAAACTATATCCTTTAAATATTGAAATAGTTAAATATATTAAAATATCTTCCTAGAATTATTTTTCACAAATGCAACGACCTTAAAACCAAGAAAAATTAAAAAAAATATCTCCATTATCCTTAAGCTTAAGGATATAGTTAGAAATATAACTATAAGATTAGACAAAATAGCAACAAATATAGAATATACATATTGCTGTAGTTTTTTAATCATTAGAAATTTTATTTCATAATACCTTCAGGTTTTTTAGAATTTATAATTCATAGAAATCAAAGAGTCCTTATCTGACTAGGAAAAAGTTCATTTTGTATTTTAAATAAGAATGTTAAAATTAAGAGAAGTTTACATATTTATGAGTGCCATATATTTTTAAAGCTGGAAAATTTTACTTAATGTAGAAAACCTGATTCTAAAACGGTGGCAGTAGGAAAATCCTCAGGCTTTTTTCCTCTTATATTCAATCATTCAAATGATCCAAAATACCTTTTGTTAATTATCTGGTTAAACTATGATAGTTATGCTAAAGTAGGCTGCTAATTTAAAACAAGTTAAAAACTTAATCTGTTAACCTGTCATCCATTCTGAGAACTCCATGATCTAGATAAGAGCTGGATATTAGCAGAGTAAAGAAAGGTACATTTGAGTGCAGATCTGAAAAAATGTTATATTTATACTTTTTTTCCTCTTTTTCATATTGATTATGCCATTACATTTGTTCTATCCCCCCCCTCTGTTCCCCTCCACCCTGCACACCCCTCCCCCACCATTCTCCCCTTTAGTTCATGAACATGTGTCTCAAGTTCTTTAGATTCTATATTTCCCCTGCTATTCTTGCCCTCCCCCTATCTATTTTCTATCTACTGTCTATGCTACTTATTTTCTGTACCTTCTCCCCCCTTCTCCTTTTCCCACTCCCCTGTTGCTAATCTTCCATATGATCTTCATTTCTATGGTTCACTCGTGATCTAGCTGTCCTGTTAATTTGCTTTTGTTTTAGGTGTGGTTGTTAACTGTGAGTTTGCTGTCCTTTCACTGCTCATCTTTTTTATCTTCTTTTTCTTAGGTAAGTCCCTTTAACATTTCATGTAATAAGGGCTTGGTGATGATGACTCCTTGAATTTGGTCTTATCTGAGAAGCACTTTATCTGCCCTTCCATTCTAAATGAAAGTTTTGCTGGATAGAGCAATCTTGGTTGTAGGTCTTTGGTTTTCATGACTTGGAATACCTCTTTCCAGCCCCTTCTTGCCTGGAAGGTCTCTTTTGAGAAATCCGATGACAGTCTGATGGGAACTCCTTTGTAGGTGACTGTCCCCTTATCTCTTGCTGCTTCTAGGATTCTCTCCTTCATTTTAATCTTGGCTAATGTAATGATGATGTGCCTTGGTGTGTTCCTTCTTGGGTCCAACTTCTTTGGACTCTCTGAGCTTCCTGGAAGTCTATTTTCTTTGCCAGAATGGGGAAGTTCTCTTTTATTATTTGTTCAAATAAGGTTTCCACTCGTGACTATTCCTCTTCCCCTTCTGGTACCCCTATAATTAGAATGTTGGGACGTTTAAAGATGTCCTGGAGGTTCCTTAGCCTTTCCTCATTTTTTTGAATTCTTGTTTCTTCATTCTTTTCTATTTGGTCATTTTTTCCTTCCTTCTGATCTACTCCCTTGATTTGAGTCCCAGTTTCCTTTCCATTACTATTGGTTTCCTGTGCATTACCATTCATTTCAATTAGTTTAGCCTTCATATGTTCCTGTAATTTGTGACTAAAATCAACCAGTTCTGTGAGCATCCTGATGACCAGTATTTTGAACTGTGCATCTGAAAGTTTGGCTATTTCTTCATCACTTAGATTTATTGGCTCTGGGGCTCTGAGTTGTTCTTGAGCCATGTTTTGATCTGTTTGTGCCTCTTACATCTCAGGAGCAGTGCCTTAGTTGTTTACCAGGGTGGGGCCACCCAGGTCGCTGGTTTGTGGCGCTGTATGCAGGGGTGGGGTCAGAGAGGGAGCAATGGCAGTCCTTTCTGGCTGGCCCAGTGCGTCCCACCACTCGCCCCCGCCTGTTTATTTCAGCAGAAATGTGTGAGCCGCCCTGTGCCGTGCGGTCTCAATGCTCGCCTCTTCACTGGTTTATCTGCATGCAAATGCTCGACAGCCAGCCGAGCCTCTTCCCTGTGTCCGCCCGTAGCTAGCCCGCACCTGGGATCCGTGCCTTCGGCTGCCTGCACACCACCCCTGTTGGGGATCTTTTTGGCCAACCTCCTCCGCTGCTGGCTTTGCCCCTCTTACCGGTTTAGCTGAGCATTTCATTGTTTTCAGACTTTGTATTGTCAATTTTCTGTGTGGTTTGGTTGCATTTATTGTTGTTAAAACTTTATTGTTTTTATATTTGGTTGCGTGAGGATGCAAGGTTTTCCGCCTATGCCTCCATCTTGGCAGAAGTCTGTTTACACTTTTAAGACAAACTTATTTAACAGAAATAATTGAGCAATTCTGGAATCCTTTGTTTTCTATCATTAAATATCTGTCCTTTGCTAATGAATACAAAAAGGAAGGAGAGTTAATAATATTATAAATCTTTGGCGTTTAAATTGCTAAAAATTTTGTGTTAAAGTTGCATGCCATTTCTCTTGAAGTCATTCATTATAAAGCATTGTTCAAATCAAAGTGGAATGGAAATACTGACCAGCTGACACATTGGTGACATGTTCTCCTATGTAGAGTTTATAAGAAAAAAAATAGTTTGTCTTATTGGGTGGTTGCCTAAATAAGCAAGGGTGTGGGCCCTCGGCTCCAGGAGCGACTACAGATCGTTTTTCTCATGTTTCAAATACTGAACTGAAAGGGAAGGGGGAGGAGGGGTATAATTCTCCCTGCCCTGTCCCTAGCCTCAAACTTCTTTCAGAGAGAGAGAGAGCTTTTGTTCTTTATACCAGACAGACCTTAGGCTGATCATTCTCTTCCTTTTATCAAAGTTACTCTCAAGTGGTGACACTAGATGTTAGTTATTCCTACCCCCAAAAATATAAAATAAAAAACAGATCTACTGATGTTATCATGTGATTTTTGTACTTTATTTAGTTTATGTGATGTATTGCATTTATTGATTTGCTAATATTGTACCGTCCTTGCATCCCTGAGATGAATCTCACTTGATCGTGGTGTGTGATCTTTTTAATGTATTTCTCAATCCGGATTGCCAGTATTTTGTTCAGGGCAAGGGGGAAAAATTGGGCCAATGTAATAGAATAACAATTAAAAAGTTATTTAAATTTTAAAAAAATTTTATTTTTTAATTGATTTTAGAGAAGGGAGGAAGAAAGAGATTGATTGATTGATTAATTGCTTTGTTGTTCCACTTTTTATGTACTCACTGGTTCGCCCATATTATATGTATCCTGAACAGGGATCAAACACACAACCTTGGTGTATTGGGATGATGCTCTAACCAACTGAGCTACCCAGCCTGGGCCAGTCTGAATTTTTTTTTACTTCTCTTGTGTTGGGGAACCTCACAATGTCCCTAGATCTCATTCTCTGGAGGCTAGACTTGATGTACCTCTTCCTGAGAAAGGACAAGACTATTTTACCCCAGGGAAGATAAGAATAAAGTTTCTGCATTCTTCCACCACCACATAGCACCCAAGGTTCAGCAAAGCTTCAGGCCTGTAGGTCCCCCCATAAATCCTGAAAAAGAATTCTTCTTTCCCAGAGAGTCCACTATTTTCATTCCTTATAGGGTAATGTTGATCCCTTTCCCAAGTCTTCATGCTCAGAATCTGATAGCTAAAGTTCTGCAAAGCTTTTTATTCACCAATGCTTTCTCAATCATACCTTTTTTCCTTTTTCCCTCCTCTCAGGACTCTTACTTCTTACTCTTCTTCTGACTAGTGGTCTTATTTTATTAAGGGTTGGACATCTTCCCCAACCTCCAAACTCCTTCCCACTTTTTTAATGGGAAAATTTGTGCTCAACATTGTGGCCGCTACTTGGACAGTTTCTATCTTGCTTTTCCCTAGAATAGCCGTCAGGAATACAGAAGCTACAGCTATCTATGAAGGGCGAGGACAGGCATCACATACCAGAAAGGCTGACAGACTCTCCAAGACCATCTTATATGATGCTACATAACGTTACGCAAGATCCCTCAAATACATGCCTCCTTCTCTTGGGATATATACACTGGCCACTTCTACAGTCAGTAATTTGTATCATCTGAAAATCTTTCCAGGACTAAGGGGAATCAGAATTTTCCTCAAGTATTTTCAAGACCCGAACAAACAAAAAGGTCCTCATTTCATTGAATAATTTGTTGGGTATTAAAAACTTAAGCAAACAAGGAGATATAGTATCCTCTAGGTAGAGAAATGTCATGGGGCATAGGAAACATGATAACACACTTAAACAAAAATAGTGGACTCTGTAGTGAAAATCCACAGTAGAACTATGTACACCAGATGATGCAGATACAACCTCCAATGGTAGGTGTTGACCCTTTTCTGAGAAGGAACCTAATTACCCTCCTTCTACAAGGCTCTTTCCCAAAATGGTTTAGCTTCATCTGATCATTTGTCCTCCACTAAATCACAGCATTCTGTATATCATTGAAGAAGGAAATGATGAAAAATCCTAGATTTGGGAATCACTCCAGTCTCCTCAGAGAAGACAGGAATTTTTCCCCCAAGTCATGGACTTAGCAGCCTGAGGCCTTCAGGGATTGACCCTTTTCCTCGTAAGGACTACATTCTTTATCTCTTTACTCAAGTTTTTTTTCTTTCATAATTGAGATTATTTCCATTGTTTTGAGGATAAATACACAGACATTTCAGTTTGTACACAATTATTTTTAAAGAAAGATTTTTATTTATTTTTGGAGAGACGGGGAGGGTGAAAAAGAGAGGGAGAGAAACATGGATATGCAAGAGAGACATCAATTGATTGCCTCTCACACACCCCAAACTAGGGACTTGGCCTGCAGCCCAGCCATGTGGCCTGGCTGGGAATCTAACCAGCGACCTTTCAGTTCACAGGCCAGCACTCAATCCGCTGAGCCACACCGGCTAGGGCTGTACACAGTTCTTAACATACATACCAAAACCCCCAAAAGTCATATGCTTGTGATTATATTCTAAAATTGTTCCAGTGACTTTCCAGCTTAAAATTTGGAGGCTAATTTTCCTTAATCAAGTACCAATATCTTCAAATGTTGATACCCTTTTCCATCAGTCACACTAATTGACAGTGTAATAATTACATACACTACATAATCAAATTTTCAGTCTTTCACAGCGCATTAACAAAGTTACTAGGAAAACTGGACTACCACACCAAAGATTAACTTAGAGTGCTCAAAGTTCTGACAAGGAGAGCCAAGAGAATAGAAGAAGTAATTTAAAATGTTCACGACATAATAAATGCGCAGCTTACTCCCATTTGCCATTTAGTATGCCTTGTCTTATAAAATATTAGCAGTATCCCCATCTATGGAATGTTAAGCTGACACCAAAACAATCAGAGCCTCCCATATTCAATATCCCACTATTTTTGGTTGTACCAAAAAATAAACAGCATGTGATTTCATCTCTTAAAAAAGCTAAATTTACACTTTGGGATGAGGTAAAATTCCTTCTTCTTAAAAATATTTTTAGAGCTACTACAACCTTTGCATTTACAAAATAATTGATAAAAATATTTCTCTGGATTGTACAAGAAGGGAGATGGGGACCACTGATAAGACGTGATACATGATATTCATCAGACTTGGCTTCTTTCTCTCCTGCTTCATCTAAGGCTGGGCTCTTCTCACTTTTAGTTTTTCTGTTTTCTGCATATCTGTAGGTTCCTGGTTAGCCACTTCAGCCTGGTTTCCTTTTGCTCCCCTGTTCCCTTTTGTTAGCTATTTTTTTTTGACTGCAGACTTACCCTGTTCTGTCCTCCCAGTTTTGGCTTTATTTCCACTTTGGCAGGGGCAGGTTTAGCTGACAGCCTTGCCGATCTTCTGTTGGGCTCTTTACCTGCCCCCTTGGTGGAGCTGACCTTCCAGTTCAGCATCATGACCCATGGGGTGGGCACATGCATGCTGGGACCTGTCACAAACCTGGGCTGCTTGGCCACTGCCACTTCTCCTGCCACCCAACCCTCCACATGGGTTGTTTCACTCAAGTGTTGGGGCCCTCTTCCTTACTGCCTAGTTCTTAATTTCATAGAGGTGATCAAGTGAAAGATTTTTCTTTTAAATTTCAAAAAGTTCTAATGTACTACTACTGTTCAGAGTGACCTGTGTGGCCCAGCTGCCAGTCTGAGAATTGTTTGCTACTGGTTCACTTGAGGATCATTATCCTCAATTGTTGCTACTGGTTCAGATGAGGATCACTATCCTGAATGTAAATTGGCTGTGTCACTGAGCACACTGTGCACTGAGCACACTGTTCAGGGATGGTTTTTTTTTTCATGGAAAGACTTTGTGGAAGAATTAAATGATGAATTGATTTGCATTCCAGTGTAGGTTTCTTATAACAGACTGTGTTAGTCATGCTTCTATTCAGAAGTGCGTCATGGTCTCAAATGAAGTTTGTCATGCTCTATTGTTAGTGCTTTTTTATTACCTAATGTCCTTGAACAAAAACAGTTCTAAAGTCCAATAAATCTCATTTTCATTTCTGCCTCCCCTGCCTTAACAGAAATCTACTGACCACTCCCTATGTGTTTCTTCATTCCTGATAAAGCAGAGTCTGGCACAAATAACACCTGTCTTTTATTACAGAATATTTTATTTCAAAATCATAAGCATGTAATTCTGTAACATAACAATATAACACTCAAGCACACCATATGTCATTTTGGGTGAAATGTTGAAATTAAAACTATAAATTACTGCACCCATCTTATTACCCTACCAACCACACCCAAGCAGATCTTCTGCCAGGCCCTGTACTTTAGAGTAACTCCATCTTGGCCCCGGCCGGGTAAGGCAGTTGGGTAGAGCATCATCCCAATATGCCAAGGTTGTAAGTTCTAGCCCCACTCAGGGAACATAAAAAAAATCAACAAATAAATACATAAATAAGTAGAACAACAAATTCATTCTCTGTCTCTCCCTCTCCTTTTCCCTCCTTCCCTTTCTTCCTCCCTCCCTCCTTTCCCCACCATAATTTTATCTCCCGCATAACAGACTGGTACTTACTTGATAACCCATGCATCTTACCAGATTTATGTATGTCTAATTAGGTTCCATTTACACAAGAAGGGTTGGCAAAATCCAAGCCCTGTTTGTTACATGACCCTTTCCCACCAGAATTTTGAGAGATCTCCTTAATATGTGGTTTGGCTTTCTTAAATCTTCCTTCTCCAACCTCTCCCAGAAAGTTTACCACATACTTAGTTGCAAGTAGGTCACTATTTCCCCAAGCATCACTATTAGAGCCATTGTAGAACAATAGAGTAAAATAGTTGTTTGTTCCCTTCTGATCAACTACTATAAGAATTTGTTCTCTTTGTGACCAACCCACTTAGTAAAGATAGCCACAACAGGAGTGGTTAGACATGTTTCTCTCTAGAATCAGTAGGGCAACCATGTAGTCTTTTATACCTAGACTGTTGCCTAACAGTAATAATTTGGTCCATGATCCCGTAGCAGTGGTTCTCAGCTTGAGCTCACTTCCTACCTCTAAGGGGTCCAGCTGCGCAGTCACTATACCGGCTGGCAGAAATTATTTAACCTGGAGAAAGCTAGTATTAGTAGCTTTTCTCGGGAATAGTAATTCATTAAATACTTCTGATATGCTAGGTTCTGTTCTAACACTTTATATTTCATTTAATTCTCATACTGCAGTTAGTATCTCTGTTTTACGACGATGAGAACTCTTACAGTCCTATAGAGATAAATATGTCTGAAGTCACGCAATTAGTGACAGAACTGGGTCTAACTCCAAAAGCTCTGGTTCTTTAGTGCCCTGACCCCTTTCTCCAAGGATGCTTCATCCTTGACATGTGTTTCATTTTTCTTCCTGTCTCACAAGTCCTAAGTTAGGCCTCCCCCAATGACCCATTCTTTTCCTTAATTTTTCAGGAAAATCAGGAGTTAGAGATGGTTACAAAAAGGCATTCAGTGGTTACCTAAAAAGTACATGCCCTCCCTATTTAGATAGGAGACCATAATTGAACACAGGATCAAAGTGTTTATAACAATTTTTAGATCACACTAGGGAAACATTTACTGTATTTGTCATTGAAGATGATACATAATCAGGGAATGAAAATTATTTATAAATGAGCTCACTTTTGGGGAAAAATAACTGGTATAATGTGTAGTGGCTGGAAATAACTTATAAAATTTTTTTGTAACTGAAAATTGTACTTATGTCTTTGATCCTCACGAAAATTTAAGGGTAACCAATCTGTGTAAGTCTGTTATTTACAAAACACTTTTGTTCTTTTTTAATTGTTCTTCAAGTACAGTTGTCTCCATTTTCCTGCCACCATTTCCCCCTGCCACACCCACTGCCACCTCCTACCCTCCATCCTACCCCTCTTTGGCTTTGTCCATGGGCCCTTTATACATGTTCCTTGACAAGCCTTCCCCTTCTTTCCGCCATTACCCCCTCTCCTCTGGTTACTGTCAGTTTATTCTTTATTTCAGTGTCTCTGGTTATATTTTGCCTGTTTGTTTGTTTTGTTGATTAGGTTCCACTTATAGGTGAGATCATATGGTCTTTCACCACCTGGCTCATTTCACTCAGCATAATGCTCTCCACTTGCATCCATGCTGTTACAAAGGGTAGGAGCTCCTTTATTTCAGCTGCGTAGTATTCCATTGCGTAAATATGACATAGTTCTTGGATCCACTCATTTACTGATAGGCACTTAGATTGCTTTCAGCACTTGACTATTGCAAATTGTGTTTCTATGAACATTGGGGTGCATAGGTTCCTTTGAATTGGTATTTTGGGATTCTTAGGGTATAATTTTAGCAATGGAATTGCTGGATCAAAAGGCAGTTCCATTTTTAGTTTTTTTTTAATGAAATTGCATACTACATAACACTTTTTATATAAATTTACTTCACTGGTTTTCTATTCTCACAGAATTATTTCCAAGTGGATGTTCAGCCTTCAAGAAAATTACTCCTAATATAGATGAAGAAGGAGCAATGAAAGAAGATGCTGGAATGATGGATGTCCATTATAGTGAGGTAAGATTCCATGGCCTGCATTGCCAGTTATGTAAGTTTAACTTAATTTGGAGGCTGCCTAATGGTTGATAAACTGTAGGCATTAAGACAGCCCAGGGCAAAGATGTTCCTGTTAGTGATGTGGAGCCCTGTCTCTGGAACTCTTCCTAATCTCTGGTTTTAGAAATGCAACATTCATCATCCTGAAATCACCATCACAGTAACCAGATCAGGGTTAACACACTTCAGAGAAATCTTCAGTGAGGTAACAGCTAAGCAGAGCATGCATACAAATATTTTTGAAATGGAAAATTTGTACTCTAAACTTTATATGGATAGCAAACAGCTTCACTTGTCCCACAGTCAACAAATATTTACTGAGCACTGACTTAGGAACAAGGCTCTGGACTTAATGATATAGGAGCTGTCATATAATTAAACATGGCTGATCTCTGACCTCTAGCATCTGCCTGACAAATAAGACACCATCACAACATGGAAATAAGCAAGACAATGTCATTTGAATAATATAAACAGTAGTGTTCCATGCAAAATCAGAAGTGAAAGAGATGCCTTTGAGCTGAGATAGAACAGAGGAGGTATTAGATTAGAGAGGGATTTGAACAATGAGATCACCCTGAAGGCATTCAAACAGGAGAACAGCAGGGACAAAAGCTAAGAGGTAGGGATATATAAGGCATATTTGGGGTACAAGTAAGTGGATTCTTTTTGACTAAACCAGAGAAGAGTAGTAGCTGAGGTCTGATTTTGAGAAACTATGAATGTTTGGATGTTACCCATTAGAATTTTTAAAATATATTTAATTGATTATGCTATTAACAGTTGTCCTATTTCCCCCCCTTTCTCCCTTTATTCCCCTCTGCCCTGCACCCCCCCCACATGAGTTCATGTCAATGGGTTGTACATATAAGTTCCTCAGCTTCTCGATTTCATATACTGGTCTTGCCTATCCCTGTCTATTTTGTACCTACCATTTATGCTTCTTATTCCCCGTATCTTTGACCCCATTCTTGCTCTTCCCGACTGATAACCCTCCATGTGATCTCTATTTCTGTGAATCTTCCTGTTTTGGTTGTTTGCTTAGTTCATTTTTAGTTTTGTTTTTGTTTTATTAGGTTCAGTTGTTGATAGTTGTGAATTTGTTGTCATTTTACGGTTCGTACTTTTTTTTTGAATTTTTAAAAAGATTTTATTTATTTTTAGAGAGAGAGGAAGGGAAGGAGAAAGAAAGGGAGAGAAACAGTGTGTGGTTTCCTCTCATACATCACTTACTGTGGACCTGGCGCACAACCTAGGCATGTGCCCTGACTGGGAATCAACTGGTGACCCTTTGGTTTACAGGCTGGTGCTACTGAGTCACACCAACTGGGGCAGAAATACATTTTTTTGGAAAAGTAAGAAGAAACACAAGCAAGGGATGGGTGGGGCAGGGGGCATGGTGGGGTGAAAATTAGACAACCGTACTTGAACAATAAATAAATAAATAAATAAATGGAAAAAAGAAACACAAAAAGCAGGTCAAGGTGATAGAGACACACTTCACAAATACGTCATGAATTTATTTTTTTAGAGTAAAAGCCAATCAGGACAACTGTAATTGAACAATAATATAAATATAAAATTTTAATTAAAATCAAATAAAATTTAGAAACTTAAAAAAAGAATACAAGCTAATCTTAAGTTAGCTGTGGTTTAGCTAAAATTACAGACCCTGAAGCTTTACCTACTATTTCTGTATGGGTCTCTCTCCTCATTGGTAAAATAAAAGATGGTAATACTATCCTGGTCACTTCACAATAAATGTAAGGGGTCTTTTAAAGTCATTAAGTGGTAAAGAAATGTCAGATTTTATCACTGACTTGACATTTAGGGTTCCTTTTACCCCCAGAACCTAGAACAAGAGACATTTAAAATGTTTGCTGAATTAATCATAACAGAGAATCAAGATACTTGAATTTTAATTCCAGTTCACTATTTAGTTGTGAAGCCTTGTTTACTTTTTGAGTCTTAGATGATTTTCCATTGAACTCCAGTTTTTATGGTGGGCAGTGGAAAGATTCTAGGGAGATTATGGGGGGTAAATGGATCTGCACAACTGAAGTGTTATCCTTGCTGTCCATAAAGCAGCTTCAACTTTTTCATAGAAATATCCTTGAACCTGACTCTTTTTTTATACTGTCAAGGAAAGCAGTAATGTTTCCTTTCATCTAAGAACTATAATCAGTGTTCTATGTAAATTCATTTGTTACAACTGTTTTGTATTCTATAGTTATGATTTTTACATACTTTTTATTTTGTGTATACAGACAGAATCTTGTTCTATGAAGTGCCATTTTATGTTTTAGTTTACATAAGTCTTCTTCCTTATACCCTAGGCAATGGCGAAATAACTGACATTGATTTCCAAGGGTTTTTTTTTTTTATTGAAATGAAGAATACAAATGGTTGTCCATTTAGTGCCTGTATTTAAATAAATGAGTTAAACCACTAATAATGCAATTTAATTTGTTTTTAAAACTGCATTTTTGACTTTCACTTGCCAGAGTTTTTACACAATCATATACTTTACAAAGTATCCCCCCCACAGAAATATTTCCAGCACCCACCTGACACCATACATAATTATTAACACTATTACTGACTATATTCCCTATGCTGTACATTATATCCCCATGACTGTTTTGTGACTACCAATCTGTACTTCTCAATTCCTTCACCTTTTTCACCCAGTCCCTTACCCATCCCCCTCCAGCAACTATCAGACTGTTCTCTGCATATATGACTTTGTTTTGTTTGTTTATGTTGTTTTTAGATTCCACAAATAAGTGAAATATGGTATTTGTTTTCTGTGACTGACCTATTTCACTTAACATTAATAATACTCTCTAGTTCCATCTGTGTTGGTGCAAATGATAAAATTCATTCTTTTTTATGGCTGAATATGGCTGAGTAATATTCCATTGTATATGTGTAACAGCATTTTGATCCACTTGTGTGTTGATGGTCACTGCCTGCTTCCATAGTTTGGATATTGTAAATAACACTACAGTGAATACAGAGTTGCATATATCTTTTAGAATTAGTGTTTGAGTTTCTTCAGATGTATACCCAGAATCACTGAGTCATAAACCAATTCCATTTTTAATTCTTTGAGGACCCTCCATACTGTTTTCCACAGTGGCTGCACCAGTCTGCATTCCCACCAGGAGTGCATGAGGGAGGGATACCCTTTCTCCTCATCCTCACCACCACTTGTTGTTTGTGGATTTATTGATGATGGCCATTCTGACAGGTGTGAGGTAATATCTAATTGTGGTTTTAATTTGCATCCTTTGATGATTAATGATGTGGAGCATTTTTTCATATCTATGGCAGTCTCTGTGACTTTTTTGGAGAAATGTCTATTTAGGTCCTTTGTCCATTTTTTAATTGGATTGTTTGTTTTCCTGGTGTTGAGTTGTATGAGTTCTTAAAATTTTTAATATTAATCTCTTATCAGGTATATCTTTGGCAAATATTTTCTCTCATTTAGTAGCTTGTCTTTTCATTTTGGTGATAGTTTCCTTTGCTGTGCAAAAGTTTTTAGTTTGATGTAGTCTCATGAGTTTACCTTTTAGTATTTTTCCCTTGCTCAAGGAGATGTATCAGAAAAATATTACTAACAGAAGCACCTGATATTTTACTTGCCTATGTTTTCTTCAGGAATTTTATGGTTTCGAGTCTTACATGAAAATTTGTAATCCATTTTGATTTTATTCTTCCGTGTGGTATATGTGGTCTAATTTCATTTTTTTCATCCATTTGCCCAATTTTCACAACACCATTTATTGAATAAACTATCTTTAGCCCATTGTATATTTTTTCTTCCTTTGTAAAATATTCATTGACTATAAAGGCATGGATTTATTTCTGGATTCTGGATTCTGTTTCATTGAGCTATATGTCTGTTTTTATGCCAGTACTAGGCTGTTTTGATTACTATAGTCTCACAGTATAGTTTGATATCAGGTGGCATGATACCTCCAACTTTGTTGTTCTTTCTCAACATTGCTGTGGGTATTCAGTGGTTGCATATAAATTTTTGAATTTTTTCCAGTTATGTGAAATATGCTATTGGTATTTTGATAGGAATTACATTGAACTATAGATTGCTTTGGGTAGTGTGGACATTTTAATAATGTTAATTCTTCCTATCCATGTACACAGTACAGGCTTCCACTTATTTTTTATCTTCTTCATTCTTTCTTTAGTGTCCTATAATTTTCGAAGTATAGGTTTTTTACATCCTTGGTTAAATTTATTCCTGTGTATTTTTTGGATGCAGTTGTAAATGGAATTTTTTTTAGTTTTCCTTTCTGATAGTTTATTATTGGACTACGAAAATGCAGCTGGTTTCTGAATATTTATTCTGTATCCTGCTATAATCATTGTTTTTAACTCTGTATCTGGTAGAGTGCATGCCTCCCTTTCACTTAGTTTATTTTCTGGGGAATTCCTTCTGTTTTTTCACTTGGGAGCTGTTTCTTTGTCTCCTCATTTTGGTTGCCTCTCTGTATTTGTTTCTGTGTGTTTGGTAGATCTGCTATGTTTCCCAGACTGGGTAGGGTGGCCTTATATAGTAGGTGTCCTATGGGTCTCAGTGGTGTAATCTCCCGATCACCTGAGCTGGGTGCTCCAGGAATGTCCTTTGTATGTGTTATGTTAGCCCTCATGTTGTGGTTGAGTCAGGATTGCTGTTGGTACACCTGTGGGTTGGGTTGACCCTCAGACTGGTTGGCTGTAAGAACTGACCCCAACTGCTGTGTATGAGATGCTGTGGGGTCTGTCCACAATTCCACAAGTCGTAATTTGCCCCAGCAGGGTTTGGGTTCTTGCCAAGATCTCCCGTTGGATGTGCTGCTTATGGAACTCAGTAGGTTGTGCTCTGTTGTGGTCTGAAGCCAAGCACTAGGTGTGTTAGTTTTCGGGTCTCTTGGGAGGTATTGTGGTGCAGGTCAATGTCAGACACTGCCTGTGACCAGCCATGGACTACATGTTGTGTGTTACAAAGTGATCTATGGTTGGTGGATACCTGTGCTGGGCCTTGGTTGTACGGGAGGGGCCAAAGTACATACCGAAGCTGGTTGTCCCCAGTTGCCAGGTCTGGAGCAGGACAGTAAGACACTTAAGGCACCCTGAGATCAACTGCTAGCTGCCAGTTAGGCTAGCCACTTGAAGGAGCCTCAGTTCAGGGAGGGGTAGTACACAAGGTGGTACGTGAAGCAAGTTCTCAGGGAGTCACCAGGTGAATGAATGATGTTCACCAGATTAATATCCTGGGTGGAACAAAAGTAGATTTGCAGTTATTTATATGGAAAATAATGCAATAATTAATAAATAATAATGCCAGAATAAACTGTGTTTCACATACTCAAAACGGTAAACCTACTTTGCCCCACCCTGTAGATTCAAATTCTCAAGATACCTCAAGGCCAGCTGCCACTCACCTGAGGCCTGCAGACATCGGGCAGGATTTTGGGGGGGGGAGTCAATGTGTAGCCAATAGAGTTCATCAGGCTAAAGCAGATCAAAATTTGTCCATGTGAACAGAGGGCTCAGCATGTGAACAGCGGTGCCTGTCAGCTACTTGGGAAGACAGCTCTTACTCTAAAGCCACACAACTCAAGTTTCTCAGTGTTTCTGGCAACCGGCCCTCTTCATGGCTTCCCCAGAATCTCTTGAGAGAGTTTTTCAAGAAAGACTGCTAGCTGCTGCCTACAGTGGGATGTTGCGATTGGCAGGGCAAGGAAGGCCTCAGGGAGTTGTCAGGGTGGGACTAGTACAGCTTCCTAAGCCAATGCTGTATGTGGGGGGAGTGCTTAACCCAAGAAAGATGGCCTCTATAGGTAGTATGGGATAAGGGGACATTGGCACTGTCCCTTCAGCCCTCTTCCTGAAGCCACACAACTCAGTTTCTCCATGCGTGACTCCAGTCTTCTCCAAGTCTCTGGCACTCTACCAGAGCCCAGGTTGAACATCTGTCTGTGTGTGAAATTTTGTGCGGTAGCCCTTTAACAGAGTACCTGGTTTTCTAGCAGACGGACGCCTGTTTCATCCAGGTGGACAGAATTGGTGCTGATTTTCACAGCCTTCTGTGGGTGGGCTCCTCTTCCCTGCTCTGATGTTCTGGGCTGGGGAGCGCAGTGTGGGGTTGAGACCCCTTGCTCCTCAAGGGAGACCTCTTCAGCTGAGATATCCCACCACATTCTCAACTGCAGCATGTGGGAGCAGGATCAGCCCTTTTGTCTCTTCCCTTCCCATAAATCTCTGTATGGCTTCTTCTGTATATCCTTACTTTTAAGACCTGTTCAGCTAGCCTTTGGATATGGTTATCCAGGTTAATTGATATGGTAATGGAGAAGGGGAGTATAACTTCTACCTCCTCTACTACCATCTTGGATCCACTTCAAAATGCGCACAACTGAAGTAAACAGTTTAATGAATTTTGACACTTGTATATACCCATGTAGCTTACCACCAGAAACAAGAAGTAGAACATGCCCATTTCCCTAGAAAGTAGCTTTGTGCCCTTTTCCAGTTAGTCCCCCATCCTGCACCATGTGATATCTATCACCATAGATAAGTTTTGCCTGTGTTTTGATATCATAAAAATTAAATTGTTCAGTACATGCCCTTTTGTACTTGGCTTCTTTTGCTTAACCTAACATTTTTCAGATAAATCGATGTTGAGTATATCTAAAGTTTTTTTCATTGCTAAATAATATTCCATTGTATTGGAACATAATTTTTTAAATCCATTTTCTTGTTAACAGATTTTGGGTTGTTTAACAATAGATAAACATTTTAATCTATTACCTCTTGTGGACATATGCTTTTATTTTTCTTGGGTAAATACTTAAGAATGAAATTGCTAGATCCTGGAGAAGTTATATACTTAACTTTATAAGAGATACCCCCTGGCTGGTATGGCTCAGTGGCTTGAGTGCCCACCTGTGAACCAAAAGGTCATCTGTTCAGTTCCCAGTCAGGGCACATGCCTGGGTTGCAGGCCAAGCTCCCAGTTGGGGGTGTAGGAGAGGCAACCAGTTGATGTATCTCTCACACATCAATGTTTAAAATAAAAAAGAAATTACCAAAGAGTTTTTTTTAAGTGTTTGGACCATTTTATGCTTCTGCCAGCAATGAATGAGAGTTTTAGTTGCTGCACATCCTCACAAACATCTGATGTTGCTAGTCTTTTAAAATTTTTACCATCCTAGAATATTAGGCATGTGTTGGTATCTCAGATTTTTTATTTGTATTTATTTCACTAATAATACTGAGTATTTTTTAAAAGACTTCATTTATTCTTAGAGAAAGGGGAAGGGAGGGAGAAAGACAGAGAGAGAGACAGACATCAGTCGATATGCAAGAATACATCAATTGGTTGCCTCTCACACACCCCTAACTGGATACCTGGCCCTCAACCCAGCCATGTGCCCTGACTGGGAATCGAACAGTACAACCTTTCAGTTCATAGGCTGGTGCTCAATCCACTGAGCCACACCAGCCAGAACTTGATGCTAAATACTTTTTTATGTGTATATTTGCCTTTCCTATATCTTTTTGTTTGTTTTTAAAATATGTATATTTATTGGTTCATTTTATTTTTAATTTTTAAAAGATTTTACTTTATTTTTTATTTATTTGCAGAGAGAGGAGAAGGGAGAGAGAAAGAAAGGGAGAGAAACATCATTTGGTTGCCTCTCACATGCCCCCAACCAGGGACCTGGCCTACAACCCAGGCATGTGCCCTTACTAGGAGTTGAACTAGTGACATTTTGGTTGACAGGCTGGCACTCAAACCACTGAGCAACACCAGCCAGGGCAATTGTATGATTTTAGAGAGAGAGGGGAAGGGAAAGAGAAAGAGAAACATGGATTTGTTTTCCCACTTATTTATGCATTCACTGATTGATTCTTATTTGTACCCTGACTGGGGCTCAAAGCTGCAACCTTGCCATATCGGGATGATGCTCTAACCAACTGAGCTACCTGGCTAATCATATACCTTATGTGAAATGTTTTTCCGAGTCTTTTGCCCATTAAAAAATTACATCGTTCATATTTTTGTTAGTTTGTGAAAGTTCTTTCTGTTTTATGGATGCGTAAGTCCTTGGTCAGTATATGTGCTGCAAACTTATTTACCAGTCTTTGGCTTGTTTACTCATTTTCTTAATTGGGTTTTTTTATCAGAAAGTTTTGGTTTTGATGAAGTTCAGTTTACCATTTAATGGTTTATTCTTTTTGTGTCTGGAAATTTTTTTCCTTTTCTCCAAATTACGAAGATGTTGCCCTGATGGGCATGGCTCAGTAGGACATCATTCTGCAAAGCGAAAAAGGTTGCCAGTTTGATTCCTGGTCAGGGCACATGCCTGGATTGAGGGTTCCATCCTCAGTCGAGTTTGTGATGTATCTCTCATGTCAGTGTTTCTCTCCCTTTCCTTCTTGCTCTTCTCCCCTCCCCTCTCTTTAAGAATACATGAATAAAATCTTCTTTAAAAAGACTGTGAAGATGTCTTATATTTTGTTAATAAACTGTGTCTGAGTTTTATGTCTATAATCAATCTCATATTAATTTATGAGCATGAAATGAGAAAAAATCCAAGTTTATTTTTAAGTCATAAAACCAGGTAGCCTTCCAACTTAATTTTTTCAACATCATTTTGGCTATTGTACGTCCTTTGAATTTCCATGTAAAATTTAGATTCATCTTTTCTATTTCCTCAAAATAGCCTGCTGGAAGTTTTTTAGGGATTTTGTTCAATTTATATACCACTTCATGGAAAGGATGAGCTTAACAATGTTGAGTTTTTCAGTCAATGAACATTTATTTAGGTAGCCTTTAATTTCTAAGAACAATATTTTTTTATTTTCGGGATAGGTGCTTTTTGTCGAATGTATTCTTACATAATTGATGTCTTGGTGCTACTGTAAATAGTATTGCTTGATTTTAAAAACAGATTTTTTTAAAATTTATTTTTAGAGATGGGGGAAGGGAAGGATAAGAAAAGGGAGAGAAGCATCGATCAGCCACCTCTTACATGCCCCTAAAGGGGGCGGGGGACCTGGCCTACAACCCAGGGCTGTGCCCTGACTGGGAATCTAACCAGTGACCCTTTTGTTCACAGGCAGGTGCTCAATTCATGGAGCCACACCAGCCAGGGCTGCGTGATAGTTTTGTTGTTGGTAGTATATAAAAATATAATTACTTTTGGTTGTTGATTTTATAATCTATAATTTTGCTAAATCCACTTATTTTAATGTACAATCACATCATCTGCACAGAAAGACAGTTAGTTGTACATTTGCCAATATGTATGCCTTTTCTGCCTTACTTACCTTATTGCACTGTCTAGGACTTTCAGCCTAATGTTGCACAGAACTGATAAGGGCAGACATTCTTGAACTTTTCCCAAATTTGGATGAGTGCTCAGCCTGTAAGTTTTTCGTAGATGTTCTTCATCAGACTGAGGAAGGTTTCTTCTATTCCTAGTTTCCTGAGAATTCTTTTCGAATATCCTCAAGGGGTGTTGAGTTTTTTCAAATGTTCTTTCTGCATCTATAGCTGGAAATATCATTTTTCTTTTCTACTCTGTTTATGTGGTATATTGCATTGAATTTTTTCCTAATTGTAAACCAACTTTACATTCCTGATACAAACCTCACTAGTTTGTAACAGATTTTTAATTCTTTGAAAGTTCTTCCCACTGTGGCTGGAAATTTTAATTTACCTATTAAATGTTAATATAAGATCATCTGTTCAGGTACCAACCTTTAACAAACATCTGTGCACAGCCACTATCTGGATGACTTAAGAAACCAATATAAACAAGATGTTGTTCCTACTTTTGAAGGGTCACAGCCTATTTGGAATGTTGAGAAATATCCATTCAGTGAATTATCAGAGTAGGAAAAAAGGTGTCTAGTGTCTTGTTGCTCTGTGTTGATGCAGGAGAAGGGTCTGGGAAGAGTTGAACCTAAGCTTTAAAGGAACCTAACCAAGTGAAAGAGATTAAAGGACAAGAGGGCACAGCATGAACAAAGGCACAAAGTTAGGACAGCACTGTGGTGCTTCAGGGGAACTATTAGTAGTTTTGCTGTTGTTGGAGTATAATGTACAAGGCTGGGTGCGATGAGATGATAGAAATATTAGCCAGATCATTGCATGCCTTGCATGCCAAATGAAAGAGCTTGTCCTTTATTCTGTGAATGAGGGGCAGCCATCATGAAATTTTAAGAAGGGGAGAAGGACATGGTTTGGTTTGCACTTTAATCAGAATTCTATGGCACATTTGTGGATAGATTGGAAAGTGCTAGGGTTTGAGGCAGGAAGACCAATTAGAAAAAAGGGGGGTCTTGAACCTTAGCAGAGTAGAGATGGAAAGGAAGGGCCAGTTTGGAAAATTTTAGGAAAACTGGTAAATCATTTGGTGATGAACTGATTAGAAGATGAATTTAAAAAAGAGTATATTAGTTTCCTAGACCTGCTGTATCAAAGTACACACACAAACTAAGTGGCTTCAAACGACAGAAGTGTATTGTCTTACAGTTGAAGAGTCTATAGGCCCGAAATCAAGGTGTCATCAGGACCATGTCCCTCTGAGACTCTGAATAGAATCCTTTCTTGCCTCTTCCCAGCCTCCGATGGTGGCTGTTGATTTTGTGTGTGTGTGTGTTCCTTGCCTTGTATCTGCATTACTCCAACCTCTACCTCTAGTCACAAGGTCTTCTCCATGTATGACTCTCTTCTAAGGATACCAGTCATATTACATTAAGAACCCACCCTACTCCAGTATGACATCACCTTGATGAATTACATCTGCGGTGACCCTATTTCCAAATGATGTTACATTCTGATGTACTGGGAGTTAGGACTTTAACTTTTTGAAGGATGACTCAACCCATAAAGGAGGGTAAAGTCAAAACTGCTTTAGTTTTCTAGCTAAGAGTTTTTACAGTGTTGCCACTGTCTAGACAAGAAACACAAGTGAACAAGCTAGTTTAGAAAGAAGATGAGTTCAAAATTGTTTAAAGGACATACAGGAAAAGCCATTTTAGTAATCAGTTTGTATAGGTTTGAAGTATATCTCCTTATGATAGAAATAAACTGTGAAGACGTATGGACAGCATCAGTGATTGGCATCAGTTATTGAGATGGTTCACAAAAGGTTGTTTTATAGCAGCTGTTACTGTTCTGGCAAGGTGGGAGATCTCTATCTTGAGCTATGATCCCATCGTTCTCACTAATTTTAGAACCAACAGTCAGGAAGGAAACATTCTTTACCAGAATCACATCATTTTAATAAACACCTAATTACTAATGCAACAGGTTAGGAGTTGTCAAATTTTCTCAAGACTATTACATTTTATATATAATATAATTTCCATGTGAAGAAAAAATAATAGACATTTGTAGGCTTAGTGAAATTTGCCATGTTAGACATTATTACATCATCAGTTTGGCCCTGGCTGGTGTAGCTCAGTGGACTGAGCGCAGGCCTGCAAATAAAAGGATCATGGTTTGATTCCTAGTCAGGGTACATGCCTGGGTTGCAGGCCAGTTCCCAGCAGGGGATGTACAAGAGGCAACCATACATGGATATTTCTCTCCCTCTCTCCTTCCCTTCCCCTCTAAAGATAAATAAATAAAATCTTTAAAAAAAAGACATCCTCAGTTCGGAAGAATTTATTATTCTCTTTCAAAGATAATCCTTCTCAATGTATTACCATTTGTAAGTACTGTATAATAAACATCATTGTATGAATAAGCAAAACGAATGGATGTAGTTTACTGTTGTCAACAATAATTTCATATTTTTAAGAACTGTTTCAGTTTCAGGTATTTCAAGTATTTGATTTCAAAACTGTGGTTAGTGAAATATAATACCGTGCATTTCATTTAAATTATTATATTCTTTGTTAACTTGAAATGGTTCACAATTTATTTGCCCAGAACTCCAAAACTATTTTTTTTAATTCCTGATTGCATCTTACTTTTAACACAGGAAGTTTTGCTGGAGTTACTAGAACAGTGTGTGGATGGCTTATGGAAAGCAGAACGTTATGAAGTCATTTCTGAGATTTCCAAGTTAATCATTCCAATTTATGAGAAACGTCGTGAGTTTGAGGTGGGTAATTTAAACATTTGCATCATTGCCTGTCACTCTACTATGTGACTGACCTCTAAAGAATAGAAGGTTAATTTTATTATGACATTTATAGTTTATCATAGAATATAAATACTTAAGGTATCACTTTCACATGTTTGTACAACTGGAAATTACAATTCTTAAAAATGCTGTTCAAACCTTAGAGTCCGACCTTATATTTATATAAATGCTCTAATTGAAATTAAGGGTAAGATATCCAAAATATAAATGGAAATTTAGATTATGCCAGTGGTACTCTCCAGCCGTCTTCCTACTTCCCCTCAGGGCATAAACAATCAGTGTTGTCTTCATTAAACCTTGACTTAAAAAAGTTATTGAAGTTTCATGTTGCTCCAGAAGAGACATAGACTTGATCCTATTTTTTGCAATTTTATGGGGAAGACCAAAGTTGCTCACAGATGAGAGTGGTAATAAGGCACTAGTAGTAGTTCTATTATGGGGAGTTTTCCCTGTCTAGTTTGTCAAATAAAGTTATTAATAAAGGGTAGTTAATGAAGAATAGCAGTATAATGAACAGCTGTTGCCAGCAACACTAAACAAGACTTTTAAAAATATTTAAAATGTGGATCTTAGTCCACATCATCATGTCTACCCCTACTATGCCAGGAAGGGGTGTTCATGTAGGATTCAAGCCATTTCCTTTTTTAAAAAAAGAAAGCAGTTTATACTTAAATGTACCCGGTCGGGGTGTGTGTCTGTATTTGTGTCTGCATTGTTATATAAAGCAGGTAGTCTTTCTCTGTTGAAGAAGTTTCCAAGAGTGAGAACGCAAGTACTTAATATCAGTATCTGCATAGTGTTCTAATTTCCATTCCAAACTGGATCTGATCAAACTCACATTTTATTCCCTGTTTCTGGGTCTTTCTCTCTTTTTCCATCCTTTTGGTGTATATAGGGCATGCCTGAACAATCCTAGTAGAGTTCAAGTGATTATGTTAATAAGCGAGACTTAAATAAATAAATAAATAAATAAATAAATAAATAAATCTAGGTCATGTAAATGGCAAAGAATAGCCTACGAGACAAAAATTGGCATTACCCCTGCTATCAAAACATTAGATCCTAAGAACCTTTTTCACGGGTTTCAAAATACCTGTTTTCTTGCTGTTAGGTTAAAGATGAAGCTCTTTGAACCCAGGGGGCGTTTTGCTATTCAATCATCTAACAGCAAAGAAAGGAAAATATATTTACCCTACACATTAAAGGAAATGAGATTTTTTAAATAGGGTACTAGCCCTGTTTCCTTGTAGGGCTGTAAGGGCCTGTAGAGATCCCCAAGTACCCTGCATGTGATGGAGTAATTGTTTCTAGCATGCCGATGTATAATTTTTCAGCGTATCACTATGGGATGGGCTGAAAAGTATCAAAGATAGCAGCCAGAGAGGTAAGGAAAATTTTCCACAAATCGAGCTTAACTGAAGGAAATAATGTGGGAAGAATTTTAAAAAAAGAACTGCTTCTGTACGCTCCTTTTTTTATTTTCAGGTGAAATTCACATAACGTAATATAGCTATTTCAGAGTGCACAATTCAGTGGCATTTAGTATATTCTTGATATTGTGTACTCAAAAACCTCTCTCTGGTTTTAAAATGTTCTCATTGCCCTGGACAGACACCCCATACTCTTTAAATAACCACTATCCACCCTACCTGCCATCCCCTGTTAATCACTAATCTGCTCTCTGTCTCTATGGACTCACCTATTCTGGATATGCCATAAAAAAGAATTAATGCAAAATGTAACCCTTTGTGTCTGGCTTTATTTCACTTAGTGTAATGTTTGTGGCATATATTAGAACTTCCCTCTCTTTATGGCTGAATGATATTCCATTGTTTGTTATCCATTTATCTACTGAAAGATATTTAGGTCATTCCTACCTTTTGGCAATTATTAGTGCTATTGTAAGCATTCGTGTATAAGTTCCTGTATGGACATATTTTTTCATTTATTTTAGGTATATATCTAGGAGTGGAATTGCTGGGCCATATAATTCTATCCTTAACATTTTTAGTAATCGCCAAACTGTTTTTCCTTTTACTTCTCACCAGCAATGTACACATGCCACAACCAAACCAACACTTGCTTTTTGGTTTATCTTCTTTGGAAAAATATATGTTCAAGTGTTTTGCCCATATTTTTTCTTTTATGTATAATTTTTAATTTATTGAGGTATAATTGACATATCAGTTTCAGGGGTACAACATAATGATTTGATATTTGTTTTGCAAAATGACCACCACAATAAGGCCAGTTAAACATCCATTACCATGTATAGTGACAAATTTTTTTCTTGCGTTATGAACTTTCAAGATCCACTCCCCTGGCTACATTCAGATATGCAATACTTATTATTCACTATAGTCACCATGTCACTATGCTGTACTGTACATTACATCTCCATAACTTACTAATGTTGTAACTATAAATCTGTATCTTTTGATACCCATCACCCACCACCTACTTACTGCTTCAGGCAACCACAAATCTGTTTTCTATATGCATGAGCTCAGGTTTTTGTTTTTTAGATTTCACATATAAGTGAAGTCATATGGTAGTTATCTTTCTCTCTCTGGCTTACTTTAGTTAACATACCTTTAAGGTTCGTTCCTGTTGTTGCATGTGGCAATATTTTGTTCTCTTTTTAATTGACTTTTTTAGAGTAGGGGAGGGAGATAGAAGGACAGAGAAAGCAGACAGAGTGATTTGTTGTTCCACATATTATACATTGTGCATTCGTTGGTTGAGTCTTGTATGAGCCTTGACCAGTATCAGAATGATGCTTCAGCCAGCTGAGCTACCCAGCCAGGGCTGAGATTTTATTCTTTTTATGGCTAAATAATATTCCATTGTGGGTACCCACACATATACCACACCTTCTTTATCCATTCATCCGTCAAGTGACATTTAGATTGTTTTCATGTCTTGGCTATTATACATAATGCTGTGCAAACATAGGGGTGCATATTTCTTTTCGTATTCTTCAGATAAATATCCAGATACATCTGATAAGAGGTTATTATCCAAAATTGTGAGAATGCATACAACTGAGCACCAGGAAAACAAACAATCCAATTTTAAAAAGTGGACAGAGGACTTGAATAGATATTTCTCCAAAAAGGATATACAGATGGGCAACAGATTTTAAAAGATGCTCAATGTCATTAAGCATCAGAGAAATGCAAATTAAAACTATCATGATATATTACCTCACACCTGTCAGAATGGCCATCATCAAGAAATCAACAAACAAGTGCCAGTGAGGATGTGGAGAAGGGGAACCCTTGTGCACTGTTGGTGGGAATACAGACTGGTGCAGCCACTGTGGATAGCAGTATGGAGATTAAAAAAATAAAAAATGGATCTGCCTGATGAGCCAGTGATTCCACTTGTGAGGATTTATCTGAAAAATCCTGAAACACTAATTCAAAAGAATATATGCACCCCTGTGTTCATTGCACCATTATCTATAGTAACTAAGATTTGGAAGCAGCCCAAGTGTCCATGAGTAGATGGGTGGGTAAAAAAAAGCTGTGGTACATTTACACAATGAAATACTGCTTGACCATAAAAAAGAAGGGAATCTTACTTCTGTGACAGTATGGATGGACCTAGAGAGTATTATGCTAAGCGAAATATACCAGTCAGAGAAAGACAAATACCATATGATTTCACTCATATGTGGAATCTAATTAGCAAACTGAACTCACAAGCAAAATAGAGAGACTCATAGATAGAGAGCAAGCTGACAACTGTCATGGGGTGGCGCTGAGGAATTGAGCAAAAAAGTTAAAAAGAGAGAAAGAACTCATGGACATGGACAACACTTTGGTGATTACCAGGACATGGGGTGGAGGGTATAGGGGAATAAATGGTGATAGACAAAGACTTGACCTGAGGTTCTGAACACACAATACAGCACACAGATGATGTGTTACAGAATTGTGCACCTGAAATCTCTGTAATTTTGTTAACTAGTAGCACCCCAAGAAATTCAATAAAAAAATATTGCAGAAAAGAAAAAATTACATACCACCACTGAAATATTAATGAAATAAAGCATGATACTAAAAATACAGTGGTGTTTGACTGGTTTTAGTTCTACTCTTAGACCTAAAGTTGTTTAAGAATTTTGTCTAATTGTGACAGTATGGAAGGGGATTATGAATGACCCTACTAAAACCATTTGGAAAAGGAAATATTGTTGTCTTTTTTGTCCTGGGCATTTATCTTAAACATATTTAGTAATTAACCAATAGGCAAAGCTGACTTGTATTTTCTCATTTTTCAGAAACTTACTCAAGTTTATAGAACTCTTCATGGAGCTTACACAAAAATTCTGGAGGTTATGCAGACCAAGAAAAGACTTTTAGGCACTTTCTTCAGAGTTGCTTTTTATGGCCAAGTATGTATACTTTTTTAGTTCATCAACTTAAAAAATATTTACCTTTGAATTATCAGATAACTAAAACAGCAGTTACTGGATCTAGAATTCTGTCTAGATAGAGTGCATATCAAAATAGCAGGAAAGCCTCTTCTGTAGGTATGTATTTCAATTTGCCTTTCATATCTAAACTCTTTAGGTCAGAGTACAACATACATCTAAATTTTTCTCTCACTTTCATTTTCTGTTAAGCTTTGGAAAGAAAGCTATATATTTTAGTATCTAGTAATTCAAGCCTTTTTAAAACTTTCTTTTATTATTAAAAATTAATATAGTTATTGATTATACTCTTAACAATTGTCCCAATTTTCCCCATTTGTCACCCTCCACCCAGCACCCCCCACTCACTCTGGCAGTCCTCCCTCCTTTGTTCATGTTCCACAGGTCATGCATATAAATTCTTTGTCAACTCCATTTCCTATGCTTGCTCTTAACACCCCCTCCCTATTTTGTTAATCCCTTCACCTTTTCCCCCATTTCCCCAGACCCCCCTCCCATTGGCCACCCTTCCAATGTTTTCTGTGTCTATGATTCTGTTTCTTTTCTGCTTATTTGCTTAGTTTGTTTTTTAGACTCAATTGTTGACAGTTAGGCATTTATTGCCATTTTAATGTTTATAGTTTTGGTCTTCTTTTTCTTAAATAAGCCCTTTCAACACTTTTTAAAATGCTGTTTGCTCATAGTATTTATATATTATTGTATGTTTAACTTTACAATAGTCTTTTTTTGAAGAAGAGGATGGAAAGGAGTACATCTACAAAGAGCCAAAGCTCACTGGCCTCTCAGAGATTTCCCTGAGACTCGTTAAACTTTATGGAGAAAAATTTGGTACAGAGAATGTGAAAATAATTCAGGATTCAGATAAGGTAACTTTACCCTTCATTGTAAAATCATTCTTTGTTAGTTCCAAGCATGATGTATTGCTCCAAACTTTTTCCTTATATTAGCTAGTGGAGGAGGAGCACAGAAATCGAGCCTCTCAAGATAGTGAAAGAAAGGACAGGGGCTTTGGAGTCACAGAGGACAGGATTCAAATCTCTGTTCTCTGTCACTTGCTAGCTGTGTGACCATGAGAAGCTTACTTAACCTCATTTTTCTTCTTAGTAAAATGGAGATAATAACAGTGCCTGCCTCATGGAGTTGTTTTATGGATTAAATGAGTTAATATATGGAAAGTGATTAGAGTTCCTGGTACATAAACTACATTCATTAATAATAATAGAAGCCAGCATGCTTAAGAAATATTAGGTATTAATTGTGATTGCTATTGTTTGTCATGGTTCTCAATGTTATACTTTACAATTAAAATCATCTTGGGGCACATATTTTATTCTAAGATATCCTTAGTCCAGTTACATTTGTAACGAAGTGGGTTTAGGAGAGATACCTTGGATCCTGCTGTAAAGATTAGCCATTCCACCAGGCCATGCCAAGGCAGGGGGTGAAAGGTTCCATCAAGAGAGGCCCTTTCCTAGGAAATGCATAGTTCCCTATAGACAATTTCAGGAAAGCACAGTAGGAATGCCTGACTGTCCTTAGACACCATGGGGGTTGCCCAGGATGAGAGCTGATTTTTAAGGTAGAAAGGGCCTATACTGTTAGGATCTGTAGGCCACAGCAGTATTTACTGAGTAACTCTGATGAGCATGGTGCTTTGCAAGCCATTTAACGGCTAGTAGGCAGCACTGCCAGAGTGAAAAACCCATGGCAGCAGTGAAGGCTTTCCACTCTCTACCATGCAGATGATCTCTTCCCTTTGTATACTTATCTGCATCTCTTGGAGATGGTTTTATCTTGAACATTAGAGATGTGAAATAGATTACTGGTAGGTCCAAAATTCATTAATATTTGTCAAAATATTAATGACCTTCCTGCTTCTTTCCTTACCAGTCTTAACTATTTTGTATTTTATTGGATTAAGACAACAGAAGATTTTATTTCCTTGTAGCCAGATGGTCTTGATAGTCTTAGGCTTGCTGCCGTACCACTGTTACCATTAATGCAAAGTCAGGCTGTTGAACAACATACAGTTTTCTATTTTATTCTGCCTCTGAAAAACTGGCCGACACGTGCTAGTGACAAACCCACCATTAGGTACCTGGACTTGGGACATTATTTCATGCACAATATTTTTGTAATGCCCCATTGGCAACAGATGTAATAAGCAGTTGCTACTTCTAACATCCTTATTTCTTTCTTAATATGTGAAAGCAGATACTAAAAATGGTCTTCTACCTTGCCAAAGAACAAAATCTGCTTAAGAGCACCGACAATGTAAAGATCAATTTGGTAATATATTCCACTATTTTAAACTATGTGTCACTGTACCCAACAGTTTCACATTTAAGATTTTATCTCGTAGATGTACACATACAAAGATGTATGTTTAAAAGTTCATTGCTACCAAGTTTATATAGCAAAAACCTGGAAGCAATCTAAATGTCCATTTGGCTAAAGAAATTGTGGTATTACCCACAGAAAGGATATAGTAACCTAGGTGTTAAGAGTTTCATATCAGCCCTGGCTGATGTGGCTCAGTGGATTGAGCACCAGCTTGCGAATGAAAGGGTCACTGATTCAATTCCCAGTCAGGGCACATGCCTGGGTTGTGGGCCAGGACCCTGGTAGGGGGTTCATGAGAGGCAACCACACATTGATGTTTCCCTCTCTGTCTCCCCACTTCCTCTCTCTAAAAATAAAATAAATCAAGTCTTTTTAAAAGAGTTTCATATCAACACTTAGAAAACTACCAAGATGTATTACTTAGGGGGAAAAATGATGAGGGTGCAAGACTGTATGGATAGTATGATCACATTTGTGTAAAAATTTATTCACATAAGATGTCCGTCCAGAAAAATCCAGCCATCGTTAATGTAGTGGAATGGTTTGCGCGGCATCAATGTAACCTGGCACCAAGGAACGTGGACTGAAATGCGCATACGTGAACAATGACAACTTCACTGTACTAGTCATAAAAATCCATGCAGTCATAAGAAGTTATATTGATGACTACAATATAGAACTATAACTATAATATGTTTTTATTGTGATAAAATGCGTATAGCAAAATTTATTATATTAATCATTTTTTAAGTGTACAGTTCAGCAATACTGACTTCATTAACATTGTGGTACAGCAGTTACCACTGTCCTTCAGAACTCTTTTTATCTTGTAAAATTGAAGCCTTTAACCCATTAAACAATAATTCATTCTCCCCTACCCTCAGCCCAGAGCAACCACCATTCTACTTTTTGTCTCAGTGATTTTGACTTCTCTAAACACCTCATATAAATGGAATTATCTCTTTGTGACTGGCTTATTTCACTTAGCATATCTTCAAGGTTTATTCACATTATAGTGTATTGTGAAATATCTTTCCTTTTTAAAGCTGAATGATCTATTGCATGTACATACATGTTCAGGAACATGTGCGAGGCTGCCTGACATGGGACTAAGGCGTAGTGTATGAGTAGCCACCACTGTGCCAAGAACTGAAACTGACCAAAATCAAAACCAACTGCAATTTTCTGTTGAAGCCTTTCCCCAGAAGTTGCAAGCCTTCAACAGACTCTATGGTTACAGAATAGTTACATCAGACAGCTTTTGCTAGTGTACCTGTTGCCTAGGTAGGAAGATAGATTCTGGAGCTCTGTCTAATAGATATTTATTGAGGTGGAATTCAAATATACAATTAACCATTTTCATAGATTTTTAAGGATTCAGATTATCAAATAGTGATCTCAGTTTTTGTAAATATATTTGCATAGAAAGAAGATTGGAAGGAAATACATGAAAATATGAATAACGATCACTACTGAGTGGCAGGATTACAGTGTTCATCTTCCTATAGTTTTGTAATCTCCAAGTAGGTTTCTGTATCTTCTTTATAATTAGAAGGAAGTGATCCCTAGAAAAGAACAAAGACCTCCTCCATGTGTCTGTTCAGTGGGGAGCACGGTCATAGTGGCAGTGTTCCTCAGTGGATCTCAAGAGTTAGTAGCTTACCTGTACTCTTTCCTTTTCATTGGGAAAAAACCAATACCTTCTTATTTATAGGTAAATGCCAAAGAGCTTGATCCAAAATATGCTCATATCCAAGTCACTTATGTGAAGCCCTACTTTGATGAAAAAGAACTCACCGAAAGAAAGACCGAGTTTGAAAGAAACCATAATATCAACAAATTTGTTTTTGAGGCTCCTTATACATTATCTGGCAAAAAGCAAGGCTGCATAGAAGAACAGTGTAAACGTCGTACAATCTTGACGAGTAAGTAGGACTTTGCATATAACTACTTGTTTGACTTGGTCCTTTGTGATAAGCACAAGTAGCAGCTGGCCAGCCAGGAAATGTAACTGAAATTTGAATCATTCATTGTTCTGCTGTTCGGTCACTAGCTTGCACAAACATGGGTGTGTTGTAAAACATCATTTTCATATATGTAATTTGTGATTACTCCAAAATGTCTCATAAAGAGAATTTCTCCCTCAATCCTGAAGTAATAAGGTGCTATATGGCACCCTAAGGTATTATCTAGAGAAGGCATGGGGAAAATTAAGCACAGTGGATTTTTAAAAAGTATTTGGGTGTTTGAACAAATGATTTTTAAGATAGTAAATCAATCTTAACATTTTAATAGCTTCAAACTCGTTTCCATATGTGAAGAAGAGGATCCCTATAAACTATGAACAACAGATTAATTTAAAGCCAATTGATGTTGCTACTGATGAAATAAAAGATAGAACTGCAGAGCTGCAAAAACTTTGCTCTTCTGCTGATGTGGACATGATTCAGCTTCAACTGAAATTGCAGGGCTGTGTTTCAGTGCAGGTATGTTGGTTGCCAAACATGTATTAAATGTTTCTTGGTGATCCTCTTGCTTTCCTAAGGGCACAGAGCAAGCATTAATTAGATTTGTGTGTTTTAGTGTTATTGACTGTAGACACATATTCATTATTTTTTATTAGCTCAATACAGAAATTATGTTCAGTTTCTATAAATGTTGTGATATGTCGGAGGACTTTAACATAAACCCCCTTGACTGTTGCCAGCCTCTATGTTTACATATTAGAAATCATTAACCAATTTATTAGAATATAATTTTTCAGATCATTTGCTTTAGTTAATTATCTTTCAAATACAGTTATAGTAAGAATAGTAAATATATTTCTCAAATGCAGATTTTTAATGTGCAGTATTTGGCCTTTTTTTTTTTGAAAAAAGAAATGTAAAATTTATCCTTTGGTTACATTCTGATAACTCCCATTTTTCTTCTTTTGTAATTTAGGTAAATGCTGGTCCATTAGCTTATGCAAGGGCTTTCTTAAATGACAGTCAAGCTAGCAAGTATCCACCTAAGAAAGTCAATGAATTGAAAGACATGTTTAGGTAAGTGCTTTATAGTTTTCAGATCAGACCTCTATTCTTTCACTCTATTTCTTCTTAAAAGAAACCAGAACGTTCACCAAATCCTATCTGTACAAAAAGGACATTCTCTGTTCTCTTTTACAATATATAAGTGACTTCCTAAGGGTACTTTAGTGAGTAAATGCAGGATCAGTCTTTCTTGCTGTGGGACATTAACAATGTCCTAGTGAACCAAGAGATTAAACATAAATTACATTAGTGCTTTGGATGTTGTGACACAAACAGAAGCCTAAATTCCTCATGCGGTTTCCTCCTTTGCCCCACTGGCCTCATGTCACAGCATTTCTGAACTTTTAGGGCAGTAATCAAAGTGGAACTGGAAGGGTCGGTCAGGCTTGCCTCTTGTTCTGTGTCCTTAGTTCCGCTTGGATTCTGCCAGTCTTCGGCATATAATAGCTTGCCTTGAGTGAGCACCCCTGCAGGCTAAGGGATGTCTGAATAGTCTTGCATTAGAACAAAATCTGATTAATATGTAAAAAGAGTTTACATTCAGAATAAGAGAGACAGTTGAGTAAAATAAAGAGAAAGATGACAATTTATCCATTCATTTGTTTCCAACTCATTTCATTTACTTTTCCTGTCTGTGCGTTACCAGCTGTTCCAGGTGGCAGAGTAAACAGTAGTCATTCATCCACCCACATTTATTAGTGCCTGGCATATGCAGAATTCTACTAGTTGCTGTCATGGAGATACAAAATAAATGGGCAGTGAGGTACTTTGTCTCCTCAGACATACACTCTAATTATGGATGTTAAACATAAATACACTTAATAATGGAAAAGTATGTGCTGATAAGTCATTAACTCTGTTCCTACACTTATCAGCCCAGGCAGATACTTCGTACTTACATCATCCAACACTATACTGGGCACATAGTAAGCCCCAAATGAATTACTTTTGAATGAGTGGCTCATTATCTACAGATAATTTTTTCTGAAAACCAGCCATTTAATCTCTTTGAACCGAATGAGAAGGGAAAGAATTACAACATTTTTTCCCATGAGATTTTGTTTATAGGAATAACTGGTTGGAAGTGTCTCTTCCATAGAAAACTGACATGTCCTCTGCTCTCGAGAGATTTTTTAAATTCATAAAAGTGGAATTTCAGTTTCTGTGCACCCCACACATTTCTCTGCTCTACCATGCATACCCTCTAAAGGGACTCCTTTCCATAACTGGGGAACAGAATGTAAGAAATTTAAAAATCCATTTAAATGGCCACAGATGCCAGAAATAACCAAAACAACCAGATAATCAGGTTTTAAAGGACATAAGAAATTGGAGAGAAAAGAACACAAAGGAAAGGGCATTTCAAACAGGATGTGGCATTAGCAGGGACACAGTGAGAAAATACTGGATTCTAATCTTCTAGGCAAGCAATCCATAGTTAAAGTGAACATCAAATTGAGTGTCTGTGAGACTTTCTGGGGGTAAATTTAAAAAATCTTTATATTTGGTCTTCATCCACAGGAAATTTATACAAGCATGCAGCATTGCACTCGAACTAAATGAGCGGCTAATTAAAGAGGATCAAATTGAGTACCATGAAGGGCTAAAGTCAAATTTCAGAGAAATGGTGAAAGAATTGTCTGACATTATTCATGAGCAGGCAAGTATTAAAGTGGTTGAAAATGAGGACATGATCTTGGGTCCTTAAATTGTTAACAAAATCAATGTGAAGTGTATTACCTTAAAATTATTCAGCCTGTATTTTAAATTTTGCTCACATTATCATTGATCATTTAAATGACAATTCAAATCAAATTTGAAGCAATTATCAGAAGCAATTACTAAAGTAATTATTAGATATAAACCCAAATTGTTCTTTGCACTAAAATGCCATTAGAAGTGACTAGCCAAGCAAGTCTGAATTGATCTACTGTGAACATGGATAAGAGTCTTAAGAAGACTCCTTATGAAATGGAATTATTGTCTAAATAGCCAAATCCCTACTGTGGCTGTATGAAAGTAGGTAGTATCATTTAGGTGAGATTCCGAGTGATTTCCAAAATTTGAATATTGTCTTAATACCCATATAGTCTGCAAAACTCCCTATTTTCTTAAAACTTCTTAGCATTTTAATCTGTGACTGAGTGTGAATGACAATTACAGCTAGCTTAGTAAAACCCAACCTAAAAAATATAGAAGTGAAGAGCTGTTCCTCACTTAGAGCCAAATTATGTTGTTATTAGGTAGTTACAACTTTTATATACCTAGATACCTTAAAACCGGGGTACTCTTGGATTTCCCTGGTAAAACCTCATTGTTATATTGGGATCCTGAAATCTGTATTTATAACCAGTCTATGCATGGATTCTCAACGAAGTATTTGAACATCTTAAACACATTTGTAAAAGTTACAGCATTATGATCTGGTCCCTCATTGAGTTAGCCTATTAAGCTGATAGTCTCCTTTGTTTTCCTTACTCAGGAAAAAACACCCAATAAGATAAATACTTCAAACTCTCAATTTTTAAGAAATTAGGAGTTAAACAAGATAACTACATCTTTTTAGAGAACATTTATTCATTCATCCTCACCTAAGGACATACTTATTGATTTTAGAGAGGAGAAGGGAGGGAGAGACAGGGAGAGAAACATTGACCGATGGCCTCTCATATGCTCCCTGACAGGGACCGAACTTGCAACCCAGGCATGTACCCTGACCGGGAATCAAATCCATGGCCTTTCAGTTTATGGGCTAACACTGCAACCAACTGAGCCACACCAGCCAGGGCTAGAGAACACAATCTTAAAGCTGGTTCCAGAAGGGAGTCCAGTCATTGGTCTTTCTATCTGTATTTCAATGATTGCGCTCACCCATGTAAGACTGCCACACAAAGGGTATACCTTCAAACAGGCCAACAGTGGTTAGCATCCAAAGAACAGCAGTGTGATGATGGAGGAGAGAAGAGTTTTCCTAGGAAAACAAGAAGTAGTCGACTTTACATCAAGCTCTACCTCTCTGAATTTGTCTCATGTTTCTAAGAAACAGCTATGGGAAATGTAGTTACTGTTAACCTAAGGCTGTATTGAGTGACCAGGAGTCTAACTTTCCAATCATTGTCATCTTCTCAGTATAGAGAATCCAGTCAGCCAGGTTTCATCATCCCATTTATTCAGTGACTGGTTGTAGCACTCTTTTTCTCACCCTTCTCTGTGGCTGGGAATCTTGTTGGCTTGAGGGGTCTGGAATCAGTGTTTTGTTTCTTCTTGTTCCACCTTTACTTCTATTAGCCTACTTAGGACTAAGTGCATACTATTCTAAAGTATCCCTTGCTGCTCAGTTTTCAGAGGCCCTTTTTTTGTCTGTTTCTCAAAGCAGCCAAGTCATTCAGACTAAGAAGGTGGGGAACCATTCCACTTCTTCTATTGTCTCTATCTCCAGCTCAGCCCACGAGTACAGTAGGGATATACCTTTAAGGACCCCTACCTAGGATAGGGATATGACACTTAGAAGGATATACCTTCTTTACCATCACTTTTCTGAGGTGTACTTTTATCAAATAAATGACATAATTTATTCCTAGAAACTGGGCAGTTTATGGGTTTCTGTTCATAATCCATAGGGGGAAAACACAGCAAAAGCTCCTTCTTCACAAAATATATAAAATAATTACACATGTAATTTTAAGTCAATGTGTACTATATTGTAATAGTTTAATTTGCATTTAGCTGCATGAATTCTAAGTTATTCAGATTGAAAACTAATTATTCACCTTGGCTGTTGTGGCTCAGTGGATTGAGTGCTGCCCTGCAAATGAAAGGGTCACTGATTCGAATCCCAGTCAGGGCACACGCCTGGGCTGCAGGCTAGGTCCCCAGTAGGGGATGTGCGAGAGGCAACCACACATGATGTTTCTCTCCCTCTTTCCCTCCCTTCCCCTCTCTGTAAAAATAAATAAATAAAATATTTTTGAAAACCTATTAATTACAGACTTCTTTATTAGATACAGTTTGTCATAGCCATTGTAGTATCTATTTGGTATGTTTTATTTTCTTTACAATAAGTTGCCCCATTCACTTGTCATATCTGAAAAGTGCAGATATTCATTTAATCATCTCTTAAACCTCTATATGCTTTCAGACTCATATCATGAGTGATGATTTTTGTAAAGGGGAATTGTCTCTATTATAGGGTTTGTATAAAACATGATTTGTGGCAACATAAGTGGTATAATGAATTACTGCCACCATAGACCAATTTGCAGATTTAATACTCAAGTGTCAGAGCTAACTTGTGAACCAAGTATTGAAAACTTGAAACCTACGTTGGGAGTGTATAACGAAAAGGTTGGATGTGATGTGTATGCTGTTCTTTTCTTTCACCTAATCCAAGCATAAAATCTCTGTTACTTTTGATTACACCAAATAGGTAATTTAAAAATATGTGTACTAATATGGATATATGTGTTTATGTATTTATGGGATATAATATATATATTTTAATCCTCACCTCAGGATATATTTATTGATTAGAGAGAGAGAGAGAGAGAGAGAGAGAGAGAAACCGATATGAGAAAAAGTGATCAGTTGCCTCCCATATGCGCTCTGACTGGGGATTGAACCCACAACCTTTTTTTTTTTTTTTGGTGTACAGGCAACACTCCAACCAACTGAGCCACATGACCGGGGCAAAATAAATTTTTGTGAAGTTCTTGATTTTGGTAGAAATCGTCTGTATCAATTAGCTTATGTAATTATAGTGCATGTTCAGAAATAGGCACTTAGGACTTTTCTCTTTATTTAGTGTTATTTCCCAAGTCTTCAGGGAAGGCACATAGGTATGTTTGTGAAGCTCCACAGGTAATCTTGAGAACCACTGTATTAGAATATCATCCATAAACTCATATCAAAGAGTCCCTTTGAAAGCTCTTATAATTACCATGTATTAAAAATATTTTAAAGATTGCATTACTTTTCACTTCTTACTGAATTTTGCATTTGACAATCTTTTGTTTTTCTTGAGGAGTAACCAGATCTTTTCTGCTTTTTTTGCTATGCTGCCTTTGTAATACAGCTTTGAGGACTTAAGTCGGTAATGTTATTTTTTTTTTTTGCTTTGTCTCATTTTAAATAGCTAAGTGTCATTGATATATTGCAATATGCCTGTAATTTCATTTACACATTCTTTTTGGCAGTGGCTATTTTGCTTCATGATAAACATGCAGATTTCTTTTGTTTTAGATATTACAAGAAGACACAATGCATTCTCCCTGGATGAACAACACATTACATGTATTTTGTGCAATTAGTGGTACATCGAGTGACAGAGGTTACGGTTCCCCAAGATATGCTGCTGAAATATGAGGACCTGCAGGTGTAAAGTGAGAATGAGACTGACCTTTCTCAGGAATATTTGGAGCTGTGCAAATGTTAAAGTTTAAAGATTTGATATACATGAAGTGTTTCCTTCTGACAACAAAATTTTCATTCTTTCAAACAGGGTGCTTACATATCTGTAAATATTTAAGCAACTTGGAAGTGCCTGGAAGATTGCATCCTGTGCTTAGTTTGTACTTTTTTAGGTAAATCTATATACTGAGAAATAGAGCTCAAAACATGAATCCAAATTGCTTACTTATTGCTTAAAATAATAATGGTACTATGTAAAATTGTATACTGGAACAAAATAAAAGGTAAAACTTATTTGTAATTAGAAGTGCAGGAAATACTACTTTGAACTTAGCATTTCTCTTGACAGGAAACTCAATTCATTATTCTAATCCTTGGAGAAAGCAGTTATCAAATTTCTATAAAACATGGGGAGATCATTTGAAATCTTATCTACTGGTACGCACAGCTGGGCTAAAAGAAACAACATTGTTTAAAAAGGAAAATTTCATAAAGCATATACATAAAATACCAAACTTACTGGTCCTTCAAGTTTAGATCTGATGATGCCAGGTAATCAAGTTGGGCTCCAACACACAACATGAGGGATTCACATGTGGCGTAGGTTTGCCTAGCAAGTGGCATTTGTTGCCGAAGCTTTATCATCTGAAACTATCCATAAAGGTAAACAAAACATTTCTGAGAATTTGCAGTCAGTACATATTATGCAACTTCAAAGTTTCAGCAGCAGAGTCTGAGGTAGGGATTTCTGATGATTCTTTAGTTTACAAGGTTAAGAAGCATTTTGATAGAATTTGATGGTTGCAGCATTTCTTGGGTCAATTATACATAACCAGCACAGACTTAGGAACCGCTAGCTAGGGACTACATTTCTAAAAATGATGAAATGTTAGACTACCTAAAAATTCAGCAGAAACCAAGATGTGAAGAACTTTTTAGCTTGAATTATCCATATAATTTTGGCTGCCTTTCATGTAAATTTTAAGTTTTAAATTTATTTTTCTTATACAGTTTAGCCTGTTTTACAGACAAAAAACCCCCCCAAAACAAAACACTGAAATATAAATGGTTTGTATGGAGCCTTGACTTTTAAAATATTTTGTGATCCAGTAAACCTTAGAGATTATGTATCCAACTTGGCCATTTTTCTTTTTTTATATAATTTTTTGTTTTCAATTACAGTTAACCTACAAATCATATTAGTTTCAGGTGTACGACCCAGTGATTAGACATTTATGTAACTTACAAGTGATCACCCCAATAAATCAGGCACCATACATAGTTATTACAGTATTACTGACTATATTCCTGGTGCTGTATTTTACATTTGCATGGTCAATTTTGCAACTGCCAGTTTGTACTTCTTAATCCCTTTCCTTTTTCACCCAGCTCCCCAACCCCTTCCTGTCTAGCAACCATCAAAATGTTCTCTGTATCTCTGAGCTGATTACTGCTATGCTTGTATGTTTAGTTTATTTTTTAGATTCCATTGTTGATAAATATGTATTCATTGCCATTTTATTATTTATATTTTATCTTTTTCTTTCTTCTTAAAGAAGATCCTTTTAACATTTAATATAAAGTGGTTTGGTGATAATGAACTCCTTTAGCTTTTACTTGTCTGGGAAGCTCTTTATCTGTCCTTTGATTTTAAATGATAGGTCTGCTGGGTAGAGTACCCTTGGTTGTAGGTCCCTGCTTTTCTTCACTTTGAATATTTTGTGCCAATCCCTTTTGGCCTGCAAAGTTTCTGTTGAGAAATCAGCTGACAGTGTTGTGGCTGTTCCCTTGCAGGTAACTAACTGCTTTTCTCTTGCTGCTTTTAAGATTTCCTTTTGTCTTTAACCTTGGCATTTTATTTTATTTTAGTTTTATTTTATTTTATTATTGTTCAGTTACAGTTTGCATTTTCTCCCCATGGCTGCCCCACACCTCAGCCAAACCCTCCTCCTTCCCTTGCTTCCACCCTCCCCCTTGGTTTTGTCCATGTGTCCTTTATAGTAGTTCCTGAAAACCCTTCCCCACACTGTCCCCTACCCCCACCCCTCTAGCTGTTGTTAGATTGTTCTTAATTTTAATGTCTCTAAAACATTAGAGACATTGTATTTTGTTTGTGTTTTCCTTTTGTTGATTATGTACCAGTTATAACCTTTGGCATTTTAATTATGATGTGTCTTGGAGTGAGCCTCTTTGTTTTTTCATCTTGTTTCAGACTCTGCACTTCCTGGACTTGTATGTCTTTGTTTTCTAAACCAGGTTAGGGAAGTTTTCCATCACTATTTTTTTACATAGCGTTTTCAGTTCTTTACTATCTCTGTTCTCCTTTTGGTTCCCACATGATGCAAATGTTGGTATGCTTGAAGTTGTCCCAGAGGATCCTTATACTGTCCTCATTTATTTTCTTTTTGCTGTTCTGATTGGGTGTTTTCTGCTTTTTTATCTTCCCAGTGTCTTATTTGATCCTTTTCTTTATCTGCTTCATAGTTGAGTCCCTGTAATGTATTCTTCATTTTAGTTCATATATTCTTCATTTCTGACTGGTTCTTTTTATATTTTCTAGTTCCATTTTATGTTTCCTCTCTTTTTGTTTCATCTCTTTTTGTTGAAGTTCTCACTAAGTTCCTCTACTCTTCCCCTAAGTTCATTGATTATCCTTATAAGCAGTGTTTGAACTCTACATTTGGTAGATATGCTTGTCTTCATTTTGTTTAGTTCTTTTTCTGGAGTTTTTGTTCTGTTCTTTCATTTGGGCCATGTTTCTTTGTCTCCTCATTTTGGCAGCCTCCCTGTGTTTGTTTCTATGTATTAGGTAGAGCTGCTTTGTCTCCTGGGTTCGATACAGTGGCCTTATGTAGAGATATCCTGTAGGGTCCAGTGGCACAGCCTCCCCATTCATCTGAGCTGGGTACTCCAGGTCCACCCTGTCTTGTGGGGTGTGTACACTCTTCTGTTATAATTGAGTCCTGATTGCTGTTGGCACTCCAGTGGGAGGGATTTACCCCCAGACCAATCTTCTGCAATGACTGTCTGCCACCACTGTGGAGGATCAGCTTGCAGAGGCACACCCCAAGGAGCACAACTTAGTCTGCCCATCAAGTGCTTAGGTCGTTCTTTGGCATGGTCTGAAGCTGCCCACTGGGTATGGTAGCTCTGGGGCCACCCAGAAGGTGCAGGCCAAGGAGAGCTGCCACCTGTGTTTTTCCTGGGGCCACCCAGCATGAGCTACAAAGAGATCTGCACATGGCAGCTACTTGTGCTGGGCTTAGAGTTGCCCCAGCAAGTCCTCACTGTGAACCAAGGCCGACTGCTCCTAGTGCCAGCTGTGGAGCCATTTAGTGAGTGTTACAGGGCACACTGAGGTGAGATGCTGCTTGTTTGAGAGATTTTAGGAAAGTCTGAAGCATGAGCCAAGATAGGCCCTTCCTATGGAAAAGCCACTGGAAACAGCTTGGGTGGGCCCACAAGTTGGGTTAGGCAAGGCCTCAGGGAATCACCAGAGCAGTATAAACAATGTTAGCCAGGGGTAGAAAGTCAGGTACAGCACCTGCCTGCCAACTCTGAGTTGGGAGTGAGCTCAGAAAAGGAACAATGACTGGCCTCTGCTAACACTTCTGTCTGGGAGAAAGCTGCCCCTCCAGCCCTCTCCCTGATGCCAGCCAGTTCAGTTCCTCCCCATATGTCCCTGGTGCCTTTCGACCTGCTGCCCCAGTACTGGAGCTCAGAGGGAGTGAGACCAAGTAAGTCCATGCACGGGCCATTTAAGAGGAATGTCTGGGTCTCTGGAAGCCTCTGTCTCACTCTGCCATAATCCCTGCTGGTGTTTACAGCCATAAATTATGGGGACTTATCTTCCTGGCACTGGAACCCTGGGCTGAGGGGCCTGGTGTGGGTCTCCTCCTCAGGGAAGACCTCCACAGGCAAGAAAAGCCTCCTGCTTTTTAACTGCGGACCAGCCCATTTCATATCTGTCACTCCTACCAGTCTCGATGTATCTTCTTTAAATCTGTAGTTGTAGTACAGTCAGTTCAGTTAGATTCAGGTGGTTCTGAATGATAGTTCTGTAGCATAGCAGTAATTTTGATGTGGTTGTAGGAGGTTCTGAGTACCACATTTACCTATATAGCCATTTTGACTGGAAGCCAATAATCCCTTCGTCATTTTTTCTTTACATGTCATTTTTAAGCCTTCAGAGAGTATGAAATTATTTATTGACGGCTGATTTTGTATTTTAATAGGGGATTCAGAAATTTCAGAGGCAGTTTGTAATTCCTTAATACCTTAGAGGGACCTGCAGAGTTAGTTTCACCTTTAAAGTCATTATTTTTGCCATGGTATATAAGGAACTGGCACCTTGAGTGAGTGTTGCCATATAAGAATGAGGCATCTTGGGGAAAGTCAGTACTTTTGACCCATGATAGTTAGACCCATTACCTCACTGAGCACAGCATTGTGTACTGTGGGTAATTTTATGAAGTATAATAAATGGCCCCAGCCCTCAAGGAACCTGTAGTCTACTTGAGGAGGCAAAATACACACAATAGGGAATAATACAAGAATTAACAATATAAGGAAAATTGTATGAGCACTGCCAAATATTCATTTGGCTGTCCTTAAACTCTCATCATATTTAAGAAATGAGAAGTCACTGTGAATTACAATGTTCAGGGATGGTTTCATGAACAAAAGTTAAGGCTTTCAAAGATGAGAGGCTGTTCTATGGAGGAGGAACATCATGAGAAAAAGGTACAAGAAGAATTAGCATGGGGAGGGGTGGGGAGAAAATATAGACAACTATAATTGAACAACAATAAAGTAATTTTAAAAAAGAATTAGCAGAAGTTCACAGGGTAGCGAGGAGACCAGTTTTGTTCAAGAAAAGTGGTAGATGATAAATCTGGAAATAAAATTTGGTCCTACATTTTGGAAAGTCTTCAATGCTAGGCTAATAATAGTGTTTGGACTTTACTCAGTAAACATGGGGGAGCCAGTCAAGGTTTTTAAACAGAGGTATTACTTGATTAAACGTTATTTGGAGAGATTTAATTCTTTATATTGCTGCCAGATGTATTTCAAGCAGAGAGAGATGGAAATATGAAAACCAATTATGCAGTGAATGCAGTATTCTAATTATGAGTCCATAAGTCCTTAGATAGGGACAAGGGATAGAAAAGAAAGGACATGCACAAGAGATATTTGGAAAGACTGGACATAATTTACTGATGGGTAAGGAGAAAAAAGGAAAAAAAGATAATTTTGTGTCCTGTGGCCAATGAGTTCTCCAGGTCATGCACAATTTCACTGGATACAATTTGCCAACTTTCAAAGTAAGGGGAAAAAACTATAGAGAACAACAAACAACCTTGGAACCTTGGTCAACATACCATAGAACAAGAGATTGCTCAGTGGTTAATAAAGTAGGTCAGCATAGTAAAACCCAATCTTTTTATTGTAAATACAACTTTTCTCTGAGATGAAGAACCTAAGTAATGTATGGGAATAATGGGAATTTCCAAACCCTTCAAAATATTCATAAACAGATACATATTTCAGCCTTCTGAACCACAAAATGTTGGTTTCTCTTCAGTCTCAGTCTTGTTTTAACAGTACATTACTTCAGCTATCAAGACACAAAGAGAAGGAATAGAATAGAAGTTGGTTGTAGATGGGGACTGAGTTTGTGTAACAAAGGTATTCTGTCCTGGGAGCGAGCCAATAAGTGTACTTTGTTCATCTGGTCCAGTTACAATAAATGCTTTTTTTCTAGTCTCTAACCACATAATGGTCACTCTCTTAAGAAAAGTATATGTATATTTATCCAACTCCTGCTTGAAGTTGTGACTAAATTCTTCAAAGATTTTTGCCTCTGTGTATGGCATTTTTAAAGTTTCTCCAGCATTTTTTCTCTTCCAATTTTCCATTTTCTTTGAAATATAATTCACATACCATACAATTCGCCCACATTTAAAATGCACAATTCATTGGGTTTTAGTATTGGGTTGGCCAAAAGGTCCACATGTTTTTTTTTCTGTAAAATAAAAGACACATTTTTCATGTTCACCAGTAACTTTATTGATTTGGATATTTTGGGTATGTCAGCTATGTCCCGCATGGAATAACATTGATTGTTTTCAATTAATGTCCCAATTTAATTGCTGTCAACTTCAACTGGTCTACCCAACTGTAAAGCATCGTCCAGTGAGAATTCTCCAGCACACTGATATGACAGCTGTCACAATACAATCTAACAAAATTGTTTCCAATGAAGTTAAAGACAACTAAGCTCTACCATTCTATGGGGAAAAAAAACCAAATGAACTTTTTGGTCAACCCAATGTATTCACTGAGTTGTGCAACCAGTAGCACAATTAATTTTAGAATGTTTTTATCACTCCAAAAAGAAGCCCCAAACATATTAGCAATAACTGCCTACTCGCCCCTTAGCCAGTGACAACCATTAATCTGTTTTCTCTGTGGATTTGCCTGTCGTGGACACTTCATGTAAATGGAGTCATACAATTTGTGGCCTTTGGGACTGGCTTTTTTCATTCAGCATATTTTCAAGGTTCAACCATGTTGTAGCATGAATTAGTACTTCATTCCTTTTTATAGCTGTATAATGTTCCTTTGTATGAATGCACCACAATTTATCCATTCACCAGTTCATGCACATTTGGGTTATTTCCACCTTTGGCTATTATTAATAATGTTGCTGTGAACACTATTGAATAAGTTTATGTAGGTATGTTTTCAATTCTCTTGGCCATATACCTAGGAGTAGAATTACTGCATCATATGATAACTATGCTTATTAACCTTTTGAAGAACTGCCAGACTATTTTCCATAGCAACACCCACCACTAGACATTCCCAGAGGTAGTATGCAAGGATTCAGATTTCTTAGTATTCTCTAAAACATTTACTATCTGTGTCTTTATTACCTTTCTAGTTGATGTGAAGTGGTATCTCATTGTGGTTTTGTTTTTTGTTTTTGCTGTGTCATCTGTAATTAAGTACAAAGACTCTTCCAATCCTGTCACCTAGAGTTTGTTGCACCCACTGCTCTGTTTGGCCGCTGGTCTCTTGGCTCTCTGTTAGCAATGGTGAAGCAGATACTCTCTTTCCATGGGGAAGGAAAATCCATGGTTTGTTGTTGCCTTTCCCATTTACAAAAATGTTGGAGGGCCAGGTGCCAAAGCTGTTGCCATTGGCATATTTTGCATAAACTATGTCAAAAGAACTAGGTGGTGTGTGTCCCTCTCCCCCGCTCTTTTTCTTTACGATCACGCCAGTTCTCTCCAAGGTATCCCCTTGGATCACCATACACAGGTTACCAGTGTCAAACTTGATGAAATCAGTGATTTTTCCAGCCTCCAAAGCAATCTAAATGGTGTCATTCACCTTGATGAGGGGATCAGGGTAGCAGATGATGCAAACATCATGGGTTACCAGATGAGGGATTCCTTTTGTGCCCATGAACATCATCCTCTCTTTGCACAGCTTGTGCTTGGCCTCCTCAGGTGTGATACGATGAACAGTAAAGCAACCCTTAGTATCAAGGATCAAATGGAAATCCTTCCAGGTCTTGTCAAGCTGATCACATCCATAAAACCAGCAGGGTAGGTTATATCCGGGCAGACTTTGCCATCTATTTTAATAAACCACTGCATGCGGATCTCCTTTAGTTCATCTCCTGTTAGGGCATACTTATCTGTTTCTTAGGGAAAGGATGAGAGGGAGACATTCTCTCAGCTTGTGGAGACCAGTAGGTGGACAAGGAGCAGACACACTGGTCAGTTTATCCAGTATCCAATGAAAGGAAGTCAGATTTTCATGTGCATCTCCCTGGTGGCTAATGATGTTGAGCATTTTTTCTTGTGTTTATTGGCCATTTTACTTTTTAAAGGTTTTATTTATTTATTTTTAGAGAGAGGGGAAGGGAAGGAGAAAGAGAGGGAGTGAAACATCAATGTGTGGTTGCCTCTATGCATCCCCTACTGGGGGACCTGACCTGGCCTGCAACCCAGGCATGTGCCCTGACTGGAAATTGAACCAACAACCCTTTGGTTTGCAGCCCATGCTCAATCCACTGCACTACACCAGCCAGGGCTATTGGCCATGTTATATCTTTGAAGATATGTCTATTCAGATTCTTTAAACATTTTTTTCAAAATTGCATTGTCCTTTTGTTGTTGAATTGCAAGAGTTCTTTGTATGTTCTAGATGCAAGTCCTTTTATCAAATACACGATTTCAATGTATTTCTCCTGTTCTGTGGGTTGCCTTTTCACTTTGGTAATAGTGCCCTTTGAAACACAAAAGTTTTTAATTTTGATGAATTCCAGTTTATCTGTTTTCTTTTGTTGCTTGTGCTTTGATGGTGTATCTAAAAAGACCTTGCCTAGCCCTGACTGGTGTGGCTCAGTTGGTTGAGCTGCAAAGCAGAAAGTCTCAGGTTTGATTCTGGGTCAGGGCACCTGCCTGGCTTGCCACTTCTGTCCTGGCTGGGGTGTGTACAAGAGGCAACTGATCAGTGTTTCTCTCCCTCTTTTTCTCCCTGCCCCTCTCTCTATGAATAAATAAATAAAATCTTTAAAAATAATAAAAAGCCCTGACTGGTGTAGCTCAGTGGATTGAGCGCGGGCCTACGAACCACATGATCTTGGTTCAATTCCCAGTCAGGGCACTTGCCTGGGTTGCAGGCCAGTTCCCAGCGGGGGACTCATGAGAGGCAACCACACATTGATATTTCTCTCCTTCTCTCCTTTCCTTCCTCTCTAAAGATAAATAAATAAAATCTTAAATAATAATAATAATAATAATAATAATAATAATAATAATAAAAAGACATTGCCTAATGCCAGGTCATGGAGATATAAACCTGTATTCGAGTTCTATAATTTTAACTCTTATTTAAGGTCTTTGATCCATTTCTAGCTAATTTTGTACATGATGTGAGGTAAGGATTTGAAATCCATTCTTTTACATGTAGATATCCAGTTGTCTCTGTAGATATCCATTTGTTGAAAACACCGTTTTATTCCATTGAATTGTCTTGACACTGTTATAAAGAATTAGTTGACCATAAGTGTGGGTTTGTTCTGGTCTCTCAGTCTATCCGCATTGATCTATATGTCTCTCCTTATACCAGTACTACATAGTTTGGATTACTATAGCTTTATGCTAAGTTTTAAATTGGAAAGTGTAAGTCCCCCAACTTTGTTCTTTTTCAACATCATTTTGGATATTCTGGGTCCTTTGCATTTCCCCCACTTGTCAATTTTTTGCAGGGGAAGAAAGGTAACTGGGATTTTGGTAGGATTTGCTATGAATAAGTAAATCCATTTCAGGAGTTTTGCCATTTTAACAAACTGTAAGAGATACAATCCTTGAATGCAGGATTTAAAAAATTTATTTTAGGTCTTTAATTTCTTTAAACAGTGCTTCATAGTTTTCAGTGTATAAGTCTTGCACCTTGGTAAGTTTATTCCTTAGTATTTATCCATTTTAATGCTACTGTACATGGGGTTTTTTATTTCATTTTCAGATTGTTCATTGCTAGTTTATAAAAATACAGCTTATTTTAATATGTTGACCTTATCTAAAACCTAGCTGAATTCTTTGATTAGCTCTAAGGGTTTTTTGTGTCGATTCCTTTTTTAAGATTTTATTCATTTATATTTAGAGAGAGGGGAAGGCAGGGAGAGAGAGGGGGAGAGAAACATGGATCTGTTGCTTCTTACATGTCCTCAATTGGGGACCTGGCCTGTAACCCAGGCTTGTGCCCTCACTGGGAATCAAACCCATGGTCTTTCAGTTTTGGGGATGGCGCCCAATCTACTTGCCACACCATTCAGGGTTTGTGTGAATTATTTAGAGTTTTCTATATAAGATCATGTCATCTGAAAAAATGCAGATACTTCATTTCCAATCTTGATTCCTTTTATTTCATTGTCCTTGTTAGAACCTTACTAGTAAAATATTGAATAGCAGTGGTGAGAGCAGACATTCTTGTCTTGTTACTAATCTTTGAGAGAAAGCTTTCAGTCTTTCACCTTTAAGTATGGTGTTAGCTGTAGGGTTTTCATAGATATCTTTTATCTGATTGAGACACTTCCCTCCAATATGATTTGCATCTTTTTCTGATTTAGTTCTCTTAGGAACCATATATAGGGATATAGATGATGAATGGTTAAGAAATGTATTCAAGATACACATCAAGATACATATCAAGTTAGAGATCAGGCCAGGGTATCCTGACTGTCAGTCCACAGTGTTTTCAACTACTTTATACTATTTCCTATGGTCTGCTGCAACTTTCAAGGGAAACCAAAAAGGTAAGCTCCATAAAGGTAAGATCTGTGATTTTTCACCTCTTTTTCCCCAGAACCTTAGAAGTGCCTGGCAAAGAATAAGTGCTTGAGCAGTCTCAAGGAAATAGATCTAGTTTAGATCAGCAGATACTTCTGGAGCCTTCATATATACAAAGCAATGTGGACAATATCCCAGCCCTCAGAGAGATTGTGGTTATCAGAGATAAGAGGTGGTCATATGAAAGATAATACAAAGAGATCTAATAGTAAATAAATGCTAATAAGTGTGTGAATAGGCAGAACCTTTCTAAATGTGGAATAAAAAAATTCTACATTTTCTTATATGAACTGGCCACTAACACATGGGACACACAAAAGCAAAAATAATAGAATACATATAAAATCAGGTAACATTCTCTTTCTTGTTTTTCTCAGACTTCCTTTTCTTTTGGTCCAGAAAACTTATGCTCAGTTTGCTTCATTTTCAGGAAACCTCAATTTCTGAGTTATAACTCTTGTTCTTTGTGTATTGTGGCATTTGTAATAACTGCTTTAGTAGATCTCTTAGAATTAAGAGTGTTTAAAGGCTCTGAACTCCACATCCTGCATACTGCCCACATGTTCCTTTGATAGAAAAATAACGGAAGCTGCCCTGGCTGGTGTGGCTCAGTGGATTGAGCACCAGCCTGCAAACTGAAAGGTAACCAGTTTGATTCCAAGTCAGGGCACTTGCCTGGGTTGCAAGCCAGGTCCCCAGTTCGAGGCATGCAAGAGGCAACCTATTGATGTCTCTCTCACGAACATCAAAGTTTCTCTTCCTCCCTCCCTTCCCCTCTCTCTAAAAATAAATAAAGAAATACTTTTTTAAAAAATGAAAGACTTCCAGAAGGAGACTTTGTTATACTTTGTTCTACCATAACCCTAGGTAGTCACAGGGTCAGCTATTAGAATTTAGGTCATGTGTAAGAAATTATTTTCATGGAAGTAATTTTGGATATGTACAAAATTTTTTAAAAAATAACCCATCAACACCATCACTACTTCATTTGTTATGGAAACAAAACAAAGTTTTAGCCCTGGAAAGAGAATCTTCAGGAGGGAGAATTCCAGTACTATCTCCATTGGTTTAACCATTTTGTGATTTTTGTCATTTCTCCTTGAATTGCTACCACCATCTTGGCCCCCAGAGATGTGTCATGGTAACTCTGTGCTGCTAGATGAAACTATTTGGTGGGAATGAGCTAGTTAGGGGTCCCCATATTTCATCCCAGGCTTGGATGCCCTCTAATGATGACTCATTTTGAGAGTGTTGGCATTACTTTTATAAAGCATATGGTGGTTAAATGCACAGACTCTAAAGCTTGACTGGCTGGGTTAGAATCCCAGGTCTGTCATTTACCAAGCTGTGGGACCTTGGGCACATTATTTAACCTCTTTGCCTTCATTTTCTTACCTGGGAGTGGTGTGGGCAGGGGTTGGAGACAACTGTACTTGAACAACAATAATAAAAAGAAAATGGAGGTGCTAATTGTACCAATATTATTGTGAAAATTCAGTGAAGTGTGCAACATAGAGGATACTACCTGGCATATCTATGTATTTGTTGATGTCAGTATACATATTACTCCAAAGCAGAGCAGACTTTTGCCAGCCACCACATATTCTATGTCTCTGGACCCATACCTCCATTCCAGGTGGAAGTGGAAAGGGAAAATGGATAGGTCAAAGTAAGGTCATTTTTACCATTTGATATTTTACAGATCACCTCTAGCCTCACTAGATCTCATCATATGATGGACATGTTTGCCCTTTTCATAGGTTCTATACACATCTGAGCATTGGCTAGGGGTCCCATTATGCCCCTCAACTGTATGGTCTGTCTGTTCACTGAAACCTCCTTTGGCCTCCTTCCATTTGTCAAAATTACACAGTGTTTTTTTATTTGAGATTGAACTGGTGGGACTTGCTCCCTCAGGATTCCCTTTTACAGAGTCTTAAAATATGGCCTTCAATTTAATCTTATTTGGATTTCAGCTGTCATCACTCACAAATAACTATTATACAGCTCTCTTAAAATAGGTCAGAAAACTTTTCAGAGTTTCCCCTTCCCCATCTCCTGCTCATTTCTCTGTAGCTGCAGAAACCCTTTAGGGGAAACATCGCCCAACTAACCCTATTCACAGATGTTTCATTCTCACTTTAGGTGATGGTGTTTGGACTTGAGGTCTACCATCTCCTACTTGTAGTAAAATGATGGCCCCTGCCTCCCCAGTGCCCTTCTCTACTCAGTCCTTTCATCTCTTCAGGAGCCCCTGCATACTCCCGTGCTGGGCACTCTCCTCACACCAGGTTCACAATGCCCACTGTCTTCATAAATCAATTTCCACAACCATGAACCAAAATTCCAGCCAATCCCGCCAAAGGGAATTTCAGCAAATCTCTTCAGCTGCTGCAACTCAAGGAAACTGACATTTAGTTGAGATCTGACAAGCTTGCACTGAATAAATGTCTTCAACTGGAATTAACTATAATTTCCCTCTGCCCTAAATCTGAAATTTTTCTGAGAGATGGATACCTCTCTGCCCCCAGTCTCCCTTGTTCAGGTGGCTATGAACAAATGGGGCTCTGCTTTTTCATCTGAGCTAATGTTGGAACAACCAGGATGTGGCGGAGTAGGGGTAGGGTATTTTGTACTTCTCCTTTCCAGGAGGCTGACCGGCTAAGACTGGATTGCCTACACCCCAGCCTTCACCACCGGCACCCTACTAGATGACCTCACATGCTCACTTCAGTTATTTGTTTGTTCCCTGGTCCCTTAGATTTTAGAGCAGTGGTTCTGGGCCAGGAGTCGTTTCGCTCCACGAGGGGACATTTTTGGTTCTCACAACTGGGAAGTGGGGAAGCTACTGGCATCTAGTGAGTAGAGACCAGATATGCTGCGACACAGCCTACCATGCACAGGCAGTCTCCACAACAATTTACATGCCCCCTAATGTCAGTAGTGCAGGAGTTGGGACATGCTGTCTAAGAACTTCCTGCCTGACTGGACTCCTGGATGGCTACTCCACAAGATGGTGTCTCAGGGATCCTTTTGCTGGTCATCCCAGCAATAAGTCCATTAGGGAGATCTCTTTTCCCTACTAATGGATGTTTTTACCCTCAGTTGCAACTGTGTGTCCCTTGCCCATTTGCATATCACAAGCAGTATTGGTCTGGCTGACCTTTACTTAGAAGCACTAAGTGCTTCTAACTCACCACTTAGTCTACAGGTTTTCTATACTCAAGGACCTGAGAGTGCTCGGGGACTGCTTCATGATCACTACAGCTGTTCCTTCCAATTTCTGCAAGTCCTTCTCACTACTAGCCACCTTCCAACTTGCTATCCAGGTCAAGACAATTCAATTATATTGCTCCTGCCACCTAATTCCTTTAATAAAACAAAACCCCAAACTTCTAAGCCCTGAAGGAAAAGCAGTAGGTCAAGAGGACCATCTACTGAAGGACATAAAAATAAAGTCCTGAATCAATGGGGAAACACACCTCATTACAATTATAAAGATGACTTTTAAACAGCAATAAATTTACTGCCACCCTAATCAAAACTCAGACAGGATTTTTGAACTTGACAAAATAATTCTAAAGTTCATCAAAAAGCATAAAAGTGTAAAAATAGCTAGTATCCAAAAAAGAGGAATAAGAAACAAAGGCGGTGCCCTGGCAGACAGTAAAATGAATAATCTAGCTAGTTAAGAGGGAACATTTACAAAAAACAAAGTTGGTAGACTGACACTACCCAACTTCCAGGCTTACCATGGAGCTACAGGAATCAGGATAGTGTAGTACTAGTGGGAAAAGAGACACATAGATCAGTGAACAGAATGGACAACCCAGAAATAGATCCACATAAAATCATCTGATCTGTGACAAAGAATCAAAGGCAATACAATGGAGCAAAGACAGTCTCTTCAACAAACAGTGTTGGAACAACTAGACATCTATCTACATGCAAAAAATAAATCTAGACACATACCTTACATCCTTCACAAAAATTAGTTCACAGTGCACCACAGATCTAAAGGTAAAATGGAAAACTATAAACCTCCCAGAAAATAACAAGAGAAACCCTACATGATCCTGGGTATAGTGATGCCTTTTTAGATACAACACCAAAAACAGATCCATGAAAGAAACAATAAGTGGTCCTCCATTAAAATTTAAAACTTCTGCTCTGTGAAAGATAATGTCGAGAGAATGAGAAGGAAAGCCTCAAACTGAGAGAAGATATTTGTAAAAAAAGTATTTGCAAAGGCAGGTGTTCCACATCATGTTACAGGAAAATGCAAATTAAAATGATGATAAACCACCACACACCTATTAGAATGGCCAAAATCTGGAAAAGCACAACACCAAATGCTAGGGAGCATGCTGAGCAACAGAAACTCTCATTCATTGCTGGTGGGGATGCAAAATGATACAGTCAGTTTGGAACACAGTTTGGCAGTTTCACAAAATAGGCCTGCTCATACCATGTGATCCAGCAATTGTGTTCCTTGGTATTTACCTAAAGGAACTAAAAACTTATCTCCACACAAAACCTGCACATGGATGTTTTTAAAAACTTTATTCATCAATGCCAAAACATGGCAGCAATCAAGATGTCCTTCAGTATGTGAATGGATAAACTGGTACATCCAGACAATGGAACATTACTTAGCCCTAAAAATAAATGAGCAATCAAGCCATGAACAGACATGAAAGATCCTTAGATGCATATTTCTTAGTAAGTGAAAAAGCCAGTCTGAAAAGGCTGTATACTGTGATTTGAAGTATATGACATTCTGGAAAAGGCAAAACTATGGAGACAGTAAAAGATCAGTGGTTTCCAAGGGGTGGGAATGGGGATGGATGATGAGGTGGAGCACAGAGCATTTTTAGGGCAGTGAAAACACTCTTTATGATACCATAATGGTGGGTATATGCCAGTATACATTTGCCCAAACCCATTGAATGTGCAATACCAAGAGTTAACAATAATATAAACTTCGGACTTTGGGTGATGTGTCAGTGTAGGTTCACCAAGTTTAACAAATGTACCACTGTGCTGGGGAATGGTGACAATGGTGGAAGCTATGCATGTTTGGGGGAAGAACTGTATGGGACATCCCTGCACCTTTCACCCAATTTTGCTGTGAATCTTAAACTGTTCTAAAAAAGTAAAGTCTTAATATTTTTTAAATGAGGCATTTACTAATATATAAAAACACATGCAGAAGAATATGACAGAAGAGATCCATGTGAATATAAAAATCTATATGACAAACTTTGAATTTCAAGACAAAATCAACAGTGTTGCAATTATTCAATAAATAGTGTTGTAACAATCAGCAAGCATTTGCATACAATATAAGGCATCTCTACATTACTGTTTACACAAAAATTAATTTCAAATTGATCAGAGATTTAAATATAAACAGCAAAACCCCTAAACAAACAAAATTGAACACGTATTACTATGTGCACCATCTAGAGGTTGGGAATGTCATGCTAAGACTCAGAATTCAGAAGTCAAAAAAATTAATAAATTTGATCACATAAAATTTAAATTAAAAACACTGTAAGTAGTCAAAACAATGAGTGAAATACAGGTGTGAGCAAAAGTAGGTTTACAGTTGGGAGTATGTGAAACACTTGATTATTGCAATAATCATAACCTGCATGTCTTTTTCCATATGAACAACAGTAAACCTACTTTTGTCCACCGTGTGTTTGTAGTACATATGATAGATTAAGGGTAAGTATCCTTAGTATAAAAAGAGCTGTTAAAAGTAAATAACATTAATTTCCCAGTAGGAAAAGAGGTAAAGGACATGAATAGGCAATTTGCAGAAGTGAAAATGTAAATGGTTGGTACACATGAACAAATGTTCAGCTTTCTTCTTAAAGAAGTATAAATTAAAACAATAATAGCCAAAGGAGAAGGAAATGTCTTCCCTAAACTGCAAGAAGGAACAAAAGGAAAATAAACGTCTGACATATCTAGCCTTAATAAAGACTAGCACTACTTCAGAGACAGCTAGGTGCCTTGCTTTTTTCCCTACGTCTGACCCCACATCTTTCTTCTCATCCCAGGAGGTTCCTCCCAGACATTTTGACATTGGTGAACATGGACAGTCAGTGTGTCATTAGACATGTCAGTGAAGACTTTCCCTCACACAGGCCTTTTACCTAGGTAACTGACACCTGGGCTTGATTTGTCCAGGTGAGGACTTACCCCCTGAGTCATAGAAATTCCACTTTTCTCTGGTTGGCCCAAAGACAGAGCCATGTCTAAGCAAAGCACAACCACTCCAGCACTCACACAACATGGTTGTGTGAGTTACACAGTAATATAAGTAGGGTAATTGCAGAACAGTAAATAATGAGGAAAGGAGAACAAAGGATATGGAAGGGAATGATGATGTTAACAATAACTCGTGTAGTACCTAAATATGTGCCTGGGACTGTTATAAGTGCTTTGCATAAATTGACTCATTTAATGCTCACTACAACTTTTTGCAAGGTAATTTCTAACACTGCAACATTTTATGAATGGGAAAAGTGAGACACAGTGAAGCTAGATTAATTCCGTTCACTCGGTAAGTGGCAGAGCTGGAGTTTGAACTCAGAAAATGTGGTGTAAAAGTTCATGCTCTTGGCCCTGACTAGTGTAGCTCACTGGGTTGGGCATCATTCCACAAACCAAAAGGTCACTGGTCCAATTCCCATTCAGGGCACACCGCCTGGGATGCAGGTCAGGTCCCAGGTCAGGGTCATGTGAGAGGCAACTGATTGGTGTTTCTCCTTCATATCCATATTTCCCTCCTCTCTTTCTCCTTGCTCTCTCTCTAAAAATAAATAAATAAAATCTTTTAAAAAAATTCATGCTGTCCTGGCTGGTGAGGCTCAATGGATCGAGTGCCAGACTGCAAACCAAAGGATTGCCGCTTTGATTCCCAGTCAAGGCACACGCCTGGGTTGCAGGCCAGGTCCCTGGTGGGAGGGCATGAGAGAAGCAACCACACATTGATGTTTCTCTCCCTGTTTCTTCCTCCCTTCCCCTCTAAAATTAAATAAATAAAATATTTTTATTCAATCTCACCACATTCAAATCAATGTGGTGATATTCCTCTCACCACAATGAGAGGAATCAAGGGGAAAAGAAGAGAAATCTAGAAAAATAAAAACTATTTAGCTATTTCAACTGTTTAAAAATGGAAAATTCATTCTTAGGTCATGGGTCTGTCCTATAGAGATAAGTGGGCCAGATAAGCTCTGGGATCTTCACTCTCCTTCCTTCGCACATGTAATCAGACAAGTCCTCTGGATCTCACTTCTGAAACAGTTCTTGATTCTGTCCCACGTCTTCTTCCAACTTACACTATTTTAGTTCAGGTGATTGCCTGTACACTTTCTGACATGGGCAGCTAAACAAAAGTAAAGACTACAAGGAAAAATCCTGTACAACCCAGACACGTGGAAGTACACATGCTTTTCATGTTTCTAAGTTCCTCATAGGGTGCAGGGTAAGCAACAGGTGAGTTTGTCTCTTCCTGGCACTGGAAAAACAATATGTTATTGTATGCCACTGTTTTACACAGTGACCTGGGAGGACAGTTAATGGTGCCCTGTAATCTAGTCCCAGTGAAAGGGACCACAAAGCAAAGAATGGAGAGAAAACTTGAGCGCGCTCTGGCTTTAAAAGTGATCCTTTTAAAATATGAGGGAGATCATGCCATGCTCTGTTCAGACCTCCCAATGGCTTCTCTTCTCACTCTAATAAAAGCAAAAGACTATAATGCCCTGACTGATCTGGCACTTTGGCACCTCTGGAGCACTGCTACCCTCCCTCTCCACTTCCCTGTTCTGCTCCAGTCACACAGGCCTCTAGCTGTTCTTTGAATATACTGCATCCCCTTCCACCTCAGGGCATTTACACTTGCTCCTACCTCTGTCTGAAGTGCTCTTGCCCCCAAATAATGCCATAGCTTTCTTCCTCATTTCATTTATATTTCTATTTAAATGTCACCTTATCACAGAGGCCCTCCCTAAACAATAACTATTTACTCTTTTCCCAGCACTTTCCAACCCCTCATAACCGGCTTCATTTTCCTCCATACCAACTCACACCCTGTCACATTATAGTATTGCATGTTCTTGTTTGTTTATGGTCTGTCGCTCTCAACTACAATATGACCTTCATCAGGGCAAGGCTTTTGTCTTGTTCACTGCTATAGCCCCAGGTCTGAAAATAGTCCCTAGCCTATAGTACATGCTCAATAAATATTTACTGAATGAATGGCTGAAAGGCACAGTTGAGAGTGCAAGAAAATAAGGTGCCAGAAAAGATAAGAAAATTAAAAACTAGAGTGGTGTACAGGCAACTTTTGATCTAGTGGCTTGAGATTTGACCACATTGGCCACAATGGTTTGTTATCCTCCAATATCCATTCTCCTCCATATCCATAATAACAGAACTCCTACTCTTTACTTGGACAGATGACCACCCAGAATAAAGACTACCATGACTAAGTTCTGACCAATGAGACACAAGAGCAAATGTTATATGGAAGCTACAGAGAATCTTCTGTGCAAGACAGCTGTCATGTCCCATCTTCTTGATCTCTCACTCTTTCCTGCAGGCTGGAATGTAAAAGTGGAGGCTAGAGCTCGAGCAGCCATCTTTGACCATAGGAATTCTGAAAAATAGGGTACATAGAAAGTAGAACAAGAAAATAGAAAGACCCTGGGTGCCTGAGACCACAGTACTCCGCACCAACCTAGATTACCTTTCTCTGGACTATTATGAGAGACAGATGTGTCTCTTGTTTATGCCACTATTATTTTGGGGCTCTGTTGCTCTCAGGTGTCAGTATGATGCACATACAGAGGGGGGAGCCAAGAGGTCTTGAAATCAAGAGCATGATATAAATCCTGGACCCTCAATTAGCTATTTCCTCAGTGAACTGGCAAAATAGAATAAAAGCCTGTCCATTAGCAGAAAAGACTACATGAAAGATTGGTTACCTAGAGTTCTGGGCAGAAAAACAGCTCCTTGAGAATTCATAACCACTAAAAGGGAAGGATTTTATAAACAAGATATAAAAAGCAGAACCCAAAGGGGGAAGTGATAAATCTGAAAACATTAAAATAAAAATATAATTCTGAATGATAAATGACAAAAGACACCATAAATGATGTTAAAACACATGTCAGAGACTACATAACTAACAAAAGATTAGTGCATGAAAATTAACCTGATAGTAAGAAAAAGACAACCTATTAAAAAAGTAATGGAGAAATGACATGAAGAGGTAATTCACAGAAGAGGAAACTTTAATGACCAGTAACCAAAGGAAAAGGTGCCTAACATCCATATTGATAATGGAAATATTAATTAAAATAATAGCTTACCCTTATTGAGACCCCACTATGTACCAGGCACCATTCTAAATGTTTTACATAAGAGACCATTTCACACCTATCAAATTGCCAGAAGTTTCAAAAGCACAACAATAGCCAAGTTTTGGCAAAAATATGGAGCAATGGAAACTTGTAGGTACCACTGGTAGGAGTAAAGGACCATTTGGCAGCATTGAGTAAACTTGAAAATGCAAATATGACTTTTGGACAGACAACTTGAGAATGAATTCATTATAGCTATGTGTGTTAACGTTAATAAGTCTCAGACAAAATGCTGAATAAAGAAGGCAAGTTTTAGAATGACGTGTGTACAGATTACCATTTTACATAGTCTAAATATATGCAAGATATCCCTATATTATTTATGAATACCATCATCATAGTAGTAGTATAAAAATCAAGATAATGAGACCTCTAAGGAGAGACGGTGTAGAAAAGACTCTGGAAAAAGTGCATACAGGTGTCAACTCTGTCTATACTGTCTTAATTCTTAAAAAGAAAGAAAGAAACTCAGGCAAATATGTGTAGAATTTCAGTTTAATAAAGATAACTTTATTAAAGTTTTAACCCAATTTAATGGTATATGTGTGTCCATCACCTTGGTCACTATACAATTCTGTAGGCTTGAAATATCAACAATATGACTGCTATGGGGGGGCATTTAGGGAGGTGGAGCAAAAGGAAAAAGGACTGATGGACATAGACAACAGGGTGGTGATTGCACAAAGAAGGAGGTACAAGGGGGTTAAATGGTAATGGAAAAATACACTAAAAAATCTACAAAAATCTATAAAACCAAATAAAACTAATCCAATCATTCTGGAAAAAATGAGAAAGAAGCCACACCCGAAGTCACACAATCCTATCATTCAAAAATGTTAACATTTTATTCTATATTTTCCCTTGAATTCTAGTATATATTGAATCCCTACTTTGTGCCCAGTCAGGGTACTAGACATTTAAATACCTGAGCCAATAATACTGTGACACTTCTGAATGACAATCTGGCATATGCATTGCAGAAATCTCTGACAAAAGGGCCACATCTCTGTTAAGAAATATCTTTAAAATATATTTTTATCCCTGGCTGGTGTGGCTGAATGGATTGAGTGCCAGCCAGTTTGATGCACATGCCTGGGTTGTGGGCCAGGTCCCCATTTGGGGGGTATGTGAGAGGCAACTAATATATGTATCTCTCACACATTAATGTTTCTTTCCCTCACTTTCTCCCTCCTTTCCCCTCTCTGAAAGTAAATAAATAAAATATTTTTAAAAATTATATTAAAAATGTATGTTTAAGTAATCACTTTTCATCAAAGGGGTTACCCATCATTTCCTGGAAATAACAGCAACTAATATTTCATCATTGAAAATTTGCTACGTGCCGGCACCTGTTCTAAGTACTTTACATGAATTAACACATCTAATCCTCAACAACAACCCTCTGAAGTATGTTATTATCACAATAATCTCCATTTTCAAGAGAAGGAAGCTGAGGCACAGAGAAGTTAGGTAACTTGCACAAGGTCACGCAGCTGGTAAGTGATGGAGCTAGAATTCAAACCAGGCAGTCTGGCTTCAGAGCCATTACTCTTAACCACTATCAAATCTTATTTTCAGTACCACTAATTTTACAATAATAATAAGTGGTTGTGTGTGTGTGTGTGTGTGTGTGTGTGTGTGTGTGTGTTGGAAGTGGCATCATTATAATGAGTTGATAATTGAACTCCAACAAGGCATGGCCTTGATTAATCTCATTTCATGCATGTATGGCTTGTCTCCTTAATCAGATCACAAGCTTATGAAAGGCAGACACTGTATTTTAAGACAATATTTTCTATAGATTGCTATGTACTTTCAATAGTGTTATTTACCCACAGAAAGTTTTCACTAAGCACTTTTGAATGATTGAAAGGAAATACAAGAACACCCATGAACCTTTCCACACTGAGGCCTAAAAATTTAATTTCCTAGATCAATCAAGAAAGATATTCCTCAAGACAATCTTTTCTATTATTTTGATTTTCATTAACCTATTTGTTAACAACAGTTTTGTTGGGATATAACTCACCCACTTAAAATGAATTCAATGATTTTTCAGTTTTATTACCTGCCCCTCCACTCAAAAATTTGATGTCATTAGCAGTCGTTCCTCTTTTTGTCCCCACTTCTCTTCCCAGCCCTAGGCAACTGTTAAACTAGTTTCTGTCTCTATAGACTTGCCTCTTTTGGACCTCTCATATAAGTGGAATCAGACAATATATGGTCTCTTGTGACTGGTTCCTTTCATTTAGCATAATGACTTCAAGGTGGCATATTCATACAATGAACTATTATTTGACAATAAAAAGAAATAACTCATTAACTACTCCATGCAAGCAATTTACTAATGTATTGAAAGATTGAAATCATATTTATAATTTTTTAAATGTTTTACTTTTTGTTATTTTTATTTCTTTAATTCTTAAAGATTTTATTTATTTATTTTTAGAGAGAGGGGAATGGAAGGAGAAAGAAAGGGAGAGAAACATCAGTGTGTGATTGCCTTTCACTTGCCCCTTACTGGGACCTGGCCCGCAACCCAGGCATGTGCCCTGACTGGGAATTGAACTGGCAACTCTGGTTCATAGCCCATGCTCAATCTACTGAGCTACACCAGCCAGGGCTAAAAATGTCTTACTTTTTTATTATGGTAAAATATACATAACATAAAATTTTTCATTTTAAGCATTAAGTGTATAGTTCCGTGGCATTACATACATTTACATAGTTGTGTGACCATCACCACTATCCACCTCCAGAACTTCCTCATCATCCTGGACTGAAACTCTGTATACATTAAGCAATAACTCCCCATGTCCCACTCCCCCCAGCCTCTGGTGACCACCATAGTTTTTTCTGTCTCTATGAATCCGACTATTCTAGACCCATCATATAAAAGGAATAATACAGTATTTATCCCCTAGTTACTCTCTTACTTTGCTTAGCATAATGTCATCAACACCCATCATTGCTGTAACATGTGCCAAAATTTTCTTTCTCTTAAGACTGAATAATATTCCATTGTACATATATACTACTTTTTACTTACCTATTCATCCATCAATGGACACAGGTTGCTTTCATGTTTTGGCTATTGTGAATAATGCTGCTATGAACATGCATTTACAAATATCTGCTCAAGTCACTGCTTTCAGTTCTTTTGGGTATACAAGTATGCCTAGAAGTGGAATCGCTGGATAATATGATAATTCTATGTTTTTAGGTTTTTGAGGAACTGCCAAACTTTTTCCACAATGGCTGCACCATTTTCTCCACATCCTCATTGACACTTGCCATTTCCTGTGTTTTTTTAAATGATAGCCACATCTTAATGGCTGTGAAACGGTATCTCGTGGTTTTGATCTGCATTTCCCTAATGATTATACCTTATTTTAAATAAATCCTGTTATCTCCTAAATATCTTAAGAAATTTAAAGAATATGTTTACAAAATTGATAATCCCCACATGTGTCTAGAAGTTGTTAAATTTACTTTGTTTAAAGTCAAGTCTACCTGTAACTGAGGAAACTAACTGCTTCAATACTTTAGGCATAAATATGGTAGGCACTGTGCTAGACACTTGTCACAGGTTAGGTTCCCCAGGTTGTAAACTCTCAGACAGAGTTTATAACGCAGGCTGTTGAGCTGGGCATGTCCTTGGCATGAATACTTGGGATAGAGGGAAAGAAAGTAGGATTTGTGTTCTCAATAATTTTTAAGAATTTAAAGGGGTCCTGAGATTTTTTTTTTAGTTGAGAGCATACTATAGGAGGTAAAATACCCTCAGTGTCACTTCAAATCAAATATTTACCTGACTACTAAATTTGGAAGACCCTCTCTCCCATTTTCATTGCTCTTTCTCTTTCTGTCCCTCCATTCTCTTTCCCACCCTTTCCTAAAACTCTCTCCCCTCCTACATGTGTTTCACTCTGCAACCCTGTCTGCCACATATGTTATTTCACCTTCTCCTCCATATCCTTTCTATGGGTTGAAAGGCATTAAATTGCCCCTGTTTCCATGCTGGCAGTAGCATTCTCTTTGATGAAGATAGATTCAATACATCCTACACAGTTTGGTTTTTGTTTTTAGAAGCTTTTACTCATGGAGAGGCAATTTGTTATTGTATATAGTCAGGAATGTATTACATTTCATCTACAATGTAGATACTACATTGTAAGTTGAAATTGTACTTTTGTAATAAATTTTAAAAAACCCAGGGAGGGGGTCTGGGATGGGAGAAATAGACAAAAACTGTACTCTAAAAATAACTAAATAAAATTAAAAAATACCAATAGCATCTATTTAAAATTTAGTGTGAAGAGTAAAAGTATATGCTTAATTGCCATCAAAAGATCAGGCTTGCACATTCAAGCGAGGTACATTCAAAATATGAAAGTTCAACACCTCTTTTTTTAAATTTTATTGTCCAGTTACAGTTTACATTCAATATTATTTTGCATTACTTTCAGGTGTATGGTATAGTGGTTATACAATTATATGCTTTACAAAGTGTGTCCCCAATATTTCCAGTACCCAACTGGCACCGTACATAGTCATTACAATGCGATGTTATTGTACTGTAATTATCTTTCCTGTTCTGTACTTTGATCCCCATGACTATTCTGCAATGATCAGTTTGTTTTTCTTAATCCCTTGACCTTTTCCATCCTGTCCCCCAACTTGCCTCCCCTGTGGCAACCATCCATCTGTTCTCTGTGTCTGAATCTGTTTCTATTTTGTTCGTTCCTTTATTTTGCTCTTTAGAGTCCATATGTAAGTGAAATCATATGATATTTGTCTTTCTCTGACTGACTTATTTCACATAGCATAATCCAAGTGTGGAAACCACCAGAGAACAGAAAAAACACCCAAAACTCCACCAAGTAACTGTGTTCCTCCAGTGACACAATCTATCTTGAAAGAATGTCATGCTACAGAGGACACAGAAAAAACAAAGATCTGAACTGGCTGGAGTAAGGAATCACCATGGTAATCAAATACCAAGTTAAAAGAGGGCTTCTTTTTTGGTCTGGGGAGTTTTTGCTATTTGGAAACATGTGCTGCTTTCTCTGAGCGCACACACACACACACACACACACACACACACACACACACTACACAGCTTGCTAAATTTGGTTGTAGGTCTGTCACAACAACGATGACAAAATTTTCCTCTGACCACAATGTGTTTGGGCACAACTGGTTCCTCTTTCCAGGCTTTGGTTTGTACATGCACACATTTTTAGTGAGGTGACATTCAGTCTCCCACAGCAAGATTCCTTCTTGAGAGTGAACAGTAAGCTGTCCTCTATAGGTAAAGGTGCTAAGGAAGTAAATGGTATCCTAGCTAGTGAGTTCTCTGGCTTCACATCCATTTCAGAGAAAGTGATGATTCCACTGATCCAGTTTCACCATGGCCATCCTAGAGTGACATGCAGAGTTGGCTGCATGTTGGGCAGTACCTTTGTCATCTTGTGAAATGGGAATCAGTGGACAAGGCACCTCTGTCTCTTCCCCAAAAGACTTCACCAGGGCAGCTTGCACATGTAGCTGGCTTGGGGATGAAAGGGTTCAGGGAACAGGAAATTGAATGGCAGCAAAGGAGAAATGAAAGAAAAAGGACTGAGAACAAATGGGACAATGTCAGCAGAAAGGAGAACAACAGAAGCGGAACCACAAGACATGAGAGAACCCTAAAGATGAAAGAGTACTAGAACTTCTAATAATAGTTGGTTAGTGCTTATTGTATGATAGGCACTGGATATGCATTTTGTATGAGTTTCTTTATCTCATTTAATCCTTACAACATTGTGGGAGACACTATTATGATGAGTATTTTACAAAATATAAAAATGCTTTTGTAATAAAAAAACAAACACCTCACAACATTTAAAAGAAGTCAAGAGGGGAGAGGTTAAAAAAATCAGGAAAAACTGGGACAGATGTCAGAAAATCAGATGGTAGAAATAAGTATGAATATATTAAAATTAAACTCTAAAGTTAAAGACAATGATTGCCCATTGTATAGAGAAAACAACAAATTTGCACTGTATGTTGTTTTCAAAGAGCACATCTGAAATGAAATTATAGAGACAGGAAAGTAAAGATGTGGGAGAAGATAGTAGACATACACTAATGACAAGAAAGCTTATCAAATTACAGTAATATTGGTTACAATAGACTGTGAGGCCAAAAGTATTACTAGATTAGTGAAAATTGCTTTATAATGATAAATGACTTGGCTCACTATGAAGCTATAACAATTCTAGATTTGCATGCATCTGATGAAGTATTCTTATCAGACATCTATCTATTTGTTGCAAAGGTCTACAGAATTATAAGGAGAACTTGACCAATCCTTCATCATAGTATCATACAGGAAGATTTTAACACCTCACCCAGTAAGTGATAATAGGTCCAACAGACAAAACCATCAGCAACTATACTGATTTAATCAACATAATTCACATACATGATTTAATGGACACGTGCAGGACATTAAACCCAATAATTGGAGAGTATACCTTTTCCTCAAACACTCATGTAATATTTATAAAAATAAAATATGCATTGTGTCATAAAGCAGAGCTCATCAAATGTTCAAGGATTGGTACCATCCTGGAAACTGAGGCTGCAGAGAAGGTAAATGACTAGCTCTCACTTCCATGGCTGTGAAGTGGTGACGCTGGTCTTTGGTTCTCAGCCCAGAGTGCACACAGCCACCACACAGCAGAAGAGATGCTACTGGTGAGTGAGGTCGGGCTATAGTCTGGCTCTAAGTAGCAGAGCCAGAAAACGCAATTCACATGAAAGGTTGTGCATAAATCATAGACTAAACTGGGGTGGATTTTGTTACTCCCTCATCCCAAAGCTTGGTGCTTTCCAAGTGAAAAGTGAGGCCTCAATTCCTCCCTTGCACAGGGAACTGTTCTCCAGGCAGATAGGCAAAATTTTCTCTGAGGATGTGCAAATTAGAGCATTGATTCCTGGTGCAAAGTCACATTTATGCAAAGAGCCCCTTCCTCAGAGAGGCTTTGTGGATTGAGGAAACAACTATGAGGCAAGGAGTGGAGGTTTCTATGTTCAAATATAAATATTATGTAAATATTAATTACCCTACACATTCAAGATAAACAATGGAGACTTTTCAGGACAAGGAGGTGCAAATGACTGACATGGAAATTACATATTTGAATCTTTAACCTGAGGAGTCCTGAGGCCAAGAAGAGGAGGGGGAGAGAGAGAGAGACTAATGCTGTCAGGGAGCTGAGTGGTAAGGCACCCATGAAGCTGTTAAAGGTTGCCCTTCACGGGGTACAAAGATTAAACCTGTCCTGTTTGGGCAGGGGAAGGGTTTAGGTACTAAATAGGGTTGTAGATCCTGGGTGCAGGGTGTGCTGTGAAGAGGTGTCAGGGGATCCTGACTGAGATGCTGGGGTAGTGGCAGCAATGACAACACCCCAACCAGAAACCAAAGGAGGCTGACGTGATGCACAGAGGCACTTCCTCTTTCAGAGACCAAAGTATCAGAAAGCAGAATAGGGCCAATTTTAGAGAGGAAGGATTTAAACCTAAAGGGAATGAGGCCACAGAGGGACTGGAGGGGATACTGAGTGCTTTCAAAGACAACAAGAGAGTAGGGGTGTCAGGCTCCAGTGGCACACTTTTTTGGAGCAGCACCCTAAGTCATTACGCCCAGGGGAGAATCCACCTCACAGCCCATGGGTCTCATGGCAGCAGCAGTTTGCCTGGAGGCTGACTAGGTCTCTGACTGTCAACACATCACAGGATCTTTCCCTAGCCTTCTTGCCCCTGGGCAAGCATTAAGGAAGTCTTCATAGTTCATCTTAGAAACCATATCTTCAAACATCACTTTGATGGTTACCACCTCCCTTGTAAATGTCTGCTGTGACTCCTTATTGCTTGAGAACCAGCCATAAACTGCTGCTCAGTTTCTCTCTCAATCTTCCTCTCTCTCTCTCTCTCTCTCTCTCTCTCTCTCTCTCTCTCTCTCTCTCGCTCTCAATGCTGGTCATTCTTCAAGGTCTAGTTCATTTAGATTCCTCTCCAAGAAGCCTTTAAAATCAATTCCAACCATACTCGTCTGTCTTGCCTTTCTCTGAAACCTGTACCACAAATGAGCATTTTCACTGGTTCTATTTGTTTGTTTGTTTTCATTTCTCTCATTGCTTCATATACCTTTCTAAACCTTAGACTGGAAGTTTCCCAAGGGTGACAATAAGAAACACAGCTTTTTGTTGGTTTGTTGGTATCCTTCACAGAATCTGTCAAACTGTAATTTCCTCATTCATTACTTATTAGGTACATATCAAGGAGAGCTCTGAGTGCTAGGGATAGAGCTGGGAGCAAAGCAGAAGAACTTCCCTGCCCTCATGAAGCTTACATTCAAGTGTGGAGATACGGAATCACTTGGAAAGGGGGATGGGGGTGAGAGTGGATGGGACTTTCAATGTTTTTTTAATCCTCACTCAAGGATATTTTTTATTATTGATTTGAGAGAGAGAGACAGAGGAAGGAGGGAAGAAAGCAAGGGAGGAAGGGAGGAGAGAAATGTGAGAGAGAAACATTGATCAGTTGCCTCCTGTACACATCGTGACTGGGGATCAAACCTGCAACCTTTTGGTGTATGGGATGACAGTCCAACCTATTGAGCCCCACCAGCCAGGGCTTTCAATTTTAGATGTGGTGGCTCAGGTGGCCTCTGTGAGAGGTCTGATTGAGGGAAGGGAGTGAGACCTGGGCTCACTCTGAGGCAGGAGCAAATAGCAGAGGAAATAGGCAGGGCAGAAACTCTGAAGAAGGAATGCACTTGTCTGGTGTAAGGAATGGCCAGGAGGTCAGCATGGCTGAAAGAGACTGTGCTGGAGGGGAAGAGAAAGGGAGGACCTTAGTGAGGTGGAAAGGGTGGGGCCTTTGGGGCCAAGGGAGAGTTCTGAGCAGAAGAGGGCCTTGTCGAATTCTGGAGTCAATTTTATAACAGCTATAAAGCTGACAGACCTAGAGATCAATGGGCCTCAGCAGACTGACTCAGACTGACTCATCATCGTGCTACCCTGCCTCAGGCTAAACCCAAAGGGTCCTGTCATAGGCCTCTTGTGCAAACAGCACTCCCTTGAGTGAGCCTTGCTGGACTTGTAGAAGAAACCACTTGCTGAAGAACAGGACCCTTCAAGTCAATTAAACCTGCACATTGAGGTCATGGTATGTCACAAACCGTGTCTTCCCTCAAGCCGTCCCCAGTAAACTTAGAATCTAACTAAGTAAGAACGATGCATTTGATGTGCACACATGGCTTTAAGACAAGTCCCCTGGTGTTGTCCCTTCCAGTCAGATTACTTTCCTTAATCCCCTCTTCTGGGCAAATCCTTGAGTCATCCTGGACATAGTCTCTGGCCTGTAGGAGCTTGAGTCCAGTGGCAGAAATAAGCATGTGCACAAACCTGTATTATTTTCTAAGGTAGAGGAACTTGTCAAGTACTATGAGCACACATATAGGAGGAGTAAAGAATTTTGCATTTAGAGGTTAAAGAAGTAAAAAAAACATATATGACATTTGAGGAATGAATATGGTTTCTGTGCAAGGAGAACAGCAAGAGAAAAGATTTCCAGTGAGAAAATGTTAGAGGTTACAAATGGGTGCCAGGCAAGTAGTAAGTGCCAGGTCAGGCCAGGGAGCATGTGCCTGGTTGCTAAAGTGGTGACCCGGCTTAGCACCTGTTGACTGTTGGCACACTGGTCCCATGTTACCAGAACTTCAGATTTCTCTAGAGAAGCTGGAAGTCTGGGATGTTATGCAAAGTCTCTTGATTTTCTTTTCAGTTCTGGCATCTAAATCTAAATAAATTTAAACATGACATGGGCCAAACAAAACTGCCTACAAAGGACATTCAGCCTAAAGGTGGCCAGCTGACTCGAAGTGTGAGAGTGCCAAGTGACTTCAGGAGCCTGGCTGGAGATGAAACAGAAAGAGTTAGGGAAATCAGCCATGAAGAAACGAGTCTGTGGGCAGAGGAGTTGTGAATTCCTTTTGTATCTTTTGAGGGAAGGAATGGTCACTTAAGAAACTTAAGCTGGGATTGAAATGATCAGATATGCACATTGGGAAAATCTATCCTGGGGAGGGTGGACTTGAAGACCATATTGATAGTATATGGGAAAGGCAATACTGACCTGAGTAGAACAGTGGAGGTGAGAAGAGTGGAGAAGAGATCTAAGGCATGCTCTTTTCTTCTTTTCTCTTTTTTGACATGCTCACTGATTTTAAAGAGAGGGGAAGGGAGGGAGAGAGAAGGAAACATTGATGTGAGAGATAAATATCAATCTGCTGCCTGGAACCCACAATCTAGGTATGTGCTTGACCAGGAGTCAAACCCATGACCCTTTGGTTTATGGGATGATGCTCCAACCAACTGAACCACGCTGGTCAGGGCAGATAGATGTTTTCTGATATAAATAAGTGACTGCATGGCTAGATGATGGGGTGGAGAAACTATGAACACTACATACAAAGAAAGCAGGTTTCAAGGATAAGTACTTTCAGTATTAAACTCTCACAAATTTTGGTGGGCACGAGGACAATAGTTGGTAGGAGTGCAGTACAAAAGATAAAGAGGACATTAGCTCAGGATTTCTCAACTTTGGCACTATTGCCATTTTGAACTGGGTAAGAATTGTTGTGGGGGACGTGCCTGTGCATATTAGGATGTTTAGCAGCATCCCTGTCTTCTGTGCAGTAGATGCTGGTAGCACACCCACAAGCCTAAGTTATGACTACCAAAAATATCTCTAAACATTGCCCTTGTCCCCTAGGGAGTCAAAATTGCCCCCATTAGGAACCATTGCTCTATAGTCAGAGAAGGGAAATTCCCTATTTGCTACTTCCCTTTTTGCTTTGCAGTGTCAGTGAGGATGTTTGGTTTTTGCTTAATAAAAGGTAGAAGACCCTTTGTGAGATTTCTGCCTAACGAGTCAGAATTCTTAGCTGAACCCTTGGTTTATGCTGGTGTTTGTGTTCTCTATGAACACAGGAGGGTGTCTCTAACTGGCTGGAAGAAGACCTGACTTTGGAAAGAGGGACATTATTCTTTCTTCCCAGGCATTTTCTTGTTTGTGCCCTTTTCTAATTCCACTTACAGAAAAGGGGAAAGCCTTAGCAATAAGGGGAAAGCTAAAAAAAAAAACAACTAGAGGGACTGAGGTAAACAGGTCAGTCCAGGACTCCACCCACCTGAGACTAAAGCACAAATAAAGTCGGATGGTAATCTCACACCATTCATTAAGAAACTTAGGCTGGGATTGAAATGATCAGGGCTCAGTGAATAAGGGTTAAAGCAGCTAAACTTGATGTTGACTCATCATGACTTTTATTACACAAAGGCGAAATGAGCATTCTATGTTTATTGCAGTTCCTGGAAAGCCTTCCATACATCTTCATCTTCCTGCAGATCGAGGCAGTAGTCTAATTCCACCCAAGATGCTTATTGAGTAAAAGTACATAGAAATTACAAATAAAAGTTAGATGTTGGAGAAACGGCATTCATAACCCTTGCCACCTCCTTCAACAAAATTTTTTTTTGGTTTTAAATATTGCGTGATGTTTAGGGTCCAGAGGAAGTGGAACTGACTAGTCTTACAGTCAGCAGGCCAGAACTATTGCAGCCACTACACCACTGTTTGTCTTTTTGCTTCACACTGCTTACATTCTCAGGATCTTTTTTGGAGGCTAATGATAAGCCCTTATTTCCCTTATTCTCCTAATAATCATTTGCTATCATTACTGTTCTTTCATTAAGTGCTGGCTTAGCATATGCAGACAATGTATCTATGGCACTCAGCCAGTCCCCATGGGCTCCTGTTCTTACTGGAGACTTCTTAAGGGCAGATGACATAATCATTTTGGAAGCATTATTATAAACTTATTGTATAATGTTTATGGCAAATGTCAACAACTGCGCATGTGTGCAGTGATGAGGAGGGGAGATTACATTATAAGAAACAATAACTGGGAAATAATTTTGCAGTTCTACAGGGTTTGATAGTTTACAAAGTGTTTTCATAAACATTATTTTGTTCAGTAACATATGCAGGCAGGGATTTATTATGAACCTCGAACCTCAGCGGACAACATTTCAAAAGTTAGCACACATAGGCCTGCCTCCTGGAATCCTCCCTTGCCTCTTCCATCCCATAAGGCGCCCCTTCTTTGTGCCCCACAATTTCCTTGTTCTTACGTTTACAATAGTCCGTGGCACTGGTTGCAGCTTTTTGTTGGCACGACCTGCTTTTAATGATGGTTTACCTCAGGTACTGAAAGAATAATAAATATTCACTGAATGTGAGGGCCAAGAATGAGGCCTTTGCTTTGGACAGTTTGAACATCCCCATGCCCTTTGGGGAGGGTCGGGACTAGATGTGTTATCAGCATTTTTATTGCTATATTTTTGCAACAGATTTCAGGTATATACATTGGCTTAGTTCAACCATAGTACACCTCAGGGAGTGGGTCTCATCCATGCAGACAAGACTGTTTTTGGGAGGTGGACCATGTCCATGTCCTAATCCCAGACAACTGTGAATGTCTTACCTTATATGGCAACAAGGACTTTACAGATTTGAATAAATCAAGGGTTTGGGGAATGGGAAACTCATGGATTATCTAATAGGTCCAATCTAATCAAAAGGGTTTTAGAGATGAAAAGGTGAGGCAGGAGGGCCAGAGTCAGAGAAGGGGATGTGACAAAGGAAGTAGAGGTCTGAGTGGTAATAGCAGCAAGGTAAGGAATGAGGGTAGTCTCAAGAAACTGGAAAGGCAGGGAAATAGATTCTCCCTTAGAACTTTTTAGAAGGAAGGCAGCTCTGCCCAAGCCTTGATTTTAGCCCAATGAGACCTCTGACCTCCAGAACTGTAATGTAATAAAACTGTGTTCTTGTAAGTCAGTAAATTCGTGTTAATTGGTTATAACAGCAATAGGAAATGAATAAAGTGTCCCTATTTTGCTCTATTCTCAGCCTCAATGAGCCACTTTCTCTATTGAAAGTGTATCCTAACTTACTTTCCATTCTCTGAATACATACCCATGGAAAAGATACATGCAGAAAGTTAGTTCCGTGCTTTTAAAAATCCACTGTATATAGTATGGCACTGATCCTCATATTTCGAGCTGTACTTTCCTCCCAACCGACTCATTATCTATTATTCAAATATACCTTTGGTCCTTTTGACAAAGCCACTCCTGCCAAGTCCCATCTGTGGTCTTCCAAGTCCAGCCTGTTAAATCGGGCTGGGGTTACTAACCCTGGAGTCACAGTTTAGAAAACAATGGTTCAGAGGCCAATGATCGGAAGCCGCATCTCTGGACTCTGTGGCCAAAGCTCTTTCCCGTAGACAGCCTTGTCCCAGTGTCCAGCAGAGCACTGTCCTTTGCACCTCTGAGGCCCCACAAGTTGGCAAGCAGCGGCGACACGGGTCTGGGCGCGTGGGGGAGGGGCGACCCGCAGGCGCTAGGGCTGGGCCAAGACTTGGTCAAGGAAGTCTGGCCCCAGAGGAAGACTTCGGAAGGTCCAGGAGGCGGTGCGGCCAGGTGCCGAGCAGCAGAGCTGGGGAGCCGCCCCGCCCAGCCCCCCGCCTGTGCCTGCTTGCCTGGGTTACCTGCGGCCGGTGGGCGGGGCGGCCCTTCCCGTCTACGCCGGCCCCAGCCTCCAGGGCCGAGGAGCCGGGAAGTGGGAGCTGGAGCGAAGGAGGCGGAGACTGGTGAGGCTGCCACCACCCGCCGCGCCGGGCTCCGTGGCGAGGGGCTGAATGGAGCTGCCGGCGTGGCTCTGTGTGCTGTGGGCGCTGCTCCTCTGCCCTGCCAGCTGTGGGAACACCGCGCCCACGGGTGAGTGCAGTCGCCTGGCCTGGAGCGAGGGGAGAAGTGGGGCGCGGGCGAACAGGCGGGCGAGGGCGCCGCAGGGGCCGAGGGCCGCGACCGGGGTGGGCGCCGAGGTCTGTTTTCTTGACACCCAACATTCGGCAACGGCAGCCTCCGGCGCCCGCTTCCAGGTGGGGGACCAAGGGGCGCCCGAGCTTTTCCTGATCGCAGGCGGCGACGGCGGAGCGGGAGGACAAAGTCTCAACGTCGCACTTTCGTTGCGCTGTCGGAAAAGCCAGGGAGCCTGGCTCGGGGGCGCGGGACCAAAACAGCCCAATGTGTTCGGGATCGAGGGTCGTGGGATCTGGACCCAGAATGTCGCCTGTGAGTGCAAGAGGGGATGAGGGGCCGGGAGCCAGCGGGGACGGCGATCTAAATCCGGCGACCTGGGTCCAGTGAAGGGAATCTCTGAAGATCCTTGTCCTCGTAGGAAAAGGATGTGTCAGTCACGGCCTCCTCTGGGATCCGAGAAATCCGTTGGGAACTCCAGATCCGTAGTAGCATCCCGGCGGATGCTTTTTTCCCCCTTTAATACCTTTTAAATTTTGGAATAATTTTCTGTTTACAGAAAAGTTGTGAAGAAAGTACAGAGAGTTCACGTAAACCCCTCACCCTATGCAGCAACTTTTATCTAACCCGTCAGAATTAATGTGAAAAGTTAGGGGCCAGTGATTTCCCCATGGACAGCTCCTGGCTCGAGTGGCCTTCTAGACATTTTGGGCAATGAGAGTAGGTCCAAATTTGAAAAAGTTTTTATTATCATATTGACACAAACACTCACAATCTGCTTACTGCATTTTCACCAGTGTGTTTTGCTTTGAAACCTCGGTTGAAATGCTGATTAGGAAATCTTGACATTCTCAATTAATTTGGTCAGCAAAACACATGCAGAGTCTGCTGTGTGCCAGGCAGTATTTTAGAGGCTGAGGATGCAGGGGTGAGCAAAACAGATCAAGTCCTTGCCCTGTGGGGCTTATCTGCTACTGGTACAGTTGGGAGGGGATATAGGGGAGGGATATAAGGTATGTCAGGTAGTACTAATTACTATAGAGCAAAACAAAAGCCAGGAAGAGGTTTGCCATTGTAAAGAGGATGGAGTTCCCATTGAAAAGGTGGCATTTGAGTAGTGAGGTTTGAAATTTGTCACTCAATAATTATTCAAGTGTCTGCCTTGTTTAGTACTCAGCCAGGCTCCACACGTTTGCTTAGAGCCTCAGTGTGTACAGTATCATCCTTGCCCCCGGGTGCCCCTAGTTCTGTTAGGGAGACCCAATTCCCATAATTATTCATGGAAACTGCTGTCCAATGAAGAGGAGGGACATGTCTAGGGTCACCCATCTCACTAGTCCCCTGATTTTCACAGTGCTACTCCAGCATCCTCCCTGTCACAGACTCCCTCCCACACACACCTGAAACAACAGCTGGCCTTCTAGACAATACTAGCAACTTTGACTGAATTGTAACTTGATTACTTAGAATACAGACCCTTTTTTCCCCAATGGAAATATCAATAGCGTTGCATTTGAGGTATGATGAAGGGGAAAAAACAGTCAGGGAATTGAGTTTTAGTGGTCTGACATTTCCCAGCTGTGGGACCCAGGGCTAGGCATTTTCCCTCCATTGTGCAGCAGTTTTCTGTGGAAGAAGAAGGTTGAACTCTGTAAGTTCTAAGGGCTCTTCTAGCTCTAATCCTGAGAATGATTGTGTTACCAGTTTAGCTTAGTGTGTTTAGATTGGTAGCTCATACTGTGGTGTGAATTAATAACACCAGCTAGCATTTATATAGTGTTTACGCTGTGCCAGGCAGTGTTCTAAGTTTTTCACTTGTAATATTTCATTTAATATTTACACAAAACCTATCCTGTAGGTGCCGTTATTACTCCCATTTTGTACATGGGGAAGCTGAAGCACAGCGAAGAGCTTTGCTCAATGTCTCACCACTGGTAGAGTGGAAGAGCCAGGCTTCCAACCCCAGCAGCCTGATTTCAGAGGCCTTAACCACTGTATCAGTGCCTCTCTGTTTAGGAGTGAGGGGAGTCCTTGGTTGGGAGAGGAACAGGGCGCCTTCCATAATAGTAGGAGAGGACTGGTTGGAATCCATGAAAATATGTACAGGCCACTTGATATGAAGCGAATGATCATAGATTGGAGACTTGCTTTAGAATTGCCAGACTGTGTGATCCAAACAGTACTAAGTACTCTAGGAACTATGAGGGCTGATGGTTTCATGGAAGTGGTAAAACTTGAGCTAAACCTTCAGATGTGTGGAATTTGAATCGGTGGGGAAGTTATTCCCATGGGGGGTTGGATAACAGGAGCGAAGACCCTGGTGTGGGAGGGTGAGAGTGTTCTTTTGTGATCAGTGAGGAGCCCAGCTTGGCAGGAGGGTGCATTGGCAAAGTCAATCCAGGCAGAAGACCTTCATTTGCACTTGAAGGCCCCAAATGGGGGCAGAGTGGACACTGCAGGAGAAGCGAGCAGGGAGACCTAAGCAGGTGAGGGGAATCATGGGGATATGAAGCTGCGCAGAAATCTAGGGTTGAGGGTGTCCACTAGAAAGTTGTCCTGTGAACACCTGTCCAGGATCATGATGGATTGCCTTGCGGGGGTCCAGCAGAACACATCAGTGTGATTAGGGTGACAGAGAGAGAGATGATGGTGTAAGAAAAAAGGGACAGAGGTTGATTCTTGTGAAATCCTTAACTTTTACCAAAATATGTATGCAAAACTATTAGTTAAGCAACATGCCTTATTAGAAAGATCACTGATTGTGTTAATTCCTAATTAGAATAGAATATTGTGCTAGATGATCATACAGACTCCCTTGAGGTTTGAAGTTTAGTTGGGGGAGCTACTTGAGTCCATCTCTCCTTCCTACTTTGCCTTTCTGAAGTCAGTGATCCGCTTCTAAGAAATGGGTAAAATGAAATGCCTAAGGAAAGCTTATCAGGCACAAGAGAGATGTTCTATCTCAAAGGCCATGGACATATTATCACTTTTGGAGCAAAAAAAGCAATTATTTAGAGCAGTTTTGTCTCTTCAGAGAAAAAGAAAGCAGCTAACATTTATCTAGCACTTGCCTATGCCAGGCAGTGTTCTGAGCATTGTGTCTCTATTAACTCGTATAATCTTCATAATAATCATTAGGTTATTATGATCATCCTCATGTTATATATGAGGAAACTGGGGCATAGAGAGGTTAAGTACCTTGGCACCTAGTAAGTAGCAGAGCAGGTATATGAACTCTGGCAGTCTGGCTCCACAGTCATTACATTATACTGAAATTCTGTGTCCTACCGCATGTGAGCAAGAAGTACAGTCTCCACTATTTATGTAGCTGTCTAGATGTATTATACATACATACACATGTATTCATATCCATTTCAATATTTTGAGACTGTATTTGAAGTTCCATTGTGTGTGTATCTGTGTGTTTTAAAGTATAGGAAGAAAAATCTCAAGAGAAGTAGAAGGAACACCACTGGGGAAAAAGGAAGGATGGCAGATATCCACGAGTAGCCTAAAATGCAAAACAATGACACCTGATTAGAGACACTTCAGAACAGATGGGGGGAATTAAATCCATTTATGAAATTGGAAATAGGGCAGGCTATTAGTTTATTAAAATATGGAGGTTAAAAGTAGACTTTAAAATGTCTTAAAGTACTTGAAAGTTGCAGTCTGATTTAAGTGAACCATAAACATGTAATATTCTTTATCGTCAGGGCTTTAATTTTTGTGTGGCAGTGGGAGGTAGGTGGGAAGGTGGTTTTAGGAAATTTGCTGCCATGTGGTTCTGGAACCTGCAAAATAAGGCAGAGAATCTTAAAGTAGATTGTAGTCTTCAGTAGGAGAGAGTTTTTATTACAGGCCCTATACCTGACAAATGATTTGTCTTCAGAAACATCCCTAATGTTGTGTTCGAAGGGCCAAAACACAACAGTTGTACACTCCTGTAATCACTTAAAATCCTATAGCCTGAGCCATTGGTGCTCCCTGACACTAGCTGGTTTGGTATGAACTACAATGGAAAATCCCTGTTTCCACAAACCTGTTTCCACAGCACATCCATGCTGTGTGCTGCTCCCTCCCACATTTGGGCCTCTGATCTACCCTGCTAAAAAGGTAATGGTAGTGGAGTCAGGAAAGAGGGGATGAATATTGAGTTAAGGGCCTCTGTAGGCTGCAAGGTACAAAATTGACTATTGGGGAAATCCCAACTACTTAGTGCCTGCGGGATTGATATTGGGGGGGCACATGGAATTCTTTGTGCTGTTAAAGAGGAAAGAAATGCTGCATGTATTGCAGATTTTGTAAGATGCCCAGTGCACTCCACAGTGGTAGCATAGCATATGAGATATAACTATCGATTGACAAATTAATATAACTGTACTCCTTAATAATGATTAAGTTTGCCACTACAGAGACAACACGGGGGGTTGTTTTAAAAATTAGTTCAATAAACTTTATTTTGGAATAAGTTTCAATTTACAGAAAGGTTGTAAAGGTAGGACAGAGCATTCCTGTACACCTGGTAGTCCTGGCCTCAGGAGAGAAGTTCTTAGGAAAGTTTGAAATGATGCCCCCTGCACAACCTATTTCCCTGTGTTTGGCTGAAGCAGTAAATTCCTTTCCCTGATCTTAGAGCTGGGTGCAAAATAATAGTCAGTAAATAGTGGACACAGTGCTGAATTTTCTCCAAATGAAATACATTTTTAAGATACTAGTTCACAGTTTCTCCTCTTTTCTTCCCCGATTCAGATTAATTAAAGGTACCGTTCCAGCTTTTTAGTGTCAGACCCCAGGGAAACAGTAAGGGCTATTAGTCTTTCTTCCTCAGTACTTCTTTAGAAAAGTTATAGGAACAATTGCCAGATCACACAGATGAGCTTCTTAAGCTCACTGGCAGAACTGCTGAGATGGAAGTGACTTTATTGAGGGAGACATGATTCCAAGTGTGGGGAAGCCCAGGTCTCTGCAGGAGGAAAATTTAGGAATATACACTTCTTTGTATAGCAAGTAGTTAAGAATGTGGCCTTGGAACCACAAGAATTTCTGGGTTTCCACCTACCTCTGTCATTCACTAGGATATGGGACAAGTGGCTCAACATCCCTGCACCTCAGTCACCTCATCTTTAAGATGAGGCTGATAGTCCCTAGCTCATAAGATTGTGAGGATTCACCAGATAAATATGTGGGGAGTTCTAAGTACTAATATTTCTGCCCAGTTTTCTTATTCTTGGCATCTGGGAGTTGGAGTAATGAATTAAATAAACCACCCCCCAAACTGGATGATGTTGATAGATTTATTTCTTGTGCTTGATTTGAACAGAAACTCAGCCACCTGTGACAAATTTGAGTGTTTCTATTGAAAACCTCTGCACAGTAATATGGACATGGAATCCTCCGGAGGGAGCTAGCCCAAACTGTAGTCTATGGTATTTTAGTCACTTTGGCAACAAGCAGGATAAGGTAAGTTTTCTGGAACATACAGAATTGATGGGATAAAATGAATGCTATGAATTGGAGCCAAGAGTAAGACAAATTTTGCCCTGACTGGGTAGCTCAGTTGGTTGGAATGCTGTCTGTATACCAAAGTTTCGGGTTCAACTCCCTATCAGGGCACATATAAGAATCAACCAGTGAATGTCTAATAAGTGAAACGATGAATTGATGTCTCTCTCTCTCTCTAAAATCAATCAATAAATTAAAAATTTAAAAAAGAATAAGCCAAATTCTAATCTTATTTCAAGGTGAGTATTTTATTTTGGGCTATGTCTAAATTTTAACTGGGAAAATTACAGAAACAACTGTTGAGAAAATTGAACACATGAAATTATTTGCTAATTATTTGATAATCAAATGCAGTTGAGATTCTCTGATACGAAATACTAGATATCTTTATCTATTAGGCACTTGATAAATAATTATGTTAAAATTGGTTCCTGTGTTCCTGCCTAAAGCCTTGTATCTATATAACATTTTCAGTTTGTCAGGGAATTTTCACATTCACCATCTTGCTAGTCACATGCACTGATAGATATACAAGAACTTCGTGATGCAAAGGAAAGAGCTTGACGGCAAGTGAAAAAAAAAAAAGATGTACTTAGCAGGTCGGATTAACTAAAAGGTTTCGTGATGCCTGAGGAAAAATGAGGAGAACTTTCAGCCTTTCCAGTCAGCTGTTTTTGGCTCATTTCAGTGAATTTTTGTTAACAAGATTGGATAATTTCAGGTTTTTTAAAAAATATTTTATTTATTTTTAGACAGGGCAAGGGAGAAAGAGAGGGAGAAAAACATCAATGTGTGGTTGCCACTTGAGCACTCCCTTACTGGAGACCTGGCCTGCAACCCAGGCATGTGCCCTGACTGGGAATCAAACCAGCCACCCCTTGGTTAGCAATCTGGTGCTCAGTCCACTGAGCCACACCAGGCAGGGCATAATTGTATTTTTTAAATGGTAATTTTATTTAACAGAATTTTCTCCTGGGCTTTATTGGTTTGTAGCCCCTTCAGATGGACAGATTCTTCAAAGCATCAGATCATTTGTTCAAAACTGTCATATCTTTATACTTTGTTTCCATGGGGGTATACATGGAGGAGTTAGGGAATGTTGGGGGTTGAATTTGTCTAGGATTTTGAGGAGGCCAAATGAGATGTTGTTATTAGTGACAGTATTTTGAAGCAGTGAATTGTGAAAACACCAGTTCAAGCATTTTGGTGGCAGGGAGATGCAGGAGAACTAAGTTTTATCTGGTGTGCCACTTAGCTAGCTCAGTGGCTTGGGGTAAATTACTTAAGTTGAAAAGACCTCTCTGTGCCTCAGTTTCCTTGTGTGTCAAGTGTGGCTATACTCACTTCCCTGGTTTTGCTAGGGCATGGAAAATAGTGTATGTGAAGGCTTAATAAAAGTGAGGATGGAGTAGGCTCTTTTTCTTGAGGGAAATGTCCTAATCTGTCTTCTTGGACCTTTTCTTGCTGAGGTGTTAATTGAGGTTTCAGTGCTAAGTATTAAAGAATGGAGGCTGGTCAAAAGCATTTACGTTTTAAAAGAGGTCCTCTAAATGCGGAAGCCTTTAATATTTCTAGCAGTGAAACTTGTGTAGTCAGAGTTCTGCTTTTCACAATGTTGGCTTCCTCTTGTTCCTAAGGAGGCGCTTTAGGCATTTACAAATCTTAGCAGCAATTTTTGGTGGTTCAATCTTGAGAAATTCCGGGAAAGACCCTTGAGTCTCTCCTAAGTATCTAATTGAAACCCTGAGCAGAGGTCACTCTTTTTCTAACAGGTTCCTTATTCCTTAGGCTGTTAACTATGGTCAAGGATCAGTCAGGTGATATTCTAGCCTAGAAACTGGGTTTATTCCTCAATATTCTTACAGAAATTTAGACTTAAAAAAGTAACTTTAGGAGATAGTGGAATCAGAATTGGATTTGAAATTTCGTCTCTTTCCCTTTCAAGCTGTGTGGTCTTGGGCAAGTCACTTAACCTCTCTGAGCCTTTGTTTTGTTGTTTGTAAAAGGCTGGTGGGAGGATCAGCTAGTAAGAGTACAGTCGACCCTTGAACAACATGGGTTAGAACTGCACAGGTTCACATATGTGAGGATTTTTTTTCAAGAAGTATAGCTGGCCCTTCATATATGCTGGGTTTGCCTCTGTGTGTTCAACCAACTGTAGATCAAAAACATATTTTTGCATTCCTAACCACTGTTATCAAACTGTGGATTGAAAATGCTGTTTTCAGTCCATGGTTGGTTGAATCTGTGTATTCAAAGGGCCAACTATATGTGAAAAAGTTATATGAGGATTTTAGACTGCTAGGGGTGAGGGTTGGTGCTCCTACCCACCCTACAATTGTTCAACAGTCAAATATACCTACTTCATATGAAGGTTGTATGTATTAAAAGGAGATGATGTTTGTAACGCACCTGGTACAGAGTTAGAGTTCTATAATTGTTAGCTTTAGTATTATTACTCTTTTTTAAAAAATAATTTTATTAGTATTATTACTCTTAATAATTATTGAAACATAAGTAATTGTTACTTTTATAGATAATATTATCACTTAATCTTGTTCCCTCCATTTTGCCCCTGAGGAGACCATAAAGGGTGATCTTTGCTTAAAGTCATTGATTTCAGCCATTTGACAGCATTGGTTGGTCATTGTCAATCCTGCATTTATGATGAATGTGGATTATTCCTTCCAATTAGTGCTGGGAGGTGCTTCCTGTCTGAATCTTTTGAAGGTTACAATCTTGAGGCCGAGCATAAATGGCGGGAGTAATTTTCCTTTCCTCTTTCTGTCCTTTGGACTCAGCATTAACATCATAAGACAAAAGTAAGGTACATATGTCCCTTGAAGCATATTGAAGAAATATGGCATTATGATAGCTTCTGCATGTTAAAGGGCTTATTTGAATGTCTTAAGGTCTCAAGTTGCTAAGTGAATTCATTTTTAGTCTTACGGTTGGAAGGTCATTAAGATGAGTCAAGGATTTATGAATAATTCTTGGAAATAAAAAAAATTAGGTAACTGGCTGTCCTCTACCACTGTTTTAATATTCTGTAATAGTTTCCCAATCTGGCAAGTGCAAGAAGGATGTGGAATCAGATTTTAGATATCTTTCCTCACCAAGAGATTGGTAAGTCTCACCAGGTGAATAAATTAAAAGGTTGTGGTTCTGTCCAGGCATCCTGAGAGGCAAAGCTGAAGCTGACCCATGTTTGCTTCTGAGAAAGGAATCTACAACTTGGGAAAGGTTTGATTCAGCCAAATTAACACTGGTCCTAAGGGGAAGAGATCAGTTCAGGACTCTTGCCTTGGTTTTTGATAAAATTTTGAAAGGAGGCCAGATTCTCTGATGGGTGGAGCATAATGTCATACAGCAGCTAGCTACCAGTGCAGTGAGTCACCGTAGCTGAAAGTCACGTGGGCGCCATCATGCATACCTCATGAAGATCTGCTGGGAGGGCTTTAGTTCCCTGTCTGATAGAAAGAGGTATAGTTCCTGACTGGCGTAGCTCAGTGGATTGAGTGCGGGCCTGTGAACCACATGATCGCGGTTTGATTTCCAGTCAGAGCACATGCCTGGGTTGCAGGCCAGTTCCCAGCAGGGGACTCACAAAAGGCAACGATACATTGATATTTCTCTCTCTCTCTTCTTCCCTTCTCCTCTAAAGATAAATAAATAAAATCTTTAAAAAAAAGAGAAAGAGGTGTAGTTGACTTGACAATCATTGACAATTCAGGTTCCTACTTTATTCATACCAATTTAATATAATTTACCTTAAGACTTAAAAGAGATTTTTAAAAAAATATTCTTTCCCCCTACCATGCCTTTTCTAAGTCATTTTATTATTCCTATCCCCAAAACATAAGGTTCAAATTTAGGTAGTGAAGTATTTTTTCAATTAAAAATTCCATTATTATAAAAATACATAATAAAATGCCATAGCCCTCTCCCTGGAACAGTATCTAATATAGTAAGAGAACTGAGATTTTTCCATAATGATTCTGATACATGGCATTTCACTGCACATTTGCCCCTGGTATCTACAAAGGACAAATGCAGCTTCTAAACAAGAATTACCAATGACCCTTGGGTCAGAGTGGTTCCTTCAGTGGTATATAAGAAGTCCTGGAGTAAGGTTGTTTTGTTCAACATTGTTTTGTTGTAACATTAATGAGATGCCATGCAAACTCAACTCTTATATTAGTTAACCTATGGTAAAACTTAAAGGCGTAGAACTACTGATGATGTTAAGTGAGCACTTACTGTGTAGGACTTGTGCATAATAAAATTGTGAGGTCAGTGAAATTTGCATTCAGAGCTTTCCTGATACCATTACCACAATCCTGAGGCTGGTTTTCAGCTGCACAGGCTGAGAAGCTTCATTTCCTCGGCACACATTCACCTCTCAAGGGCCACTTCCTTACTTTGCCATGAAAACGATAAAGGTGAAATATTGTAGATAGCCTTCTTTTGGCCTAACTGGTGTGTTCCATCTCTGTTGGCAGCAACTGTATTGAAAGCCAAATGATAAGTAGCCTTCTTGGCAAAGAATTAGGAATTAGTTGCGAAAATGTATTTGCCTAAGAATAGCCAGAGGCCTCAGCGAGGGTAGGCATAGCTTTGCTGACAGGCCAGAAAACTCAAATGTCCATAGAGCTAAATCATCCTCTCTTGTCTCCCAGCCAGAATTTTGGTAGCAGACATTTCGGGTTTTTTTTTTTTTTCTTCCAGAGCTGACAAGTTAACTCCCTTTTCAGAGGGCTGTTTTGTCTGGGCCTAAGAGCTGTTCAGTCTCTGTAAAATAATTTGCTTTTATGTCTTTGCTATTCATAAATTCTTTATATGCTAGCTACCTCTCAGAGGGCATCCTTATGTGCTACTTTTGGGAATATCTCACAGTTGCCCTTATGTTCATCAGGCAGCAGGCATGAGATGTGGCAGAATAGTGCCTTTGGGTGGTAAATAGAGGTAGCTGTGACAAATTTCCCCTCCGTGGCCATCAGCACGTATGTAAAAGGAAATGCTGTCTCCAACTTGAGTCAGAAACTATTGCAAAACAGGAAACTTCTTGGAGCTCTGATTAAAAGCAACTCCATTCGTAATTATTCCAACTCTGTCACCTTGGCAGATATTTTCCTGAGGAGCCCTTTACTCTTATTATTCTAAATTATCATAGCTACATTTGTGATTTATGTCTGTATGCTGTCTTTAAGTTGGCTTTCTATGGTTCCAGAATGCTTATCTACTTTTGAGAAAAAGAGTGTGGTATACCCAGGGTATACATCAACCCTTAAAATTTATATGGATATGTAAGATAGTCAAAATGGTTAAACAGTACAGAAAGATTTTTAATGAAAAGTCTCTCTTCGGCCCTGAAGTACCATTTCTGTACTTCCTCTCCTGACAAGTGACCAAGATGACTAGATTCTCTTTAAAATAAAATAAAAGTTTTATTTATTTTTAGAGAGCAGGGAAAGGAAGGAGAAAGAGAGGGAGAGAAACATTAATGTGTGGTTGCCTGACTAAGACAGGGGTTGCCCCCTACAGGGGACCTGGCCCACAACCCAGGCCTGTGCCCTGATTGGGGATGCAACTGGTGACCCTTTTGTTCCCAGGTCCATGCTCAATCCACTGAGCTATACCAGCCAGGGCAGGATGACTAGATTCTTAGAGCAGTCTTTTTCATTTTGATGTATTTTTAAGTATATTTTATTGATTATGTTATTAAAATTGTCCCATTTTTTATTTTCCTCTTTATCCCCTCTGCCCTGTATCCTCCCTCACTCCAGCATTTCCACCCTTTATTCATGTCCATGGGTCATACAAATAAGTTTTTTGGCTTCTCTATTTCCTGTATTATTCTTAACCTCCCTCTGTCTATTTTGTACCTACCAGTTATGCTTCTTATTCCCTATACCTTTCCCCCCATTCTCCCCCCTCCCCCTCCCCACTGATAACCCTCCCTGTGATCTCCATTTCTGTGATTCTGAACCTGTTTTAGATGTTTCCTCGGTTTGTTTTGTTTTGAGGTTCAGTTGTTGATATTTCTGAGTTTGTTGTCATCTTACTGTTCATAGTTTTGATTTTCTTCTAATTCTTAGATAAGTCCCTTTAACATTTCATAGAATAAGGGCTTAGTGATGATGAACTCCTTGAATTTGATCTTATCTGAGAAGCACTTTATCTGCCCTTCCATTCTAAATGAAAGCTTTGCTGGATAGAGCAATCTTGGTTGTAGGTCTTTGGATTTCATGACTTAGAATACTTCTTTCCAGCTCCTTCTTGCCTGCAAGTCTTCTTTTGAGAAATCAGCTAATAGTCTTATGGTTACTCCTTTGTAGGTAACTCTCTCCTTTCCTCTTGCTGCTTTTAAGATTCTCTCTTTACCTTTAAACTTGGGTGACTTAATGATGATGTACCTTGATGTGTGCTTCCTTGGGTCCAATTTCTTTGGGACTCTCTGGGCTTCCTGGACTTTCTGGAAGTCTGTTTCCTTTGCCAGACTGGGAAAGTTCTCCTTCATTATTTCTTCAAATAAGTTTTCAATCTTTTGCTCTTCCTTTCCTCCTTCTGGCACCCCTAGGATTCAGTTGGTGGAACGTTTAACTTTGTCCCAGAAGTTTGTAAGACACTCTTCATTATTTTGAATTCTTGTTTCTTCATTCTGTTCAGGTCGAATGTTTACTTCTTCCTTCTGGTCCAAATCATTGATTCGATTACTAGTTTCCTTCCCTTCACTGTTGGTTCCCTGTATATTTTTCTTTATTTCACTTTGTATAGTCTTCACTTCTTACTTTATTTTGTGTCCATCATTTCTATGAGCAATGTGATCACCAGTGTTCTGAACTCTGCGTCTGATAGGTTGGCTATCTCCTCATTGCTTAATTCTTTTTCTGGAGTTTTGATCTGTTCTTTCATTCAGGCCATATTTGTTTGTATGTATGCACCTGTTACGTAGTAAGAGGCAGAGGCTTAGGTATTCGCCAGGCTGGGCAACCCACTTGGCTGCATTGGGGCACTGTATGTGGGAGAGGGGTCCAAGAAAACAATGCCACTTGCTCAGCTCTCACTCCACTTTTAGTCACTTTCTCCACTTCCCACAAACAAATTGGACCATTCTGGTGCTCATTCCAGGGTGGGTGTGTTAGTGTATATTCTAGGACTCTGTGGATACCTCCAATGGACTATCCTGTGAGACTGGGAGTTCCCCCACTGCCACAACCGCCACAAGTTTTTACAGCTAGAGATTTTGAGGTTTGATTTCCCTGTGCTCTAACCCTGGGTTTCGTGGTCTGTTTTGCTCCCTAGTTGTTCTTCCTGGTTTATCCACACTCGAATGTGGGAGTACCTAGTCAGCCAGCTGCTGCCTCCCCAATCTGGTGTGCCAGCCACTGCCTTGCCATGAACCCTCTCTGCCCCAGCTGCCTGTCTCTGACCCTCCTACCGGTCTGGATGAATGTTTCTTGTTTAACTCCTTGGTTGTCAGACTTCCATACACTGCTGTTTTATGGCAGTTCTGGTTGTTTTTTTGTTTTTAAATTGGTTATAGTCCTTCTTTTGGTTTTGCAAGGAAGCAAAGTGTATCTACCTACACCTCCATCTTGTCTGGAAGTCCTTTTTCTCCTTGATCTTGATGGGATGCTGCATATGTTTGGAATTGAATTCTGACAGTGTTATAGTTTTTTCTTTTAGAATTCCTTTTAAACAGTTGATGTTTTGGTATGGTAGGTTTTAGAGGTAAATGTCATGATGTCTGTACATTTAAAAAGTTCAATAAAACAAAAAAATCTCTTTAAAAAGTGGTAAATTGTCTTTTATCACACCAGGGTTTCTTAATGGTGGCAGCCCTGACATTTGTCACAGGACAAGTCTTATTTTAGGGGGAGAGAAGGCTGATCTTTGTATTTTTTAAAACTTTTTTTGAAGATTTTATTTCTTTATTTTTTAGAGAGGGGAAGGGAGGAAGAAAGAGAAAAAGTGAAAGATCAATGTGCAGTTGCCTCTCATGCACCCCCTACTGGGGATCTGGCCTGCAACCAAGGCATGTGCCCTGACTAGGAATTGAACTGGTGACCCTTTGGTTCACAGGCTGGCACTCAATCCACTGAGCCATATCAACCAGGGCTGATCTGTGTATTGTACGATGTTTATCAGGATCCTTGGCCTCTACTCACTAAATGCCAATAGCAACTCCCTTCAAGTCATGACAACTGAAAGTGTTCTTAGACATTACCAAAGGTCCCCTAGAGTGTTGGGTGGAGCAAAATCACCCTAGGTTGAAATAAGTTATCTATACCATTGGATAACTCCATGTTTTATGTATCTCCACATGCTACTGTTTTATTATATAAGTGTATTTCTGTGTATTTGCTATAGCAATCCCTATTTTTATTTCCTAACCTTAGAAAATTGCTCCAGAAACTCATCGTTCAAAAGAAGTGCCCCTGAATGAGAAGATTTGTCTGCAAGTGGCGTCCCAGTGTAGCGCCAATGAAAGTGACAATCCTAGTGCTTTGGTGGAAAAGTGCATCTCACCCCCTGAAGGTAACAACTGAAAGCAATTTATCTTGATATATAGAGAATAAATCCAAATTATCTGTATGCTTATGTTCAGTGTTCATTAATTCATCAGTTGCAAACATTTGCTGAGTCTAATAAATTCAAGCACTTGTTCTAGGCGGTAGCAACACAGTTATCAATATGAGGACATCCTGCTTTTCAGGTGCTCACAGAAACCTTACATAACAATCCATAACAGTTATATAGCACTTAATAATTTGGAAAATGACAGACACAAAAGACTTTCCCCAAATCAAGCCTCATAAGCTTATCTTGTGAAGTGAGTGAGTCATATATTATTATTACTGTTACCACTTTATAAGGAAACTCAGTAAGTTGCTGCAGGTCTTCAGATTCCAGGTCCAGTGCTTAAAAAAAAACCTCAAAATATGTGCTATCTTCCTCAGTATATAGAGATTGGTTTGATATACAGGATATATCTGAGGAAAGATGTTAAAAAGGGAAAATGAACTGTTGGCCTGGCTCCAATTCCAGATTAGCCTGAGGAAAAGCTGTCAAGTACTCAGGTTGATCATTGTCCCCCAACTGCTTTCCCACCCATCACCCAGTATCCTTCTGGCTTTTATGTTGCATACAGGGAACAGCATGTACTGGTTAAGAGCAGAGCTACCAGAGCCAAAGGTCCAACTTTAAAACTCAGTTCTGCCAGTTTCTAGTTGCATGACTATAAGCAGATTACTTAGCTCTTCCTTCCTCATAGGTAAAGTGGATATAATGATAGTATCTACCTTTCAGGACTGTTGAAAGGATTACATAAGTCAGTATATGTGAGGTGCTTAGAATAGTTGCTGGTAAAGAGTAAATGCTCTGTATATAATGTTGCCACCTTGGTTGTGCAGGGCCTATGTCCTACCTCCAAACCTTAGCGCAATGTGGCCTGTTTGCCAGACCATTCTGTCTACTTGCATTGCACTAATCAAAAGTGTATGAAGTGGCCCTAGTTGGGTAGCTCAGTTGGTTAGAGCATCGTCCCAATCTGCCAGGGTTGTGGGTTTGATCCCTGGTCAGGGCAAATACAAGAATCAACCAACAAATGCATCAATAAATGGAACGACAAACTGATGTTTCTATTTGTCAAATCAATAAAGAGGTAATGAAGTAGTATTTGTAAAATAAAATTCTGTATTGTTAGAAGGGTGGGAGCATGGTTTAAAACAACTTAACTCCCCAATTCTCATTTCTTTAGGAGATTAATAATCTGAAAAAAAGCTAAATTGTATTATGACAGTAAAATGGTTGATGATGACTCAGTGCAATAGCATGTTAAGGATCCTGGTGGATAAACAGGTTTGCAATTAAACAGAGGCATTTAATATAGAGACATGATGTCTCAACTGAAAACACTTTTTTTGTTGTTTTTTTATTTTGTTTTTTATTTTTTAATATCACTAACCTTTTGTTTGTTTCTTTCTTTTTTAATATTTTTTGTTGATTATGCCATTACAGTTGTCCCATTTCCCCCTCTTCATTCCCCTCCAACCTGCACACCTCCTCCCACCCACATTCCCCCCCTTTAGTTTATGTCCATGTGTCATAAGTTCCTTAGCTTCTACATTTTCCACACTACTCTTGCCCTCCCCTGTCTATTTTCTCCCCACTGTCTATGCTACTTATTCTCTGTACCTTCTCTCCCTTCTCCTCCTCCCACTCCCCTGTTGCTAACCCTCCATGTGATCTTCATTTGTATGGTTCAGCTCCTGATCTAGCTGTCCTCTTAGTTTGGGAACTCCTTTGTAGGTGCCTGCCCCCTTGTCTCTTCCTGCTTCTAGAATTCTCTCCTTCATTTTAACCTTGGCTAATGTAATTATGATATGCCTTGGTGTGTTCCTCCTTGGGTCTACCTGCTTTGGGACTCTCTGAGCTTCCTGGACTTCCTGGAAGTCTATTTCCTTTGCCAGATTGATTCTCCTTTACTATTTGTTCAAATAACTTTTCCACTTGTTGCTCTTCCTCTTCTCCTTCTGGTACCCCTATAATTTGGATGTTGGGACATTTAAAGATGTCCTGGAGGCTTCTAAGCCTCTCCTCATTTCTTTGAATTCTTGTTTCTTCATTCTTTTCTGTTTGGTTGTATCTCTCTTCCTTCTGGTTCACTCCATTGATTTGAGTCCCAGTTTCCTTTCCATCACTATTGGTTCCCTCTGCATTTTCTTCATTTCACTTAGTGTTGCCTTCAGTTTTTCATGTAATTGTGACCAAAATCAACCAGTTCTGTAAGCATCCTGATCATCAGTGTTTTGAACTGTGCATCTGATAGGTTGGCTATCTCTTGGTCACTTACAAGTATTGGCTCTGAGGGTTTGAGTTGTTCTTCTGCTTGAGCCATAATGTTTTGGTCTGTTTGCACCTGTTAGGTATGAGGGGCAGAGCCTTAAGTGTTCACTAGGGCAAGGCAACCCAGTTGCTGTGTTGTGGCACTGTATGTGGGGGCGGGGTCAGAGAGGGAGCAATGGCACTTGTTCTCTCTCGGCAATGGCAATGGCTCTCTGTCAGATTTCTGTCCCCTCTGCCACTTCCCACAAGGAAATTGGTCCCATCCGGTGCTGGTTTCCCAGTGGGTGGACTTGTGTACATTCTAGGACCCTGTGGGTCTCTCCAACGAAATCTCCTGTGAGGCTGGGAGCCTCTCCCTGCACCTCAACCCATGAAAGTTTTTTCAATCAGTGCTTTTAGGCTTTATGTCTGGTCACTGGGGCCCTGGGTTGCACGGTCTGTCTCACTGCCCATTTTTTTGCCTGTTTTATCTGCGCACGTTTGTGTGTCCGCGGTCAGCCAACCGCCTTGTGTGCCTGGTTTCCTCCCCACACCCTGTTCTGGTAACCACTGCCTCCTCCTGCCAGGACCCCTCTCCACTGGCAGCCAACTCCACCCCTCTTACCGGTCTGGATGAATGGTTTGTTGTTGTCGGACTTAAGTACAGTTCAATTTTCTGTCTGTTCTGGTTGTGTTTTTGTTCCTAAATCTTTGTTGTCCTTAAGTTTGGTTGTATGAGGAGGTATAGTATTTTCACCTATGCCTCCATCTTGGCTGGAAGCCCTAAAAACACTTTTTAATGGTAGAGATTTCAGATTATAAAGATTTTAAGGCTCCTAAAGTCATAACACACAATAGGCAACTAGTAAGAGTGACATTATACTTACCTTTTTCCAAAATGCTTCAGGAAAATTGTTTAATGTTTAGGACAAGATGTGATAGTATTGAACAAAAGATTAGAAGGTAAAATATAACTCAATAAACTTGCTATTTTAACGACAGGTAGATAGTGCTCGCTTCACCAGCACATAGACTAAGATTGTAATTATACAGAGAAGGCTAGCATAACACCTATGGAAGGATGACATGCAATTTTGTGTGTGGGGGGGAAGGATAGATATACAGTTTTTTTATACTTTCACATTCATTTAGAAATCCTATAGTCATTTCTTATGATTAAGATATTATTTGCCCTTTCACCTGTGTCTCCAGTTAGGGATGTAAGAGTTAGGGTCCCTCGATAATAAAAATGTTTTCTTAGTATGTGGAGGTGACAGAGAAAGTTGTGAGCATTATAGATTTGGATAAAGCAGCATGAAATACCCCATTCATCCTATGCCCCAGAGTGATTGGCTAGTCTGCCTTATAAGGAAAGGAGGGTCCTAAACTCTTGGCTGGGTGTTCTAGGTGATCCAGAGTCAGCGGTGACTGAACTACAATGTATTTGGCACAACCTGAGTTACATGAAGTGTACTTGGCTCCCTGGAAGGAACACAAGTCCTGACACTAACTATACTCTCTACTACTGGTAAGTTTGAGCAGAATGCTTATGGAGAAGGGCGGTTGTAATGGTGTTGGGAGCCTTTGGACCTAACCTAGTTTAAAAAACAAAAGAACAGCCTATTTTTGGCACACCCAAAAAGATGAGCAGTTTGTTACAGTAGAAAATATATCTGGTTTTGGTGTCTACTTAAAAAAAAACTTTAAAAAATCATTATAGATCTATAGGATGTTGCAAAAAATACACAAGGAGATCCTGTGTACCTTTCACCCAGCTTCTCCCAATGCTAACATCCTATATAACTAGAGGATGATGTCAAAACCAGAAAGCTGGTATTGGTACAATCCACCTAACTTTTTCAGTGTTTACAAGTTACTAATGTACTCACTTGTATGTGCATGTGTAGTTCTATGCAGTTTTATCACATGTGTTAATATAGAACAGTTCCATTACCACAAGGATTCCTGGAGTTTCCCTTTTATAACCTTACCCATCTCCCCTCTGCAGCCCCTCCTGCTGCCCTCCTCACCCTCTAGTCTCTAACCTCTGACAACCACTAATGTGTTCACCTCTGTAATTTTGTCATTTAAAGAATGTTATTGGAATGGAATCATACATCATATAACTGCTTGATGAGACTTTAAAAAACTTTGCATAATACTCTTGAGATCTATTCAAGCTATGGTATGGATTAATTTTTGTTGCTGAGTAGTATTCCATGATATGGATGTACCAGTTTGTTTAAACACTGATTTATTGAAGAATATGTTGGTTGTTTCTAATGTTTTTATTTTTATTACTATTTTTTAAAATCTTCACCTAAGGATATATTCACTGATTTGAAAGAGAGAGAGACAAGCAGAAACAAACCAACATTCATGTGAGAAACATCGATTGGCTGTGTCCCATGTAGGCACCAATTGGGGATTGAACTTACAATCTTTTGCTGTCAGGACAGTGCTCCAACCAAATAAGCCAGTTGGCCAGGGTGGTTGTTTTTACTTTTTTGGTGTTATGAATGAAGCTGCTGTAAATATTGATGGATATAACTTTTCTTTTCCTGGAATAAATGCCCAACAATACAATTGTTAGGTGCCATGGTAATTGCATATTTAGTTTTATAACAAACTGCCAAACAGTTTTCTACTAACAAACTATAGAAATGACCCCAGAATGTATAATCTTCCAAACTGTTTTCTAGAGTGGCTGTACCATTTTACATTCCCACCAGCAATGTATAAATCACTGGTGTCTCCCTTACAAAGGAAAATTATATGCTGCTCCGGTTAAAAACTAATTTAGTTCTCCACAAAATAAATAATAGTTGGTATTTGTTACTATAGCTACAAAATCTGTTAAAGTCATCAATTAATCTTTAATCATTTTTCTTTGCTTTAGGGCCTAGAATTATTAACAATAGGACAAGGAAGAAAAGACCAGGTTAATCAATTCAATTCAATAAAATTTTAATTTGTACACATTATGGGCAAAGTGCTGAATGGACAGCTGAGGTAGAAAAACATGTGTCTGCTCCTAAAGGTTAAAATGTAAAGAGGTAGACAGTGCTCAACACAAATACCTATATAAAAAGAAAAGTGAAGATGAAGGCTGTTGCAGAGGTATAGACAAACTCGTGAGAAGATAGAGTGGAGCTTCGGGTGCTGACAGGGGGAGACTGGGAGGCTTTGATGAAGGTGGACAGCATAGGTGGAGGGTTTCTCAGAGGCTAGCGTTTGGGGAGGAGCGTTCTAAGGAATGGGGATATTTAGTCACTGTGATGTCAAGGTGGGAAACTCGGGAACTGGCAGTCTGTTATTCATGTAGCCTTGTCCCCTTTTCTGTCATTCACTCCAACTGCTTCGGATTGAGTGGAGTGCAGAAACCATGTCCAGGATTTCTGAAGCTATAAGATAAACATGGCCTTTCACCCTGGAGTGTCCATTTTGCCCAATGACTGGATGAAAAGTGTTTTTGGTATATTAAAACACTCATGCCTAGACCATAGAATAGAATGCAAAAGTCACATGAATTTTTTTAACAAAAACCTCTAAAGTTACCTGGGGGTTCACATACTTCTGGCAAAGATGAAAAGCCCTGCTGGGGAAGCCAGGTGGCCCCACCCCTCTTGCACTCTGCTATTGGGCCCACACTGAACTTTTTTCAGTTCCTCAAACTGACTCTTGAAATGCCCAAACAGAATGATGGAATTCCAACAGAATAGTGGAACCATTCTGTATGCCCTCACAGCCTGTTTCTTGCCCTGTCACCCAAATACCTCTTATTTGTCCTTATCTCTTCCTCAGACATCATTTTCTCTCCGCAAAGCCTTCCTTGACCTCTCAAGTCTGTATATATGTGCCCCGTCATTGTTATGTCCCACAGTACTTTGCACTTTCCTGTATCATAGTACTGGGCACAATGTTGTCATTTCCTGTTTACTTAGTGTTAGCCCTCCCCAGACTGTGGTCTCCCTTGAAAACAGGGACTGTGTCTTGTTTCCCCCTCTGCCTGACACATGGTACATGCTGCATATAGTAGTTTTTTAATGTTTTGTAGGTAGGATCCAATGCAAGAGACTATTCGAGACTGGGGTGAGGACTTAGGATGGATAAACACCACAGGAATATTATAGTTCAGGACCGAAAAGAGAGGAGAATTGAGTACATCTCACTCTCTAAAGAAATGTTAGTGGCCCTGACTAGTGTGGCTCAGTGGATTGAGTGTCCTCCTGAGAACCAAAGGGTCGCAGGTTTGATTCCCAGTCAGGGCACATGCCCGGGTTGTGGGCCAGGTCCCCAGTAGGGGGGCATGTGAGAGGCAACCACATATTGATGTTTCTCTCCCTCTTTTTCTCCCTCCCTTCTTCTCTCAATAAATAAATAAAGTCTTTATAAACAAACAAACAAACAAACAAACACTTTAAAAAATAAAGAAATGCTAGTGAAGGGTCCAGAGAACTAAACCTTAAAAGGAACCTGTCTCTGACAGTGTTGCAGTGAAGTCTGAGAGAGCTATTATTACAAGCTTTCAAGAGACCTTACAATTTGGTGACATCCTGTGTTGATTATGCTATTAACTCCTCTTCCTTCCCCTGGAGTTATTGTTGGTAGAATCACAGGGTCTGTGTCCATAGAGAGGGCAGGCAAAGGAAGGGAAGACATTTTAAAACTGTCTTATTCCATGGCAGACTGCAGGAAAGTAACCCAGATATAGCAACTGGGGTGACACTGGACATAGATGGTGGCCTAGTCCTTGGATTTCTTATAAGAAAAATAGGAAAGTGTGTTGGGTCATGTACTAGCATAAACCACGTCTAGAGCAAATTGCAAAATGATTGCCTTGATGGGTGACTAAATTACAAAGATACTGGACCAACCAATTGGAAAAAGCATTTTTCTGCTGGGTTAATGCATTGTCTTACCAAAGCTGACAGCAGATGGTGCTTCATCTGCCTTTAAGCCCTCAGTCGATGCAAGTGCAGGGCACAATCTCCCATGATTGGAGGTGGCTCAAGACGTCATCTCAAGGGAATGGTGGTTCACTGGCACCCCAAGGGGCAGAGGTCTGGGGTAGCAGTTTGTGTCATACACATTCCTTCAGTTGATCATCAGCATGGACTCTTGCTAGACCTGTGCTGTTCAGTATAGGAGCCACTAGCCACATATGACCCTTTCTGTTTTAATTTAAATTTCTTAAAATGAAAGCTAATTAAAACTTTAGTTGCTCAGTCTTACCAGCCAATTTCACACAGGGCTAGTGGCTCTAGTGTTAGCACAAATATTGAACACTTCCATAATCCCCCCAAATTTTGTTGGACAGTGCTAATATAGATTCTATACCTTCTGCCCTCACCATCCTGTAACTTATTTTTTAAATATTTTATTTATTTATTTTTAGAGATAGTGGGAAGGAGAGAGAAAAAGAGGGAGAGAAACATCAATGTGTGGTTGCCTGTTGCACACCCCTACTGGGGACCTGGCCCACAACCCGGGCATGTGCCGTGACTGGGAATTGAACCAGCAACCCTTTGGTTCACAGGTAGGAACTCAATACACTGAACTGCACTGCCTTCAAATCTTGGTTTTCTTCCTTACTAGCAAGTGTGATTTGGGGCAAGTGCCTTTTCTCTAAGACTCAGTTTTATAATCTGTAAAATGGGGGTAGTAATAATATTACTAGTTCTTAAGATTGTTATGAGGACTGCTCTCATATGAAAAGTATTCAGAGCTGTGCCTAACTGCTAACATATATTTGGTAAGCACTCCATACATAATAGCTATATTATTTTCATTACATCCTCCTCCCTTGCAGATGTAGCCAGTATACATTGCTGGCTTCTTCCCCTACCTTGCAGGATTAGCCCGTAGCCCATACTTCCTCCTCCTCTGCTCCCCTCTAGAGAGATTCTTTCTAATCAAAATGACAAAAGAAAGAGAGACTCATGGCTCATTCATTACCAAGCACTTGGAATTGATTTAGATACCATTTTAAATCATGTCAAATGACTAGACTGTTTCCCTAATCCCCAATCTAAAAATGTAGTGTCATTTTGAAGACTCAGGGCACTGACTTGTGGCTCTGAATGGAGAGTATGTCACTGAAGCAGCCTGACCTTAATAGCTGCAGACTAGCCATGCCAATTAATTTAAGAGAATTTCTTACCACATTAATCATCTTTAGAGTTGGGGAAATAGTGTTTCATTTGTCCATTTCTTTCTTACTATGTCTGTGGTGTGAGTATGTGGAGAATTTCAGTATGTGATTTTTTAAAATTGTTACCCGAAGTTATGTTTTTACTGATTTGAGAAAGAGAAAGAGAAACATTGGTCGGTTGCCCCTACCCTGTATGCACCCCAACTGGGGATCAGACCCTCAACCTTTTGGTGTATGGGACAGTGCTCCAACTAACACAGTCACACAGCCAGGGCTGTGTGTGAATTTTTTTTAAAGATTTTATTTATTTATCTTTAGAGGGGAAAGGAAGGAGAGAGGGAGAGAACTGGCCTGCAACCCAGGCATGTGCCCTGACTGGGAATCGAACCGTGGTTGCTTGGTTCCCAGGCCCGCACTCAATCCACTGAGCTACACCAGCCAGGGCTGAATTTTAATATTAAGTAACTGAATGTTTTCTATCTTAGGTTATCATCTTGTCTTTCACAAGAAGTCCCCCAAAATTGTCTATGCAAAACCAATACTTTCTATTTTCTTATTTTTTTTCTAAATTATAACAAATTTAAATTCTATATCTGGGGTCCATGAAAATATGTGAAATGCTCAGTACAAAATTGAAAAAGGAATCTCAAAGATTGCCCATTAGAGGAGTCCCTTTATTATTTGAAGCAAAAATAATTTTGTACATAGTTTTCTTTAGTTATGTAACAAAAAAGTTCTGTGTCTTTGGTTTCTGTTTCTGGCTGTGGATGGAAAACATTCCAGGCCTGTGTGACCTAAAAACTATCCAGGGCAGTTAGTTCTTAAAAAGGCTGTTTTTATTTATGAACTACTGGGGACTACAGCTAGGAGAAAAGCCTTATGTACTATTTTTTAAGGAACAAGAACATTTTCTATATTGAAGCATTTCTTTGCACAGCCTTTGAAGGATTAAATATATTAGATTTGAATTTTATTTTTTAAAGATTTTATTTATTTTTAGACAAAGGGGAAGGGAGGGGGAAAAAAAAGGAAGGGAAACATCAATGTGTGGTTGCCTCTCATGCACCCTCTACTGGGGACCTTGCCTGCAACTTAGGCATATGCCCTGACTGGGAATCGAACTGGTGACCCTTTTTTAAAAAATTTAGTTATTTTTCAAGTACAGTTTTCTGTCTATTTCTCCCATCCCGGCCCACCCCACCGCATGCTCCCCACCTCCCTCCCATTTCCACCCCCCTTAGTTCTCGTCACTGTGTCCTTCCTATTTGTTCCTCCAAATCCCTCCCCCTTTTTCCCCTTAACTTCCCTTCCTTCTCCCCTCTGGTCACTGTCCCCTTGTTCTCTATTTCAGTGTCTTTGTTTTTTTTTTCTGCTTGCTTGTTTGTTTTGTTGTTTAGCTTCCTGTTAAAGGTGAGATCATATGGTATTTGTCTTTCAGCACCTGGCCTATTTCACTCAGCATAATGCTTTCCAGTTCCATCCATGTTGTTGCAAAAGGTAGTAGCTCCTTCTTTCTCTCTGCAGCATAGAATTCCATTGTGTATATGTACCACAATTTTTGGATCCATTCATTTACTGATGGGCACCTAGGTTGCTTCCAACTCTTGGCTATTGTAAGTTGTGCTGCTATGAGCATTGTGGTGCATAGGTTCTTTGATATTGATGTTTTAGGGTTCTTAGGATATAATCCTAGCAATGAAACTGCTGGGTCAAAAGGCAGGTACATTTTTATTTTTCTGAGAAAATTCCATACTGTTTTCCATAATGGTTGTACCAGTCTGCAATCCCACCAACAGTGAACTAAGGACCCCTTTTCCCCACAACCTCTCCAACATTTGTTGTTTGTTGCTTTGTTTATGATAGCCATCCTGACCGGTGTAAAGTGATATCTCATTGTGGTTTTAATTTGCATCTCTCTGATAGCTAACAATATTGAGAATCTATTCATGTGTCTCTGGATATTCTGTATGTCCTCCATGGAGAAGTGTCTGTTCAAGTCCTTTTCCCATTTTTTAATTGGGTTAGTTGTCTTAGAGTGGAGTTGTGTAAGTCGAACTGGTGACCCTTTGGATTGCAGGTCAGCACTTAGTCCACTGAGCCACACCAGCCAGAACTTCTTTTCTTTTTTTAAAGACTTTGTTATCTAGGTGTAATTTTAGGTTTACAATAAAATTGAGAGGACTTCCGCCAAAATGGAGGCATAGGTGGATAAGACGTGCCTTCTCACATAACCAAGTTTAGAGACAACTAAATATTAGCAACAGAAAACACAGCCAGAACACAGAAACTTGAACTTTTCAGAAGTCTGTTAACAACAAATTCTTCAGCCTGACTGGTAAGTGGCGAAACCAGCAGCTAGTGGAGCTGGGTTGCACAGGAAAACTCAGGCGCGCGGAATCCAGGCACAGGGTTGGACCTAGTGAGCGACCGAGCGACCGAGCAAGTGACCGCGGGGGAAACAGCAAGAGAGCAGGGCTGCGGGTTGACTGTGGTGGCGCATTTGTGCGCGGATAGACAAGCGAGGGAGTGGGCGATTGGACCGGAACCCAGTGGGTCCCCACAGCTAGCAGCAGGGAGGGTGCCGCCATTTCCCTGCTCTAACCCCACTTCCACATACAGCATCATAACCCAGCGACTCTGAGTGGCCCAGCCCTGGTGAACCACCTAAGGTGCTGCTACTCACCCAGCGATGGGAAACAGCAGAGGGGGTCGCCATTTCCTGCTCTGACCCCGCCCCCACATAAGCGTCACAACCCAGCGACCTGGGAGTCCAAAGCGCTGCTCCTCACACTTAAAGGGCCAGAACAGACCAAAAATGGCTCAAGAAGATCTCAAAGCCCCAGAGCCTATAAATCTAAGCGATGAAGAAATAGCGAAACTCTCAGATGCACAGTTTAAAACACTGGTGATCAGGATGCTCACAGAACTGGTTGATTATAGCCACACATTAGACAAATATATGAAGGCGAAACTAATTGAAATGAATGGAATTGCACAGGACACCAATAGCAATGAAAAGAAAACTGGGACTCAAATCAATGGAGTAGACCAGAAGAAAGCAAATAATGGCCAAACAGAAAAGAGTCAAGAAGCAAGAATTCAAAGAAATGAGGAGAGTCTTAGGAACCTCCAGGACATCTTAAAGACACTCCAACATCCGAATTATAGGGGTACCAGAAGGGGGAAGCGCACAGCCACCAGTGGAAAACTTATTTGAACAAATAATAAAGGAGAATTTCCCCACTATGGCAAAGGCAATAGACTTCCAGGAAATCCAGGAAGCTCAGAGAGTACCAAAGAAGTTGGACCCAAGAAGGAACACACCAAGGCACATCATAATTACATTAGCCAAAATTAAAATGAAGGAGAGAATCCTAGAAGCAGCAAGAGCTAAGGGGACAGTCACCTACAAAGGAGTCCCCATCAGACTGTCAGCAGATTTCTCAAAAGAGACCTTACAGGCAAGAAGGGGCTGGAAAGAAGTATTCCAAGTCATGAAATCCAAAGACCTACAACCAAGATTGCTCTATCCAGCAAAACTTTCATTTAGAATGGAAGGACAGATAAAGTGCTTCTCAGATAAGATCAAATTCAAGGAGTTCATCATCACCAAACCCTTATTATATGAAATGTGAAAGGGACTTATCTAAGAAAAAGAAGTTAAAGAAACATGAACAGTAAAAGGACAACAAACTCACAGTTATTAACAACCACACGTAAAACAAAAGCAAACTAAAAGGACAGCTAGATCAGGAGTGGAAACATAGAAATGAAGATCTGAAGGAGGGTTAGCAACAGGGGAGTGGGAGGAGGAGAAGGGGGGAGAAGGTACAGAAAATAAGTAGCATAGACAATAGATAGAAAATAGATGGGGGGCAAGAATAGCATGGGAAATATAGAATCTAAAGGACTTGAGACACATGGTCATAAACTGAAGGGGGTGTAATGGTGGGGATGAGGAGGTAGGGTGGAGGGGAATGAAGGGGGGGGAATAGAACAACTGTAACAGCATAATCAATAAAAAATTTTTTTAAAAATTGAGAGGAAGGTACAGAGATTTTCCATATATGCCCTGAGCTCACACATGCATAGCCTCCCTCATTATAACATAACCCAACAGAATGGTACATTTGTACCAATGGTGAACCCGTGTTGCCACATTATTATAACTCAAAGTCCATATTTTATCTTAGGGTTCACTCTTGCTATTATGCATTCTGTGATTTTGGACACATGTATAATGACATGTATCCACAATTATAGTATCATGCACAGTAGTTTCACTACCCTAATAGTCCTTTGTTCTCTGCCTATTCATCCCTTCCCCCACCAATCACCTACTGATCTTTTTACTGTCTCCATAGTTTTGCCTTTTCCAGAATGTTACATAGTTGTAATAATATAATATGTAGCCTTTTTAGACTGGCTTCTTTCACTTAGCAAGATGCATTTAAGGTTCCCCCAGCTTATTTCTTTTTAGGGCTTATAATGTTCCATTTTCTGGATGTACCACTGTTTAACCCACCAAAGGACATAATTGTTTTTTTCAAGCTCTAGCATGGTCTGTGACTAGATTGAGTTTTCGCATGTGGATATCTAGTTGTTCTGGCATCATTTGTTGAAAAGACTATCTTTCCTCCCTAGTATTGCCTTCACTCCTTTGTCAAAGATTAGTTCACTTTATTTATGGGAGTAGATCTGAGGGGTTTTTTCCTTTTTAAAAATTGTTGTTCAAGTACAGTTGTCTTCATTTTACCCCATCACTCCCCCAATCCCCTATATCTGGGTTTTATAAAACATGATTTGCAGCAGAATCCCCTGGAGAATTGCTGTCAGAATACTGGCTCCTAGTTCCTGGACAAAGCCTTCTAAGTAGCCTCTGGGAGAAGGTTTAAGAAATCTACATTTTTTACACTTTTTAAACAATTTTATTTATTTATTTTTAGAGAGAGGGGAAGGGAAGGAGAAAGAGAGGGAGAGAAACATCAACATTTGGTTGCCTCTCATGCACCCTCTACTGGGGACCTGGCCTGGAACCCAGGCATATGCCCTGTCTGGAAATTGAACTGGCAGCCTTTCTGTTCCCAGGCCAATGCTCAATCCACTGAGCCACACCAGCCAGAGCACTTTATTTTTAATTATATTTTACTGGTTGTGCTATTACAGTTGTCCCAATTTTTCCCCTTTGCCCCCCTCCACCCATCACACCTCACTTCCTCAGGCAATCCCCCTACAGCATTGTTCATGTCCATGGGTCATGTGTATAAGTTCTTTGGCTACTCCATTTCCTATACTGTACTTACATCCCTATGACTATTCTGTAACCACCTATTTGTGCTTCTTAATCCCCTCACCTCTTCACCCGTCCCTCTCACCCCTCTCATCTAGCAACCATCAAAACTCTTTATATCCATGATTCTGCCTTTGTTCTTCTTGTTTGCTTAGTGTGTTTTTTAGATTCAATTGTTGATAGATATGTATTTATTACCATTATATTGTCCATAGTTTTGAGCTTCTTTTTCTTAAATAAGTCCCTTGAACGTTTCTTATAATGGTTTGGTGATGATAAACTCCTTTAGTTTTTTCTTATAGGGGAAGCTCTTTATCTGCCCTTCAACCCTAAATGATATCTTTTCTGGATGGAGCAAGCTTGTCTGTAAGTCCTTTTTTCATGACTTTGAATATTTCTTACCAATCCCTTCTAGCCCGTGAAGTTTGTTTTGAGAAATCAGCTGATAGTCTTATGGAACTTTTCTGTAGGTAACTAACTTCTTTCCTCTTGCTGCTTTTAATATTCCATCTTTATCTTTAAGCTTTGGCATTTTAATTATGATGTGTCTTGGAGTGGGCTTCTTTGCATCCATCATAATGGGATTCTCTGTGCTTCCTAGATTTGCATGTCTATTTCCTTTGCCAAATTAGGGAGTTTTCTTTATTAGTTTTTCAAATAGTTTTTCCTGTTTTGTGCTCTTTCTCTTCTCCTGGCACCCCTATGATATGAATGTTGGACCTCTTAAAGTTGTCCCAGAGGCTGCTTATACTACCCTTGTTTTTTTCAATTTTTTTCTTATTGTTATTCTGATTGGTTATATTTTTTGCTTCCTTATGTTCCAAATCATTGATTTGATTCTTGGCTTCATTCACTCCACTGCTGTTCCCCTGTAAATTATTCTTCATTTCTATTAGTGTATTCTTCATTTCTGACTACGTCCTTTTTTATGCTGTTGAAGTCCTCACTAAGTTCCTTGAGTATCCTTATAACCAGTGTTTTGAACTCTGCACCTTATAGATTGCTTATGTCCATTTGGTTTAGTTCTTTTGGAGTTTTGATCTGTTTTTCTTTTTTCTTCATTTGGATCATGTTTCTTTGTCTCCTCATTTTGGCAGCCTCCCTGTGTTTGTTTCTATGTGTTAGGTAGAGTTTCTTTGACTCCATATCTTGGTTATGGACTAATGTAGTAAATGTCCTGTAGGGTCCAGTGGCACAGTCTCCCCTATCACCCAAACTGGGTCCTTGAGGTGCACCCTTCTCATGTGGGCTGAGTACACCCTCGCCTTGTAGTTGAGCCTTGGTTGCTGTTGGCAGGTCAATGGGAGGGATTTACCCAGGCCAGTCAGGTGGAAGGATTGGCTGTGACCACTGACCACCAACTTCCACCCTCTGTGGAGGATAATCGATGCAGGGGCAGGATGGTGTTGGTCTGACATGGTCTGTAGATGCCACTGGGTGTGCTGGCCCTGGGGTTTCCCAGGCAGTGCAGGCCAAGGTCAGCCTCCACCTGCGTTTTTACCACAGCCACAATGCATGAGCTATAAAGCAATCTGAGATAGCTGCTACTTGTGTTGGGCTTGGAGATTCCCAGGTGAAGCTAAGCTGTAAATCTAGGCTGGCTGCTGCTAGTTCCAGGCCTGGGGCCACTTAGCAAGAGGTCTGAGGGCTGGGGATTTACTGAGATTGTCTGTTGCTTGTTTGAGAGGATTTAGGAAGTTGTGAATCATGAGCCAAGACCAGCCATTCATATGGAAAAGTCATTGTTAACAGCTTGGGTGGTCTGGTAACTTGGGGAGTCTCTGTGTATCTCAAGGGTGGAGCAAACAATGTTAGCTAGGTTGATGGAGTCTCAGATATGGCACCAGCCTTCTCTCTCTGTGGCTCTGTGGCTCTGTGAGTGGAGGGTTCAGAAAAGGGACAATTGCCTCTGCCCGCCTTTCTGTCTAGGAGAAAGCTGTCTTCCACCTTCTACCTTGATGCCTGACACTTTAGTTCCTCCCTTTATACTACTGGTGCCTTTCAAGCTGCTACCCCAGTGCTAGAACTCAGAGGAGTGAATCTGGGTCAGCGAGTTCAGGTGTGGGTTCTTTAAGGAGAACGGCTTGGGTCTCCAGTAGTTTGTTCTACTCATTCAATCCCTGATGGTGTTTGTAGCTAGAAGTTATGGAGACTTCATGGCTCTGGAACCCTGCGCTGGGGGGCCTGATGCAGGGCTGGGACTCCTTGCTCCAAAAATATCTTTCCAGAATATTTCTACCACACACATGGAATGGGTTGTGGGACCAACCCGTTCTGCATCTCTGCCCTTCCTATCAGTCTGGATGGATGTAGTTTCTTTAATTCCATAGTTGTCAGGCTTCCACTCACCTTGATTTCAGATGGTTCTTAGTGATAATTGTCTATTTGTAATTTTGATGTGGTTGTGTGGGGAGGCGAGCCGTGCTCACCTCTGCTGCCATCTTGACCAGAAGAGGAATGTGCATTTTAAATGACTACAGATGAATCTGCGGTAAGAGGTCAAGGGTTTGGCACTCTACTCTTATTTCATTATTTAAACCATTTCCCTTTTCTGCAAAATCTTTGCATAGCTCCCATTTGGGTTGATGATATAAGGCTTGACCTGTGTTTTCTGCCAAACAGAATCGTTAGCCTAGAAAAAAAAAAGTGTAATGAGCACATTCTCTCTGCGTATATTATGCTAGGTGTTGAGGATCATTAGAGAAGTTACGTGTACAGGATTTTGTAACAGGAAATAAGGTATCAGTGGTACTGGTTATGGAAAGCAGTTAAAGCCACACAGTGAGGTAAGTCACTTAGAAAGCCAGTATGTTCTGGAACATATATCTGGCAGTGATTGGATGGAACTAATAATGAAGGTGTGAGAGGTTAGTCTGGAAAAGACATGAAGGCTGAACTGATTAGGAAATGCAACAGGGTGAAGGCAATGGGAATATCACAAGAGAGAATCCAAGAGGCTTTGCAAAGGAAGAAATAACAAAATTTGGTGATAGAATATAGGGAAAGGAGAGGCAAAAGGTGGTTTCAAAGGTTGTAATTGAGGATCTCGAAGGAAATGAGCTCTAACTAGTGGAAATTGGGATCATTAGGAAAAAAAGGCAGTTTGTTAAGGAAAAAGGGCATATGTGTGGATGTTGAATTTGAGGCAAGAGCAGAACACTCAAATGGAGCAGTTGTAAATCTGGGACTGGATCCAAGGTCAGGACTAGGCATCCCTAGCATAGATATTCTACTTGAGGGGTGAAAGTAATAAGCTGAGGGTGAACAGATAGATAAGGGAATAAGAAATAGAGAGGAATGTGCAGAGGGCTATGGAATGGATGGGAGCCCTCTGAGAAGAGAAGGGAGAGGAACAAGAGAAAACAAGGAAGAAGCAGACAAAGGACCAGAGGAGAATCATGGAATTCAACAGATGGGGTATTTTTAAGAAGCATAAAACTTGACATTTTGGCCTCATAACACCTTGTATTCAGAAGAGGAAAAAGAACTAGTACTCCTATAGTTTCCATAGCTATTGAATGTACCTGGGTTTGACAAAAAGGAACATTCATTTCTTCTCAGAGTATGAACTGGAGCTATGTAAAATAGAGTTTTAGAAAAAGCAATCTTGCCATGTTGCAAATATTGCTTTTCATGAACATCTTCAGTCATTAAAAAAATTCTGCCATTGTTTCTTGAGTTCCTTGTTCAAAATAATGCAGAAGATTTTGTAATTTTGCCTTGTAGGCACAGCAGCTTGGAAAAAATTCTTCAGTGTGAAAACATCTACAAAGAAGGTCAACACAGTACTTGTTCTTTTACTCTGACTAAACTCAAGGATTTGAGTTTCGACCAATACAGTGTTCAAGTCATGGTCAAGGATGATGCAGGAAAAATTAGACCATCCTTCAGTATAGTGCCTTTAACTTATGGTAAGTTTTAGAAGTCCTCTGTTGTCCTTTTGAACAGTCAATGCAAATAATAGTAAAGGATTTTGGTTTTAACATCTTTCCAGAAAAATAAAGGCTATGTTTATGTACCTTTCTTTGATCTTTTTTAAAGTAGCAAGGTCAGAGATTCTGACATTCTGTGTGGTCCATGCACTGATTGGTCAGAACAGCCAGTACAGCCTAGTGTTAACCTGTTAGAAAGAACCTCCTAATTGAAAACAAAATATCAGCTTGAGGTACTAGCTCCTTCACTTTGGACAAGGCATATAGGTTCTCTTTAAGTGTTCCCTCATCTGTAAAACAGGCTACATACTCCTTCTTGATCTCAAAGGATTATGCAGCTGACCCTTAAACAACATGGGCTGGAACTGTGTGGTTATACTGATATGTGTCTTTTTTTTCTTCTAGAAATTTGTACAGTACTGTAAATTTGTTTTTTCTTCCTTATGATTTTCTTAATAATATTTTCTTCAGCTTACTTTATTATAACAATATAGTATATAATGCATATATACAATATGCATTAATTGACTGTTCATAATATCAGGAAGGCTTTTGGCCAACAGTAGGCTATTAGTTATACATTTTTTAGGAGTCAAAAAATATAGACAGATTTTTGACTGGGGTGTGGTGAGTCCTTTAACCCGTTTGTTGTTCAAGGGCCAACTGTAGTTAAGTTTCAAGTAATGTGAGGTGTGTCAGAGTGTTTTGTAAATCTCCAAAGCCAACTACTATAAGCATCATGTTTATTTATTTGTTGTAACACCCTAGCAGGGAGGTCATATTCTGGCTACATGATATACAGAAAATTTATACATAAATAACCATGAAATAACTAACAGAAGTTCCCAAGTCTGTGAGCAGAGCACTATTTACCACTCTTTCAGATAGTTGTGGAAGTGAATTCTAATAGTGAATCAAAGGCAGCTTAGTTTATAGGTCGGGGGACTGAGGTCACAGGAACATGCTAAGTGGGATAATCTGAAGCAAAGCCTTTCTCTGTGCTCCCCCTTGCTTGGCAGGTTGTCCTTGATGGACCTTTTGACGCTCATTTTGCTAGTTTTCTTCCTAGAGATTAGTGGTGACATAAAGGGAGATCCTTCTCAGCAAGAGAGTGGCACCTTCAGGTTTTCTGTCAATTTTCCATTCTCTTCTGTTGTGTGGTCTTACCCATAGTTGAGTCCCCCAAAACTAAATTGACTAAGCAATTTTTTTTACTTTATTCTAAATTGTGGTTATAATCACTTAACATTAAATTTACATATCCATTCCTAAGTGTACTGCTCAGCAGTTAAATATAGTCACATTGTTGTGCAGCAGATTTCAAGAAATTTTCCATCTTGTGAAATTGAAACTTGATGCCCCCCAAACACTATTTCCCTGCTCTGGGTAACTACCTTCCTACTTTCTGTTTCTATGATTTTCATTACTTTAGATACCTTATGAGTAGAATCATATAGGTACTTGTTCTTTTGTGATAGGCTTATTGATTTTTTAAGGGTTTTATTTATTTATTTTTAGAGAGAGGGGAAGGGAGGGAGAAAGAGAGGGAAAGAAACATCAATGTGTGTTTGCCTCTCATGTGGCCCCCACTGGGGACCTGGCCCCCAACCCAGGCATGTGCCCTGACTGGGAATCGAACTGGGGACCCTTTGGTTTGCAGGACAGCACTCAGTCCACTGAGCCACATCATCCAGGGTGTGATGGGATTATTTCACTTAGTATGATCTCCTTGAGGTTCATCTATGTTGTAGCATGTGACAGAGACTGGACTAGTGTTTAAATTGTGGTCTTTGATTGGTACAAATGGCTGACAGCCAGGGAATCTTCTTATACCTGGTGCCCCTGTTACTTATTAGGTGAATGAACATCTAGATCCAAGCCCTTATTTTCTTTATGATGCAGCTGGATGTTCTGATTATACCCTGGCCATGCTCTAACCTTATGCAGGTCAGAGTTCATGTCACCTGGCAGACACCCAAAGATGTTCCTTAGATCCATTTTACTCAATGATTTAAAATCAGCTTTTTACATTAATTGTGCCTAATCAGAAATCTAGAACTGTATGTCTGATCATGTAATGTAAGACCATTCAAAGTATCAGCCCTATTTGGGTTTAACTTTGTGACCTTCATTATCTCTACCCACATATGTATCATATCAAAATAAACTCTGGAAGCTAATTTGTATTTTTCTATCTTTCAGTGCAACCTGATCCTCCACATATTAAAAGTCTCTCCTTCCAAAATGGTGTGTTATACGTGCTAGGGAAGAATCCACAGAATTTTAGTAGAACTTGCTTATCTTATCAAGTGGAAGTCAATGACAGCCAAACGGAGACACATTTTATTTTCTCAGTAAGTTTTTTTAGATCACTGTTTTTATTTGGATATTTTTCTGTCACTTGAATTTCTTAAAGTGTAACACATTGAAACATCAATGGAACAGTGTTTAGATTTGTCACATGATTATAATGATACTGAAACTTCTTGTCTGAAATAGGACGGTGGAAGGCTTGAGGTTTTATGGTAGCATTGACCTCAAGATTCAAGCCATACATTAATTCATTTGCTCAAAAAGTTTTATTATGCATCTACTCTGTGTTTACAATACCTGACAAACAAGTTGTTTTCCATGAAGCTTATGTACCTTACCTACTAGAAGATAAATATGTAAATGACCCAGCTAATTTCAGGGAATGGGTGCCCTGAAGAAAATGAAATGGGGTGACATAGTGGAGTAACGGGGGGGCTGAGGGAATATTAGGTAGGGTAGTCATCCAAAGTGATGACATTTGAGATGAGACCAGAGTGATGAGCAGGAGCCAGCCATGTGAAGATGTGGGGTTGGAGAGGGTAGCAACTACAAAGACTGAAGCAGCAATGAGTGTGGCATGAGCTAAAAACAGAATGGAGGCTGGGATGAGATCAGGTAGGTACTTGGAAGCTCCGGATGGCCATTCCAGAGTTTTCTTGGAGTTTGAATACTAAAGTACTAAAGTACTAAAGTATTCAAATTTGAGTAGTCAGTATTGGTTGGATTATCTGTGGTTTTGCTATTCAGAATCTAATATAAAACATGCTAATTAGAGCTCCCTGTAGAGAACTGGGCATAACAGCATGGGGTATAATATCAGGATATCAGTGTCATTGTTATACTTTAGAGTAGAGGCCATAAACTGGGCCTCCAACATTTTGTTTGTAACACAAGTGGGGTTTTGTTTATATGTTTTTTTATTTGAATTTTTTGCCCAGATTTAAAATTATGAACTCAAGGAGCATAGTTTCTATAAGGTGGCACCTTGAGACCACAGGGACTGTGCCACTCACTTGTGTGCCACCTGCCCAGGCCCTGTGTGCCTTTGAGTTTTAGATGTTAGAAACCAAGTGTTTTACATTGGCTTTTATGGAAGCCCAGCACCTCACATGAGGGCGAATTCCGTTGTTCAGTTGTTTTAGCTCATCATGGAAGTTTCAAAATACAGACTTACTATGGTTTGGCTTATGATGATGCAAAAAGTGATGCACATTCAGTAGAAACTGTACTTCAAATTTTGAATTTTGATCTTTTCCTGGACTAGCAATATACAGTACGATATTCTCTATGTGTAATTACTTTCAGTTCAATGCTTCAAACATTCTTCAGGCCTACTTTGCTTTTAGCTGTGTCCATTAATGATGAGTACCCATACATCCATTGTTTTTTTCATTTTTTTGTATACTATTCAATAAATTACATGATAGGCAACACTTTATTGTAAAATAGGCTTTCTGTTAGATGATTTTGCTACGTAAGTGTTCTGAGCATGTTTAAGGCAGACTAGGATAACCTGTGATGCTCAAAAGGTTAGGTGTTTTAAATGTATTTTCAACTGAGGACATTTTCTTTTTTTAAATTTTTTATTTTATTTTAATTTTTTTATTTACTTTTTTTTCAAGTACAGTTTTCTGTCTATTTCTCCCATCCCAGCCCAACCTGCCCTGTGCTCCCCACCTCCCTCCCATTTCCACCCCCCCTTAGTTCTTGTCCTTGTGTCCTTCCTATTTGTTCCTCCAAATCCCTCCCCCTTTTTCCCCTAAACTTCCCTTCCTTCTCCCCTCTGGTCACTATCCCCTTGTTCTCTATTTCAGTGTCTTTGTTTTTTTTTCTGCTTGCTTGTTTGTTTTGTTGTTTAGCTTCCTGTTAAAGGTGAGATCATATGGTATTTGTCTTTCAACACCTGGCCTATTTCACTCAACATAATGTTTTCCAGTTCCATCCATGCTGTTGCAAAGGGTAGTAGCTCCTTCTTTCTCTCTGCTGAGGACATTTCCAACTTATGAGGTGTTTATTGGGATGTAACCCCATCATAATTTGAGGAGTGTCTGTACGTAATAAAATAGGCCACTGTTGACAGGATGTAATAATTCCAGAGGGAATGACCAGGTCCACAGCTGAGCAGAGCTGTTCTGGAAATTTGCAGATAAATCTATTTCAGAAATAGAGTAACCATTATCTGGAACAGAAATGGGTGTCCCCATACAATACTGCAAAGGGAAAAAGCAAAGGCTTCCAAGAGCAGAGGAGGTGTGGCTTGCAATGTAACTGAGCTACCGGAAAGCTGAGATTTACTTGATGACTCCCAGCCTTTAGTGCTCTCCTGCATCAAATTCCAAACACACATGCTACTTGTATTAGTCACTTGGCGCTGAATTATGTCCTGCTAGTTATCCTGATCACATGTGTAGGCCTTTTCTCTCCACTATAAATATAACCTCCTGTAGGGAGGAGTTAGGTGCTATTTACCTTGTGCTGTCCCTGCTATTAATAGCAGCTAACAGGTATTGAGCACGTAGTATGTGCTAGGTATTTTAATAAGCATTTCATCTGAATTGTCTCATTAAGTCCTTACATTAATTTCAAGGGTCTAAATCCTGCTTCTCCCCTCATTTTACAGATGAGAAAAATCAGTCTCAGAGGTTATTCCTAAGATCACAATTTTAGAAAGTGGTAGAGTCAAGATTGCAGCAAAAGTCTAAGTTCAAACGTTTTGTTATTAACCACTGGGGACCACATTAATACTTCCCCTTAATAGTAACAGCCATCATTTATTAAGTGTTTGTGATATGCTACAGATATCTTCTTTTGTGTACTTCTTATATAGTGGCTTATAACATTTCATGAAATAGGTTATACTTTATTGAGAAACTAAGGCACAGAGAGGTTAAGTAACTTACTACAGGTCACACAGCTAATAAATATGACTTCAAAAGTTGGTCTTCATGTATTAAACTTTGACAAAGAATACTTGGTATAACACCATTTGTGTAATTATCACTTAATAAATTTTTGTTGAATTGAATTACCTTTTTTACAAACTTCTGAATGGAAGAGAACACATATACTATGGAATTTATTCACCTAAATCAGAACTATAGTCTATAACAGAGGTGTCAAACTCATTTTCACCAGGGGCTACATCAGCCTCACAGTTGCCTTCAAAGGGTCCAATGTCATTTTAGGACTGTATAAACATAACTATTTCTTAACAGTTAAGTAAGAGCTTGGCACTGCCATTGGGTAGAAACAGGGTGCTGGGCCGGATAAAACAAAGTGGAGGGCTGGATTTGGCCCACAGGCCTTGTGTTTGCCACCTGTGGTCTATGTGGAATTCACTCTTTACACACTTGAGTTTAATGTAGTCTCTCCTAGCAGATGGTCACCAGCTGCTTCCTTCCCTAGAATGTCATTGGCTTTTTGTGTGAACCCTGATCTTGAGCTGTGCTAGTTAGACTTTTTTTTCTTTTTCAAGACCTTTTGAGGAATTGCTTTGCCTGATGTTACAGTTAAGAGGGGGAAGTAGGCTGGAACATGAACTGGTGCCATCACATGGGGCTGTGGGTAGAAGTAGCCTATGACATACTCACAAAGTAAGACAGGTCTTATCTGACTACCTCCATCCCTGAAAACTATCTACTTGGTTCTCTGTGCCTTTGTTTTCCTTTTCTCATGGAGGTATCTGAGTAGCTGATACACAACACAAGAGGATTTACATTTGAACAAGAGTCCAGAGACTTTAGTTTACACAATGATTTGTGTATGTGTGTTTGGGGGGGGGGGATGGTCCAAGGGCAGGATGTCAATCTGCAACCTGATCCCTCAAGTGGTACTTGACACTTGTGATTCCCCAGCAGGCCTCTGATTCCAAATGACCAGCAATGAGGTACAGTAGTCCCTCAGTGGCTTTTTCTCTGTACCTATATAAAGCGTTGATAGGATGACCCTTCATCATTCAGTTGGCTTTTCAGCTCTTCATAAAATGCTGATAGGAACCATTTAGTGAATGACACTGAATGCCAAAAATCACGGCTATGTGTTCTGGTATTTGTTCCATGTTTGAACATCTCTTTGATAGAAGTTGAATTATTTTTATAAATGTCTAATAACTTACATTATATACCTGAAACTAATATACTATTGTTTGTCTATTGTAATTGAAAAATAAAAAATTGTTTTAAAAAAGAAGTTGACTATTTTTTCCAGTTTTAGCGAGGTTATGATTAACAAGTGAAAATTGTATATATTTAGGTTGTACATGTAATTATTTTTAAGGTGTACAATCTCATGATTTAATATACATATACATTGTGAATTGATATATACAATCAAGTTTATTAAGATCCATCACATGACAGAGTTATCTTTTCTTTTTGGTATGGTGAGAACACTTAAAATTTATTTTCTTAGCAAATTTCCAGTATACAATATGGTATTGTTATCCATAGTCCCCATGCTGCACATTAGATCCCCAGATGTCATTATTGACATTTTGTGCCATTTGACCAACATCTTCCCATTTTCTGTATCCTCCAGCCTCTGGCAATGACCATTCTATTCTCTGCTTCTATGAATTTGACTTTTTTAGATTTTACATAAAAGTGAGATCATACAGTATTTGTCTTTCTCTTTCTGTCTGACTTCACTTAGCCTAATGCCCTCAAGTGTCATCCATGCTATTGCAAATGGCAGTATTTACTTCTTTCTCATGGTGGGATACTATTTCATGGTATATATGTGCCACCCCTTCTTTATCCGTTCATCCATTGATGGATATTTAGGCTGCTTCCATATCTTGGCTAGGGTGAATAATGCTGCAATGAACATAGAAGTGCAGATAGTTCTTTGAGATCCTGATTTCATTTCCTTTGAATATATACACAGGAGTGAGATTACTGGATTGTATGGTACATCTATCTTTAATTTTTTTAAATATATTTTATTGATTATGCCATTACAGTTATATTTACCCCCTTCATTCCCCTCCACCCTGCACACCCCTCCCTTACCATTCCCCCCCTTTAGTTTATGACCACGTGTCTTAAGTTCTTTAGATTCTATATTTCCCATACTATTCTTGCCCTCCCCCTATCTATTTTCTACCTACCATCTATGCTACTTATTTTCTGTACCTTCTCCTCCCTTCTCCTTTTCCCACTCCCCTGTTGCTAACCCTCCATGTGATCTCCATTTCTATGGTTCACTCCTGATCTAGCTGTCCTCTTAGTTTGCTTTTGTTTTACGTGTGGTTGTTAATAAATGTGAGTTTGCTGTCCTTTCACTGTTCATCTTTTTTATCTTCTTTTTCTTAGGTAAGTCCCTCTAACATTTCATATAATAAGGGCTTGGTGATGATGAACTCCTTGAATTTGATCTTATCTGAGAAGCACTTTATCTGTCCTTCCATTCTAAATGAAAGCTTTGCTGGATAGATCAATCTTGGATGTAGGTCTTTGGATTTCATGACTTGGAATACTTCTTTCCAGCCCCTTCTTGCCTGTAAGGTCTCTTTTGAGAAATCTGCTGACAGTCTGATGGGGACTCCTTTGTAGGTGACTGTCCCCTTATCTCTTGCTACTTCTAGGATTCTCTCCTTCATTTTAATCTTGGCTAATATAATTATGATGTGCCTTGGTGTGTTCCTCCTTGGGTCCAAATTCTTTGGGACTCTCTGAGCTTCCTCAATTTCCTGGAAGTCTATTTTCTTTGCCAGAATGGGGAAGTTCTTCTTTATTATTTGTTGAAATAAGTTTTCCACTTGTTGCTCTTCCTCTTCCCCTTCTGGTACCCCTATAGTTCGGATGTTGGAACATTTAAAGATGTCCTGAAGGTTCCTAAGCCTCTCCTCATTTTTTTGAATTCTTGTTTCTTCATCCTTTTCTGTTTGGTCATTTTTTTCCTCCTTCTGGTCCATTCCTTTGATTTGAGTTCCAGTTTTCTTTCCATTACTATTGGTTTCCTGTGCATTTCCATTCATTTCAATTAGTTTAGCCTTCATATGTTCCCCTAATTTGTGACTAAAATCAACCAGTTCTGTGAGGATCCTGATCACCAGTGTTTTGAACTGTGCATCTGAGAGTTTGGCTATTTCTTTATCACTTAGATTTATCAGCTCTGGGGCTCTGAGTTGTTCTTGAGCTGTGTTTTGATCTGTTCATGCCTGTTATGTATGAGGAGCGGAGCCTTAGGTGTTCACCAGGATGGGGCCACCCAGGTCGCTGGTTTGTGAGGCTGTATGTGGGGGCGGGTCAGAGAGGGACAATGGCGGTACCCTCTGCCGCTTCCTGCCACTGGGGTCTGCTTGGTCCATCTCACTGCTTACTCCGTCTCACTGCTCGCTCCTTCGCCAGTTTATCTGCATGCGAATGTGTGACCACAGTCAGCCCTCAGTGGATCCGCCCACTACTCCACACCTGGGATCCACCCATGGCTGCTGGTGTACCTAAGTTGCATGCCTGGGTCGGTCTGGTGGATCTTTCCAGCCCAACCCTGCTCTGCTGCTGGCTCTGCCCCCTTACCGGTTTGGCTGAAGGGTTCATTGTTATCAGACTTCAATATAGTTCAATTTTCTGTGGTTTGGCTACATTTTTGTTCCTAAAACTTTGTTGTTTTTAAACTTGGTTGTGTGAGAAGGTATAGTGCTTCCACCTACACCTCCATCTTGGCGGAAGTCTCTCTATCTTTAATTTTTTTTAAGGAGACTCCATACTGCTTTCCACAGTGTCTGGACCAGTTTACATTCCCACCAATTGTGTTTGAGGGTCCCCTTTTCTCCACATCCTGGACAACACTTGTTATTTGTTGAGTTTTTGATGTTAGCCCTTCTAACAGGTTTCGGATGATAGCTCATTGTGGTTTTAATTTGCATTTCCAGGACAAATAGTGATATTGAGCATCTGATGTTCATGTACCTGTTGACCAGAAGTAGACTAAACAACAGATTTTTTATGTGTTGATTTTTTTTACTCAATTTTGAAGTATTTGCATTTCAGTAACTGATTATTCTCTTTATGTCAGACAGCAAGTAACTTAAGTTGTGTGGAATACAATTTTATACTATACTTTCTTTTCTGTAACCTACTTATTTTGGATATATTCTCCACAAGAGGGAATGATTCCTCTTTTCTTTTTTTTAACATGTAATTGATGTATAGTCTATGTAGAAAAATGTACATCATTATATAAAGTTCAGTGATTTTTTACTGACATAACAAGTACCCCAGAAGCTCTGTAACCCTTTTTGGATACTGCACTCCCAACGAGCAGCTATTATCCTGACTTTTAATCCTATGGATTAGTTTTATTGACTCTTTTTAAATGTTATAGAAATGAATTATAGGCAATTTATTTTTTATTTTAATTTTATTTTTTATTTTCATTTGAATTTTTAAATTATCATTCAATTACAATTGTGCTCATTTCACCCCCCCCCAGGGTACTCTCCCCTGCCCCATACACCTCCCCACTTCCACTTTTTTTAACTTTTTAAAAATTAAAAAAATTTTTTTCACATTTAAAAAATTTTTCAAGTACAGTTTTCTGCCTTTTCCCCCCACCCCAGCCCAACCCCTCAGCCCTCCCACCTCCCTCTTGTGTTTCTACTTCCTCCCCGTTATTGTCCATGTGTCCTCTATAATTGCTCCTGCAAGCTTTTCCCCTTTTCCCCAAAAATTCCCTTCCTTCTGCCCTCTGGTCACTGTCAGCCTGTTCTCAATTTCAATGTCTTTGGTTATATTTTTCTTATTTGTTTTGTTGATTAGTTTCCTGTTAAAGGTGAGATCATATGGTATCTGTCTTTCACTGCCTGGCTTATTTTGCTTAGCATCATGCTGTCCAGTTCCATCCACTCTGTCACAAAGGGTAGGAACTTTTTTTATATGTCTGCTTTCTTTCATTCAGTGTTACATTTATGAGATTGACTGACATTGTTGCCCATAGCTATAGATGGTCCATTCTCATTGCATTCATTCAATTATGCCAATATACCACATGTGATTCATCCATTCTCTCATTGATAGGCATTTGGATAGTTTCCAGTTTGGAGTCTTATGAGTAGAGCTTTTAATGAACATTTTCATACTTGTCTCAGTATACGTGTGCATACATCTTGGTTGAGCACATATAGGTCATAGGGTTACATCTAATTCTCTCTAGGAAATAATATCAGTTGTCTCAAGTAATTTTGCCAATTTACACTACTAAGAGTGGAAATTGAGAGCGCTAGATTCTTCATATTGTCACCAACACTTTGTATTTTCTGATAAGTGTGTGTATTGTTATCTTGTGAATTTAATTTTCATTTCCCTAATAATTAATGAAGTTGAGCACTTTTTTATGTTTACTGGCAATTTTAATATCTTCTTATGAACTGCCTATTCAATTCTTTTCCCAGTTTTTCTATTTGGTTGTCTGTCTTTCCCTTATGAACTTTTGGATATATGTATATGTGTGTGTATCATATATAAATGTAAATACATATTATAGAACATATATATGCAAGTCCTTTGTAAGAAATGCAAATATCTTCTCATTCTATATCTTACCTTTTATTTCCTTAGTAAGATATATTTTGATGATCTGGAGTTTTTAATTTTAATAGAGATAACTTTACAAAAGTTTTTTCTTTATGATTAATATTATTTTGGTTCTATTTAAGAAATCTTTTTTTTTTTGCTTCAAGGTCATGAAGATGTTCTATGTTTTCATGTAAAATCTTGCTTTGTTTACATATTTATTCGTTCATTTATTTTAACTTTTACATTTTGATCTGCAGTCTTTCTGGAATTGACTTTGTAAATAATGTGAGGTGGGGGTCAAGAATTTTTTCCCCATATGAATATGTACTTGACCTAGCAACACTTATTTAAAAAACATTTTTTTTCACTGCACCTGGTTCTGTTTTAATGGGATAAAGGAAACCTTGTTAGACATGGTTAATGATGTGAAATGTAGTCTGTAGTCTTTTTAATATTTCTAATTTACTCATTTTTTATATTTTCAAGGATGAAAAACTCATGTGTGATAATTCAGAAATTGAGGGAAGCCTGGAGGTCAGTAAACTCAGCTTTAGCTATTTGGGCTTAAACTCATAATAGTAATTGGGGATGGTATAGGGTGAGCATAGCCTAAATTTGAACTGCTTTGAGCAAATGATCTACTTTGTTCTCTGTGTTATTGCCAGTTTTTATCCAGGGGTTGTAAAGTCAGATAATGTGGATTACAATCCAAATTTTAATCATATACAGAATGTGGGCGATAATTATATTTAGGATTCAGAACCAGAGAAAGAGAAAAAACTGTTAATATTTCTTTCTTTTTTACTTTATATAAAAGAGTACAATTTGTTTCCGGGTTCCTGGTGTTCCTCCTGATACTTCGAACACAGTCAGAATGAGAGTCAAAACAAATACGTTATGCTATGAGGATAAACAGCTCTGGAGTAATTGGAGTCCAGTAATGACTATAGGTAAGGGAAAAGGATTTTGTTAAGATTGAAACCACTGATGCATAGAATCTATGCTGAAGCAGCAGATAGGGTGGGGGAAAGGACTATTCTGCATTCTTGATGTCAGCCAGAGAGTATTGCACTTGAAATGAATTTTCTGTTTCATTACTGTCAAATCACCCAGGGTTAATTTGCAATATATAGTTCTTTGAAAATCCACAATCTGAATGGTGTTATCTTCTCTTCTGTCCTGTCTCCATCTTGAAAAACCTGAACAAAAATATAGAAGATAGGCATGATTAAATCTACAGATTGTGCAATGGGAGAAGACTAATCTTTGTGCTGATGATAGAATCAAGAGTAGAACAGTGACCCTTGATGGTATTTAATAGGGATAAACCTGTATCTAGAGTTGAAAAAATAAGTTTCATTTATTAATTGAGAGGATGAACAAGCTACATGCCAGGCTTGAGTATTGGATTGAAGATACCTATGGTTTATGAACGTGTGTGTTGTAGGGTGGGTGGGGTACAGGGTTTTATTTGACTGTAAACTCAAAGTGACTGAACATTGGACCCTTAAGTGTTCCTAAAGGCATATGCAATCATAGGTAGCAGTGGTAATGCAGCACCTGAAACAAGGGAGTTCTGTGGGTGGGGCAGTAACCTGGCCACATCAGAAGTGTGTTGTATTCATTCTGGGCACCACATTGTAGGAGGAAAATCAACAGACTGGAATCTATCTTGAAAGGTAACTGGGATGCTGAAGAGTCTCAAAATTGAGGAAGGAACAGTTGATGAAATAAGCTTGAGGAGTCGTGATTGATGAATCCTAACATTTGAGGTGTTAACATTTGAGGAGGAAATAGACAGGCTCCATGCCCTTTTTGTGGCTCCATGGGGCAAAATAGGACCAACCTAAGGACTTTCTAACAGCTATCTAACAGTCAGAAACAGGTTTTTGAGGTAGTCGATTCCCTATTAATTGAGAAACTGAACAAGATATGTGCCAGACATGGTTGTATTAGTTATCTATTGTTGTATAACAAATCACCCCCAAATATAGTGGCTTTAAAAACACATTTATAATCTCACAGTTTCTTTCTGTGTGTCAGGAATCTGGGCACAGCTTATCTAGGTACCTCTGGCTCAAGTTCTCTCATGAGGTTACAGTCAAGCAATCAGTGGAGACTAGAGTGGCATCTGAAGGCCTGACTGGGGCTAGGTAGTCCACTTCTAAGCTCACTACTAATGTGGTTGTTGGGGAGCCTCAACTGTATTTTCCAAAGAGATATATGTTCAAGTTCTAACTCCTGGTACCTGTGAATGCAACCTTATTTGGAAGAGTTTTTGCAGATATAATCAAGCTGAGATGAGGCTTAGGGTAGATCCTAAATTCAATGACTAGTATTCTTATAAGAAGAAGAGAGGGAAGATGGTGGCATAGGCAGACATGACTCACCTCTTCACACAACCACATCAAAATTACAATTAAAATATAGAACAACCACCACTCAGGAACATCAGAAATAGAGCTGAATAGAAGTCTGACAACTATGGAATTAAAGAAACCACATCCATCCAGACTGACAGGAGGGGTGCAGATGTGGGACAGGCTGATCCCACACCCATGTGGCTAAAAAATTGGGATGGGTATCTTGGGATTGAGGAGCCCCAGACCCACACCAGGTCCCCCCCCCAGCTCAGGGTTCCAGTGCCAGGAAGATAAGTCCCCATAATTTCTGGCTGCAAAAACCAGCGGGGATTAAGTTGGGGGAAGAAACTGATGAAGCCCTAAGCAGTTCCTCTTAAAGAACCCACACACAGACTGAGCTACTCAGACTCACTCCCTCTGAGCTCCAGCACCAGGGTAACAGCTTGAAAGGCACCAGTGGTATACAGGGAGGAAGTGAAGTGTCTGCCATCAAGGCAAGCAGAGGCCACTGTCCCTTTTCTAAACATTCCACCCACAGAGCCAAAAGGCTGGTGCCATATCTGAGACTCCATCAACCTGGCTAACATTGACCCACCTTGGAGATCCCCAGAGGCTTTTCCCCACCCAACTTATAGGCCCACCCAAACTGCTTTTCCATAAGAACAGCTGGTCTTGCTTTTAAATACTATCAAACAAGCAACAGCTGGCCTCAGTGAGCCTCAGGCTCAGCACTAGCAGAAGCCAGCCTACATTCACAGCTTGACTTAGCCTGGGAATAAATATCCAAGCCCAGCACAAGTAGCAGCCATCTCATATTGCTTTATAGCTCATGGAGAATGGTCCCAGGGAAAACACAGGTTGGGGCTGACCTTGGCCTGCACCACCCAGGGAACCCCAGGGACAGCACACAACTACAGTGGACAATTACAGACCGCATCAAAGCACCACCGCCCTACCCCTACACAGCTGATCCTCCACGGAGGGTTGAGGTTGGTGGTCAGTGGTCACAGCCAATCCTTGCACCTGACTGGACTAGGTAAATACCTCCCATAAAAACAACCAATCAGAACAACAAAAAGAAAAAGAGTCCTAAAACATGAGGATAGTGTAAGCAGCCTCTGGGGCAACTTCAAGAGGTCCAACAATCACATCATGGGGGTGCCAGAAGCAGAGGAGAAAGAGCAAGAAATTGGAAATCTGCTTGAAAAAATATTGAAAGAAAACTTCCCTAATTTTGTGAAGGAAATAGACATGCAAGTCCAGGAAGCACAGAGAATCCCAATTATGATGGATGCAAAAAGGCCCACTCCAAGACACTTCATAATTAAAGAGCCTAAGGTTAAAGATAGAGAGACTCTTAAAAGCATCAAGAGAAAAGAAATTAGTTACTAGAAGGTTGCCAGATGCGGGCAGCGGGGGGGTGGGGAGGTGAGGGAGAATGGGTGAAGAGGTGAGGGGATTAGGAGGTACAAATAGGTAGTTACAGAATAGCCATGGGGATGTAAAGTACAGTATAGGAAATGGAGTAGCCAAAGGACTTATACTCTTGGCCCATGGACATGAACAATGGTAGGGGGATGGCCTGAGGGAGTGGGGGTGCTGGGTGGAGGGGGACAAAGGGGGAAAGATCAGGACAACCGTAATAGCATAATCAATAAAATATAAAAACTGAAGAAGAGAGGATACACAGAAATACAGAGACATACAGACACACAGGGAAGAAGACTATGTGAAGACAGAGGCAGAAATTCGAGTGCTGCAGCTGCAAGCCAAGGAAAACCAAGCATTCTGGGAACCACCAAAAACTAGGAACAGGCAAGGAGGGAGTCTTCTCTAGAGCCTTCAGAGGGAGCATGTCCCTGTGGATACCTTCATTTTGGACTTTCAGACTTCAGAACTGTGAGAGAATATATTTCTGTTACTTTAAACTGACCAGGGTATGGTGATTTGTTACAGCAATTCTAGGAAATTAATACAGAGAACTTCTTCAGTTTCTTGCTACATGGACCTCCTCAGAGTCTACCTCAGACACAGCAGCAGCTGGCTTCCCCAAATGAATGATCCAAGCAAAAAAAAAAAAAAAGTACGAGAGAACACCCGATATGGAAACCACAATCTTTTATAACTTGATCTTGGAAATGACATCTCATCACTGTTGCTGTTCAGTTCTTCACAAATGAGCCACTTAGTCCAGCCCACCCTCAAGGGCAAGCAATTACACAAGAGTATGAATATCAGGAGGCAGGGGTTTCCTGAATATCATTTGGGATCATCTTAGAGGCTACCTAAAACAATGATGTTAGACCTTGATGCTTTCTAAATGTTCATGCTCTTGTGGAAAATGTAAGCAAATAAATAGACATATGATATTTCATGTGTTAGGTATAACAAGGCAGTTAATGAAACACTGTGGAATTGGTCAGTGCCAGATTTGAGGCTTGGCTCCATCACTTACTAAACCCTTAGGCATAAGTCAGTAAAACACCCTGAGCCTTATCCTTCTCATGTGTGTAAATAGGAGACAATATTATCTATCTCTATAGCATAGATATAAGTATGTAGAAGCACCTGGTATGGTACCAGACATATAGAAGGTGCTGAGTTAAGGATAGTAGTAGTGGTAGTTGTTGGTAGGATGATTTTAGTTGTTCTAATAGTATTAAGTAACCAATAAGAAAAGATAGCCACTGTTAATCAGATGACATATTTAACAGACAGAATGTATTTGTTAATAGTTTCTGAAACCTGTCAAGATATCTTGGTTTCAGATAATTTTTAAGGTGTTCATCGATTCGTGGAATTTTAGACACTAGAGCAGGACTCCCCCACTCCCAGTATTAAGATAACAGAAGATAAAATAATTGAAGGCTTTTGAAAAATAGGTTGAGGTAGAGGGGAGAAATATCTGTGATATCACCAGTCTCTAATAAAGCTGTTGCTTAATTTATTTTTGAAAGGATTTTATTTCTCATATCTTTCTGTTTGCTTTCATTTTCCAGGGAACAAGACCAATGCCACACTCTACACAACCATGTTACTCATCATTCCGATCATCGTTGCAGGTGCAATCACAGTCCTCCTGCTTTATCTAAAAAGGTAAGGCAGCTGCTGAGGCAAACTTGACACTTTGTGCTAGCCCAGTTGCTAAGGTTATTATATTACTCCATGTGGGTGTTTGACGTTTGCCCAGTGTGTTAAAGGAATTTGGATTATAACTGGCATTTGGTACTATGACATGGCAAAGCAATATTATTATACACATTTTCTGGTGAGGAAAGTGTTAGATTAGTTTCCCAGGGCTCTGCTCAGGCCTGCTCCCTTTGCATGTATTTAGAATTATTGGTAAGACCTGTGTTCGCTCTACTCTTCTAAATGCCTAATTTATTGATACTTAGTTGATAGCTGTTAGAATGAAGTTTTAGAAATGGAGACCATTACTAATTAAATAACCTGTCTGGTATGAATGCAGATCAGGTTGCTACTTAATGCCCCAGGAATGAGAGCTTCTCCAAGTTGTCTGTAATATATGGTATTTGAGAAATTTAATACCATATATTAAAACTTGAGAATGTTTTCCTCTTTTTTTTAGATTTTATTTATTTATTTTTAGACAGGGGAAGGGAGGGAGAGAAACATCAATGTGTAGTTGCCTCTCAGGTACCCCCTATTAGGGACCTGGCCTGCGACCCAGGCATGTGCCCTGACTGGGAATCAAACAGGTGACTCTTTGGCACACAGGTCAGTGCTCAATCCACTGAGCCATACCAGTCAGGTCTGTTTTCCTTTCTTTATTTTACCATAGGGACTATGGTAGGTACAATAGCACTCTGGTGCTATTCTATGCTCCTTCAGTAAATACACATATTTATTGAATGCCTATCTGTGTAGGCATGTAGTCACCATCTTCATTGCTGGCGTGACAGCAGTGAACAGTACAAAGTCTCTATCTATATTTTGGTGGGATGGATATACATATATATAAAAGAAATAATAAATACTACAACTTCACTTAGTGAGTATAAAGTTCTGTGGGTAAGGGATAAAGGCTACATACATATTCAGAGAAAGAGTATTCTAGGCCAAGGGAACACTAAGTGCAAAGCCTCCAAGGCGGGGATGAACTTCATGTGTCTTGTTGGAGTAGAGTGTGCAAGGAGAAAGTGACAGGAGATGAGGCTGGAGAGATTGGCAGGGCTGGATCATGTAGGCCATGGCAGGGATTGAGCTTTTATCCTAAGCATAAGGGGGAAACATTGGTAAGTTTTAAGCAGGGGAGGGACATGATCTGATTTACTGCCACAAAAGATCACTATAGTTGCTCAGTGAAAAATAGGCACGAATGGAAGCAGGCAGATTAGTTTAGGAGGTATTGCAGTGTTTGAAAGGAAAGATGAGAGTAGCCTAGGCTAGGTGGTTGGCAATGGAGGTAGTAAGAACTGGTCTGATGTGAGATATATTTTGAAGATAGAGTAGTACCAGCTGTTGGCTGCTTCTCTGTGGATATGGAGGGGAAATTGAGGATTCAAACATAACAGATTTTTGGCTTCAGCAAACTGAGTGAATGCTGGAGCTATTTACTATGGTAGAGAAATTTGGGAGGAGAGTTGGTTTCAATATAAAGGTGAGAACTTCAGTTTCGAACACAGTAAATTTGAGATGCCTATTAGATAGCCAAGTAGAAATGTTAAGTAGGTAGTTGTATACATGAATCTGGAGTTTAAGAGAGGTCTGGGTTGGAGATAGAATTTTAGAAGTCTTTGGCATGTAAATGATTTTAAAGCCCTAAACAGCAAGCTCCCATGTGGTCTATGGTAACTAAAGCATTATTATTAAATGGTAGGGTATCACACATACACAGGCATAGCTACATGAAATGATGGATGTGTAAATTTGTTTGACTGTGGCGATCATTTCACAATGCATATATATATATATATATATATATATATATATATATATATATATCAAACATCGCATTATACATAGGCTTCAAATATGTACAGTTTTAAAAAGGTTTTATTTACTTTTAGAGAGAGTTGAAGGGAGGTAAAAAGAGAGGCAGAGAGACATCGATGGGGAAGAGAAACATCAATATATTGCCTCTTGTATGCATCCCACCTGGGGTCCAAACCCACAACCCAGGCTTGTGCCCTGATAGGGAATTGACCTTTTACTTTGTGTGTCGACACCCAACCAACTGAGCCATGCTAATCAGGGCCCATTTGTACTCTTTTAAAATTTGTCAACTATATCTCAATAAAGAAGGAAAAAATTTAAATAGTAGGCGATAGATAGTCTGCTTATCCTGAAGGTCCCTTTACTCCACCCACACTTCATTCTCTTTGGACATTGATTTCTCGGCCTGTTTTAGAAATTTCTTGCCCTGGCCAAGTAGCTCAGTTGCTTAGAGCATTGTTCCAAAAAGCCAAGGTTGTGGGTTAGATCTCCAGGGAGGGCTCATATAAGAAGCAACCAATGAATGCACAGATAAGTGGAACAACAAATCTGTGTTTTCTCTTTTTTCTCTCTCTCCCTTCCTCTCTTTCTAAAAAAATCAGTAAGTAAAACTTTTTAATAAAAAATGATTTTTTTACAACTGCTCTATCACAAAAGATGTCTTCTTTACCATATCTTTTTTCCAAGCCTTCTTTTAACATGGGTGTTTTTAAGTGTGATGTTCTATGACGTGAAAGATTTGATTTAAAATGTTTTTATTTTCTTAAAGGCTCAAGATCATTATATTCCCTCCAATTCCTGATCCTGGCAAGATTTTTAAAGAAATGTTTGGAGACCAGAATGACGATACCCTGGTAAGCACTGACTCCATGAGATTCCAAGTTGGGTTTATATTTTTTGAAACTATGGCATTTATTTTAAGTTTGGTAAAATATACATACCATAAAATTTACCATTTTAACCATTTTAAGGGTGCAGTTTAATGGCATTTAGTACATCTGTGATGTCATGCAAAGATCATCACTATTTCCAGAACTTTTCATCTTCCCAAACAGAAACTAGGCCCATTAAACAATAACCCTCAGCCCCTGGTAACCTCTATTCTACTTTCTGTCTCTCTGAATTTGCCTAATTTAGGTACCTCATGTAAGTGAAATCCTTCAATATGTGTGCCCTTTTGTGTCTGCCTTCTTTCACTTAGCATAATGTTTTCAAGGTTCATCCATGTTGTAGCATGTGTCAGAATCACCCTCCAAAATTGGTTATTTGGAACTACATTTTATCTAAAACATTGAAGAAGAACTGATTGGAAATGTATCTCAGTCCAAGCATAACATTTAAGAAATCTCCAGAATACTTTATCATAGCACTTGGCTTCATTCTCTCTCTGGGGTGGGGGACGTATTCGATCCAAACATGTGGGGGAAGGGCCTCTGTTATGAAACTAGCCCAATAGGCAAGGCTTTTGACTCTTGGAATAATTTTACAGCTTGATTTGAGGAGCTATAAAGATAGGTAAATAATTTAAATAGATTTTGCTCATGTTATTGCCTGGAAACCTGGCCTCTGAATGCATGGAAGTAAAGCAAGCCCACCCCAACTGTTACAGTTAGTTTGTTACAAACTCTGATGTTAGAATCTGTAGCTGGGAAACCTAAAACCTTATGGGAACAAAGGAATTTGAAGTTTCTGTAATCAATACGTTCACCCAAATAAAGCAATGAAGACATTAAATAAATGAATATCAATGTTATTTTATAATCTAAAATTATTAATATGAGGCATAGGGCAGTTAATTGAGGGAAGTAGTTTAGCAGTAGATAATAGCCTGGGCTCTGGAGTCAGATTGTCTGGATTCCAGTCTCTGCTGTGTCATTTACCATCTCTTTGACCTGAACTAATTTCCTTAACCTTCTGTACCTCAGTTTTCCCATTTGTAAGCAAGAGGTAATAATAACACTTGCCTCATAGCATCATTAAATGGATTAAATTTATTTCATGCATGAAAACCACTTAGTGTGCCTGGCATATTATAGATCCTTAGTAAGTGTTAGTGATTCATATTACTAGTGATAATACTTTCCATTTATCTTTAGTCTCCAAACAATTTTTGTAATAATGAGTGATTCACAGTGGCAGTGATGATATGTAACTAGGGAAGTAAGGCAGGGAGGCTGACATGCTACCTAAGGATACTTCATGTGGATCACTTTTACACCAAATAATGCTGGCAGACAGTGGATACCTTTGCCAGACCCTGAGGGACAGGGCACTACCAGGCAGGTAGGTTGAGGTAGGTCCAGAAGTCAGCTATCTGAGGAAGAGATTGCACACAGTAACTGAGGTGAATATGGCAACCAGTGGTGCTTCAACTTTAGTTGAGTTACAGTCACCTAGGGTATTTGCAACAATGTAGAATCCTGGGTCCTAGCTCTAGAAATTCTGATTTAGCAAGTCTGGGATGGACCCCAAGAGTTTGCATATTTGCCAAGGGCCCACAGATGATTCCAGTCCTGGGAAGATAGTATGTAGACCAGATTTTGAAAATCACTGTTACAGATATTTGCCTTCAGATTACTCCCCCATCTCTTTCTTCATTTCACCAGCTACTGTGATAGATCCTGGAGGTTGGGAATTGTGCAAGTACTCTAATAACAACTCCAACCATCTCTTAAAAGTCTACTATGTTCCAGGCAGTGTACTAAGTGCTTTTCTGATATTCCCTTACTGGAATGCGAACAAACACCCTGTGGTGTAAGTGCTGTTAGTACCATTTAAAAAATTGTTTAAAAGATTTTATTTCTTTAATTTTTAATTTCTTTTAATTAATTAATTATTTTATTTATTTTTAGAGAGAAGGGAAGGGAGGGAAAAAGACAGGGAGAGAAACATCAATGTGTGGTTGTCTCTCATGTGGCCCCCACCGGGGATGTAGCCTACAACCCAGGCATGTGCTCTGACTGGGAATCAAACCAGTGACCCTTTGATTTGCAGCCCGTGCTCAGTCTGCTGAGCTACACCAGCCAGGGCTATTTATTTTCATTTTTAAAGAATATTTTAATTGATTATGCTATTACAGTTGTCCCATTCTTTTCTCCTTTTTATCCCCCTTCACCCTGCACCCCTACCCCCACCAGCATTCCACCCCCCCCACACTTAGTTCATGTCTGCGGGTCATACGTATAAGTTCTTTGACTTCTCCATTTCCCACACTATTCTTAACCTCCCCCTCTCTATTTTGTACCTGCCATTTATACTTCTTAGTCCCTGTACCTTCTTCCCCATTCCCCCTGCTGATAACCCTCCATTTGATCTCCATTTCTGTGGTTCTCTTCTGTTCTAGTTGTTTACTTAGTTTGCTTTAGGTTTTTTTTCCTTAGGTTCAGTTGTTGATAGTTGTGAGCTTGTTGTCATTTTACCATTCATAGTTTTTGATCTTCTATTTCTTAGATGAGTCCTTTTAACATATCATATAATAAGGACTTGGTGACAATGGGCTCCTTGAACTTCACCTTATCTGGGAAGCATTTTATCTGGCCTTCCATTCCAAATGAAAGCTTTGCTGGATAGACTAATCTTGGATGGATGTCCTTGCCTTTCATGACTTGCAATACCTCTTTCTAGCCCCTTCTTGCCTGCAAGGTTTCTTTTGAGAAATCAGCTGATAGTCTGATGGGAACTCCTTTGTAGGTGACTGTCCCCTTATCTCTTGCTGCTTCTAGAATTCTTTCCTTCATTTTAATCTTGGTTAATGTAACTATGATATGCCTTGGCGTGTTCCTTCTTGGGTCCAACTTCTTTGGGACTCTGAGCTTCCTGGACTTCCTGGAAGTCTATTTCCTTTGCCAGATTGAGAAAGTTCTCCTTCATTATGTTTTCCAATAAGTTTTCAATTTCTTGCTCTTCCTCTTCTCCTTCTGGCACCCCTATGATTCAGATGTTGGGACCTTTAAAGTTGTCCCAGAGGTGCCTAAGCCTCTTGTCATTTTTTTGAATTATTATTTTTCATTCTGTTCTGGTTGAATGTTTATTTCTTCCTTCTGCTCCAAATCATTGCTTTGAGTCCCAGTTTCCTTCCTGTCACTGTTGGTTCCCCATATATTTTTCCTTATTTCACTTTGCATAGCCTTCACTTTTTTCTCTATTTTGTGACTACACTCCACCATTTCTGTGAGCATCCTGATTACCAGTGTTTTGAACTCTGGATCTGATAGGTTGGTTATCTCTTCATCACTTAGTCCTTTTTTGTGGAGTTTTGACCATTAGGGCCATATTTTTTTTTTGTCTCAGCATAGCTGTTTCTTTGTAAGGGGTGGAGCCTTAGGTATTTGCCAGAGTAGAGCAACCCAGTTCACTGTGTTGTGATGCTGTATGTGGAGGAGGGGTCAGAGAGGGAACAATGGTGCTTGCTTGGCTCTCACCCCATTTTCAGTCACTTCCCCCACTACCCACAAGCAAGTTGGGCCCTTCTGGTGCTGATTCCCTGGCTGGTGGGCTTGCATATGTTCTAGGACCCTGTGGGTCTCTCCAATGAACTCTCCTGTAAGGCTGAGATTTTCTCCCGCTTCTGAACCCCCACAGATTTTTACAGCCAGAAGTTTTAAGAATTTATTTCACTGTGCTGGAGCCTATCATCTTGTAGCACATTCTCTCCCCACTGGCTGCCTGTCTCTCTCCCTTCTACTGGTCTGGATGTATGTTTCTTCCTTAACTCCTTGGTTGTTGGGACTTCCATACAATTTGGTTTTCTGGCAGTTGTGGTTGTTTTTTGTGTTTAAATTTGCTGTTATCCTCTGTTGGTTGTGCAAGAAAGCAAAGTGTATCAAATTATGCCTCTATTTTGGCTGGATGTTTTGTCCGGATGTCTATTTATTTATTTTTAGAGAAAGGGGAAAGGAGGGAAATGGAAACATCAATGTGTGGTTGCCTCTCATGCGCCCCCAACTGGAGACCTGGCCCACAACTCAGGCATGTACCCTGCTTGGGAATTGAACTGTCAGCCCTTTGGTTTGAAGGCTAACACTCAATCTACTGAGCCACACCAGCGGGGGCTGTTAGTACCATTTTAAAAATGAGGAAATGGAGCATCAGCAAGGCTAGTAGGTGGTTACATGGGATTTGACACAGGACTATCTGATTCTAGAATTCTTTCTTTCCACTATGCTGTAATCACTTTTGTAAGAGAGAATGCACACCTCAAGCACCTTACTCCCTTTGAAGACTTCTGTATGACAGAAATAGAAAGTTGGGAGAGAGGAATTCTGACAAAAAGATCACAGTATGGCTGAATTTATATAGGAAAATAATAGGAATGCCATTCTGACAATAGGAGGGGAGATTAAATTCTAATTAAGGAGGGGAGGCACTAGCTTGTAGCAAACTGGGAACCTAGTCATGAATTTGCCCCATAGGTGATTTATTTGGGCAGCATGGTGTATTTAATTTTTTCACTTTGGAAATTTGAGTTGGAATTTTTCACTTTTGGAATTTTGAACTGTGCAGTTCATCTCAGGCCCTACTATTCCCAATTCCCAGTGTGGTTTCAGACCCCTAAAGGCATTTGAAGTTTACTACCCCTCTTAGCAGAATGAAGACCAGTCAAAGTGCCATAACACAAATGCCCAATATCTGTGAAAACACATTTGGACTCACTAATACACACAAGGCATGCCAACCAAAGCATTGATGAGATACAAATTTCCAGCCTAATAATTTCAAAAAATGATAATATGCTGTGTTAACAAGTGGGTGAGGAGCTGGCACTTTTTGTGCACTGCTAGGGGTCTGTAAAATGGTATATATTCTTGCTGGAGAGCAACATGGTAAATTGTAGCAAGAATCTTTGATCTTGTAATTATACATTTAAAGATCTATTTTAAGGGAATAACAATGGCACAAGGATGGTCAATGCAACATTTGTTTTTAACCTGAAGAATTAGAAACCATGAAACATCAACAACTGAAAGTAGTTTTTAAGAAGTTAGGTTTTCAAAATATTTAATGTCATAGTAAAACATTCATGATATAAAAGTAATGTATCACAAATGTATAGTGTATTATAATCCTAATTTTTTAAAAAAAATGTTGTATTTGTTTCTTAGAGACAGGGGAGGGAGAAAGAGAGAGAAACATTGATGTGCTAGAGAAACATCAATCAGTTGCATCTCAAAGGTGCTCCAACCCAGGACTGAACCTGCAACCCAGGCATGTGCCCTGACTGGGAACTGAACCAGCGACCTTTCGGTTACCAGGATGACATGGCCCAACCCACTGAGCCACACCAATCAGGGCTATAATCCTAATAAAAAAAATTAGGCCAGAGGGGAGAGGGAAGGGAATTTAAGGGGGGAAAAGGGGAGGGATTTTGAGGAACAAGTATGAAAGACACAGGGATAAGGACTAGGGGGGAGGAAATGGGAGGGAAGTGGGGAGCACAAGGCGGGGGGGGGCTGGGATGGGAGAAATAGACAAAAATGTACTTGAAAAATAACTAAAGAAAATTTTTTTAAATGAATTAATGTTTATGCAGAACAATGAATGGTTGGAAATGGGTCAAAAGGATCGTCTCTGGGCCCATTGGATAATTGATATCATTCTGTCTCTACTTGTATGAAATTTCCAAATTGCCTATAGTGAGCATGTGTTACTTTTATGATAAAAAGAAGCCCTTCATAAGTTATTAAGGGAACAGAGAATATTGTACCTCATCCAAATCTGAGAGGTGATAGGGACTTGAACCAGGGTGGTAGCAGAGGGAATTGATGCAAGAGACATTGAAGGAAACTCATTAGACTTGATGACTGTGTGTGGGTCATGAAAGGTGGGGAGAAAGTAAAAGAAAAAAATCAGGATTTCAAGCCTGGATGATGGAATGAATGATGGTAACACTGACAGGAAAATCAGATCAATTATCTTTCTCAGAAAAGGGAAAATTGCTTTTTTTCAGTTTGCTGTCTAGAGGATAATACATTGTCACCGTGAGTTAGATAATGGTATAATTTGGTGAGGCGGATACACTAACAAGATGGACCACGAAAAGCATTTGATGTTTTTGTTTGTGATGGTTGCAGACCATTAAATAAAATCAGTGTTTAAAACTAAAAGTATAATAGCCCTGGTTGGTGTGGCTCAGTGGATTGAGCACAAGCCTGAGAAGCAAAGAGTCACCGGTTCCATTCCCAGTCAGGGCATTAGCCTTGGTTGTGGGCCAGGTCCCCAGTAGGGGGTGTGTGAGAGGCAACCACACATTGATGTTTATCTCCCTCTCTTTCTCCCTCCTTTCCCCTCTCTCTAAAAATAAATAACTAAAATCTATTTTAGAATACTGAAAGTATAATAAAAATACCAGAGTGGGGATAGGGTAATAGAACAAATTTTCATGTTTCCTTTTTAACCAAATGAGAAATCTTCTTTCTCTACATGGCAGCGATCCTCTTATTTCTAGAATCATCAAATTACAGAATGAACGTGGCCCTAGAGTCATGTAATAAGGTGGAGGTTTACATGGTTAATTACATTTCTTTAATTATAAACTTCCAAAACTCTAGATTCTAGTCCTGCCTCCTCATTTGAAAGATGGGGACATTGGGGCTTACAGAGAAATTTCTGAAGGACTAGTACATAGAGAAATAATTGTAGAACCTAAATGAGAAGCCATTATAGCCCATTACTGACTCATAATCCAAAGAAATAATCTATGTCCTTTTTAAACACCAATAGTGTTTCTTTAAAGGCTTATTTAGGTGTGGTCACAAATAAATTGAATCTTCTGCATAGTTTTTCTTAAGGTTTCTAGTGTTTTGAAGTGTTTTGTTCATCACTGTAGCAACATTTTGGCTGCCAGCATTTCTTTCTGTTCCTTTGCTGTTTGCCTTTTCTCTGTGAGTAATTGGGCTGCTGGCCATATTGGGAGAGGGGGGCACACAAGGTATTGCTTTTCCTTTACATCTGTGTTTATTTTTCATCACAAAATATTTATTTATTGTTTCCCTGCTTCTTGGAGACCAAATATATTTTCAGTACTGTGCCAGTTTTGCATTCCTAATTGGAAAGCAGCTTTATAAATTGGAGTTGACTTCAACAATTGATGATTTTTTAAAGTTCAGTATATCTCTTTAAAAACTAAGAATGCTATCTTGTATGGTAAAACTAGCATGGTCACACTTTAAGAGTTATTCATCTCTTCATATCATCTAATACTTAGTCCATATTTAAACTTTTCCCAAATGTCCCAATTGTCAAGAGACAGATATTGTCCAGTTGTCCCACCATTAATGAGGCTAAGATTGACCCCTCCTGCCATCTAAACTTATTTCCCCCTTGCCACCTGATGATAATTTGTGTGATGTTATGTAAGCACCCTGTCAATTCTTCAGTTAATGTTTTTATGCCAGTTGAATCACTAATTTCATTAGAGGTTGTGTAATGATGATTTTTCTCATCTATTATTTAATCTACATTTATAAGCTGGCACTTTTGTATAAAGTGCTGCTTCCAGTCATCAACTGGACTCTTTGTTTCTGAAATTAAGTTTTGGCTAGAAAGGCAGGAAACATGTTTTATTCTTTACCTCAGTTTTTAAAGTGAAGGGTTGGATTATTAGTCATATCAAATGGTACCAAATTAGCCCCCTCCACACCACAGTCAACAGTTCTTTTTGAAGCTACAATGATTTTAAGTCATGGGGACCTTCAATTTATATTGTACAACTTCCTACTGTGAATGTTGATCTGATGAAGACTGGGGCATGTAATCAGTTGACTTGTATACAGAAGGCCAGTGTTTTGTATGGTGCTTAGGTCCATGAAACCCACTTAACCTCTATGGAAAATTTGCTGTGGGAAATAACCAAATCTTGAAAGTACTCTTCAATTGGGAATTGATATTCCATTATACTATGAGATTTGTTTATTTCTTTAAAATATAAAAGCCTGTATAACACACTATTTTTCTAGGATTAGATTACTTGCACCTAAAGTCAGTAGTGTTAGCTTCCTAACCACTGATTTTTTTCATCTATGGTATTTTTCATCTTTGGCCCCTATTCTATTGTTGATTACCTTGTTTTAAAAAACCAGGAATGTGAGAATTGAATTGTGAAATGGTAATTTTGTGGATTTATTTTTTCTATGAGTGATTTTAAAATTAGACTGACATACAATTTACGAAATTGAAGAATAGGTCAGAGCCTTTCCATTTGTTCCTTTTACCTTACATGCCCTAGTCATAGAAGCAGTGTTCAGGAAAAGGCCATGATGCCAATGATGAGTAAAAATTAGAGTAATCCAAGTTTCAGAAATGAAGCAAGACAACTGAAAAAATGAATGTATCCTCAGAAGCCTTTTCTGCTGCAGTGTTCACCTCATTGAAACAGATCGCTTTATTCCTATCCAACACAGCTAAGCACTGGGTCTCATGACCAAAAACCAATGAAAGTATAATGCTTAAGGTGTATTTTTAGTATATGTGCAGCTGAAGTGAGCACTTTAGGGTGTATTTTTAAAAATTAAAACATTTTCTTTTAAATTAATACATATTTATTATAGATGAATTAGGAATACAAATAATCAAAAGATAAAAATAAAGTCACTCTTAATCCTACCACTCAGACATAACCATATTTAATGTTAGGTGAACAACATAGAGAAAGGAAAATACTGGCCCTGGCTGGTATGGCTAAAGTGAATTGAGTGCTGGCCTGCGAATCAGAAGGTTGCTGGTTTGATTCCCAGTCAGGGCACATGCCTGGGTTGTGGGCCAGGTCTCCAGTTGGGGGTGTGTGAGAAGCAAGAAACATTGATGTTTCTCTGCCTCTCTTTCTCCCGTCCCCTCTGTCTAAAAATGGATACATAAAATGTTTTGAAAAAAAGGAAATGAAAATACTTTTTATTGGTAGATGGAATAATAGCAATACCAACAATAATGATAATAGTTCATGCTTACTGAACTTTTACTATGTATCAAACACTTTTTGAGGCACCTTACTCATTAATTGGTCCCCTTCTGCAGTAGTTATTATCTCAGTTATACAGATGAAGAAAATGAGGCACCAGGGAATTATGTGTAATATTTCTAGTACATAGCAGTGGTAGGATCCAAACTTAACCAACAAGTATCAGAGCTGGGATCTGCACCCAGGCATCCTGATTCTCTATGCCACAAATGTTTTAATTAAATGCTCATATTTCATTTTATTTAGATTTAACAGGTGGGAAACAAATAGGTGAAACTAAAAGAATTTGTGAACTTTGGACAACTTATAAAGTAATTTTTAATGATTATTAAAAAGAATATTTTTTCCATTTCATTCTCCCCCATTCTCTCCCAATTTTAAAAGTTGTTCAGTATCTACACTGTCAGTGCAGAAGGCCATTATATATTATATTATGTCCCTTATAGCCCTCATCTGTGTGGGTATGTTTTGATGCTTACTAGATGTCTTTATGTCACTCTAGTAATTTTGGTTGTTTGAAGCTCTAAAAGTTTTCTAAGGAAGGATTCATGGGACCAACATTCCCTAAAATGTTTATGCATTGATGGAGTCTGCTCTACTAATAATTATAAATCATTTTAGCTAGATATAAAATCTGTGGTTCATACATTCTTGTGTTGGGTATCTTAAATGTGTCCTCCATTTTCTTCTGGCATAACATGTTGCCAAAGTCTGCTGACAACATAATTTTCTTTCTGTATTAAAACACTTGGTGTTTTTCACCTGATAAAAGATTTTTTTCCCACCTTGACTGGTGCGGCTCAGTTGGTTGAGCATCATCTCACAAAGTGAGAGGTCTCTGGTTTGATTGCCAGTTCAGGGCATATTGCCTGGATTGCAGGTTCTATCCCTGGTCAGGGCACCTATGAGATGTGATCAATTGATGTTTCTCTCTCACATTGATGTTCCTCTCCTCTTTCTCCCTCCCTCCCCCTTTCTCTAAAAATAAATAGGATCTTTTTAAAAAATATTTTTTTCAAAGTTCAGTAATTTTACTAGAATATGTCTTAATGTTGTTGGTCATCCTGGGTTAGTTTTCCAAGAATTTGTTGTGCCCTTTCAGTATATAGTTTCAGAGTTTTAAAAAAATGTTCAGTAAAATTTTCTTCACTTACAGATTTTAGTTATACTGTTCTCTGGTTTTCTTTTTCTAGATATTTGCCGTATCCTCTTGAATACTTTTTATCACCTTCATTTCTTTTTTTATTTAAAAAAGTTCTTTTTTCTTCTGTTTCTTTTAAGGTATTATCTTTTGTGTTTATTTGCTCTTGTATTCCTTCTAGCTTAGTCTTCATTTCTGAGGTTATTTTCTGGCACAGCAACTCAACTCTGCTATTGTAGCATGAAATCAGCCATAGACCATACAGAAATAAGTGGGTGTGTGTCTGTGTTCCAGTAAAACTTTATGAACAAAAACAAGTGGCCTATGGGCTTTGGCCCTTAGACCATAGTTTGCTAGAACTTGGTTTAATCTAACAACTTTCTTGTGCAGATGAGGGGACTGAGCTCAGGTTTTATCCTTTCCCTTGATTTGTAAGTAAAGATGGCAAGGACCAGGTTGTTGGCTTTTACTATAAGAGATACACTTAAATTGAGTTCAGGATGAGCTTAACTTATGCATAATTCCCTGTTCTAGCAAATGGTGTTACATGGAACTGTTAATACAGGGTCTTTCAAAACTTTTCACTGCACTAAGACTTTTGGGACATTTCATATTGCCATTTACTAAAATGCTGGCTGACCTTTTGAACCTATTATATCTCTGGAACAATGGTCAAATTTGAATGGTAAGAAAATAAAGGTCACAATAATTGAAGTAAGAAAAGTATGCCACTCTTTTATTCTTCAGACGTCTTTGTTTCTAATTTTGGAGCTGTCCAGATTTGTATATCTTTTATGATAGCCATTCAGTGTCACATAAAAATCCCATGCTTTTTCCCTCTTTAACGTTAATTCCTGATTGTTTTGTTTAATTACTTGTTCAAATAGAAGATTCTTTGGTTAAAAAAAAACACATAACAGCCTGGTAGTTCCATGCACGCAAAGCTAAAAATAAGCATTGGCTTTGAGTACTCAGGGAAAGAACATGATTTAGAAAAGTCATCATGTATATGTTTTCTCCTTTTTTCCCAGCACTGGAAGAAGTATGACATCTATGAGAAACAAACCAAAGAAGAAACTGACTCTGTAGTGTTGATAGAAAACCTGAAGAGAACCTCTCAGTGATAGGGATAATTTATTTTAACCCTCATCGTGACTTTGTGAAGATTCTTCCCATTCTCCACTTGTTCTCTGGGAACTTGTTAAATGGAAACCAAAACTACTGGACTATTTAAAAACAGGCAGCTCCTAAGAGCCACAGATTTTTATGTTGTTGTGCACCGAAAAACTAAAAATAATTGGCCCTTTGGAGAAGAAAGTGGAATTATTCTCACTGAATTATAAAAGCAGGCATCTTTTGTGAAGGTTACAAACTAGGAGACAAAGCAAAAAGTGATGAAGACAGTAGAACTGATCTCATCAAGAATTGTGACAGCAGCCTGAGGGATGGATCTATGTCTGCTTTGTATCATCTGTGTCAAACAATACCAACAAATTTTATTTGTGGGGGAACTCATTTTTGGGTGCAACTGTTAATGACAAACGAGTCACAGAGAAGATCTAGCAAACAGAATTGAAAAAAAAAATTGTTATCCATTGTTTGGGATCCCAGTAAGTAATGTCTGTAGCTATTAAAACTTAAAAGGCTGAAATCATTGTCCCTTTGGCAACATTTTCCTCTGCTTTGAAAGGGCCAGACATCAGTATTGGTTGTCCATGATGACACCTACAGACAAAGCAGAGGCAGCTTCTGTTATTGGGACCTTTCAAAGCCATTGCAGGCTTTTAAAGGCAGCAGAGACAGAATGACTTATTGGGTATTAGAGTTTGAACCACTGCATTCTATAATAATATATTGTTTTTTTTCACCTCCTCTATTCAAATCAAGTATTTTCTATATGTCCAGACTGTTCTAGGCCCCCAGGGGTGAGGCATCTCCCTTAAAAGGTGGACACTCTGGTTGGGACTCCTCAGTTCTTAACCACTTTCTTTTTTTTCACCAGTCATTTTCCACACCTTTCAACTCCCTCATTCCCACACCTGATTTCCCCTTTGCCTTTTCCCTCATTGTAGTCTTTCACCTTTCAATAGATATTACAATAAAAATCTACTCAGAACACCTAGAGGAGCAGGGAGTAATTTGCAGCTCAGGTAAATTGTGAGTAGACTGAGAGACAGTGACAAGTCTTTGCATATTTTGTAACTTCTATGTGTCTGCATTTATTTGAAGGTTTTCAGCATTTACTGTTTCTCTACATATTTTCTAAACAGAAAGGAGATATTATCTTCACTTAGAATTTTGCTATTTGCTTGGTAAAAAAGAATAGTTTTATTTACCTCTTTTTCCTTACTGTCACAAAGTTATTAGTAGGTTTTATGACTTATATAGATAGCCAGCATCCAAGGCTCCAACATTTGTATGCATTTTTTTGCATATGTTAGGGTTCCATTCTCACTCATCTCCACAACATATATATTCCCTCTACTCCTACTTACTCCAAATTTAAAGTAGTATGGAAATGATAGTGCCCTCACCCACACCCCATGTTTCTCTCCTTACACACATAGAGTCAGATTACAGGTAGGAACTTGACAAATTTGTATCACCCGTTCTCCAAACATTCACCCCTTTGTATTAATCAAGTGACACTACTTGTAATTCCTGCTGTTAGGGGATGGGAGATCAGAGATCTCTGCTCTTCACAGGTTTGGGGAAAAGTGGCAACCTGCTTGTACTGCAGAGGAGGAGTGCAGTGTCCCTGGCTTTTCTGAGAAAATTGGTGTCCAGAGCAAGAGTAGATGCCAAGGTGTTCCCTCCCTGTGCTTTTATTTGTGAGGTCACATTGAGGGTGGGAGACAGGCATGAATGTTCCACTTTGTTCTACTGTTGTGTAAAAAAACATACTTACTTTTCCTTTTTAGGAATGAGATTCCTTCCTAGCCAGGTCTTTTATAATTCTGGGAAGTAAAACACTGAAATACCTCACCCAAAGCCATTTTTCCTGTTACCCTATTCAGATAGTATTGGTGTGGGTGCTTTGATATTCTATTTACCCAAGCATCAGATGCTGACTATCAAGTATCCTGGGATTGTAGAAATTGTATTTTGTTCCCATTCTCTTTTAGTAGTAAAATAGTTGAGGGAAAAGGGGGCAGTGAGTTATGCGAGTTGCTAGCTATGGCAGTTTTATAATTGTTGAAAAGTGATCCCCAGGTCTTGGGAGCTCTTGGAGACTTTAATACTAGGTGTAGTGAAAGTAGGTTTACAGTTGTTCATATGGAAAATAATACAATAATAAATAAATAATAATACAAGAATAAACTGTGTTTCACGTACTCACAACTGCTAACCTACTCCCCGGCCCACCCCCACCCCCCGTACATCAGTGGGATTATCATCACCTGTAGGAAAGTAGTACATTCATTTACTATTTTATGTCTAACATAATACAGATTGTTTTCTCCGTATACTTAAGTAAACCTACTGTAAGAATTTTTATTCTTATTCTTGCATTGAGATAAGTGTTTTCTTCATCTGGGCACTAAAGGGATATGTGAAACAATATTAACATTTTTGGTAATAACTTCAACTAGGGATCATTGTGTTTAACTTCTTATAAGAAAGTTTGAATAAAATAAATATTGCCTTTTTATATGTCACCCAAATGTTTTCCTTTAGTATTATTTTGGGGGAAGTATTGTTAGGGGTGGGTGGCATAAAAAATTGGAGTTAAAAAAATAAATGTGAAAAATTCCAAGGTAGCTATTTTATCTTATACTCATTTATCATAAGCTTCCCAGCTGTTCTCCGTATGGCTGTGTTTCCTGATAAGGCATGCACTAAGGAATGTAAGCATTTGATAAATTGTAGATATGTTGATAAGGGAAATGGAAAACTGGTGCTTTCTAATATTCAGCTTAAAATAGAGTGCAATATATTTAAGGAAGCTGTCATGTTATACATGAAGGGGCACCCCCTAGTTATAAATTCATCACATTACCAAGTTAGATTTGAGACTAACAAAATCAGTTCTCAATAGCTATCCTCTTAAAAGAAAGTGATATAGTTTCATATTTTCTATAACAGCAAAATGCTTTGAATACCACAGAGGGTTTTTCTCATTTGGGTTGAGCCAGACCACATTTGTCATAGGCTGAGTCTTCACAGGATCCAGACCCAGGATATATGCAGGGGGTTTTGATCTTGGTTAGGTTAGTCCTATTAACTATCTTGAATGATCCAAGAAGATTCTGGAAATCTACTTCCAGGTAAGTATAGTTTTGTTTTTTAACATAATTTTTAAATTCTTTTTTAAAAGATTTTATTTATTTTTAGAGAGGGGAAGGGAGGGAGAAAGAGAGAGACAGAAACATCAATGTGTGGTTGCCTCTCACGTGGCCCCCACTGGGGACCTGGCCCAGGCATGTGCCCTGACTGAGAATTGAACCTGCAGCCATTTGGTTTGCAGCCCATGCTCAATCCATTGAGCTACACCAGCCAGAGTGGAAACTTTTGATTCTTGATATATCAAAACACTGAGTAGTATAATAGAAAACATTTAACTGAAGGCCCTTGGGGTTGTATGTCTGTATGAGGTCTATGGAAAACAAATTCCTGTATCCACACACATAGTCACCTCATCTCAGAGGGAAAGGAGCCAGCATGATCTAAGCACATTGATTTCCAGAACCTCTTTTAAACCCTAATGATTAGATCAAGCAAAAAAATTGTTTGGGTAAATACTGTAGCTAAATCTTGGCATGCTTTTACTTCAAGGGAGGAGTTTTACTGACTTTTGGATGTGCTAGCTATTTTTGATATCAACCCCCAAATGATTTCTTTCTGAAGGTTCTTTGGCCTGTTTCCTAATGGCCATGCTTTGAGTTTATCAGCAATAGCAATAGGAACATATTTCACTTCTAGTTTTCAACATTGATTATATAGACAATTACATAAAAAGAGAAGATTAATAGTTATTGAGTAACCACTGTGTGCCATTACATGTGTTATTTCACTAAATCCTCATGTGAGTGCCAGGGGATAGGTTACATTATTATCCTCATTTTATAGGTGAAAAAGCAGACATAAGATGATTGGTCTATGTGTACAAGATCACACAGCCAGTAATTGATTGAGACACAATTAGAAAACAAGTCACCCCAACTTTAGAGCTTATATAATACAGCCAGTGATGTATTTGTCCTAAAGAGGCAACTACCTAAAGAAGAAACATTTCACATTATCATTTATCAACTGGAAGACTGAGAATTTAAATTACTTAATTGCAAAGTGAGCTTTTTACAATGTATTAAGATTCATTTGTGTATTCATTCATCTACATGCCAGGCAATGTGCTAGGTACTAGGAATTTAGAAGTCAATAAGTTCAGCTTGTTATTAGGTGGTTAGTCAGGAGGCTACTTTGTTCAGGGGAAGGAAATCTAGATTAGAATTTAGGAGTTCCAAATGACCTTGGCCAGGTATTTCTTCCTGTCTGCATCTGCTTTTTCATCTATGAAATGCAGATAGATGTTATGCTTAGTGATTTCTTATCCTATTCAAGGCTCATAAGAGGCTGTAAGTTGTGGAGCTCATTTAGAAGTGACAATTTTCACTATACAGTGATCCCTCACCTATTGTGGGAGTTACATTCCAGAGACCTCCGCAATAGGTGAAAATCTACAAAGTAGCGGCATTATATTTATTTTATTATTTATATATACTTTAAGGCTTTATAAATCCTTCCCACACTCCTATAAACCTTTCCCACTCTCTTATTAACCTTTCCCGTGCTCTTATAAACACTTCATATGATCTTAAACACTTTCTACATTCTTAAGCCTACGTAATTTTAACAACATATAAAATTCTATATGGGCACTCACCAGTGAAGTATACAGTTGTCCCTCACTATATTGCAGTTCACTTATTGTGGCTTCACTGTATCACTGGTTTTTTAAAGCCCATGATACAGTGAAGCCGCAATAAGTGAACTGCAATATAGTGAGGAATGACTGAAAATAGTAGCAATACCATGGACAGGTCCCTTTCTCTATTGGGACATCTATAAAATGAGGAGGTTGGACTAGATCAGCTCTATTCTGACATCCAAACAAAGATGATATTTACAGTCATCTACTCTTGATCCAGGAAGGAGCTAGCTACTAGTAGTAACTGCCAAAAATAACCAGAGTAGGTCCTTTATTTTATTTTTTAATTTATTTTTTATTGATTATGCCATTACAGTTGTTCTATTCCTCCCTTCATTCCCCTCCACCCTATCCCCCGTCCCCACCATTACCCACCTTTAGTTTATGACCATGTGTCTCAAGTTTTTTAGATTCTATATTTACCATATTATTCTTGCCCCCCCATCTATTTTCTATCTACTGTCTATGCTACTTATTTTCTGTACCTTCTCCTTCCTTCTCCTCCTCCCACTCCCCTGTTGCTAACCCTCCTTCAGATCTTCATTTCTATGTTTCTGCTCCTGATCTAGCTGTCCTTTTAGTTTGCTTTCGTTTTAGGTGTGGTTGTTAATAACTGTGAGTTTGCTGTCCTTTCACTGTTCATCTTTTTTATCTTCTTTTTCTTAGATAAGTCCCTTTAACATTTCATATAATAAGGGCTTGGTGATGATGAACTCCTTGAATTTGATCTTATCTGAGAAGCACTTTATCTGTCCTTCCATTCTAAATGAAAGATTTGCTGGATGGAGCAATCTTGGTTGTAGGTCTTTGGTTTTCATGACTTGGAATACCTCTTTCCAGCCCCTTCTTGCCTGCAAGGTCTCTTTTGAGAAGTCCGCTGACAGTCTGATGGGAACTCCTTTGTAGGTGACTATCCCCTTATCTCTTGCTGCTTCTAGGATTCTCTCCTTCATTTTAATTTTGGCTAATGTAATGATGATGTGCCTTAGTGTGTTTCTTCTTGGGTTCAACTTCTTTGGTACTCTCTGAGCTTCCTGGATTTCCTGGAAGTCTATTTCCTTTTCCAGATTGGGGAAATTCTCCTTTATTATTTGTTCAAATAAGTTTTCCACTGGTGGCTGTGCCTTTCCCCCTTCTGGTACCCCTATAATTCGGATGTTGGAGCGTTTAAGATGTCCTGGAGGTTCCTAAGACTCTCCTCGTTTTTTTTGAATTCTTGCTTCTTGACTCTTTTCTGTTTGGCCATTATTTGCTTTCTTCTGGTCCACTCCATTGATTTGAGTCCCAGTTTCCTTTTCATTGCTATTGGTGTCCTGTGCAATTCCATTCATTTCAATTAGTTTCGCCATCATATATTTGTCTAATTTGTGGCTATAATCAACCAGTTCTGTGAGGATCCTGATGACCAGTGTTTTAAACTGTGCGTCTGAGAGTTTTGCTATTTTTACATCACTTAGATTTATAGGCTCTGGAGCTTTGAGATCTTCTTGAGCCATTTTTGGTCTGTTCGCGCCTGTTAAGTATGAGGAGCGGAGCCTTGGACTCCCAGGTCGCTGGGTTGTGACACTGTATTTGGGGGCGTGGTCAGAGCGGGGAAATGGCGACTCACTCTGCTGTTTCGCGCTGCTGGGTGTGGTGCAGCATCTTAGGTGGTTGGGCCACTCAGAGTCGCTGGGTTATGACGCTATATGTGGAGGCGGGGTCAGAGCAGGGAAATGGCGGTGCTCTCCGCTGCTGCTCGCAGGGGGGACCTGGTGGGTCCCGTCCAATCGCCCACTCCCTTGCTTGTCTATCCACACATGAATGGGCGACCACAGTCAACCCGCTGCCCTGCTCCCTCGCTGTTTCCCCAAGGTCGCTCGCTGGGTCTCTCACTAGGTCCAACCCTGCACCTGGATTCTGCACGCCTGAGTCCATCTGACCGAGTTTTCCTGTGCTACCCGGCTCCGCCAGCTGCTGATTTCACCCCTCTTACTGGTCAGGCTGAAGAATTTGTTGTTAACAGACTTCCGAAAAGTTCAATTTTCTGTGTTCTGGCTGTGTTTTCTATTGCTAATATTTAGTTGTCTCTAAACTTGGTTGTGTGAGAAAGCACAGCGTCTCCACCTATGCCTCCATCATGGTGGAAGTCCCAGAGTAGGTCCTTTAATAAAAGGAATTGATACATTGCATGAATGCTGTGGTCCATTCAAATCAGAATTTTCACAAGGGCCCAGCCATGGTTGTGCCTAACAAATACTTTTTTTTAGCAAGCTTTGCAGACCTTAGGTCATTTTGCCTAGAAACACAAAAATGGACTTTCTATTATATAGATTGCTTGTATAATGACTATATTTGATACATTACCTGAAATACAGTTCATTTGATTTCAATGCTTGCAAATTTGGTCATTGAATTTAATGTCTTGGTTTTTACTTGATCAAAACAAAACATGTACATAATATTTTATTTTAATTTTAATTATATTTAATTGTTGTTCAACTACAGTCGTCTCCATTTTCTCCCCACTACTCTCCACCACCTCAGCCATCCCCACTCCCAACCCTTGATCTTACCTCTCTTTGGTTTTGTCCATGTGTCCGTTAAAAATGTACATAATTTTAAGAGTACCACAGAGCTTATAAAAACATCAGTTCCCTGCCCCACCTTTCCTTAGGCCTGCTCTCTGCTCCCCAAAAAGATGCCCACACTCTAATCCCTTGGAGCTGTGAAAATGTCACTTTACATGGCAAAAGGGACTTCTTCGCAAGAGTAATTAGTATTATAGACCCTTTTTTCCCCCAGAAATGTTATACTTATTTTTAGGGAGAGGGGAAGAGAGGGATAAAGAGAGTGGGAGAAACATTGACGTAAGAAACATCGATTGGCTGTATTCTTATATGCAACTGAACCTGCAAACTGTGTGACCTGACTGAGAATTGAACCTGCAAACTTTTACTTGGTGTGACAATGCTCAACCAACTGAGCCACACCAATTGGGGCTACATTGCAGACCTTAACTGGAGAGATTATCGTGAGTTATCTGGGTGGGCCCAATCTAATCACTTGAGCTCATAATAGAGTAATTTCTCTGGCTGCAAGCAGGAGAGGAGAGATTCCAAGTTTGGAAAGGGCCTAAAGTGCATTGCTGGCTTAAGGATAGATGAGACCATGTAGAAAGTGTTAGAAGGAACCAGATCCTGCTCACAATGAAATTGAACCTAGAAGTAGAATCTGTCCAATACAAGAGCCCAAGCATGCCAAACCCATAATTTTGGCCTCATGAGTCCCTGAGCAGAAAATTCAGTCATGCTGTACTGGACTTTTTTTTTTTAGAGGATCTTTTTAAAAAATTATATTTTGTTGATTTTGCCATTATAGTTGTCTCAATTTTTCCTTCTTTGACCCCCTCCACCCAACACCCCCTTCCTTCTGGCAATCCCCCCACCATTGTTCATGTCCATGGGTCATGTGTATAAATTCTTGGGCTACTCCATTTCCTATACTGTATTTTCCATCCCCATGGCTATTCTGAAACTACCTATTTCTACTTCTTAATTCCCTCAGTTCTTCACCCAATTCCCCCCATATCCCCTCCCATCTGGCAACCATCAAAATGCTCTCCATATCCATGATTCTGTTTCTGTTCCTCTTATTTGCTTAGTTTGTTTTTTAGATTCGATTGTTGATAGATATGTATTGATTGCTATTTTATTGTTCCTAGTTTTGATCTTTTTTATTTTTAAAAAAGATTTTACTTATTTATTTTCAGAGAGGGGAAAGGAGAGAGAAAGAGAGGGAGAGAAACATCAATGTGTGGTTGCCTTTCACGTGCCCCCATGGGGGACCTGGCCTGCAACCCAGGCATGTGCACTGACGGGAATTGAACTGACGACCATTTGGTTCACAGGCTGGCATTCAATCAACTGAGGCACACCACTCAGGGCTGATCTTTTTAAAAAAAACAGTTCCTTGAACATTTCATATGTCAAGGGTTTGCTGATGATTAACTCCTTTAGTTTTTCTTGCCTTCCCTTTGATTCTAAACGATATCTTTCCTGGGTAAAGCAATCTTGTCTATAGGTACCTGCTTTTCATGATTTTGAGTATTTCTTGCCAATTCCTTCTAGCCTGCAAAGTATTTTTTTTTGAGAAATCAGCTGACAGTCCTTACTAACTTCTCTCTTGCTGCTTTTAAGATTCTCTCTTTATCTTTAACCTTTGAAATTTTAATTGTGATGTGTCTTGGAGTGGGCCTCTTTGCATCCTTCTTGTCTGTGACTCTCCATGCTTCCTAGACTTTCATGTCTATTTCCTTCACCAAATCAGGGAAGTTTTCATTCATTATTTTTTCAAATACATTTCCAATTTCTTGCTCTTTCTCTTCTCTTTTGGGTACCCCTGTGATGCAAATGTTGGACCTCTGGAAGTTGACCCAGAGGCTGTTTATACTATGCTTGTTTTTTTGGATTCTTTTTCCTTCTTGTTGTTCTGATTCATTGTTTTTTGTTTTGTGGGGGTTTTTTGTTTTGTTTTGTTTCGGGTTTTTTTTGTTTGTTTGTTTTTTGCTTTCTTATGTTCCATATCATTGATTTCATTCTCGGCTTTATCCTCTCTACTGTTATTTCCCTGTAAATTGTTATTTATTTTAATTAGTGTGTCCTTCAGTTCTGACTACATCTTATATGCTGCTGAGGTCCTCACTAAGTTCCCTGAGCATCCTTATAACCAGTGTTTTGAACTCTGCATCTGATAGATTGCTTATATCCATTTCCTTTAGCTCTTTTTCTGGAGCTTTGATCTGTTCTTTCTTTTGGGCCATGTTTCTTTGTCTCCTGGTTTCGGCAGCCTCCCTGTGTTTGTTTCTATGTATTAGGTAGAGCTACTATGACTCCATGTTTTGATAGAGTGGCCTTAGGTAGGTGTTCCTTAGGATCCAGTGGCACAGCCTCCCCTATCACCCAAACTGAATACTCAAGGTGCGCCATTCAGTGTACACAGGGCTAAGTACACTCTCCTCTTGTAGTTAAGACTTGATTGCTGTTGGCAGATCAATAAGAGAGATTTACCTAGGCTGGACAGCTGCAAGGACTACCTGTGTGACCACTGACCACAAATCTCCACCCTCTGTGGAGGACCTGTGCAGGGACAGGATAGTGGTGTGCCAACCTGGTCTATAGCTATCCACTGGGTGTGCTGGCCCTGAGGCTTCCCGTGTGGTACAGACCAGGGTCAGCCCCCACCTATGTTTTGCCCAGGGCCACCCTCCCTAAGCTATAAATCAATGTGAGATTGATGCTCCATGTTCTCGTCTTAGAGATTCCCAGCAAGGCCAAGCTCTGAATCTAGGCTGGTTGTTGCTACTGCCAGGCCTAGGGCCACTTGGCAAGAGGTATAGAGGCTTGGGCTCACTGAGGCTGCCTGTTGCTGGTTTGATAGGATTTAGGAAACTGTGACACATGAGGCAAGACCAGCTATTCATATGGAACAGCAGCTTGGGTGGGCCCATAAGTTGGGTAGCACAGAGTCTCTGGGGATCTCCAGGGTGGGGTACACAGACAGTTGATGAAGTCTCAGATATGGTACCTGTCTGCTGGCTCTGTGGCTCTGTGGGGGTTCAGAAAAGGCACAATGGCCTCTGCCCACTTCTATGTCTTAGAGAAAGCTGTCCCCCAGCTCTCTCCTAATGCCAGACACTTCAGCTTTTCTCTGTATGGCACTGGTGACTTTCAAGCTGCTACCCTGGTGCTGGAGCTCAGAGGGAGTACGTCTAAGTTGTGTGTAAGTTCTTTAAGAAGAACTGCTTGGGACTCCATCAGTTTCTTCCACCAACTGAATCTCTGCTGGTTTAAGGGGACTTACCTTTCTGGCACTGGAAGCCTGGGCTGGGAGGCCTGGTGTGGGGCTAGGATGTTTTGCTCCCAAGGTATGCCTCCCTAAATGTTATCTACCACATGTAGATGTGGGATCAGCCCATTCCAACACCTCTGCCCCTCCTACCACTCTGGATGGATGTGGTTTCTTTAATTCCATAGTTCTCAGATTTCCATTCAACTCGATTTCTGATGGTTCTGAGTGATGGTTGTTCTATATTTTAGTTGTAATTTTGATTTGGTTGTGTGTGGAGGAGAGCCATGTTTACCTATGCTGCCATCTTGACCAGAAATCTCTTTTTTTAATTGAAATTTTTATTGGCCAAATTGGGAAGATGGAATTTATTTGAAAAAAATACATATAAAAGTATAATGTTATGTGCATAAACTTACAGTCTTCAATATCTTAACTTTTTGCATTGGTCACAATAGTATACATTAAGTATTTTAGCAAATAAGTGGTATTTTGTATGGTTTTATTTAGAAAAAAATAGTATTTGATTTGGTCACCTCTGTGATAGGTAAGAAATGTGATAGAGTGAGAAATGAATAATCTATTTACAAAAAGCATCTTTGCTTGTTGGAAAAGAAATGTAATTTGGATTGTGTTGAACTTTTGACCTGTAGTTGTTGGGAACCACCCTGACTGGTTTCAGGAGCTGTAACCCCCCCCCCCCCATGGCTAAGGCTGAGTGAGCGATATTCGTACCATAAGCCACTAAGGAGACAAAGCTTATCTCCCTGGCAGGAGCACTGCTTCTGCTCTTTTTTTCATAACTGGCCCCCAATGCTTGATCAGTTAACCAATAATGGGTAAGATTCCCCAAGAGGGGAATGACCTAAGATAGGCATTACCACGTGGAGGCCCAGGGAAAAACTTGGGGGGGCTATGGAGAAAGGGGGTGATGGACCCTCACCCCTCAGCTTTGACAAGGCCTGAGTCCTCATTTCTCCTAATTCCTTGGCTATTTTGCCTCCTCTGCCTGACTTAAGCCTGAAACAATGACAGAGGGTGGTGCAGCCCTGTGCTGGAAAGGGCGGTTTCCCCAGGTGATGAGGCCTGAGAAAGGATATGTAAAATCCTGTGAAGGCTGCTTTGCTAAGAATGCTCTTAGTTAAATGATAAAGGCCCAAGCAGGAAATGAGTTTGTTTCCCAAAGTTTTGTAGCCTTTTAGCTGATAGACCCTGACTCAGAAGAAGCCCTAATAGTTCTTTGTATGCTATTGACTGTTTGATCCTTACTGCCTGACAATGATTAATGAGCTGTACCTGTATTCCTGCCAAATTAAACCCAATAACATCCCATCTAGGCAAAGGCATGCGTACTCTCCCCTTGAGAGAGTGACTAGGCCGCTCTGAGGCGCTCCCCCCTTGAGGGAGTAGCTGTGCCACCCCTTTTCCTCCACAGGATTCAGTAGTCTGTGTAAATTTGTCTTGAATCCCATACATGACACTGCAGGCACTGAGAGCTAGTGCACGTATCACAGGAATGTAAGATAATATATTTATCTTGTCCTGAAAAGATGGCAGAGTGAGTGGAAGCTATACTACCCTCCTCCCAGGACCAATTATAAATAAATTATGGAGAAATCATCCAGAATAAACAACTGAACAATAGATGGAGAGAAGCCTTATAACCCGAACAAATAGAACAAACACCTTCACCACAATGAGACTTGTAGGGAATGCACAGGAGATGTGAGAAGGTTGGGTAGGCTCCCATTGGTGGCAGCTGAAGTGCTAGAGGAATATTTAAGTGGCCAAGGGGATCCCAGTGAGAAGTACAGGGTCTAAACCCCAAGCTGCGCTCCCCAGCCTACAGCACAAGCACCTGAAAAGTACCCAGATAACATCCAGTTGTGAAAAGTGGCAAGGTTTTCTCTACTAGGGTCAGACAGCTGGAGACACAGACAGCCCTTTAAAGGGCCAACACATACATTTTCCATTTTAAAAAAGATTTTACTTATTTATTTTTTTTAGAGAGGGAGGAAAGGAAGAAAAAATAGAGGGAGAGAAATATCAATTTCTGTGTGGTTGCTTCTCACATGTTCCCCACTGCGACCTGGCCTGCAACTCATGCATGTGCCCTGACTGGGAACAGAACTGACGACCCTTTGGTTCACAGCCCACGCTCAATCCACTGAACTATACTAGCCAGGGCAACACACACATTTTCATTTGTAGCCACTTACCCTGGGCTCTGTCAAAGGGAGGGCAGAGAAGAGTAGAGGTGCTTGACGAGAGACTGGGGCTGGTGGCTTTGAGGAGAGAACTGAGAGAGCAGCCATTAGGATCTTTGTGCTAAGTCATCCCCCATACTGCAGGAGCCATCTTTCTCAGGCAGACCACCCCCACAAGTGGTATCAGCCTGAGGGGAAGCAACAGCCCCACCTGCAGGAATTATTCTGCCCTACCCTGTGGTGCTTAAGCCTAACTGCTGGGTGCATAGTGACCAGATTAACAATTGAAGGAGGCAGCCACAGACAGTAGATCCCTGGTAGTCTCAAACATGCTGCCTAAGGCCATACTGGGTCACCATCTGATGTCACCAGAGGCAGATCCAGAAGAAAAAAACAATGGTAAATACTAGACACTATCGAGATGAAAACCACTGTGGTCTTCTTCGTGATTTGTGATATTTTCTCTCCTGCATAGCTTTTTAACATTCGTTTCTTGTCCTTCAAGTGTGTGCATATTAAGTCACTAAACTTTATATTATAGTTTATTTCAAATCTCATATTTTGCTACTCCTTTCTTTTACCCCATTTCACCCTCTTTTTTCCTCTTATTTTCATTTTATATTTTGTTTTCTCTCTTGCTACAAACTTGTTTCCATTCTGCACTCTTACTATTTCTCCCCCCTCCAGCCTCTGATAACCATTTTTTTTTTGTCATTGGTCATCTCAATTCTTTTTTTCCACTCAAGATATCTGTGTTCTTTCAACATCCCTATTCATCTTTTCTCAGAGGTAGTGGATAAGGTAGTTAGTTGTTGTTAAAATTCTTCAATCTTATTTCTAGACAGTGACTATCTTTGTACTTTGAATCTCAAATTTTTGCCTTCTACCTGTCCTTCCTTTCTTTTGTTTTAAACATAAATTTTTCCCTTTCTTAACAGGGTTTTCATCCTGCATTTCTAGTATTCCTTTTTCTTCTATCTTCTCAAAATAAATTCCCTTTCCTCTAGACATCTCTTAAGCTCTTCTGTCTTTCCTTGTGCTCTCTTATTCCCATTCTACCTGTATAAATCTTAGCTCATTGGTGGTTGATATCTCTGTGGTGCAGATTTTTCTGCAATTAGGATCATATTATTTAATATATACATATGTTTTATTGTGGTTGTCAGTTGTTTCTCTCACTAGACATATACACATATTTTTTTTTCTTTAAACTTTGGTTTTAATCTAATAGTACAAGCTTCTCCTGTCTTACTCCATTTCACCTTCCTTCCTTCCTTTTTTAGTTAGGAAGTAATTTTATTTTCTTTCCCACTTTTCCTTGTCTCTATTCTTTACTCTTATTATTGCCCCTCCTTCTACCCTCTCAGTATCTTTTTTTAAGTTAGTCATCTCATATTCACTTTTCCTTTATTATAATAGTTTTAATCTCTCTACCCCTTTATTAATAGTGGTACATTGGCCATTGGTAGTGTAAATGTGGGTGGGAGATACCTTTGAAGGTGTGGGTCTGTTTCCCAAGCTGTTTGGATTTTGTTCTGGCAGCACCTGTACAACAAAATACAAGATGTGGAGGGCAGAGTGACTCTCAGTAAGTCAGCTGGAGGGAAGGTACCACCAAAGAATGACCCAACAACAACCAAAACCCAATTACAACCACATAAAAGGCATAAAGGGCAGCTCAAGAGCATCAAGTGCAGGAAATCAAGGAGATTGCACCATGTCTCACAGGTCTTCTACCACAGAAGATCACAGCATGAAGACAGGAAGTCAAAGCAGATAAATCTAACAAGCAGAAAAAACAGTTACCTAAAATGGTGAGACAAACATACAACCAAGAATCAAAAGGAATGGCAAAATTCTAAGATGAATAGAGAATCTTAAAGTCAGCAAGGAAGAAACAGGAAGTAACATACAAGGGAGCTCTGATAAGGCTAGAAGCTGATTTCTCAACAGAAACACTGTAAGGAAATGGCAAGAAATATTCTAAGTGATGAAAAGCAAAGGCCTGCAACCAAGACTACTGTATCCAGCAAGGCTCTCAATTAAAATGGAAGGCCAAATAAGGAGTTTTCAAGACAAAGAAGGCTCAAAGAATACACTTCCTTCAATCCAGCACTGCAAGATATGCTAAAGGGACTGCTGTAAGATGAAGAAAAAGAGTGACAGAAAGAGAGGAACACCATTACAAAGGGGGTAAACTGGCAATGAATAAGTACCTATCAATAATAAACCTAAATGTAAATGGATTAAATGCTCCAATCAAAAGATGTAGGGTAGCTGAATGGATAAGAAAATACGACCCATATATATACTATCTACAAGAAGCCCACCTCAGTCAAAATACATACACAGACTGAAATTGAAGAATTGAAAAAACATTCCAAGCAAACAGACAGTAATAAAAAATTTGGGGTAGCAATACTTATACCAGAAAAAGTAGATTTCAAAACAAAGGCCATAAAAAGAGACAGAGAAGGTCACTTAATAATACTGAAGGGAAGAATCCATCAAGAAGAAATAAGCAAGCCCTGGCTGGTGTAGCTCAGTGGATTCAGCGTGGGCCTGCGAACCAGAGTATCACAGTTCGATTCCCAATCAGGGCACATGCCTGGGTTGCAGGCCAGTTTCCAGCGGGGGACACATGAGAGGCAACCATACATTGATATTTCTCTCCCTATCTCCTTCTCTTCCCCTCTAAAGATAAATAAATAAAATATTTTTTAAAAAAGAAGAAATAAGCATTATAAGTATACATGCACCCAACATAGAAGCACTCAAATACATAAGGAAACTCTTTGAGGACTTCAAGAAAGATATAGACAGCAACACATTTATACTAGGGGATTTAAACACCCCACTGTCAAAAATGGATAGATGTTCCAAAGAATCAACAAGAATTTCGTGGCACTGAATGACACACTAGATCAAATGGACTTAATTGATATACACAGAACATTTCACCCCAAAGAAGCAAAACACATTCTTTTCATATGCACATGGAACATTTTCAAAGAGACACCACATGATAGAACACAAAACAAGAAACATATCCAAGATAATTGAAATCATATCAAGCATTTTCTTGGATCAAAATGGTTTGAAACTAGAAACAACCTAAAGGAATGGGTTAACAATGAGATCAAGGAAAAATCAAAAAGTTTCTGTAAACAAAATAAACACACAACAGGTGAAAACCTCTGGGGCACAGTGAAGGCAGTCTTGAGAGGGAAGTTCATAGCAATGCAAACCTACCTAAAGAAGATAGAAACATTTCAAATAAACGGCCTAAATCTACATCTACAAGAACTGGAGGAACAAAAACAAACAAAGCCCAGAGCAAGTAGAAGGAAGGAAATAACCAAGATCAGAACAGAATTAAATGGCACAGAGATTAAAAGAACAACTCAAAGAATCAATAAATGCAGGAGCTTGTTCTTTGAAAAGATAAACACTCGATGCACTCTCACTTCCCTTACACAAATACAAAATTTTTTTGGTTAAAATATTCAATATTTGGGACTTCTGGCCAAGATGGAGGCTTAAGTAGATACAACCTACTCACAACTATCAACAACTAAAAGAAGGACAACAACAAATTTATAAACAAAAAATAACCAGAACTGCCAGAAAATTGAACTGTATGCAAGTTTGACAACCAAGAAGTTAAAGAAGAAACATTCATTCAGATGGGTAGGAGGGGTGGAGACAGGGAGCTGATGCAGAGAGGACACAAAGCAAGGCAGCAGCTGTAGGAGCAAGAGGTCGCACATTTTTGTGCAGATAACTGGGAAAACAACTGGGAGTGAGACAGACTGCAGTAACCCAGTGTTCCAGCACAGGCAAAGAAAGCCTCAAAACTTCTGGCTGTGAAAACCTGTGGGGCTTGCAGTAGTGGGAGAAAAATCCCAGCTTTACAGAAGAGTTCATTGAAGAGACCCATGGGGTCCTAGAATGTACGCAAACCCACCCACCCAGGAATCAGCACCAGAAGGGCCCAATTTGCTTGTTTGTAGAGTGGAAAGTGATTGAAAGCTGGCCAAGAGCTGAGCAAGCATCATTGTTTCCTCTCAGACCTCTTTCCCACATACAGCACCACAACACAGTGATGTGGGTTGCCCTCCCCTGGTGAATACCTAAAGCTCTGCCCCTTACAAAGGAACAGCCATGCCAAGACAAAAAATATGTTCCAAATGAAAGAATTTATCAAAGCTCCAGAAAAAGAATTCAGTGACAAGGAGATAGCCAACCTGTCAGATGCAAAGTTCAAAACACTGATATTTGGGATGCTCACAGAAATGGTTGAGTATGATTGCAAAATGGAGGACAGAATGAAGACTATGCAAAGTGAAATGAAGATAAATGTACAGGGAATCAACAGTGAAAGGAAGGAAACCAGTAATCAAATCAATGGTTTGGACCAGAAGGAAGAAATAAACATTTGATCAGAACAGAATGAAGAAACAAGAATTCAAAAAAAAATGAGGAGAGGCTTAGGAACTTCCAGGACATCTTCAAACGCTCCAACATCTGAATTATAGGGTTACCAGAAGGGGAAGAGGAAGAGCGACAAGTGGAAAACTTATTTGAACAAATAATGAAGGAGAACTTCCCCAATCTGGCAAAGGAAATAGACTTCTAGGAAATCCAGAAAGCTGAGAGAGTCCCAAAGAAGGTGGACTCAAGGTAGCACACACCAAGGCACATCATAATTACATTATCCAAGATTAAAGATAAGGACAGAATCTTAAAAGCATCAGGAGAAAAGGAGACAGTTAACTATAAAGGAGTTCCATAAGACTATCAGCTGATTTCTCAAAAGAAACCTTGCAGGCAAGAAGGAGCTAGAAAGAAGTATTCAAAGTCATGAAAGGCAGGGACCTACATCCAGGAATACTCTATCCAGCAAAGCTATTATTTAGACTGGAAGGGCAGATAAAGTGCTTCCCAGATAAGATCAAGTTAAAGGAGTTCATCATCACCAAGCCCTTATTATACAAAATGTTAAAGGGACTTATCTAAGAAAAAGAACATCAAAACTATGAACAGTAAAATGACAACAAACTCATAACTATCAACAAATGAACTTTAAAAATACCAAAAATCAAAACAAACTAAGCAAAAAACTAAAACAGGAACAGAATCACAGAAATGGAGATCACATGGAGGGTTATCTGTGGGGAAGTGGAGGGGGGAATGTGGGAGAAAGTTCAGGGAATAAGAAGCACAAGAAACATAAATGACCAGTACAAAATAGACACGGGGAAGTTAAGAATAGTATGGGAAATAGAGAAGCAAAATAACTTATATGTACAACCCATGGATATGAACTAAGAAGTAGAGAATGCAGGTGGGAGGGGGTTGCAGGGCAGAGAGGAATAAAGGGTAAAAAATGGGACAACTGTAATAGCATAGTCAATAAAATATATTTTAAAATATTCAATATTTGCAATTTAGAATATAATTATTCCTCGCAGTTGATCCATGTAAAGTACCATTAATTATATTTATTTTATTTATTTTCCCCAGATTGTCTCTTTTGTGGTTTGGTTTGTTTTTCTACCTACTTGTCATGAGTTCAACCCCAAACTTTTTGAGAGAATCATAAAACTCCACTTGGTATGGTCAAACTCCACACTTGGTATGGCCCTCACCCTCCTGATCCATTCTGAAATGGTTGCCCTTTTGACCTGCCACCCAGCTGCCTTCCTGGGAATTCCCCTAGCTTCTCTTCTGTATTAGACTCTCTTTCCTGGATCTCATGTTTTCCTCTTGTTTTAATGTCGTAGTTTTGTTCAATGACGCTCTGCACTAGCTTCCTTAGAAACATTGCATGGGAGATAATTTTAACGAAACCCTCGGTGTCTAAACATACAGTCAAAATTTTCAGTAGGTGAAGAATTCCTACCTAGAAATAATTTCCTTTCAGTATTTTGAAGACATTATTCCAATATGTTCTTGCTTCTGGTGTTGCTTTTTGAGAACGCTGATTATGCATTGTTTTCGTTTCTTGTGTGTAACTTTCTGCAAGCTTTAAAGGTTTTCTTTTGGTGTATAATTTTTTTAATTTTTATTTACTTTTTCTTTCTTTCTTTCTTTTAAAGATTTTATTTTATTTATTTTTAGACAGAGGGGAAAGGAGGGAGAAAGAGAGAGACAGAAACATCAACGTGTGGTTGCCTCTCACACACCCCCCACTGGGGACCTAGCCTGCAACCTAGGCATGTGCCCTAGACTGGGAAGTGAACCAGTTACCCTTTGGTTCACAGGCTGGCATTCAATCCACTGAGCCACACCGGCTAGGGCTATTTATTTATTTTTAGAAAGGGGGAAGGGAGGGAGAACGAGAGGAAGAGAAACATCAGTGGTTGTTGCCTCTTGATTCCCCCCTACTGGGGACAGGGCCCACGACCCAGGCATGTGCCCTGACTGGGAATTGAACCAGCAATCCTTTGGTACACAGGCCAGTGCTCAATTTCCTGTGTCACACCAGCCAGGGTGGTCTATAGTGTTTTAAAATTTAACAATGGTATGCCTTCTTGTGCATCTTCTTCTATTTACTGCGCTGAGCTTTTGTGAGACCTTTCACCTTAAAAACAGATCCTTTATTTTTGAGACATGATCTTATATTATTTCTCACATAATATTATCCTTTCTGTTTTCTCTAATTTTAGAACTCCTATTAGATGAATATTGGATATCGTGGGCTGATTCATTTTCATGTGTTTCTTTCATGTTTCATTTCATTGTCTTTATATTCTACTTTGTGGAAAGTTTCCTTAACTTGAGCCTCAGTTCTTATTTGTAAAATGGTGATAAAAGGACCTATCTATGGGTTATTGTGTGATACCAGTGAAGTAAACCATGCAAAGTAAACTTCAATAAATAGTAGCTGTGGTCCTGACTGGTATGGCTCAGTGGATTGGGCATTGTCCTTCAAACCAGAAGGTCACCAGTTTGATTCTCAGTAGGCACACAGGTCTGTGCTGCAGGCCTGTGAGAAGCAACTGATCAATGTGATGTTTCTCTCTCATACTGATGTTTCTCTCCTTCTCTTTCTTCCTCCATTCCCCCTCTCTAAAGACCTACATCCAAGATTGATCTATCCAGCAAAGCTTTCATTTAGAATGGAAGGGCAGATAAAGCGCTTCTCAGATAAGGTCAAGTTCAAGGAGTTCATCATCACCAAGCCCTTATTATAGGAAATGTTAAAGGGACTTATCTAAGAAAAAGAAGATAAAAAAGAGGAACAGTGAAAGGACAGCAAACTCACAGTTATTAACAACCACACCTAAAACAAAAGCAAACTAAGAGGACAGCTAGATCAGGAGTGGAATCATAGAAATGGAGATCACATGAAGGGTTAGCAACAGGAGGAGAAGGGGGGAGAAGGTACAGAGAATAAGTAGCATAGACGGTAGGTAGAAAATAGATAGGGGGAGGGCAAGAATAGTTTGGGAAATATAGAATCTAAAGAACTTGTGACACATGGACATAAACTAAAGTGGGGAATGGTGGGGGAGGGGTGTGTAGGGTAGAGGGGAATAAAGGGGGGAATGGAACAACTGTAATGGCATAATTAATAAAATATATTTTAAAAAATTAAAAAATCAAAAAAGAAAACAAGCAAGAAAAAAATAAAGGGAAAGAAAAATATAAATAAATAAATAAATAAATAAATAAAATCTTTAAAAATAAAATAAAAAATAAATGGCTGCTGTGGGTACACACAATTTCTTCTTCCCTCTTATGTGAAAATGAAAGTTTGGGTGGCAACAATATACCTGAATTTTACAGTATTGCACTATTCACCTTCTTCATATTAAATTTGTAATAAAATGGTATTTTTCAATTGTACTATTTTTAGGAAAAATGTTATGGTATAAATTTAGCTGCCAATATTAGGACATTGGAATGTGAATCACAACTTTTAATTTTATGCATCTAAAATCTTAAAATCAAAAGTCATTTTTTCTTTCCTTTTTTTTTTGAAGTTGTCAGGGAAAACAAACATATCCACTCTCTCCCCTCACCACTGGGATAGATAAAAACTGGAAAAATAATGCTGGAAAGCTGCTCCCTGACAGTAAAACAGCTAGTTTGGAGCCCATTTTTTCAAAATGAGAGTACAGTGTGAAACTTTAACCTATGAGGATTAATGTACACTTGCCATGCAGCCCAAAATGAGGTTGGCAAGTATGTGGGGCCACTGAGGAGGTGAACAGACTAATTGATAAATCTCAGCCCCCCAAGAGGGGGCTTGGATTAGTTGTGAGCTTTACAGCCAAGAGCTGTTCTGCCTGCAAGTAGGGCCCCCAGAAACCAGAATCAGAATTATAAAGGAAGAAGGTCTCATTTTTTTGTATATGTGCTGCCAAAGGAAGCACTATTTGTTCATTTTTTTTCCAGCCAGGAATGATATTAAAACTACATGACATGGGCAGCACCAATCAGATCTGATACCAGCTATAATTTCTTGGTAGGGTCATACTAGCATGTATCAATCCTAGATTCAACAGGTATTTCTTAAGTGCCTGTCATATGCCTGCACTGTATAATACTGGGTGAGTCAATTCCTTCCTCTTAGTTTCATTTTTTTTTCACCTATAGAAAAAGTACTGTGTGATCTACAGGGTTCCCTTCAGTTCTAACATTGACAATCCATAAAATTGTAATTTTTGTTTTGAAAAAGATAATGGAAACAGATATAGAAAAACAGCAGCTGACCCAAAATTTGTAGATTTGAAAATATGGACAAAACAGAAAATAATTTATGAGTTAATTGACTTGAGAATTGGACTAAGAATGAATTCTAAATGTCTTCTTTCCATGATGTTTCTAGAAAATAAATAAAGATGAATTTTGGCCTGGCTTGTGTGGCTCAGTGGATTGAGCACTGGCCTGTGAACCAAAGGGTTGGTTGTGTGTTGAATTCCCAGTCAGGGCACATGCCTGGATTGCGGGCCAGGTCCTCAGTTGAGGGTGCATGAGAGGTCACCACACATTGATGTTTCTCTCCCTCTGTCTAAAAATAAATAAAATAAAATATTGAAAAAAAAAGATGAATTTGTTTTACAGCTTTGCCACTTAAGCTGTTCCCCAGTAACCCCCACAAATATGTGTACATAAGATGCCTTTCTTGTTGATAATCTACGACTTTGATTTAGCTGCAAACCCCAGACACTCTTTCAGTGGTTGGCCATAGCTTATCCAGTCTAGCCAGAGACTGTGTTCCAGGAGTTTCTGAACCTCCTCTCTTCTTGGATTTGTCTGACTCATTTCTTCTTCCTTTTGGCCTCTGCTTCCTTACAACACATCTGACAAGTTCATTCTTGCTAACCAAGGTGACCAAGGAAAGCGATGATGTTGGTGGATTATTATTCTTGGATAAAAATCACAGTACAAGGGGCCTCCCCAAACCATACAACCACTTTCATAGTGAACTTTGGAAAATATTTTATTATACAAAGTTCAAATATAAAAGTAGAGAGACTGTTGCAGTGAATCACCAACCACATACCCATCATCCAGCTGCAGCAGTTAGGTTATCGATGTGGTCAGTCTTGTTGCATTTATATCTCCACCCATTCTCTACCCCCCAAACAGTGCATGATTTTGAAGCAAATCCCAGACATTGTATAATTTCACCTGCAAATACTATAGCATACATCACTAAAAACTAACGGCCCTTTTATTTAAAAAAAACAACTGCAGTACCATATCACACTTTTAAAAATTGAAATAATTACTTAATGTTATCAAAATCCAGTGTTCATATTTTCCCAATTGTCTCATAAATGTTTTTCTTCTATAATTTGTTCACATTAAGATCCAACAAGGCTCATGGTAGATTTTTAGATAACAATACTTTGTGATATAAAGGATCAAGGACTTGGAAGCAAAGAATTGTTTGGTCTTCAAAACTATGCTACATTGACATCTAGTAATGAATATGGCCCTGTCACCACAAAGTAGCTTTCCCCTCTTATAGACTGCTGTGGATAAACATTAGTTGACTATCATTGAACTGTGGAAATTCTTTACAAGAATAGTAAGACAACTGTGAAGAAAGTGAAAAGTCAAGTTTAGCCTTGAAATTTGAAAATTTTTATACAACCAATACATGGTTTTCCTAGGGAAAAAAAACCTGGTGCATTCACACACACAATCAAATGTCAACTTCTAATATGCCTACGAATGTTTTTGCCAATGGCAGTACAAAGCATTTTTGTGTTGTATCATTTTCCCCCTCACAATAAGGACCAACTTTACACATTGGAAATGTGATACTGACAGAGCACTTCACCATTGGTTAATTAAGACCAAATGGTGCAACTCCTTTATGATATTTCTTAATGCACTAAAAATTTGAAAGCAGAGTGGAGAAACAGGCTTATGACTCTGAATGTTAGGTTGAGAAACATTATGTCAGGTTAAATACTGTTGATTATACACTTTGTCATGCAGCTTTCGGTAAGTTGCTGCCTTGAATATGATTGGGAAATATTGAAATACACTGTGAGTATCACCAGCAAGATATAATGGATATACTGGAATCTGGGAGCGGCATTTGTACTTCCAGGGTCTTCTCTACTGCAGTTTACTTCTCAATTTATTCATTCAAGAAGTCTTTATTTTAATTTTCTAAATATTTTATTTATTTATTTTTAGAGAGAGGGGAATGAAAGGAGAAAGAGAGGGAGGGAAACGTCAATGTGTGGTTGTCTCCAGCGTGCCCCACACTGGGGACCTGGCCCACAACCCAAGCATGTGTCCTGACTGGGAACCGAACTGGGGACCCTTTGGTTTGCAGGACAGCACTCAATCCACTGAGCCACACCAGCCAGGGATAGAAGCTTCTAAATGAGTATAGATTATGTGCAAGATGCTGTGATGAATTCAAAGAAGATAGGACATTTTCTGTCTTACTGTTTCTTATAGTCCAGGGCAGGGATGAAAAATTTGTTTCATCTTGTGAACTAGGTCTGCCTGGTGTAGTCTTTCATGAAGGATTTTGAGCCCTGACTGCTATGGCTCAGTGGGTTGAGCTCTGATGTACAAACAGAAAGCTTGCAGTTTGGTTCCTGGTCAGGACACATGCCTAGCTTATGGGCCAGGTACCTGGTTGGGGGTGTGTGAGAGGCAACCAATCGATGTATCTGTAGCGCATCCATGTTTTTCTCCCTCCCTTTCTCTCTACTGCCCCCATTCTCTGAAAAATAAATAAATAAATACCCAAAAAAGGGTGATTTTGAGATCGATTTTGTGCTCAATAGGAAGACAGCTAAGATCTATTAGTGATGTCTGTCGTTGGGTACTGGTGGAGGATGACTTCAAGCATTTGTGCCACATATTGCCATCCTGGCCTATGTGATAGAGGGGATATTCATGCTTATAAATAACCAATAATCTGCAAGGCACAATGTCAAAAATTACAGCTGTAAAAGCTACAAATAAAGTGTTGTAGACAGGCAGTAGAAAGAATGATGGGAGTGTTGGGGCTGAGAGGAGACCCAGAAAAATTTCTTGAAGATGGTGCTAGTTGATCTGCACCCTGAAGTGTGAGTAGAATGTGACTAGATTAAGAGGAGGGATTGTTGTCCTTGGAAGAGTTTGAGTAAAAACACAGATTGTGGTGGCAGGATGGAGTTAAGTGGATAGGTCAGAAAATTAGTCAGGAAGTGGTAAGAATCTCCTGTGCCAAACAAATTGGAGAGAAGGGTGCAGATCTGGAATATTTTAGAGTAGCTTCACCATGAATGGATGAGAGATGTTTCAGATGATATAGAGAAACAAAGCTTGAGTGGTGGTTGGGGATGAGGTGGATGAAAGACATGAATTTTGTTTTGGACTTGTTGGCCATGAATTGTTGGAATGAACCATTGGGGTCATGATTTCCAATAGGATTGGGAGGCACTCAGAGGTGGCAATGAGACAATTTCAAGAGTCAGGGTGTGGGAGCCAACTACTAGGAAAAGACAAATGGAGCCAATCCCATAAGAAGCCCCATTACAAACCTTTGGCACAGGGTGAAGAAGCCCTCAAATCTAATCCGGCTATGGGGCAGTCAGGGGATGGCAATTGAGACATTGTTGGGTAGGAGTAATCATTAGGAACTTCCAACTCAAGAATAACACACTGCTGCCACCTGGGGGCTGCATGTAAGAATTGTAATGGCGGCATTGCGAAATCCACTTAGTGAGATGGCACATTATTTTGAAGCGCGATCCCTCCTCTCAAAAGCCTTTTATAATTCTTCTTCTTTTTTATTTTATTGATTATGCCATTACAGTTGTTCTATTCCCCCCTTCATTTCCCCTCCACCCTGCACACCCCCGCCCCCAACATTCCCCCGTTTAGTTTATGACCACCTGTCTCAAGTTCTTTAGATTCTATATTTCCCCTACTATTTTGCCCTCCCCCTATCTATTTTCTACCTACTTACTTTCTGTACCTTCTCCCCCCTTCTCCTTCTCCCACTCCCCTGTTGCTAACCCTCCATGTGATCTTCATTTCTATGTTTCCGCTCCTGATCTAGCTGTCCTTTTAGTTTGCTTTTGTTTTAGGTGTGGTTGTTAATAACTGTGAGTTTGCTGTCCTTTCACTGTTCATCTTTTTTATCTTCTTTTTCTTAGGTAAGTCCCTTTAACATTTCATATAATAAGGGCTTGGTGATGATAAACTCCTTGAATTTGATCTTATCTGAGAAGCACTTTATCTGTCCTTCCATTCTGAATGCAAGTTTTGCTGGATAGAGTAATCTTGGTTTTAGGTCTTAGGATTTCATAACTTGGAATACCTCTTTCCAGCTCCTTCTTTCCTGTAAGGTCTCTTTTGAGAAATCTGCTGACAGTCTGATGGAAACTCCTTTGTAGGTGACTATCCCCTTATCTCTTGCTGCTTCTAGGATTGTCTCCTTCATTTCAATCTTGGCTAATGTTACTATGATGTGCCTTTGTGTGTTCCTCCTTGGGTCCACCTGCTTTTGGACCCTCTGAGCTTCCTGGATTTTCTGGAAGTCTATTTTCTTTGCCAGATTGGGGAAATTCTCCTTTATTATTTGTTCAAATAAGTTTTCCACTGGTGGCTGTTCCTTTTCCTCTTCTGGTACCCCTATAATTCAGATGTTGGAGCATTTAAAGATGTCCTGGAGGTTCCTAAGACTCTCCTCATTTTTTTGAATTCTTGTTTCTTCATATTTTCCTGTTTGGCCATTTTTTTCTTCCTTCTGGTCCACTCCATTGATTTGAGTCCCAGTTTCCTTTTCATCACTATTGGTTTCCTGTGCAATTCCCTTCATTTCACTTAGTGTAGCCTTCATTTTTTCAAGTAATTTGTGGCTAAAATCAATCAGTTCTGTGAGCATCCTGATCACCAGTGGTTTGAACTGTGGATCTGAAAGTTTGGCTATTTTTTCATCGCTTACAGTTATGGGCTCTGGGGCTTTGAGCTGTTCTTATTGAGCCATTTTTGGTCTGTTCACGCCCGTTAAGTACGTCGAGCGGAGCCTTAGGTGTTCACCAGGGCGGGGCCACCCAGGTCGCTGGGTTGTGGGGGCGGGGGCAGAGTGGGGAAATGGCGGCCCTCTCTGCTGCCTCTCGCCTCTGGGGCCTCCTGGGTCCTGTCTCACTGCCTACTCCCTCGCTGGTCTATCTGTGCACGAATGCGTGACCACAGTCTACCCGCCACCCTGCACCCTCACTGGGTCCACTGGTCACTCACTGGGTCGCTCACTGGGTCCACCCGTTGTAACCCCACGCCTGAATTCATCTGACCCAGTTTTCAAGTGCAACCCCGCTCAACCAGCTGCTGGCTTTGCCCCTCTTACCGGTCAGGCTGAAGGATTCGTTGTTATCAGACTTCTGAAAAGTTCAATTTTCTGTGTTCTGGCTGTGTTTTCTTTCTTTCTTCTTTCTTTCTTTCTTTCTTTCTTTCTTTCTTTCTTTCTTTCTTTCTTTCTTTCTTTCTTTCTTTCTTTCTTTCTTTCTTTTTAAAGATTTTATTTATTTATCTTTAGACGGGAAGGGAGGGAGAGAAACATCAATGTATGGTTGCCTCTAGTGCTTCCCCTGCTGGGAAATAGCCTGCAGGGAACTGGCCTGCAACCCAGGCATGTGCCCTGACTGGGATTAGAACTGTGATCCTCTGGTTCGCAGGCCTGCGCTCAATCCACTGAGCTACACTAGCCAGGGCTGGCTATGTTTCCTGTTACTAATATTCTGTTGTCTCTAAACTTGGTTGTATGAGAAAGCACAGCATCTCCACCTATGCCTCCATCTTGGAGGAAGTCTATAGTTCTTCCTTGAACTCTTTTTAGCCTAGCTGTATTTTTCTGTCCCCAGTGAAGTAAATCATAGGTACACGTGTTCCATATTATCCTTTCTTTATAGAATGGTTTAACCCTTTACAGAAGACAACTTTGGATCAGCTATGCATTGCAGTGCTGAATTCAGATCTTTTTTGCTGCTCATGCTGCCCTTCAGCTACTGAGCAAGGGTCTGACCTGAAGCACAACTCCCTGTTGGATGCACTCATTTTGAATAAATCACTGGCTAGCTCTGACTTTGATACTAGAATTCTTACACTTTGCTTCCAGAGGCACCACTTACTTACTGATGTGTTGTTTGTCAACCCCCTTTTCTGGAGTGGACTGTATCTTCATATTTGTGTTTAGTCACTCAACAAATATTTATTGAGTGGCTACAGTATGCTAAGTACATATTGAAGATATGCTGGGGAGCAAAAACAGAAGGGGGTCCCCTCAAAAATTGCATTACAGTGTAACTGTAAAAACAAAAATAACCATATGAAATGTGATAATTGCTATGAAATAAAGGTTATGCATGACACATTGAGAGTAGGTTAACAGGATAATCTGACCTGGTCTTGAAGAGCGGCAAAAACTTTTCTGAGGATGTGACATTTAAGCTGAAATTTGAAGGATTATAGGAATTAGCAAGGAGTTAACTGCTCTGAAATATGTGAAACACACACTAGAGAAAAAAGGAGCCATCCTCCAGGTTCCTTTGTCTTCTAAGCTGACAGTGCAGTAGGGAGATTCAATAGCTTTACACAGACAGTCCCTAGGAGAATCTTTAATCCTGAATTGGCAGGTCCATTACAGTGAAAAGTACGTGTCTTTTAAAAAAATGATACGAGAGAGAGAGAGAGAGAGACACCTATTTGTTTTCCCACTTATTGAAACATTCATTGGTTGATTCTTGTATGTGCCATGATCTGGGATTGAACTTACAACCTTGGTGTATCAGAATGACCCCTTTGTAACCAACTGAACTACCCAGCCAGGGTCAAAAGTACGTATTTTAAATAAAAATAGCAATTACAACAACAACAACAACAAAAAGCAGGACATATAGAAGTACAGAACTGAAAAAATAACTCCAAATTAGACTGCCATTTTTGGAAAAGAATAGATATAAATAGGTAAAGAAATAGTAATTTTCTTGAAGCCATGAAATATTGTTTTGGTTTCTTTAATTTTTCTTCTTCTTTTTAAGAATTGAACACATATTTAAAATCTCTATATACCTTCACTTCAACTGGAACATTATGTCTTAAATATTCTAATAAGTTGGACCTGAACCAAATCAACATATTGAACTCTTCAGATTTGTCATTGGTAAAATAGGGATAATAATAATAACTACATCCTAGGGTTTTTGGAGACATAATGAGTTGCACTTACAAAACATTTGAACCAGTTCCTAGCCCATAATAAGTACCTAATACATGTTAGTATTATTATTTCAGGGCTGACCTGTTTATCAAACATGTCAGAGGAAATACTTGCAGGCAGATGGAACATTGAGGTTGCTTCGACACCACGCCATGGAAAAGGCTAGTTACTCCAACTACACAAAGGGCCAACCATGACATTAGAAATGGTAAGTAAAAAAGCATCAAGCTCAGTACACTGCATGTAAGTCACCTGGTTTGCAGAAGTGCACACAGAGAAAAGGTTATGTAGCTTATGCTCATAAGGGACCTCCTATTCCTTCATTCCTAACAGGTAATCTAGTCTCTACCCAAATACCTCCAGAAACAGGGAATCACCTGTTTTTGGAGAAAGATCATTTCATTTATTGGTAGAAAATTCTAATTTTTAGATCAGTCTTTACATTGTATAGCTCAAAATCATAATCCTCATATGTTCACCTGTTGATCTTCTGTCTGCCCTGAGGAACCAAACAGAACAAAAGTCTTCCCTTACAGTTAGCAAAAGTGGAATAAGGATTGTAGACTACACTAGTGTATCACTGTCTAACTTCCTGAATTTGATAATGGTACTATGGTTATCCATGAGATTGTCCTTGTCCTTAGAAATGGTGTGTGAAATATTAAAGAGAAAAGTATCATGATGTATGCAACATACCTACAAATAGTTCAGAAAAAACTGAACATTAATATATAAGTAGTGGCAGAGAGTGCGAATAGACAAATCCCCAAATATTTAAAATTGGTGAGATCTGAATAAATGGTATATGAAAATTCTTTGTAGTATTCGCACAACTATTCTGTAACTTTGAAATTATTTCAAAATAAAAAATAATAAAAAAATCTTCCCTCTTCCATATGACAACTTTTCAAAGGCTTGAGAACAATGACCACATTAATCTGATTCTATTTTCCCTCTTACTCATTTGTTCCTTCATTCATTCTTTCATTCCTCAGCAAACAATAATTGAGCATCTGCTTTGTGCCAGGCATTGGGGATATAGCAGAGAAGATAGTTAGTTGATCCCAATTGCTTTCATGGAACTTGGGGGCACTTAAACCAGAAGTCATTAAATTATTCCACAAATAGTTCTATTCTTTCTGTGCTGGAATTACAATGAAAGAATGGGGGTGGGGTGGTATGAAAAAGCCTACCATAAGATTCTAAACCTAGCAAAAGGTCCCAGCATCTAAGGTTGTAAGGATGCACAGGGTAGTGAGTCAGAGACATTAGCAATATATTATGAAAAATCTGTTGGCTGAGGGGAAGGATTTGTGGGCCCCAGGTGAGCAGCTTTAGACAAGTATTTGACAAGTTGTTCTATCTGCTCCCTTAATGGCACAGAGCACTGAAAAGAGATTACCTGGATTTTAGTGATAGCTGCTGTGTCCCAGTGATGTAATTGTGAAAGAAATAGAATAGCCTCAGTGCCTCAGTGCATGCAGGTTGGAATCGATCAACAGTAGTTCTTAGCTGACCTCTCAGAATGTTCCAGATGGCCTTAGGAACCAGACTCCAGCTTCTCCCCTGCCCGCATCAATCATAGCTGTGCCTGATGGCATGGCTATGGCAGTTGGTCCCCTTGCCACACAATTTCGAGCTTGGATTTCACTTGGACCTAGAAGAGTTCTGGGAACAGAAACTCCAATGAGAACCATGTCAGTTTCTGCAGGATTTGCCTTATAGCCTAGAGGAGAAACATTAAGGTTCAGAGCCATCAACGTGTATTTTTTTCCTAAGAAAAGTAGCCATTAAATCTTTCAAGATCAAGCTGAGAGTGTGCACGTGAAGCCTAGTTCTGAGAACATAGTAAGTAAGCCCTCAATGAATGTTAGCTATCCTTCTTCTCATGATTGGTGCCAAGTGGGCCTGCTTTATATCTCTGTACTCCACCCTCTTCCTTCTGTTGCTCTAGATATGGTTTATGTTGCAGCAGTCCAGTCATTCAGGAAGGATTTTTCCAAGTGCTCAGCACTGTGATTTCACAGTAAATGTATCCCAAAGGGCTACTTGGGCCTCAGTCACCTCAGTCAGGTCAGACTAGCAGGGAGGGGCTAGTCTGTATTTCCTGAGGTGTTGTAGTTGTACAGATGTGGTTGAACATTTAGCTGTGCCCCCTCTATGGTGGTGGTCTGGGTGAGTGCTCTCCTGTGTTCAGAGACCTGAGGCAGAGGGAGAAGAACGGGTGAAATAACTATATTGCATGCCAGGTCTCTCATAAGAAGTTTGACACTGGGTTCCCTCACCCTCAGATTTGGTGGCCTGTGCTCTCCTGTCAGTAAAACACTCTCCTTGAAAACCCTACCACTGCATTCAGAAATGTTGCCAAACTGCTAAATTGTTGCAATTAAAGCAACTTTTAGGGACACCTGTTTATAGACCACAACAGATTTAGTTCTATTCTGTAATGGTACATGTGCACTGTATGAATTTACCCAGGATACAAAGCATCCAGGCTTTTAGACATGCTTCTTCCATCTTAAGACATATAGATACCTTAATAAAGAAGTGTTTGCTTTCAAAATTATTTTGAATCCCCTGTGGATTGATGGTTATGTTTAACTCCATGTCAACACAGTGCAGTGGGAAGTGCAGGGGCTTTGGAGTTAGATGGACCTTTAGTCAAAACATGCCCTTGCTTCTTCTAAGCTGTGCAACTTTAGGCTTCTTACATAACCTCTCTGAATCTCACTTGCTGTTAAATGTTGCAATCCACAGAATAGGTTTGATAAATAAGGAAGTTGGCATATGAAAAGCAACTGACAACGCTTAGCACATTGGAACATTCAGTAAATATTTCTTTCAACATCCTTCAAGCTGAGGAGACAGAACCAGTCTGAAAGTGAAAGGTAAAAAATGTAGATGTTTAAAAATGCTATTTTAAGCCCTGGCTGGTGTAGCTCTGTGAATTGAGCACAGGCCTGCAAACCAGAGTATCACAGTTTGATTCCCAGTCAGGGCACATGCCTGGGTTGCAGGCCAGTTCCCAGCAGGGGACACAGGAGAGACAACCATACATTGATATTTCTCTCCCTATTTCCTTCCCTTCCCCTCTAAAGACAAATAAAGAAAATATTTTTTAAAATGCTATTTTAATATTTTTGTTTACTTACCCAATTGGAAAATAGGACAATAACAGACATACAAGATGGACTCAAAATTTATTTAATGTACCTTATAAAGAGCTCTAGGAAGAAATAATAATAAATGATAGTTATTGAGCACTTATGTGTCAAAAACCATTCTCAAGACTTTACAAGGATTATCTCCTTTAATCTTCACAATGACATTTGAGCTACACATGATTATAAACTCTTTTTACAGATGTGGAAACTGAGACACAGAAGGATTAAGAAACTAAGAACTAAGTGGTTGATGCAGAATTCAAACCTACTTGGTTGGGTTGCTGAGCCTGCATACCTCTCCACTATTACCCCATTTTTTTAAAGTATAAAAGATAGCCTTTAATTATAGTATGCATCATTTTCACTTACTTCTAATGAGTACAATACTGAGGCAGAAGAATGTGGCAACTATAATTTCGACCAGGGAACCAGCATTTATTCTTTATGTCTCCCAGAGAGTCCAAGTATGAATACATAATATCAAAGAGTCAAATATTGATGAAACATATGGAAGTGGTTATTCTTAATATTGGTTGACAGGGCCAAATATAGAACATATTTTATGAAATGTATAACCAGCAATAAAGACCACATAAACATTTATAAAGAAATTAACTGATGCTTATACAACATTAAGTGAACAACTACTTACAATCTTACACATCACTCCCAAAACAATATTTTCCAAAGAGGATTTTAGTAAGACATACAAACTAAGCAATTTATTTTAATTATAATTATTTTTTAAAAACAATTCTTGTTAAGTGGTACTATTTTGGGAAGCTATGATAAGGTCCCACTGAATGATCAGAATGTTTAAAGCAATGTAAGTATATATTAAATGCTTTCAACTATAATGTTTTATTTTAATTCAAAGTACACTGTGCTGATACAAAGTTATTAATTCTAATAGTATACCATTGTTGAAAAATAAGGACTTCTGGCCAAGATGGAGGCCAGAAGATGGAGCACAATGTAGGTGGAAACACTGTACCTCCTCACACAACCGAATTTAAGGACAACAAAGATCTAGAAACAAAAAAAAAACAACCAGAACACACAGAAAATTGAACCCTACCAAAGTCCTACAACGACAAACCATTCATCCAGACTGGTAAGAGAGGTGGAGTCAGCAGCCTGTGGAAAGTGGTCCTGGCAGGAAAAAGTGGTGGTGTGCAGACCACAGGGAGGAAATGAGCAAACCCAGTGAGGTGCACAAGGTGGCTGGCTGACTGCAGACACACATTCGTGCATAGATAAACCATGTGAAAAATGGACGGCGAGACAAACCACACAATCCAGGGCCCCAGAGACAGGAATATAAAACCTAAAAGCACCAATTGAAAAAACTTTCAGGGGTCGAGGTGCCAGGAGAGACTCCCAGCCTCACAGGAAAGTTTGTCAGAGAGACCCACAGGGTCCTAGAACATACACAAACCCACCCACCCAGGAACCAGCACCAGAAGGGCCCAGTCTGCTTATGGGAAGCGGCAGAAGGGACTGAAATCCAAGAGAGCAGAGCAAGCATCATTGTTTCCTCTCTGACTCCGCCCTCACATACAGTGTCACAACCCCACAACTGGGTTGCCCTGCCCTGGTGAACACCTAAGGCTCTGCCCCTCATAAATAACAGGGACAAACAGACCAAAAATTATGGCTCAAACAGAAGAACACATTAAATCCCCAGAGCAAATACTTTTAAGCAACCAAGAGATAGCCAACTTATCAGATACACAGTTCAAAACACTGGTGATCAGGATGCTCACAGAAGTGGTTTATTTTGGTTGCAAATTAGATGAAAAAGTGAAGGCTACACTAAGTGAAATGAAGGAAAAGGCACAGGGAACCAATAGTGATGAAAAAAAAAAACTGGGACTCAAATCAATGCAGTGGACCAGAAGGAAGAAAGAAACAACCAAACAGAAAAGAAGGAAGAAACAAGAGTTCAAAAAAATGAGGAGAGGCTTAGGAACCTCCAGGACATCTTTAAGCGCTCCAGCATCTCAATCATAGGGGTACCAGAAGGGTAAGAGGAACAGCAACAAGTGGAAAACTTATTTGAACAAATAATAAAGGAGAACTTCCCCATTCTGGCAAAGGAAATAGACTTCCAAGAAGTCCAGGAAGCTCAGAGAGCCCCAAGGAAGTTGGACCCAGGGAGGAACACACCAAGGCACATCATAATTATATTAGCCAAGATAAAAATGAAAGAGAGAGTCCTAGAAGCAGCAAGAGATAAGGGGACAGTCACCTACAAAGGAATTCCCATCAGACTGTCAGTTGATTTCTCAAAAGAGACCTTACAAACAAGAAGGGGCTGGAAAGAAGTATTCCAAGTCATGAAATACAAGGGCCTACATCCAAGATTGATCTATCCAGCAAAGTTTTCATTTAGAATGGAAGGGCAGATAAAATGCTTCACAGATAAGGTCAAGTTCAAGGAGTTCATCATCACCAAGCCCTTATTATATGAAATGTTAAAGAGACTTATCTAAGAAAAAGAAGATTAAAAAGATGAACAGTGAAAGGACAGCAAACTCACAGTTATTAATAACCACACCCAAAACAAAAGCAAACTAAGCAAACAACTAGAACAGGAACAGAAGCACAGAAATAGAGATCACATGCAGGGTTAGTAACAGGGGAGTGGGAGGAAGAGAAGGGGGAGAAGGTACAAAGAATAAGTAGTATAGACGGTAGGTAAAAATAGACAGGGGGAGGGCAAGAATAGTACGGGAAATGTAGAAGCTAAAGACACATGGACATGAACTAAAGGGGGGGAATGTGGGTGGGAGCGGGTGTGCAGGGTGGAGGGGAGTGAAGTGGGGAAAATGGGACAACTGTAATGGCATAATCAATAAAATTATATTTTTTAAAAAAGAAAAATAAATGTTTCTTGCTAAGAAATGCAAAGAAAAAATCATAACTTTATATTGTGTCTAATATTACCCAATTTTTAGTGCTTTGCTAAACCAAACTACTACATTTAGGAAAGTCAAATCTCCTTCCCTTTCTACCCTACTTCTTCTCTACCCCTACTCCCTCTTTTAATCTCATAGACACTTAATTTAGCAACTCCTTTTTTAAAAATATCTGGAATAAACAGTCTGGCTCAATCCAACATTTTTACACTGGCTCAGTGTAGCCTACAAACTCAAGTGAATGAGTTTAATTTTGCCATTTCTTTGTTTATTGTTATTCTATTATAGTTGTCCCAATTTTTCCCCCTTTGCCCTCCTCCACCCTGTCCAGCCCCCATTCCCACAGTCAATCTTCACACTGTTGTCCATGTCCATGGGTCATTTATACCTGTTCTTTGTCTAGTCCAGTCCCCAGCTTTCCACCACTAAGTTTTTAAGTATATTTTATTGATTACACTGATACAGTTGTCCCATTTTTTTCTCCCCTTTATCCTCCTCCACCCTGCAATGCCCCCTCCAGCATTCACCCCCTCCCCTAGTTCATGTTCATGGGTTACACATATAAGTTCTTTTGCTTCTCCACTCCCTATACTATTCTTAACCTCCCCCTGTCTATTTTTCACCTACCATTTGTAGCACTTATTCACTGTAACTTTCCCCCCTTTCTCTCCCTCCCCTGCTGATAACCTTCCATGTGATCTCCATTTCTGTGATTCTGTTCCTGTCCTAGTTGTTTCCTTAGTTTGTTTTAGGTATTTTTTTAGGTTCAGTTGTTGATAGTTGTGAGTTTGTTGTCATTTTACCGTTCATAGGTTTTGATCTTCTATTTCTTAGATAAGTCCATTTAACATTTTATATAATAAGGGCTTGGTGATGATGGACTCCTTTAACTTGATCTTATCTGGGAAGCACTTTATCTGCCTTTCCATTCTAAATAAGAGCTTTGCTGGACAGAGTAATCTTGGATGCCCTTCATGACTTGGAATACTTCTTTCCAGTCTCTTCTTGCCTGCAAGGTTTCTTGGAAGAAATCAGCTAGCTGATAGTCTTATGGGAACTCCCTTGTAGTTAACTGTCTCCTTTTCTCCTGCTGCTTTTAAGATTCTGTCCTTCTCTTTAATCTTGGATAATGTAATTATGATGTGCCTTGGTGTGTGCTTCCTTGGGTTCAACTTCCTTGGGACTCTCTGAGCTTCCTGGACTTCCTGGAAGTCTATTTCCTTTGCCGGATTGGGTAAGTTCTCCTTCGATATTTCTTCAAATAAGTTTTCAATTTCATGCTCTTTCTCTTCTTCTTCTGGTACCCTTATGATTTGGATGTTGGAATGTTTAAAGTTGTCCCAGAGGTTCCTAACCCTCCCCTCATTTTTTTTTGAATTCTTGTTTCTTCATTTTGTTTTGGTTGAATGTCTATTTCTTCCTTCTGCTCCAAATCGTTGATTTGAGTTCCAGTTTCCTTCCCTTCACTGTCGGTTCCCTATACATTCCTCTTTGTTTCACTTTGCTTAGCCTGTACTTCTTCCTTTATTTTGCAACTGTACTCAACCATTTCTGTGAACATCCCGATTACCAGTGTTTCAAACTCTGCATCTGATAGGTCATCTACCTCCTCATCACTTATTTCTTTTTCTGGAGTTTAGATCTGTTCTTTCATTTGGGCCATATTTCTTCGGCTCGGCACATCAATTATGTTGTAAGGGGCAGGGCCTTACAACATAGGTATTCGCCAGGGCTAGGTAAGCCACTTTGCCGCGATGTGGCACTGTATATTGGGGAGGTGTCCAAGAGGGAAAAATGACACGTGCTCAGCCCTCAACCAGCTTTCAGTCATTTCCCTTGCTTCCCACAAGTGGATTGTAACTTTTCAGATGCTGACTTCTGGGTGGGTGGGCTTGTGTATGTTTTAGGATCCTGTGGGCCCCTCCAACAGACCCTCCTGTGAGGCTGGGAGTTTCTTCTGCTGCCACAACCCCGATGGATTTTTACAGTCAGAGGATTTTAAGGCTTTAATTTCCCATGCCAGAATCCTGGCTTGCATGGTCTGTCTCACTCTCCAGTTGTTTCTTCCAGCTTATCCACATGTGAATGTGAGACTGACTGGTATGCGAGCTGCCTCCTTGCCACACATCCTCTCTGCCTGAGCTTCCTGTCTCTGCCCCTCCTACCAATTTGGATGAATGTTTTTTAACTGCTTGGTTGTTGAACTTCCATACAGTTTGATTTTCTGGCATTTCTGGTTGTTGTTCTTTTAAATTTGTTGTTGTCAAAAAATTAAAAAATAAATGAATAAATTTGTTATTGTCCTTATTTTGCTTGTGTAAGGAAGTGAAGTAAGGAGGTTCGATTCCCGGTCAGGGCACATGCTTGGGTTGCAGGCCAGTTCCCAGCGGGGGATGCGTGAGAGGCGGCCATACATTGATGTTTATCTCCCACTCTTTCTCCTTCCCTTCTCCCCTCTCGAAAAATGGATAAATAAAATATTAAAAAAATAAAATAAAATGTTTCACCCTGGCTGGTGTAGCTCACTGGATTGAGTGTGGGCCTGCAAATCAAACAGCCGTGGTTCAATTCCCAGTCAGAGCACATGCCTGGGTTGCAGGCCAGTTCCCAAAAGGAGATGCATGAGAGGCAACCATACATTGATATTTCTCTCCCTCTCTCCTTTCCTTTCCCTGTAAAGATAAATAAATAAAAATCTTTAAAATATATTCCAAGTTGTGCAATCATTATCACAGTCAATTTTAAAACATTTTCATTACCTTGAAAATTAACCTTGTATTCAGTAGCAGTTATTCCCTTTTTTTCACCCCTGGCAACCATTAATCTACTTTCTGTCTCTATGGACTTGACTAGTCTAAACATTTCATATGAACAGCATCATACAATACGTGGTCTTTTATGACTGGCTTCTTCCATTTAGCGTAATGTTTCCAAGTTTCACCATGTTGTTGCACAAACTGTACTACCTTTTATCTATCCATCAATTGATGGACATGTGGGTTGTTTATACTTTTTGTCTATTTCTAATAATGCTGTAAGTGTATTTCTTCATTTCTTACACTCCTTCCTAATATACCAGTTGAAGGAGGAAGATATTAATGAAGAAAGATTATAGGGGAGTGGTTTTTAAGCATTGCTGGGCTACTGACCTACTAAAAAAATCAACAAACCTGCCCTGACTTTTATGGATCATTGGATTGAGTGCTGGCCTCTGAACCAAAATGCTGCCAGTTCAATTACTGGTCAGAGCACATGCCTGGGTTGTAGGCCAGGTCCCGGTTGAAGGCACATGAGGAGGCAACTGATCGATGTATCTCTCACACATCAATGTTTTTGTTTTGTTTTTTTGTTTGTTTGTTTTTCCATTGATTTTTTCTCTAATTATTGTTCAAGTACAGTTTTCTGTCTTTTAATCCCATCCCAGCCCACCCCTCCAGTGCTCCCCACCTCCCTCCCATTTCCACCCCCTTAGTTTTTTCCATGTGTCCTTTATACTAGTTCCTGTAAATCCTTCCCCCTTTGCCTTGAAATTTCCTCCCCTCTCCTCTCTGTTCACTGTCTGCCTGTTCTCTATTTCAGTGTCTTTGTTTTTATTTTGCTTGCTTGTTTGTTTTATTGTTTAGCTTCCTGTTAAAGGTGAGATCATATGGTATTTGTCTTTCAACACTTGGCTTATTTCACTCAGCATAATGCTTTCTAGTTCCATCCATGCTGTTGCAAAGCGTAGGAGCTCCTTTTTTCTTTCTGCCGCATAGAATTCCATTGTGTAAATGTACCATTGTTTTTTGACCCATTCATTTACTGCTGGGCATGTAGGTTGCTTCCAGCTGTTAGCTATTGTAAATTGTGCTGCTATGAACATTGGGGTACATAGGTTCTTTTGGATTGGTGTTTCAGAGTTCTTAGGATATAATCCTAGCAATGGAATTGCTAGGTTCAAAGGCAGATTCATTTTTAGTTTTCTGAGAAAATTCCATACTGTTTTCCATAGTGGTTGTACCAGTCTGCAATCCCACCAACAGTGAACTAGGCTCCCCTTTTCCCCACAACCTCTCCAACATTTGTTGTTTGTTGCCTTGTTTACGATGGTCATTCTGACTGGTGTCAAGTGGTATCTCATTGGGGTTTTTTTTTTAGTGTTCTTTTTAAAAAATATATTTTATTGATTATGCCATTACAGTTGTTCTATTACCCCCCTTCATTCCCCTCCACCCTGCACACCCCTCCCCCATCATTCCCCCCTTTAGTTTATGACCATGTGTCTCAAGTTCTTTAGATTCTATATTTCCCTTACTATTCTTACCCCCCCCTACCTATTTTCTTTCTATGGTCTATGCTACTTATTTTCTGTACCTTCTCCTCCCTTTTCCTTCTCCCACTCCCCTGTTGCTAACCCTCCATGTGATCTCCATTTCTATGGTTCTCTCCTGATCTAGCTGTCCTCTTACTTTGCTTTTGTTTTAGGTGTGGTTGTTAATAAGTGTAAGTTTGCTGTCCTTTCACTGTTCATGTTTTTTATCTTCCTTTTCTTAGATAAGTCCCTTTAACATTTCATATAATAAGGGCTTGGTGATGATGAACTCCTTGAACTTGATCTTATCTGAGAAGCACTTTATCTGTCCTTCCATTCTAAATGAAAGCTTTGCTGGATAGAGCAATCTTGGTTGTAGGTCTTTGGTTTTCATGACTTGGAATACTTCTTTCCAGCCACTTCTTGCCTGGAAGGTCTCTTTTGAGAAATCCACTGACAGTCTGATGGGAACTCCTTTGTAGGTGACCGTCCCCTTATATCTTGCTGCTTCTAGGATTCTCTTCTTCATTTTAATCTTGGCTAATGTAATTATGACGTGCCTTGGTGTGTTCCTCCCTGGGTCCAACTTCTTTGGGACTCTCTGAGCTTCCTGGATTTCCTGGAAGTCTATTTCCTTTGCCAGAATGGGGAAGTTCTCCTTTATTATTTGTTCAAATAAGTTTTCCACTCATGGTTGTTTCTCTTCCCCTTCTGGTACTCCTATAATTCAGATGTTGGAGCATTTAAAGATGTCCTGGAGGTTCCTAAGACTCTCCTCATTTTTTTGAATTCTTGTTTCTTCATATTTTTCTGTTTGGTCATTTTTTTCTTCTTTCTGGCCCACTCCCTTGATTTGAGTCCCAGTTTCCTTTCTATCACTATTGCTTTCCTTTGCATTTCCCTTTATTTCAATTAGTTTAGCCTTCATATGTTCCTCTAATTTGTGGCTAAAATCAACCAGTTCTTTGAGCATCCTGATCACCAGTGTTTTGAACTGTACCTTTGATAGGTTGGCAATTTCTTGTTCGCTCAGATTTATGGGCTCTGGGGCTCTGAGTTTTTCTTGAGCCATGTTTTGATCTGTGCACGCCTGTTACATATAAGGAGGAGCCTTAGATGTTCACCAGGGTGGGGCTACCCAGATCTCTGGTTTGTGATGCTGTATGTGCGGGCGGGGTCAGAGAAGGAGCAATTGCGGTCCCCTCTGCTCCTTCCGGCCGCTGGGAAGATTGGGCCTGCCCGGTCTGTCTTCCTGCTCACTCCTTCGCTGGTTTATCTTTGTGCAAATGTATGACCGCGGTCAGCCTGCCACCTTGCACTGGGGCCTGTGCAGTCTGTTTCAATGCTCGCCCCTTTGCTGGTTTATCTGCGAGCAAATGTGTGACTGAGGTCAGCCAGCCACCTTGCGCCTTCACTGGTTCTGCCCATCCTAACCCACACCTGGGATTCGCCCTTGGCTGCCTGGGTCGGGGGCTCTTTTTTGCCCTACCCGCTCCACTGCTGGCTCCGCCCCTCTTACTGGTCTAGCTGAGTGGTTTGTTGTTGTCGGACTCCCATGTTGTTCAATTTTCTGTGGTTTGGCTGCGTTTATTGTTTCTAAAACTTTGTTGTTTTTAGATTTGGCTGTGCGAGAAGGCAAAGTGTTTCCACCTACAACTCCATCTTGGCGGAAGTACACATCGATGTTTCTCTCCCTCTCTTCCTCTTTTTCTAAAAATAAATAAATAAAATATTTACCCAAAAAATCTACAAATCTATGGATTCAGAAAGACGTAGTCTGTATTAGCTTCCAATGGCTGCAGTGACAAATTACCACAAACTTGGTGGCTGAAAACAAGAAAAAATTATTCTTTCATAGTTCTGGAGGCCAGAAGTTCAATATCAGTTTCTCTGGCTTGAATCCCAGGTATCAGCAGGGCTGTACTTTGTTCCTTGCCTCTTCCAGTTTTTGGTGACTACCTGCATTCTTTTGCTTGTGGTCACACACTCTAATCTCTGCTTCTGTCTTCACATCCCTTTCTCCTTTCCAGTACCTCAGTTTTCTCTTTTCTGCTGGCTAATGACAGTGATGATTGGATTTAGGGCCCACTTAGATAATTCAGGATGATCTCCCTGTGTTACGATCCTTAGTATAACCACATCTGCTAAGACTGTTTTTCTTTATAACATTTACAGGTTCCAGAGATTAGGACTTGATATATTTAGGTGGCCATTATTCAGCCTCCTACAGAATCCAAACTTTTTCCATACAATTTCAGGAAGATCATGGGCCCACCTAAGGACATCCACTCTGGAGATGTATTTCACCACAGATATGCTGTGAAAAGATACATTGGAGGCAGGTGCACTTACTTACCATTTCTTTACTCATCAAAATCAACTATTGTGCTGGTTAAAAATCTAAAATCTAAAATCACACCCCCAGTCCTATTTCGAAATCAGAATGCCCCAGAGACCAGGCCCAGGAATCTACATTTCTTTTTAAAAATATTTATTTATTTATCTATCTATCTATCTATTTATTTATTTATGAAGGTAGGGAGAAAGAGGGAGAGACATATTGATATGAGAGAGAAACATCGATTAGTTGCCTCTCGAACATGCCCCCAACTGGGACCAGGCCTGCAACCCAGGCATGTGCCTTTACTTGAAATCAAACCTGTTACCTTTTGCTTTGCTGGAGGACACCCAACCAACTGAGGCATGCCAGCCAGGGTCCAAGAATCTACATTTCTAATGGATTCCCCAAAATGATTCTGATGCACCCAGCTTTGCACCCATTGTTTGGTGAGTGACTAACAGCCTGAGTGCCTAAGTTCTCTCACTGTTAAATGGACATACTGTCACCTTCTTCACAGTCAGAACTGTCAGTGCAAGTCTATTTGCACAAAGAGAGCACTAATGTTCCCCGCCCCCCGCCTTCCCACTATACAAAAGTGAAGTACTTCTATAGTTTATTTGCTTTCCATTCCATTTCATGTTTAATGCACTTGGCCTCAAAGGTGCAGAGATGAGGGAAAGGGAAGAGGGAGAAGAGAAGAGTTACAAACTCTCCCAAGCCATGCAACCGAGCTGCACTTGAGGTCCTATAGAACTGTGGCCCCCTTTAATCACCCCATCCTCATGTATAATTTGCCTCAGCCCGAGGCTGTGCGGGGAGCCACCCTGCCCCAGCCTCTTTGATTGGTCACGTAGGCCCGGGCATCACACACTTTTGTCTCAGTGGACAGTGAATAAAAACATCCGAAGGGCATGATTTTAAACATCATGCTGAAGGGCATGAGATAAAATGCTTCTCAGATAAGATCAAATTCAAGGAGTCCATCATCACCAAGCCCTTATTATATGAAATGTTAAAGGAACTGATCTAAGAAAAAGAAGATAAAAAAGATGAACAGTGAAAGGACAGCAAACTCAGTTATTAACAACCACACCTAAAACAAAAGCAAAGTAAGAGGACAGCTAGATCAGGAGTGAACCATAGAAATGGAGATCACATGGAGGGTTAGCAACAGGGGAGTGGGAGGAGGAGAAGGGGGGAGAAGCTACAGAAAATAAGTAGCATAGATGGTAGGTAGAAAATAGATAGGGGGAGGGCAAGAATAGTATGGGAAATATAGAATCTAAAGGACTTGAGACACATGGTCATAAACTAAAGGGGGGGGGGTAATGGTGGGGACGGGGGGTAGGGTGGAGGGGAATGAAGGGGGGAATAGAACAACTGTAATGGCATAATCAATAAAATATATGTAAAAAAATAATCCAAGGCTGCCGGCTGCCTGGGAACCGTGCTGCTAGGATTCGTCTCCCCCTAGCTGCGCGCCTATGCAGAGCAGCTCGGTGCTAGCAGCCCCCAGTTGCTTAGTGGTCGAGGAAGTGCCCATCATTTCCCCTTCAGGGTCCTGTAGACCGAAGGCGGTACACAGAGCTGTCACGTGAGAGCTTCCGCTGCCCACCCGCGGAGCAGAAAACGGGAGCGACTGCCTGGCGTGGAGAGAGGAGGGGAAGCCCTACCAGGACTAGGCCGTTCCTCTCTTGGAAAATTGAGAACTGCGAGGCAGAGGGCAAGAAGTTCTCCTGTGGCCTGACAGCGTTGAGTGAGGAGGTGAGGTGCCGCTGGAGGCTGCCGAATAAGTAGGATTTACCTGGATTGAGAGGGAAGTTTCCTTGAGGGGTGGGGGAGGCAAGGGGCTGGGGCCAGGAGAGAATCACAAGCTGTCTGTCTCGAACCCCTTTGTATCCTCTCGTCTCTTCCTGGGGAGGAATATGTAGGTGTGTGTGTCCAAGTCCTATTCCATTTCTCGGTGGCAGGCCATCAAAACCCAATGCAAACCTGAATTCTGTGCTGCTGATTGCAGAACAGGTAGGTTGATGATTTTGGCTTGTATTCATAAGGTGGGAGGGGGGATTTTCCACTTGGCTACAGCAGAGGCAGCGAGGGTTGGGGAGGAAGCGAGGGAAGGGGATGAGGGATGAGGGATGAAGGATGAGGGTGTTTTTGACCCTTCCTTTCCCAGCTTCGCCCTCCGCGTTGTCGAAGTCTTGACGCCCCTTCGTCTGGGATTGGTAACCCCCGGTGGACAACTTTCTCATGGTGGCCACCAGTTGCAAAGGCTGGTAGTGAAATAAGGGCGTGAGCTTGCCCCTGAGCTCGTGTAAGAATCCGAAAAATAAGGGATGGGGGTGGGGGCAGAGAGACACTTTAAGAAGGGTGGTAGAGACCAGACACCATGAGGTTAATGAGATTTTATTTAATCCCACAAATCTGACCACTGTGCTCTATTTTGACAGCCTAGCATCAGGTCAATACACTGTAACACTTAGAAGTAAAATTGCCATCCCTCTTGAAGGACTGGAGGGATGGATGTGGCTTTCAAAAGCTCCCTGATAACAGGGAGACACCCGCTGGCTGGCTCCATGAGACTGTAATTGCCAGTCTCCTGGAGGGTATTTTTAGGGCAGTAGGTAGATATGAAATGTACTGCCGGATATTCAGGAAGGGAGAGACAAAAGCTGCAGACTTATTGATCCCTTATTACTCCCCTCTTATTATTTTTTTCTTTTTTACAGTTCCTACTGAGATAGGAGGAAGGCCCGCCTACAGATTAGGCTTTTCCAAAAAGCCCAACTTTCTGGTTAATATTCAGATACCCTATCATCGTTGGTCATGGCTAGCATCATTGCACTCATGGGCAATACCCGACGGCAGAATGCACCCTTGCCGCCCTGGGCCCATTCTATGCTGAGGTCCCTGGGGAGGAGTCTTGGTCCTTTAATGGCCAACGTGGCAGACAGAAACATGAAGTTGTTCTCAGGGAGGGTGGTACCAGCTCAAGGGGAAGAAACCTTTGAAAACTGGCTCAACCAAGTCAATGGGGTCCTGCCAGATTGGAATATGTCTGAGGAGGAAAAGCTCAAGTGCTTGCTGAAAACACTTAGGGGCCCCGCCCGGGAGGTCATGCGTTTACTCCAGGCAGCCAATCCCAGACTAAGTGTGGCAGGTTGCTTGCACGCAATGAAATTAGTGTTTGGGGAGTCTGAAAGCAGTGTGACTGCTCATGGTAAATTTTTAAACACTCTGCAGGCACAAGGGGAGAAAGCCTCTCTTTATGTGATCCGTTTAGAGGTGCAGCTCCAGAATGCTATTCAGGCAGGGATCATAGCTGAGAAAGATGCAAACCAGAGTCGCCTGCACCAGCTCCTTGTAGGGGCTGAGCTGAATGGGGACCTTCGCTACAGGCTGAAGCATCTCCTCAGGATGTATGCAAATGATCGGGAGCATCTTCCCAATTTCCTAGAGTTAATCAGAATGATAAGAGAGGAAGAGGAGTGGGATGACACTTTTATCAAACGAAAGCGGGCCAGGAGATCTGAGTCAATGGTGGAGAGGGCAACAAGCCCAGTGGCGTTTCAGGGCTCCCTACGGATAGTGATTGGCAGTGCTGATTGCAGTGTGATAGAGATAGAGGACACCCAGGGTGACTCAGATGAGGATGTGATCCTGGTGGATTCTCAGGACCCTCCACTTTCGTTCTCAGGATCTCTTCCTCCCAGAAGTAGGGCCAAACCTCGGGATCAACTGCTAGTCATTGATTCCCCCAACAGTTCCCAGGCTCAATCTCCTTCTACCAGTGGTGGTTCTGGGTGTAAGAATGATTGTCCTGGAGATGTGTGTAAAGCCAGGAAGCGAAAATACACAATCGGTTGTTCATATTGTGGCGAGGAGGGTCACTTGAAGGAAACCTGTGATAGTGAGAGAAACAAGGCCCAGTTGTTTGAGAATCTCATAATCACCCTGCAGGGGCTGACACATACAGAGCAGGAGGGGTCAGGAGAGGTTCCTGATGAACCTGATGACCCTTCTGAGTTACAGTGAGGTGCTAGACCCCAGCCTTAAATGAATCCTAAGCTATATTCAGAGTCAAGTGATGGCAGGACTGGGAGGGATGCCTCTAATTACATGAATTAATCCACAAAACAGCTTTCTTTTAGGGTGGAGCACAAAGGGTCTTAGACAACAGCACAATGGAAGAAGATGGCCTGTCCTTTGACCTTTATTGCTCACCACCTTCGTTGTCTAAGGCTCTATGTCTTGTGTGTGCACATTTCTTTGATAGCTTTATTCTCTTTGTGAAAGTGGTATAATTCATTGTTAAGTATTCAAACAATAAAAAAGTACAAAAAAGACAGTACAAATAACTCCAAATTTTCCACCCTTATATGACTTGACTACTGTCAACCCTTTGATGAATATCCTTCTAGATGTTTCCCTATACTGATGTACCCAGATAAATATATATGTATAGATAAGAGTGTTCAAATATAAATGCTGTTCTACAGTCTGTATTTTTTCATAAAACAACTTATGTTGTGGGCTTCTTTCTATGTTAATAAATATGTATCAGCATCTATTTTAATGTCTCTGTGGCATTATTTTAAGAAGAGGTAAAGGAAAAAGGAATAAGAGAAATATACTTAAAAAAGCTATAAAGGGGTGGAGTTATATCCTGAGGTGGGGTTTTTAGCAATCTCATTTTGCAGGTGAGGAAAAGTGAAGAAGAAAAGGGCTGAAATATTCCCCAAAAGTAAATGGACAGAGCCTTTCATTACAACTGACTTGTTGCTTAGGTCACAGAGCCCAACTATGGTACTCACTAGTTGACAATACCCAGTGCTTTTTTCTGTAATGTATCCAGAGGAGTTTGATGGCTGGGGAGTCTGGTGCTGAGGTCATAGTCCAAAGTGGTGAGTCCAGAGGCTCCATTCATGGTCCCTTTGGAGAGGGGTAGCCCTCCCTCCTCTAGGTGGATTTCTTAGATTATTGTTGCTGCTTCTAGACAACATTGTGGTCACAACCAGGAATCTGTCTTGTGGACTAAAATTTCCCTCTCCCCAACCCCCAGTTAAGGAAAGGAAAGAACAGCTACTAATGGGATCCCAGCACCAGAGGCTCACCTAATAGCATGAAAGCCTCACCCCATAAACCAACCCTGAAACTACATGTGTAACACAGAAGGTTGAATCCAGGAATCTTGACTGCTCACTCGGATAAGCCAAAAAAGTCTCAAGGAGGACTGGATGGAGCAGTTGTAACCTTCATTACTCACATTACAGGGAGCACTGATGGTGGTAGATCAGCAAAACAGGACCACACCTCCTTGAGTCCGAGACTTGTTTTAAGGGGTCCCAGACAAAGGGGGCATGTGTCTTCTGTGTAACTCTGAACTATACTACCTCAGTGTGTGTGTGCAGAGAGAAATGGTCAAGAAACAGTCGCAGGACAAGAAGCTGCTCCCAACAGGAGATAAGGAGAGAATTACAGTCCATTTCTAAAGTAATACACATTCTTTCTGGCTAGGGTCCTTCTGGTCAGCCTTCCATTATGGAGGTTGGAGGAGCCATGTCCACCATGACCCTACATTCCACCCCAACATTGTTCCTCCACCTCACATTCTTCATGTTACATTCTTCTCATAGGGGACCTGTGTGCTGAGCATGTTAGCACATTGCATCCATATGCCACGAATTCAGTAAAGCCCCCCAAGACCAACAATGCAAGACAAAACCCCAAGAGGCCTCGAAGAAGGTAATACCACCAAAAACCTAGACAATTCCACCAAGTTGTAAAAGGGTCAGAGGCTATGGCTGATATGTGATTAATTTCAACTTCTAGGTCAGTTGAGGCTTAGGAAACACTGTGAGAATTATCAAGGATGGATACACAATACTCAGTGTGCAGAATGGCACAGGTGCCCCCCTGGGTAGCAGTGAGTAAGTCTACTGCAATTCTATTCTGCAGCACAACTTTCCTCATTTGAGTTACCTCATCAGAAACCAGGGCTGTAGCGCGACTGCCGTGCCCAAGGGCTATTGCAGTGTGATTTGCTAGGGCCTTAATTACTTCATGGGTTAGAACAGTACCAGCAGGGGGCACAAAAATGGCTTGAGATAGAACCACCAGTCAGAGTGCTTGACTCAGTAGTGTGCCCCTAATGAGTCCCAATTTCGAGGGACACTTAGAAGAGTATTTAACACTCACCCTGAGATGTATGGTTCTCCCCAGGTGCTATGCTCAGTCCAATTAAATGGGAGGTAAGGCCAACCATGTTGACCACAGACCCCAGCTCCCTGTGGGATGGGCCCAAGTCTTCCTAGTAGACTGCCCCCAGTGGTCCGTAGCAGTCACTACCATTATTTTCTTGTATGGGGCTGTTGGCATCCACCCTATGGGCTGAACAGTTTCATTTACAGTACCATTTCTACATTCAATATGTATGGGCAGGGGTTGTTGCACCTTTACCTGTAATGCTGACAGCCACCCGCACACTGTCCCAAACTGTGTACGAAAGCCATGGCTTGGTGCAGGTGGCCTGTTCCTCATGAGGAAAAACATGCTTTCAGGTGTTTTCTCGAAAGGAGGGGTCAGGAGCTTTCCAGCCTTGCAGCCAGTCCCAAGATGTCTGTCTAATTTGCAGGTTGGATCCACCATGGTAGGCTGGAGGAGGCAGTAGTGGGAAATGCAGTGCAGACCCAACAATCAGAAAGGTTGCTGATGACTGCTAGCTTACTGGCCCCCTGTAGAAAGGAGTTTCCAGAGTAGAGTACTATGGGTGACAAGAGAGATGTTTAATAGGAACTGATAAAGGTAGATCTTGGCAGTCTGGCAATACACACACCACAGTCCAGTCTTTGGTTAATATGGTTACACTGACCAGTGGATGCCGCGGTCATTAGTTGGTACCATGCCCTATCTGGCCCTAGGCTAAGGTTAAGGGCCTCCTGTGCTTGAAGGGCAAGGCAGGTGTGTGTACCTGCTAGATTGAAGCTATATAAGTTCCTTAGGAACTGAGGCCTGCTGTGAGTTGTAACAAATAGGGGTAAGGGGCCAAGAGGCTGCTACCATGGGTGCCAGCAGCAACCCCATGACAAGTCCCTCCCCAAAAGGATCTACCAAGGAAGACCAGCAAGACTGTACCTGTGCCTGTCAGGGCCAAGTGAGGGTGAATTTTCCTGGGGGTATGTCTTGTGGGGCTGGCAAGAGCATGTCCCAGCCCAGGGTGAAGCAGAGGCTCTTGTGCTTCACTTAACTGCAGACAGAGAGGCACCACCAAAAGTTTAGTGAGGAGGGTGATGGGAGATGTTTGTCCTACCTTAGGCCATTCATTCAAGGTTCTTGGGCAGTCGGACAGGCAGGTCATCCACCCCTGGAATGAACTAGAGTCAGTCTTCAGGGTGCCTTTCGAGAGGCCGTTGCACCTTTCAGTGAAGCTGGCTCCAGTAGGCTTGGATGGTAGATGGACTCTCCAATCTATATTGAGGGCATCTGCCCATTCTTGCACTTGATGTCCTGTGAAATGGGTGCTTTGGTTGTTTTTTATGCCATCTGGGCTCCCATAGGCAGCACAGAGATGATTCAGGCCTGGGATGGTGGCTCACTGTGTGGCCTGCTGGTATGGGTCTGGTTGCAGCAAGCCAGTAGTCATGTTCATGTACACCAAGGCACAGCATGAGCTTCTGGTTAGTGGCAGGGGGCTGATGTAGTTGACCTGCCAGCAGGTCAGTGGGATGGCCTATCAATGCAGTTCACCCGTATCTTGGGGCAGCCAATGAGTGTGCTTCTCTGTACAGACAGTGCATTGCTGACAGGCCATGACTGCATCGGTATAACAAAGAGGTAGGCCCCAAGCTCTTACCACTTCCAATAAAGTCTTCTGTCCTGCATAGTGCATCTTTTGCTGGAGCCACTCAGCCATGTCTTCTGCTGCGGACTCTTTCAACCAGTGGATGTGTGCCAGGTCATCAGCCTCAGTGTTGCCAGGGGTGAGGAGAGTTTGGTGTCCAGTGACATGGTAAAGAGTTATAGGTTTTCCAGACTGTTCATACATGTTCTTCCATAGGTCCTGCCCTCACAGGGGTTTTTGAGTCACTGGCCAATCATCTTGCTGCCAACAGGGCAGCCACAGGGTCAGTCCCCTGTACACTGCCCAGCTGTCTGTGCAGATGGTCACCAGACCAGGTTCTTGGGTTATGACTATCCACACAGCTCTCAACTCAACCCATTGACGACTTTGTCCTGAGCCATCTTCCATCCATATGCTGTCTGTGCTGGGCTGGTAGTCCTCTGCCCTCCAGGGGGTGGCTGGCCAGGAGTCACCAGTGTACTGAGCGTCCTCAGGCACAGGGGCTCATCCCTCTCTTTCACAGTAGGCCCAGGCATGGGGAGAGGAGCAGGGACCTCCATGTTCACCTCTAGGTAAGAAACCAGGCCCAAGAGCTGCTGCATTTCTAGGCTCAGAGGGCTCATGGCTAGTTTGCTTTTCTGTTGGAGACATGCACTCTGCTCAGTCAGAGTGGCCATCCGTGGGACTGAGCTCTTGGGTAGGTTTATCACTTCCTGTACCCACCCAGCGATGGGATAGGTGGTATGTACTTGAATCTCAGTCAGTCTGGTAATGTCTTCAGTAGCCCGGAGAGCCTAGTAAACAGCATTCACTTGTTCTATTGGGCTGTATCAAGCCTCTGCCCCTTCCAGAGCTGGGACCAGAAGCCAACTGGCACCTTGGTGTGCCATTGCTATTGCTAGGGGCCTGAGAGGCATGGCCCTCGGGGGAGACGTGGACATCTAAATCACATGCCTGAGATTGATCTCTGACCCCCAGTGCTTGTACAGTCTTTGCCATTTTCTTAGCAGCCTTTAAGGCCTGATCACGCTCTTGCCCCCAGTCCTGGGTGTCTCCTTTGTGGGTGAGGCAATAAAGAGGGTGCACAGGCTGAGCTAAGTGTGGTACGAAAACCCACCTGTACCCTCAACAACCCTAAAATTTCTTGTGATTGCTTCAGCTTCTGTGAGATGGGGAGAGCCTGAATCTTACCTATATCACGGTGGCAAGTATCACTTTTGTCTTACCTGACTAAACAGCACCCAAGAATCTGACAGACAATTTAGGTGCCTGGATTTTGTTGGAATTGACTGTCCATCCTTGACCCTGAGCTGAGCCAACAGCTAAGGAGTGGCACTCTAACTCTGTGAGAGAATCAGAGGTCAGCGTGATATCATCAATGTAATGGTGCATTCTCATAGAGGAAGGTACAGTCTATGCAGCTAAGTCTTCAGCCACAGGCTGTGGTAAACCGTAGAGCTATGCAGGTAACCCTGAGGCAGAACAGTAAATGTCCACTGGCAGCCTTCCCAGGTAAAGGCAAACTAGCCCTGGCTTTCGGGATCAATATCAATGCAGAAAAAGGCATTGACCAAATCTAATATGTAATGGTGTGTGCCCAGCTCATGGCTGAACTGGTCTAGGAGGCTAGCTATGTTAGGCATGACTGCAAAGAGAAGGGGAATCACCTTATTTAGTTCTCTATAATCTACATTCAAGCAACAAGCTCCATCCTGCTTTCAGATGGGCTACAAAAATGAGTTGTAGGGGTCTGGTCTGATGATATTCACCTTAGTCAATTCTTCTATGGGCTCCCCAATCTCCTCATGGCTACCCGGAAGGCAGTAATATTTGGTGGCCACTATTCTATGAGGAGTGGGAAGTGACATAGGAGGGTGTCTAGCATGACCCTCAAAAAGGCTGTCACAACCCATATTTGGAGGTGAAACTCAACCATGGTGGTCTGTAGGCACATGCCAGCTAGAATGTCAACTCCTAGGATATACTCAGTGATAGGGGAGACATCCACCTTATAGGGGCATTGACATAAATGCCTTGTCCCAAGAGTCAGTGTCGCAGCCTGCACCCAGATGGACTGTCCTCCATAGCCATCAGTTGGTTACCTAAGTCTGTCTGGGTTGCTGCCATAATAAGAAAACATTCTGCACCAGTATCAACTAAAGCCAACCCTCTTTGTATGTTCTTTGGAGACCAGTAAATAGCAAGTTCTACATGCGACCTTCGGTCCCCACTGGGTCCCCATATGTGGGTCCCTTGGCCATCACCCTATGCAAAGACCCCTCCTCATGGATCGTACTCTGGATGGGCTGGAAGAAACCCCACAGAAGTCAGCCATGAACCCCTGCCATGAAGTCAGCCAAGCAGGGGTTCAGTGCTGGGGGAGCTAATGGGACCAGTCCGGTTGGTGGTGCTCATTCAAATGTTTGGACAGTGGATGTCGTTACAGCTGGAACTGTTGCTCAGGTTTCAGTTGCTGCCACAGATTTAAAAGTATGTGGTTAGGCTTCTTTCCTACCTTACCTTTATCTAATCTGGCCTTTATGAGATCATTCCATAGTTGTTTTCAGGTTGCTTTCACTGGACATTTCTGCTTACATTTCACAGTTACACTCTCTCCCTTTTTTTCTCCCTTCTTTTTTCTACTGTCTTATTCCTTTCTTTTGTCTCAGTAGCTCTACTTTCCCTAGGTTGGCAACTGTCTGTGCCACTTCTTATACACAATCGCCCATGTGAGTGGACAAAGTAGGTATCAGGGTGCTGAAATAAGCTGGGGTGTTGTTTGCACAACCTGATCTCTCATTCCTTTGGTAAATCTTTCCATATCTGGCCCATTGGAGTGTGGGTTATAGATGGTGTGTTACATGCCTAGCTCCTGCATGAACTGCTGGAGTTTTAGTAAACTGGTCTGGTGTGGGTTAAAGGATGGTAGATCCCCCTCATTGGGCCATGCTGTCCTACAGCCAGCCATTAACCACACAAGGAGGGAAATTGTGTGACTGGCTTGGACTCTGGTCTAATGAATTCTTTGTCTCAAAGAAAGATGGGTGGTGACAGATGACCTATGTTTTAATTCATACCCTGTAAGCAAAATGCCATCAACCCCTTTATCCCACAGCTGCAATAGTCACCCTATGATGGATTTAGACCCTTTCTGTCTGAACTTAGCAGCCAGCTCTTCTAGCTCGGCAGGGATGTAGGGGTGCAAAGTAGTGTGTGAGGTCTGCTGGAGAGGTGGCATTGGAATGCCCTGAGGTGCCTGTGGCTGTTGGGTCTTAATCTTTTGAGTCATAATCAGATGAACCTAGGTTTCCCTTCTTCTACCTCTACGGCCTCCTTGCCCGAATCCCTTATGATCTCTTCATCTGAGTCACTTTCACTTTCAGCTGTAGGTTCCCACTTGCGAGGATTCCAGTCAGACTGTGCCACAATCACCTGTATAGGGGTGGGTACTGGTCGCCATTTCTGTGCCCTGGCAAAGTTGCATGCTAGGTCCCATAATTGCTCACTGGTCTGTTCTAATTGTTTCCCTAAAGCATACTTTTTGTCCATCATTAGGAGATGCATGTTCCTTTCTAGTTTCAGTTCCTCTTCTAAATGCAGAGCATGTGCCTCTGCCTCTATCTGTCTCTCAGTTACCCTCTGTAGTGCCACCAACATTAACCAGTCTGCAGCAATGGCAACATGGCAGAGGTCTTTCTTTTCCCCTAGGGAGCACTGCTCTCTCACATGCTGCAAGGCTCATAGGAGGCCACCAGGAGTTTTAGGGGTGTCTCCTTAATCCTGTGGTGGTCTCCACATATCAAGAATATTTGCCACCTCGAACCACATAGAATTTGCCGGCCAGTCTGGGATTCTTCCCAGCACCCCCTCCCTTGGCTTAGCATTGCCCACAGTCCATTCAACTTGGGAAGTTTTCAGGGTATCCGAATCCTGCCAACTACTATGCCAGTTGTAACACAGGAGGTCGAATCCAGGTATCTCAACTGCTCAATTGGATAAACCAAAAAAAAAACCACACACACACAAGGAGAACTGGATGGAGCAGACATAGCCTTTATTACTCACATTACAGGGAGCACCGATGGCAGCAGATCAACAAAGTAGGACCAAATTACCCTGAGTTTGAGACTTGTTTTATGGGGTCTCAGACAAAGGGGACACGTATGTTGTGTGTGACTCTAAACTGCATTACCTTATTGTGTACGTTCAGACAGGAAAGGTCAAGAAGCAGTCACACAGGACAAGAAGCCGCTCCCAAAAGTAGATAAAAAGGGAATTATCATCCATTTCCAAAGCAATACACATTCCTACTGGCCAGAAGCCCTCCAGCCAGCCTTTCATTATGGTGGTTGGAGTACCCATGTTCAGCACAACCCCACAACATGCTAGAGGTATCAATGTAAGTAATGTCCAAACCTGTAAGAATTTCTATGAGTTTATTTGAGCCAAACTGATAACAACTGCCAGAAAGCAAAACCTTAACAGATTGAAGAAGTGCTCTGGAAAATCGTAATTTAGCACCTCATTTTATACATTACAATCAAAAGAGAAGGCATAAGGAGCTTACTTGAAATCTATTGGTGATAGACTAGGAAAGTGGGAGAAAGCAAAGCAGGGAAACCTGTGAGATTGGATGGACATATACTTCTACACACATAAGTACAAGATAGTTCACAGTCAACAATTAACACAATGATAATGATAATAATAAGGGGATTTGTGGTCTCTACTCTGGTGTGGTTGTTGTATCTGGAGGGGTCTGGAAAAAGGGAAGTCACCTTGACATTCCAAAGGTATGTCCTAGATGCAAAAAGACAGTAACAAGGCTCAATTAAGGTAAAGTTTGACTTGTCAGAGAAGATTCTAGCCTAGGACAATGACTGTCCACTATGATCTACTTTTAGAATGTTTTTAATTTCAGACCATCCTGCAGTTACTTTAGGTCTCTGAATTTGTCAGGCTGCCACACAGGCCTCTGCTGAGCTGACAGGTTTAGTATATGGCAACTTTTCTTCCACAGAGGACACAGACACCCCAGGACTCCAAGTCAAACCCACACCAATCTGAAAACTGAGAATAGCTGGGGAGAGATGAATAGCAATGGAGTGGCTAGGAGGTATGAAAGAACATGAGAGACCCACATTATTTTAGCAGAGAGGAGGACATTCATGGGGGAGGGAGGAAGAGAGAGACCGTCCCAGGAACCTGCCCGGTCTCCCCTCCTGATCTCATATTGGAGGGTGATTAAAAAGAGGGACAGGTGTGACTTTAGGCCCCAAGGGTCCCTTATCTCTTATAGGTGTGCAAGTCCCTTCTCAGTGAGCAGGACAAGGTTGGGGGGCATGTGGGGATGACTGCATTTAAGGCACAGAGAGGGAAGAAATTGAATGCACAAACATGAGATCTGAGGAGTTTGTTAGGCAGGAAATAAGTGCTCCACAGAGATGAGGGGACAGATTATGTAGCAGTGGGAGATGATGCCTCACAGAAGAAGCACAGCACAGTGTGGGTAAGGGGAGAGCAGTTAAGGTTGAGATGACCTGGGAGAATCACATGGAGATTGACAGGGACAGGAAGCTTGGTAGGAACTGAAAATTTCGGTGTTTCACACAGAACTCTGGGCTGTTGTATTGTGAATGGCACAGGTTCAGGAGCCCAGGAAGCAGAATTGGAGTTCTAATTATGCCAGTAGTTGATGGGCCACTCACATGTACTGTAAGAAGCCAGTGCAGGCTTTTTTGGAAAAAAAATATTTTAATGATTTGAGAGAGAGAGAAAGGGAAGGAGGGAGGGAGAAGGAGGGAGAGAGATAGAAAGAGAAACTCATTTGCTGTTCCACCCATCCACATACCCACTGGTATTCCTGTATGCACCCTACTTAGGATCAAACCCACAACCTTGGTGCATGGGGACAATGCTCCTACCAACTGAATCACCCAGCCAGGGCAGAAGCCAGTTCAGACTCATCTGGGCTTCCATGCCCAGAAACTGCCTTGAAGAGATTTTCTTTCCAGAAACAGCCCCTCAGTTCCTTCCTAGCTTCTTGCTCTTGCTCCATCAGTGACTCCACAATCTAACATTACTACTTCCTCTTCCCTCCCCATCCCATCCGAATTCATCTCTTGCTGGAGGGGTGTGAATGCTCTGCCTCTATGCTCTGCCATCACCCCTCCCCACCCCAACATTCCCTGTTTGCCTTAAGCTTCAGCCTCCTTAACCTTCAAGGCCAGAAGAAGACTGAGAGGACCTCTCTGCTTAGGACCCTTTAGCTGAGAACTACCCAGCCACAAAGACTCAAGAAGGCCACTCTTTGCATCTCTTGGGGGCACCTCTGGGACCCTGGCAGCCACCTCCATCTCTCCAGAGCCAAAGAGAATCCCTCCATGATCCCCAGGCAAGAGGCAGATCCACTCAGCATGCCATATGAGCCCCCAACACTTTCCAACTCACATAAGATTTAACCCTTAATTTCTCTCTTTCCCTCACTTAATCTACCCATTTGGAGGCATCCACCTCCCTCACCTAGTCCAGATTTGAATATCATTCCACTTCCTGCTTATCTTTTCTCAATTTTACTCTATAACTACTTGTTGAATATTTGACCAAAGATATGGTTTATCCTGTAATAATTTCTGTCCGGCACCAGGTAGAATAGAAACATAAAATAAAAAATAAAGAATTTCTGTCCATACCACTGCCCTTCTTTTTACTACTGTTAGCTTGGAACTGCAGTATGAATCAGTCCTTTGAAAACCTGTTCTGTGATTCACCCTGCTTTTTCCTTCCTTATCATCCTCTCTGTTGTGTAAATTTGAGAGACTAAATTTTTTTCACAAACTTGATGTGACCTGACATTTGTTGTGTGTGTGTGTGTGTGTGTGTGTGTGTGTGTGTGTGTGACTGACTTTTCTCCTTTACTGAAGTGGAACCTAATCAACAAAACAAATAAGCATGCAAAATATAACCAGAGACATTGAAATTAAGAACAAACCAACAGTGTGACCAGAGGGGAGGTGGGAGGAGACAATGGGAGGAAATGGGGGGAAAGGGTTTTCAGGAACATCTATAAAGGAAACATGGACAAAGCTAAGAGGGGATAGGATCAGGGGTGGGAGGTAGGGATGGATGAGGTAGGGAGGGGTGGGGGGTAAATGCAGACAACTGTACTTGAACAACAATTGAAAATGTTAAAAAAAAAAAAGAGCCCTGGCTGGTGTAGCTCAGTGGATTGAGCACGGGCCTGCGAACCAGACAGTCGCGGTTCAATTCCCAGTCAGGGCACATGCCTGGGTTGCAGGCCAGTTCCTTGCAGGCCAATTCCCAGCAGGGGACGCATGAAAGGCAACCATACATTGATGTTTCTCTCCCTCTCCCCTTCCCTTCCCCTCTAAAGATAAATAAATAAAATCTTAAAAAAATATATGTGTTCTCCCTAATTAGAAGATATGGAAGCAATACCTGGGCATTCAGATCAGACTAATGGGGTTAGCCTAAAAACAGCTTCATTTCAAACTATGGGTTTATTTTCTTCTTTTCTGCTTTCATCCTCATTGGTCACTAAGATGAAAATCACTCTATTGTGAGAAAAAAACTGGCTTCTGAGTGCTCTTTTGCATTCTATCTCTCTCCTTCCTGAAATCTTTTCCCTTTGTTTCCATGACACCATTCTCTCATGTTATCCACTCCCTGGCCTTTTTGGTGCCCACTTCTCAGTCTCTTTTGCTGAATCTTCTTCCTTTTCCTCATCCTCCAACAACAGCAACAACAACAACAACAGTAATTACAACTGATTTATTAAGAGCTTACTGTGTGCCAGGCATCCTGTACCAAGTCCTTTAAATGCATTAGGTCACTTAATGTCAACCCTGTAAGATAAGTATTACTATTAGCACATATTTCAGATGAGGATGTAGCTAGTTAGTGGTAGAGCCAGAGGTCAGACTCCAGGATGGGAAGCCGAAGCTTCTTACATGTCTTAGCTCTCTTCTGTTCACAGCACTCTGTGATGTAGGCTTTATTATCCTCATATGACATATAAGGAAACTGAGGTGTGTGTGAATTCACACCTGCCTCTCCCAGATGTGCCCTGTGTATGAGTGATTCACACAAGTCTGATCCATTGCAGGCTCTGAAGAAATGGTAGCTAGTATCACTCTGCTAAGATGCACTACTCTGCTAAGGAAGGGTGGGGAAAATTAAATGTCTATGCCATGCAGAAAGTGCTTGCTTAGTGTTAATCTGATGTTATGACAGTCTGGCTCTAGGAGTTACATCAAGACTGGCCCTTAACAGGAATATGACTGAATTAAAAAATACCTGACATTTTAGTGGTGATGATGATGATGATGAAGAAATGATAAAGGAACACTTATAGAGTGCTGAGGTGGCTTTCTCCTGGTTTTATGTGTCCCCAGGAACTGTCTCCTTCCTCCCACTTGTCAAAGTCACCCCTATGCCTTTAGATAATTCAGAACCAGTTTATTATCCCCCTCCCAAACCACTTCCCTGAACAACAGTTGGGAGCTAAGGGAAAACAGAGCTGATCTCAGAGAAACATAGAGGCTCCCATGTGTGTGGTGGTAGGAGGTGTGGCTGAGGTCTGAGGAGTCCTTTACAATCCAGGTAACTCTGAAATCCTGTCTCTACCAAGGACTTCAGGGGAAGGATAACAAGGGGCAGAGAGAGTGGGGCTGGGTCTCATACCTCATCCTGAAGGGATGGATGTATGGGTCCCCAGCTGTAGCATTTCATCTCAGATCAGAACTCACAACGTATTACCGTCTCTCACAACTGCTCCCACAGATATGTGCCATTTCATCATCCCCATTTTACAGACCAGGATGCTGAGTCACACAAGATAATAGTAACTTGCCTAAGATCAGACAGGTAGTAAAAGATGGAGCTGGAATCAAACATCAGATCTACTCTTCCCCAGGGCTGGAAGTCTACTGTTGTACTGTGAAGTTTTCTCTAAGGTAATGAGTACAAAGTAGCTGATCCTTCTATTGGCTGCATGCTGGGTATGAGTTTATGAATTGTCATACTCATGACCTAAATACTGCACAGTAGGATAGCCTCAGTCTCATTTCTTTTATTGAATGAAACAGAAAACAATATCAGTTTGCGAAACTTCTCAGAGGGTGAAACCATCTTCTCACATTTATTCTTGTATCCAATTTTTGAGGTAAATTACTAAAATTAACAAATTGTTGGTAAGGATATAGGCAAAGAGTCTCTCCCCTACACTGCTGGTGAGACTGAGAATTGACACATTCTTTCTGGAAGGTCAACTAGGAAATGTATCAAAAGTGGAAATATGAAAACCCTTGAATACAGCAGTTTAAATTCTTAAAATTGATGTTAATAAGTGAACATACAGATGATGTATTATAGAATTGTACATCTGAAACTTAAATTTTATTAATCAATGTCACCCCAATAAATTCAATTAAAAAGTAAGAAAAAAAGAAAAAACTGAACAAGTGTAAAAATTTTTTGTAAACAAAAATATTTACCCTAGTTTTTTTATAATATTGAAAAACTGGAAACATGAAAGACCATGAGTAAGGTTTGACTGAAGAAAAGTAGGCTCCATGCTTGGAATGAAATGTTACACATTTAAGACTCTAGGTGTGTCTTCAGATCATTGGTCTTAACCAGACAAACAAACTGTGGCACCCCTAGAATAGAGCTTAAAAGACCACCAATCCATCAGGTCATCTGTGTTATCTTTGACTCCCAACATGCTTTTTAAATTTTTTCTAAAATTGATATTCAAATACAGTTGTCTCCATTTTCCCACCACCACTTTCCCCTGCCATACCCATACCCACCTCCTGCCCTCAATCCCATCCCCCCTTGGCTCCATCTATGGGTCCCTCACTTATGTTCATTTACATCCCTTTTCCTTCTTTTCTATGTTATTTCCCTCTCCGCTCCCTGGCTACTGTGAGTTTCCAACATGGTTTTCTGTCAGCTTTGTCCTCCCCTTCATCTGGCAAAACCCTTGTCACACTTTTAGTATCTCCTCTGGCACTCCCTCAGGCCAACCTTCTCTGATTCTCACTAGAGGGCATTATGTATATCTTTTGTTGTAAATGCTTGTATAATTATCTGTCACTACGCTTATACCTCCCATGCCTTGCATAGTGTTGTTTGGATATCTTTGCACAGAATCCAGGCATACTCCCACCTTACATGTTTGCACGGACTATTGTTAATGATCCTCCAGATGTGCCTGTGCCTTGATCTTTCATCATGTGCAACCAAGAACTTGGTCAAATGAGGCCAACCCTGAACAGTGCATTTAAAACGATATACTTATTATTTGCTAAGAATTTTATTATTTGTACCTAAGAAATAACTCTCATTTGAGGACAAGGATTAAAAATGGATGATGAGGGTATATCCAGTCAAGATGGAGGGATAGGTAGACATGCTTTGCCTCCTTGCACAACCATAAGAAAAATCACAACTAACCACAAATAAAAAAACACCCAGAACTGCTAGAAAATCAAACTATATGGAAATCCAACAACCAAGGATTTAAAGAAGCCATACTAATCCAGACAGGTAGGAGAAGCAGAGCCAGGGAGCTGGAGTGGAGAGGATGAAGTGTGACAGCAGTGAGGCAGCAGTGATGAGGCAGAGGCAGCTGTTGGAATGGGTGGTCCCACATTCACAAGTGGTGGATAAAAATCGGGAAAGATACCTGGGGATTGAGCAATCCCAGCCCCAAACCAGACCACACAGCTCAGGGTTCCAGCACTGAAAAAAATAAAAACTTATAGCTTCTGGCTGTAAAAACCAGTGGCAATTGGGGCAGCAGAAGAAACTGCCAATCTTCCAGGAGACTCCATTTAAAGGGCCCATATGGTCCTAGAACATACACAGGCCCATCCACTCTGGGAACCACCACCAGGGTAATAGCTATGGGTGAAGTGACTGGAGGCAGGTGAGTGCCACGCAAATCTCCAGCAGCCAGGCAAAGGCATTGTGCCCCCTCTGACACCTTCCCCACATAGAGAGCCACAAAATGGTGAAGCGGGTTGCCCCGCCCTGGCGAATACCTAAGTCTCCACCCCATACAACTTAACAGGTATGCTAAGACAGGGAGTCAAAGCGGTTCTATCTAAAGACAGAAACAAGCACAGGGAGGCTGTCAAATTGAGGAGACAAAGAAATATGGCCCAAATGAAAGAAAAGAACAAACCCCCAGAAAAAGACCTAAACAAAATGAAGATAGCTAACCTATCCGATGTAGAGTTCAAAACACTGGTAATCAGGATGCTTAGAGAACTCACTGAGTATGCAAAAGCACAGGGAATGAAATGAAGGTTACACTAAGTGAAATAGAGAAAAACCCACGAGGAACCAACAGTGAAGGGAAGAAAGCCAAAGTTCAAATCAATGATTTGGAACATAAAAAAGAAATAAACAGTCAACCAGAACAGAATGAAGAAACAAGAATTTTTAAAAATGAGGAGAGAAGAAGAAGACTCTGGGAATCTCCAAAAGTGCCAACATCCAAATCATAGGGATGCCAGAAGGAGAAGAAGGAAAACCAAGAAATTGAAAACTTATTTGAAGAAATAATAAAAGAAAACTTCCCTAATTTGGTGAAGGAAATAGACATACAAGTCCAGGAAGCATAGAAAGTCCCAAACAAGATGGACCCAAAGATAACCACACAAAGATATTTTATAATTAAAATGCCAAAAGTTAAAGATAAAGAGAGAATCTTAAAGGTAGCAAGAGAAGCAAGAGGGTTACGTACAAAAGAGTTCCCAGAAGACTGTAAGCTGGTATCTCAAAAGAAACTTTGCAGGCAAGAAATATTCAACACTTCTCCAAGGAGGACATACAGAACATTCAGAGACACATGAAGAGATGCTGAATATCGTTAGCTATCAGAGAGATGCAAATTAAAACCACAATGAGATACCACTTTACACCAGTCAGGATGGCTATCATAAACAAAGCAACAAACAACAAATGTTGGAGAGGTTGTGGGGAAAAGGGGTCCTTAGTCCACTGTTGGTGGGATTGCAGACTGGTACAACCATTATGGAAAACAGTATGGAATTTTCTCAGAAAAATAAAAATTGACCTGCCTTTTGACCCAGCAATTCCACTGCTGGGATTATACCCTAAGAATCCTAAAACATCAATATCAAAGAACCTATGCACCACAATGTTCATAGCAGCACAATTTACAATAGCCAAGAGTTGGAAGCAACCTAGGTGCCCATCAGTAAATGAATGGATCCAAAAATTGTGGTCCATATACACAATGGAATTCTATGCTGCAGAGAGAAAGAAGGAGCTACTACCTTTTGCAACAACATGGATGGAACTGGAAAGCATTATGCTGAGTGAAATAGGCCAGGTGCTGAAAGACAAATACCATATGATCTCACCTTTAACAGGAAGCTAAACAACAAAACAAACAAGCAAGCAGAAAAAAAAAAGAACAAAGACACTGAAATAGAGAACAAGGGGATAGTGACCAGAGGGGAGAAGGAAAGGAAGTTAAGGGGAAAAAGGGGGAGGGATTTGGAGGAACAAATAGGAAGGACACAGTGACGAGAACTAAGGGGGGTGGAAATGGGAGGGAGGTGGGGAGCAAGGGGTGGGGGAGGCTGGGATGGGAAAAATAGACAAAAAACTGTACTTGAAAAATAACTAAATAAAATTAATTTTAAAAAAAGAAATATTCAAAGTGATGAAAAACAAAGACCTACAACCTAGATTACTCTATCCAGCAAATTTATCATTTAGAATGGGAGGGCAAATAAAGTACTTCCCAGACAAAATAAAGCTAAAGGAGTTCATCATCACCAAGCTTTTATTATGTGAAGTATTACAGGGACTTATTTAAGAAAAAGAAGATTAAAGCTATAAAAATTAAAATGACAATAAACCCACAACTATCAACCACTGAATCTAAAAACAAAAACCAAAACCAAACTAAGTAAACTACTAGAACAGGAACAGAATCATAGACATGAAGCACATGGAGGGTTATCAGTAGTCAGGGGGAAGAGGGAGAATGGGGGAAAAGGTACAAGGATTAAGAAGAATAATTGGTGGGTACAAATAGACAGGGGGAGGTTAAGAATAGTATAGGAAACAGAGAAACCAAAGAACTTATATGCATGACCCACAGGCGTGAACTAAGGGCAGGGGAATGCTGGTGGGAAAAAGGGTACCAGATGGAAAAGGGCAAGGGGGAAAATTGAGACAACTGTAATAGCATAATCAATAAAATATATTTAGAAAATAAAAAGAAAACGGATGATGATAGAAAAAGTCAGTTTGTGAAAAATAAATTTATTGACTTGAAATTTAAAATAAATAAAACCACATACACAGCCATTAGCACTCTCATTCCTCCTTCCTCGCTCTTTTTTTCCATCAAAGGTTTCTCTTCTATTATACTATATAATTTACTGATTTATTATACTAATTGTTTATTTGTGTCTTTCCCCACTAGAACACAAACTCAACAGAGGCAAATATTTTAGTCTGCTTATTTCCCTAGTGGATCCCCAGCTTCTAGAACACTGTTTAGAATATAAGCTGGCTCTGAATAAGTGTTTGCGGCTGAAATGAATGAAGTGCCTGGCATACAGTAGGCAATCAATAATAAAGGCAGCCTTTATTATTGCTGCTTTCCTGGAACAAGTGCTGCTGGAGAGGAGATAATCAATGAGAAAACAGTTCACAATGCTGAACTGCCATCCATCTAGTTGATGGGATCAGAAACCTGGGAGACATTCTAAGTCAACTGCTTGCTTCTTACTCTCCTGGGTTGTCACTTATTATTTGGACTATTTACGACTAGCATGGCAGAAAGTGAGAGATGGGTTTCTTTGTACCTTTACCATGTCACATCATACAACCTTATGTTTAAGGTACTTCAAACTCCCAGTCACTCCAGGCGCACTTGTAAATATTACAAAGAACTGCCTTGTACAGTATGAATGATTTGGATACTGTTTGCTTTTTTCAGTCTATTAAAGGATAGTAATTATAATGAATATTTTCAATTGCTATGTATTGAACATATCAATAACATAGTATCATTAACCTAATTTTAGAGGACATAAGTGAGTCTCAGAAAGGGACAGCAACAAGACTAAGGTCATATAGCCAGTAAACAGATGTTAAGTCTGGCACTAAAGTCTGTGAACTTTTCATCATATATTTCAAGTTAAAGTATTGACATTACTGATAAAAACTGTATTATACTAGAAGATCAGTTACTAGGGAAAGGGGTAATAGGCATATATGAATATTTGATAGTTTCCTGTTTGTCAAATACATGTTAAAGCTGTTTGAAAACTTGTAAATAAAATAACTTAAATATTACTAGAAGGAACATGATGGAAATTGATTTTAAATATTCCGGAGGGACCAAGATCTAATTTAACCAAGGAAAACATAACTGAAAATAGAATCTGTTTAGTATCATTGATATCTGAAACTCAAGAAGTGACATGTAAACTTTTTCCTTCTCTATCTTTCAAAATCCACTATTTTACTCATAAAGTAATTTTAGAGCCATCAAAATATACAGAGAGAAAAATTAATCATAGGTAAACACTGATCATTTTGGCATATTTCTTTTAAATCTTTTTTCTAATTCTGTATGTGAGTGTAGATCTATATATATAATTTACTTTATTGAGGTTACACTTTCCATAGAGTTTTATATATGATATGGTTATAAAATTTTTGTTCTTTTTCTATTAATAAATGCAATAATTTCAAAAGCAGAAAATACAGGTTGTTTGGCAAAAAGAGAATTAAGGGGTGGAGGTGAAGTCTGAGCAAAAATAAAAACATACTCTGCAAAAGCACTACACGAAATAAACAGTGTTGTTACAGGCTGACAAATAGTGATCATTAATTGTAATAACTATGATTATTTTCATAGAAAAAGAATTGGTGGAAACATACCTGAAAATAAAGTAATGAGGGACATTAATATAAAATCTGAACCCTGGTTGGTATGGCTCAGTGGATTGAGTGCTGGCCTGTGAACTGAAAGGTCACCTATTTGATTCCCAATCTAGGGCACATGCCTGGGTTGTGGGCTAGGTCCAAGTTGGCTGTGTGTGAGAGGCAACCGATTTATATATCTCTCACACATTGATGTGTCCCTCCATCTCTCAAATAAATAAATAAATAAAATCTTAAGAAATAAAATTTGAAAAACCTAGGAAAAGAAAATGAGAAAAACGCTTTTTAGTGCACTAGTAGATTTGAATGAAAAGAGTGACCTCAGGGTTAGCTAGAGGATGATGGGTGTGGTAGCTGAGGTGTAGAGGAAGACATCCCCATAAAATCACCCAGGTCAAAGCCATATCACAGGTTGACCTCTTAATTACAGTACATGGACCCTTTGCTGCACTAGGCTTGCAATTATGTGCAGTAGTCCATTGGGAATAAAACAAGTATACAAACAGTCATGGCAGGGCTGAGAAAGGGGACAGCTGGAACACAGAGGGCCTTATAATCCAGGGGGTCAGGAATGGCTTCTCATAGTGGGTTATATGTAGGCCATAGGACTGGTATCCTTAGTAAGTGGGAACCCAAGGAAAGGAATCAGAGCTTCAATCAATGTGGAACCTTTGTACCTCACCACTGCTGTCAGAAAGCCCCAAGTAAGTTTCAAGAGGCCTCTGAAGAACACAGTCTTCAAGCAGAAGGCCTTGAGCTGTGGTAGTGGGGTTTCAGCCTCCCCTGGATCTCTGTAAGGCCTTCAAAACTGTGAAATGGTGGCTTCCTGAATATCACTAACATACCAACCCGCTGATACGACAAAAGTGAATTTCTTCCTTACCTCAGTAGGGACACCTTTGAGAGGTGTCTCAAAGTTATGGCAGTGTTTCAGAGAAGAAAAGAAAGGTCAGAATTTACTGATAAATGAAAATTTGATTTAAGGCACAGGGTCTTTCAATGTGAGGACTTGATTAGGATTGGAGAAGGATCATGATACCAATAGTCTAGGTTTGTGGGAGCAGCAAGGGGAGGTTTTGAGGAGAGGGATTCAAATTTTAAGACACAAACTGTAATGAAGAAACTATTTACCTGGATAGGGAGTTGTGGAAAATGCCAATAATGACAGTGGACTAGTAATGTTTATGTAGATAGTAAGGGGTGGTTATATGTCTGTGTCTGGGCTGAGTGTGAGGAGACTATTTTGATTTTCATATACATAACATTTTAATGAATAATTAATCTTAGGTATGTGTTTATTTTCTGGTGTGAAAACCCTTTAGTTTCCGTGAATCCCAAGGAAAAGATGACACCTATTCTTAGGACTGTGCCAAGCCCTGAAAAACAAATTAAATCACTAGCTTTCTCCAGCCTGCTCAACTCTTTAGGTAGATTATTTCTGCTCAGTTTTTAAAATTGTTTTTCATGCACAATTGTCTCCATTTTCCCGCATCCTCTCCCCAACCCCCCCAACCTCCCACTCTCAATGAGAAAAAAAAAATAAGTTCATCGGTCCTTTATACATGTTTTTTGGTGACCTTTCTCCTTCTTTCCCCCTTATGTCCCTCCTCCTGCCCCCCTGGTTACCATCAGTCTGTTCTTTATTTCAATGTCTCCAGTTCTATTTTGCCTATTTGTTTGTTTTGTTGATTAAGTTCCACTTATAGGTGAGATCATTCGGTATTTGTCTTTCACTGCCTGGCTTATTTCACTTAGCATAATGTTCTCCAAACATGTTGTCACAAAGGGTAAGAGCTCCTTCTTTCTTTCTGCTACGTAGTATTCTACTGTATAAATGTACCATAGGTTTTTGATCTGCTAATCTACAGATGGGTATTTAGGTTGCTTCCATCAGTTGGCTATTGTAAATTGTGCTGCTGTGAACATTGGGGTGCATAGGTTCTTTTGAACTTACCTTTCAAGGTGGTTATGGTATAATCACAGCAATGGACAAATTTCTAGAAAAATACAACCTTCCCAAACTGAATGAAAAAGCAGAAAGCTTGAACAAACTGGTAACAGCTAGTGAAATCAAAGCAGTAATCTAAAAACTCCTGGCACACAAAAGCCCTGGACCAGACAGTTTCAGAAGAGAATTTCACAAAACATTTAAGGAAAAGCTATCCTTTGCAGACTATTCCAAAAATTTTTCAAGAAGAGGGAAGAGTCCCAGACTCTTTTTATAAAGCCAGCATCCTAGGTGGATAATTTTATTTAATACCCACAAACGCCTTGTGAAGTAGGCACTACTATTATTCCTATTTTATACAGGAGGAAACAGACTCAGGGAGGTCATAATTAGATCACATTCATGTGGCTACAAATACATTCTCTTCAGGAACTTCAAGAAAAACCACCCTCAACAAAACTGGCTTATTCTGTTCCTTTGGAGTTGGACTCCAGGTTCATGATAATTTAGCCATTCTGCCCTTTTGGGGGTCCTTTTCCCTTTGGGAAGAAGTGAGGAAAGGGAAGAGGCCTGAGCCTTTCACCCCTCTGGGTCGACTCCCCTCTGCCTCCAAGGCCGCCCGAGTACCACCGGCACGGACACCTCCGCCACAGAAACGTTGGCCGGAGCCAGACGCTGGTTGTCCCCGCCCGCCCCGCCCAGCATCCGGCGCCGTTTGCGCATGCTCCGGCTGGCTATGACACGCTGTGCCCGCATTGCTTGCTTCCGGTTACCTAGGGGAGTTAGGTCACAACCGCCAGTAGACTGGGTGGAGGCACGTTACTATGGAGTCGCGCGCTGGGTGGTGGGGGCAGACCCGGTGCCCGGGGCGGTTAAGGGCGGGCTCAGACTGCTTTCTTAACTCCACCGCCTTCTCCTCTTGCTGCACGCGGACCTAACGGTGGGGTTGCTTCGGCGAAGTCCGGGCACACTTAATCAGTATCGTCTTGGCGACTCTAATAGCAGCTGCGTGAGTTTCGGGGAAGCAGGTGGCCCTGGGAGGAGACGTCTGACCCTAATTTTGTGGTAGTTTGGTGCACTTCCCTAAACGCAAAAAGGGAGGGATTTGGTGCCGGCCTTTTGCTTAGCTCTAAGAGGTGCTGGTACATCCTGTTGCATCTCCCCAGCATTCTTGGAAAGTTGTGCTTTCCCCTGGGGTACCACTCGGGAGCGGGCGGGGGGGGGGGCGGAGTTTGTACCTTTGACTGTTCTGGCAGGACGTCTTTGCTCAATAAGTACTGACCAAGTTGCCCCACCCCCAACATTTTCACAGACATGCCGTGATAGAACTATTCACCTGGTTATGTCTAGGGCTCTCGAGTTTCAAGAAGTGAATTTGTTACCTGACTAGTTTATTACTTGGAATAGGGACCCTAGGCATACTCACAACTAAACTGGCAGAGAAGCTACAGGTTATCCATATTATACACCGGGATCACCCAACCTGAAACACATTGAACACCTCAAGACATCTTACAGTTTAACAGGGAGATGCTGACCTTGATTGCTGTCAGCACAACCCCAAGCTGCAACTGGCAAAATGCTTCAGAAACTTCACCCAAATTCTTACCAGGTTTGTAACAGGCTAGTCCAACTGGGGTGAGGGAGGGGAGAGTTGAGAAACTAAAGAATGTAATAGATGAGGGAATTTTTACAACCTTATACTTTGCATATCATAAAATTCACTCATCTTAAGTTTACGGTCGTTTTTAATGAATTTACAGTTGTGCAGCCGTCACCACAATCCAGTTTTAGAACATTTCAATCACCCCTCTCCCAAATTTCCTAAGCTTGTTTACATTTAATCTTTCCTCCTATCTGTAGCCCTAGCAACCTGTATGCACAGTTAATATGAATGGACTCATACAATACGTGGTCTTTTGTGACTGGCTTCTTTCTGTTAGCATTGTGTTTTCCAGGTCCATCAAAAGTTGTACCATCTATCAGTATTTCATTCCTTTTTATGGCTGAATGATATTCCCTGGTATGGATATACCATATCTGTTTATCCGTTTATCAGTTGGACATTTGAGTTTCCATTTTTTTACTATTATGAATAATCCTATTGTGAACATTGGTGTGCACATATGTTTTCAGTTTTCTTCATTTCACTGACCTGTGTGGGTACTCCCCCAGCACCCTTAGCAAACCTGTTATAACACTTTGCACACTGTCCTGTGAATTTGGATTCATTCTCTCTCCACTAGAGAGGGCAAGAAGCATGTTCACTTGTTCTTTGGTATAAGGGTGGGATTTCTGGGTCATATGGTAACTATATGTTTAACTTTTTCAGGAACTTCCAGACTGTTTTCCAAAGTGACTCTATCATTTAATATTCCCATCGGTAAATGTATGAAGGTTCCAATTTCTCCACATCCCCAGTAACACTTATTTTGTCTGGTATCTCATTGTGATGTTAATTTGCCTAGACTGAGTAGTATTTGGTTTAGATAGTTTCACTTAACTTTAATGAATACCTTTTTAAATATTTGAATCTAGGAGCTGAAATGAATACATGGTTCTTCCTTACAAGGAGCTCAGGGTTCCTTCAGAGAGAACAAACAGATAATTATAGTACAGTGTGTTAAGTGCTGAGATAGAGTTGAGCGCAGATCATGTGGGGAGCAGAGAAGAGGGACACTTAACCAAGGTTGAGGTGAAGATGGAGGAAAGTATTAAAGAAGCCTTTTCTAGAAGGGACTTCAATGGGACCCTTGTTTTTCTTTCATATATTTTTCATCAAAATTATACACGTGCATAGTTTAAAAAATCATAGAATTCTATAAGGTATGCTATTTTTAAAAGTAATAAAGGAGTCCCCAACTTTCCTCCTCATTCCTGCTCCATCCAAAGCAATTACTATCTGTTCTTTTAACTTTTTGGATATTTACCATTAAATCTTTAAATAGCATAGTATGATTTTATGTGAAAAAGAAAAAACAATCAGCCGTGACACAGGACAAACAATAACCATCCTCACTTGTATTGATTTCTAAATTGGTCAACCCCATTAAGTATTAACACATGGTTAATTATGAAAGCCACAGTCACAATGCATACCTTCTTGCAATGTAAGTGAAAGAAGATAGGCATTACCAACATTTAGATACTAGAGTAACTGAAGTAAAACAAGATACACACTTTAAAGGACTGGCTAAGGCTCATTTTCCTCATTGGTAATTTAGTGTCATATACTGTCAATAAGCCAGAACCCAATTGTAACTGTCAATTAATAAAAGTGGTATTTTCACTCAAACTTTTTTAAAAAAGCCAAACCACACAAAAGCAACATAGTATAGGACAGAGGTTGACAAACTATGACCTGTGAGCTAAGACCATTTATTTTTTTAAGATTTTATTTATTTTTACAGAGGGGAAGGGAGAGAGAAAGAGAGGGAGAAAAACATCAGCGTGTGGTTGTCTCTGGAGCACCCCCTAACTGAAGACCTGGCCTGCTGCTCATGCATGTGCCCTGTCTGGGAATTGAGCCAGAGACCCTTTGGTTCACAGGCCGGTGTGCAATCTACTGAACCACAGCAGCCAGAACTAAAACTTTGTTTAGATGAGCATTTGCAATCAGTTTGAAAATAGGGAACACCAACTTTCAACTACAATTAAACCAAATGTTATTCTTTTTTCCTCATTTTTTTCATTAGACCTGTATTACAAAACCTTATAGCTCATTATTATTATATTTGGATTTCATCAATTAAAGTTTATGGGAAATTTTTTTTCTCTCATACCTGCATAATATCTTTGATTTTGCTATTTGTCCCAGAAAGCCTAGAATATTTACTATCTGACCTTCACAGGAAGAGTTTGCCAACTCCTGGTTTAATAGAATAAACAAAGGAATGGAAAGAAGTACATCACTATGTACTTCTGTGTGACCTTGTGAGGTCATTTCATTCCTTTCACCTTGATTTTTATTATTTATAAAATGGAGATAAAGGGTAATGGGTGGATGAGATAAACTTTATGGTAAAACCACCCCCATCCCCCAAGTTTTTTATTAATTAATGCAAATCTTTATTGAGCTACTACTATGTAGCAAGAACTGTTAAAGGCGTTGAGGATCAGCAGAAAACAAAATTCCTGTCCTGAAAAAGATTACTATTCTAAATGAAAATAGACTTTAAGATGCAATGTATGGTCTGAGACTGGATCCTGACTTGAATAAATTGACTTCAATAGGACATTTTGGGGGGGAAAGTAGAGAAATATAAATATGGATGATTTTAAAAACATTTATTCATTTTTAGAGAGGGCAAAGGAGGGAGAAAAGAGAGAGAAACATCAATGTTCAAGAGACACATCAACCAGTTGCCTCTCCCACATTCCAGCTGGGGACCTGATGAACAACCCAGGCATGTGCCCTGACTGGGAATCAAACCAGCAACCCTCTGGTTCACAGGTTGGTGCTCAATTCACTGGGCCACACCAGCCAGGGCTGAATATGTATGGTATTTAGATGAGATAAAAACTTATTAACATGGAATGATGGAGATTATTAATTGAAAAAAAACATTATGGACAGTATTACCTCATTTTGGTAGAAAATGCATATATATGTATATCTTTTTTAAAATATATTTTATTGATTATGCTATTACAGTTGTCCCATTCCCCCCTTCATTCCCCTCCACCCTGCACACCCCCTCCCACCCACATTCCCCCTGTTTAGTTCATGTCCATGTGTAATAAGTTCTTTGGCTTCTACATTTCCCATACTATTCTTGTCCTCCCCTTGTCTATTTTCTACCTACCATCTATGCTACTTATTCTCTGTACCTTCTCCCCCCTTCTCCTCCTCCCACTCCCCTGTTGCTAACCCTCCATGTGATCTTCATTTCTATGGCTCTGCTTCTGATCTAGCTGTCCATTTAGTTTGCTTTTATTTTAGGTGTGGTTGTTAATAACTGTGAGTTTGCTTTCTTTTAATGTTCATATTTTTTACCTTATTTTTCTTAGATAAGTTCCTTTAACATTTCATATAATAAGGACTTGGTGATGATGAACTCCTTGAACTTGACCTTATCTGAGAAGCGCTTTATCTGCCCTTCCATTCTAAATGAAAACTTTGTTGGATAGAGCAATCTTGGATGTAGGTCTTTGTATTTCATGACTTAGAATACTTCTTTCCAGCCCCTTCTTGCCTGTAAGGTCTCCTTTGAGAAATCCGCTGACAGTCTGATGGGAACTCCTTTGTAGGTGACTGTCCCCTTATCTCTTGCTGCTTCTAGGATTCTCTCCTTCATTTTAATCTTGGCTAATGTAATGATAATGTGCCTTAGTGTGTTCCTCCTTGGGTCCAACTTCTTTGGGACTCTCTGAGCTTCCTGGATTTCCTGGAAGTCTATTGCCTTTGCCAGAATGGGGAAGTTCTCCTTTATTATTTGTTCAAATAAGTTTTCCACTTGTTGCTGTTCCTCTTCCCCTCCTGCTACCCCTATAATTTGGATGTTGGAACATTTAAAAATGTCCTGGAGGTTCTTAAGCCTCTCTTCATTTCTTTGAATTCTCATATCTTCCTTCTTTTCTGTTTGGTTGTTTCTTTCTTCCTCTGGTCCATACCATTGATTTGAGTCCCAATTTTCTTTCCATCACTATTGGTTCTCTGTACATTTTCCTTCATTTCAGTTAGCATAGCCTTCATTTTTTTCATCTAATTTGTAACCAAATTCAACCAGTTCTGTGAACATCCTGCTCACCAGTATTTTGAACTGTGCATCTGACAGGTTGGCTATCTCTTGGTCACTTAGATGTATTGGCTCTGGGGCTTTGATCTGTTCTTCCGTTTGAGCCATTTTTGGGGGGTCTGGTTGTACCTGTTAAGTAGTGAGGGGCAGAGCCTCAGGTGTTTACCAGGGTGGGTCAACCCAGTGGCTGGGTTATGATGCTGTATGTGGGGGGCGGAGTCAGAGAGGGAACAATGGTGCTTGCTCTGCTCTCTCTTGGATTTCAGTCCTTTCTGCTGCTTTCCAAAACAAATTGGGCCCTTCTGGTGCTGATTCCCATGTGGGTGGGCTTGAGTACATTCTAGGACCCTGTGGGTCTCTCCAACGAACTCTCCTGTGAGTTTGGGAGTCTCTCCCAGCACCTCAATGCCCACAAGCATTTTCAATTGGTGCTTTTAAGCTTTATTTCCCAGCTCTGGGGCCCTGGGTTGCATGGTTTGTCTTGCTGCCCATTTTCATCTGGTTTATCTGTGTGCAACTGTGGGGCCGCAGTTAGCCAGCCACCCTGTGTGCCTCACTGGGTCTGCTTGTTGCCTCCCTGCGCTTGGGGTCTGCTGGCCACTGACTGCATGCCTGGGTCACCAGCCACTGCTTTTTTCTGGCACGACCCCTCTCCTCTCACCACCGACTCCGCCCCTCTTACTGGTCTGAATGAATGGTTGTCAGACTTCTGTACAGTTCACTTTCCTGTTAGTTCTGGTTGTTTTTAAATTTTTTGTTGTCCTTAATTTTGGTTGTGCCAGGAGGCACAGTGTGTCTACCTATGCCTCTATCGTGGCTGGATATATCTATATCTTAAATACTTTGAAAAAATATCTGGAAGAATATGCACTAAGCTCTTAACAGTGGTAATTTCTGGATGGTGGGAACATAATATTTCTATTTACCTATTTTTGTTTTATAATTTTCTACATTGAACATATACTGCTTTTGAAAAAATAAAAGATTCTAATTTAAAAAATCTCTCTTCATGGAGCTTACATGCTAGTGCTTCTTGTAAGTATTAATATTACCAAATCTGTTTCCTGGGGGAATATATATAAGAATGGAGAATTATCATTTTCACCTGTAGTTAACAAAAATTATCAAGGTGGTCTCTGAAATAGCTGCAGAATGTAAATTGATGCTGCTGGTAGTTTTACTAGTAAGGAGAGCTTTCTCATACCCAAGGCTTTAGAATGGAATGGGATTTTGTAGGGGGGCTTCATTTGCCCTGCAGTAAGGTTGTTGAATAGTCATGACAGAGACCAGAAAACCAAAAATATTTACTATCAGCCTTTAAAGAAATAGTTTGTTGATACCTGTTCTAGCTCACCAGAAAACTGTCTCCATAGGCATGCTGTAGAGAGAGAATGCCCACTTTACAATTAAATTAAGAAATTTATGTTCTGATTTATAAACTTTATTCTCTCTTGAGCTCTATTAGCGTGTGTCAGTATTCCCAATTTCAAATGACTCAGGGTTATGATGACTTCCAGCCAAGATGGAGGTGTAGGTAGATACACTTTGCCTCCTTGCACAACCAAAAGAAGGACAACAATAAATTTAAAAAGCAAAAAATAACTAGAACTGCCAGAAAATCAAACTGTATGGAAGTCCAACAACCTAGGAGTTAAAGAAGAAACATTCATCCAGACTGGTAGGAGGGGCAGAAATGGACAGCCAGGCTGAGAGGACTCACAGCAAGACAGTGGCTAGAGGACAGGGCAGGCCAGGAGGCAGCCGGCAGACCAGGTAGTCCCACATTTGCATGTGAATAAACTGGAAGGAATAACCAGGGAGCAAGACAGACCACACAACCCAGGGTTCTAGTGCAGGGAAATAAAGCCTCAAACCTCTGACTGAAAAAATCTGGGGGTTGAGGTGGTGGGAGAAACTCCCAGGCTCACAGGAGAGTTCCTTGGAAAGACCCACAGGGTCCTAGAATGTACACAAAACCACCCACCCAGGAATCAGCACCAGAAAGGCCCAATTTGCTTGTGGGTAGCAGACGAGGTAACTGAAAGCCAAGAGCTGAGCAAGTGGCATTGTTCCCTCTCAGACCCCTTTCCACCTATAGTATCACAACCCAGCAACATAGGTTGCCTCACCCTGGCAAATAAGGCTCTGCCCCTTAGAACATAACAGGCATTCCAAGACAAAAAAATATAGCCCAAATGAAAGAACAGATCAAAGCTCCGGAAAAAAATACAACTAAGCAATGACAAAATAGCCAACCTATCAGATGCAGAGTTCAAAACACTGGTAATCAGGGTGTTCACAGAAATGGCTGGGTATGATCACAAAATAGAGGAAAAAGTGAAGGCTATGAAAAGGGAAATAAATGAAAATGTACAGGGAATCAACAGTGAAGGAAAGGAAACTGGGACTCAAATCAACAGGGTGGACCAGAAGGAAAAAATAAACAGTTAAATGGAACAGAATGAAGAAACAAGAATTCAAAAAAATGAGGAGAGGCTTAGGAACCTATAGGACAAATTTAAGTGTTCCAACATCCACATCATAGGGGTTCTAGAAGGAGAAGAGGAAGAGCAGGAAATTGAAAACCTATTTGAAAACATAATGGACAACTTCCTAATTTGGCAAAGGAAATAGACTTCCAGGAAGTCCGGGAAGCTCAGAGAGTCCCAAAGAAGTTGGACCCAAGGAGGAACACACCAAAGCACATCATAATTACATTCCCCAAAATTAAAGATAAGAAGAGAATCTTAAAGGCAGCAAGAGAAAGACAGTAACCTACCAGGAGTTCCCATAAGACTATCAGCTGATTTCTCAAAAGAAACTTTACAGGCAAAAAGGGACTGGAAAGAATTATTCCAAGTCATGAAAGGCAAGGACCTACATCCAAGATTACTCTACCTAACAAAGCTGTCATTTAGAATGGAAGGGCACATAAAGTGCTTCCCAGATAAAGTCAAGTTAAGGGAGTTCATCATCACCAAGCCCTTATTATATGAAATGTTAAAGGAACTTATCTAAGAAAAAGAAGATAAAAATGTGAACAGTAAAATGACAACAAACTCACAACTATCAACAATCAAACCTAAAAAAAACAAAAATAAAAACAAACTAAGCAAACAACTAGAACAGGAACAGAACCACAGAAATGGAGATCACATGGAGGGATATCAGCAGGGGTGGCGGAGGGGAAATGTACAGGGAATAAGTAGCATAAATGGTAGGTACAAATTAGACAGGGTGTGGTTAAGAATAGTATGGGAAATGGAGACGCCAAAGAACTTACATGTATGACCATGGACATGAAGTAAAGTGAGGGAATGATGGTGGGGGGGGATACAGGGTGGAGGGTAATAAAGCGAATTAAAAAATTGAACACCTGTAATAGCATAATTAATAAAATATATTAAAAATTTAAAAAATGACTCCATGTTACTTACAAAATCGGATTTCCTATTCTACAAAGCTGAGGTGAAAGCCAATCACAGAAAAACAGGAACATCATTAAAGTAAATGATAGCCTGTGAGTCCTATCAATAACTAGCTAGTTGGTGTTCCATTCATCTAGCAAAGATCTACTTACGCTTCAAAATTAGTTCAAGTGTCTGCTCCTCTCAGAAGCCTCCTCTCATTCCACTGGATTTCCCTGTCCTGTGCCTGGACACCTATAGCACCTTTCCTATCCCTCTATCATAACACTTAGCAAACTATTCTGTAAGCCTAGATTATTCATTCTCTGGCTCTTAACTAGAGAGGGCAGTGGGCCTTGACCATGTTTGTTTGTTCCCTGGATTAGCCCCTGAACCCAGCATAATACCTAGCAAATACTTGTCTGAACTTCACTTTTCTTGTTAGTAAAATAGGAATAATAATAATAATAGTAGCTATCTTGTAGGGTTGTTGCAAGAATTAAATGCATGTGTATTAGCTATTCAGTGAACACTTATTGAATGAATGAATGAATGAATGAATTACATACAGGAAATTGTTTGTATTATATTTGAAATTGGGAAAGACTGCATCAGCAGTACCTAAAGTAATCAGGGGGTTGTTTTGTTTACCCTGTTTGTACCAGCAACACACATCTTAACATTGCTCTCCCCAACTGGAGCAGTATTCAGTTATTCTGTTAGAATTTATTGAATGCCCACTGTTTACTGGTACTATGCTAGATATAGGGATGCAGCAGAATAAATATAGTTTTCACCATCATGGTGATTGCATTCTAGTAAGAAAAAGGGTCAATAAGCAAGTGAAGTGATACATAAAAATATATTACGGATTGATCAATGGTAAAGAAAACAAATAGACTAAATTAGAATAATTGAGACAGGCTGTTACATGTGTGGTGATCAGGGACAGCTTTTTCAAAGAGGTGACATTTGAAATGAGACTGGAAGAATGAGTCAACCATGAGAGGAGCTGGGGAAAGAATATTTGAGACAGATGGAATAATGAATACAAAGGCCTTGAAGCCACAAAGGATTTAGCATGTTCAAAAATGGAAGGAGGCAAAAAAGCTAGAAGGATGAAGAAGTTGGGCTTATTTTAAGAGTAGAGGGAAGCCATTTAATGTGTTTAAGAAGAATGACGTGATCTCTCTTGTGTTTCTAAAAACTTAAAAAATAAATTTCTGTGTGGTAGACAGACTAGCACCCCAAGGTGTCCATGTACTAATTCCTAGAACCTGTGAAATATGTTACTTTACATGACAAAAGGGACTTTGAAAATGTCATTAAGGATTATGATGATAGATAATCCCAGTGGATCTAATATATTTACAAGTGTCCTCCTTATAAGAGGAAGACAGAAGTACCAGAGTCAGAGGAAGGACACGTGATGATGGAAGCAGGGATCATAGAGATTTGAAGATATGCTGCTGGCTAGAAAGTGGGAGAAGGGGCCATAAGCCAAGGAATGTATGCAGCCTTTAGAGGCTAAAAATGGGCAAGGGAACATGTTTATCTTTAAAGCCCCCAGAAAGAATGCAGTTCTGCTTACACCTTGACTTCAGCCTGTGTGACCCATTGTGAAATTCTGACCTTCAGAATTATAATATACATCTGTGGTGTTTTAAGCCACTACATTTGTGGTGATTTGTTACAGGAGTCAATACTCCCTATGTGGAAAGATAAAACCCAAACCAAAAAGATTGAGTAACTTACAAGGGTGAATAGGAACAGGGTAGAAAGGTTGGGAAAATGGGAATGGGATAGAAGGGATGGGAAAGTGACATTTTTTCTTAATTTACCTTTTGTATATAGTTTTGACTTTTAGAATGTTAATATTTCATGTACTAGCCCTGACTGTTGTGACTCAGTTGGTTGGGTGTTGTCCTACAAAGTGAAAGGTTGTCAGTCTGCCAGTCTGATTCCCCATCAGTGATAATCAGAGGTATCACTATGAATGTTTTACATACAAACATACCACAACCCCATACACTCACACAGAGAAAGATATATAGTTGTGTGTGTGTGTATATACATATATTTCCTAGCTCATTCTCAGAAAGCCTGGAAGCCATGACCCTTACCACTCAGATCTTGGCTTTCAAAATACCATTTTCCAAATAAAAGGAGCCAGGACTCTTGGAGAAATGGCTGATTCCAGGGCTGGTGCAGTGAGAGTATAAGATGATGCTAGAATGGTTTTTTTTTTGCAGAAAGGAAGAAAGTGCTTGTGGAATTATGAGGACATGGCAAAAGGATTCAGGAGTCAATTTGAAGGGATTCCCAATGGCAATATCTGGGACAATTTAAGCAAAATAATTAATGACAATAATGAATTATAATTCATAGAATAAAATAGAATTCACAAGTCCAGCCCTCAGTTGGCTGTTGTCCTGCAAAGTAAAAGGTCGCCAGCTAGATCCTGGGTTGGGGCACATGCCTGGGTTTTGGGTTCAGTCCCCAGTTGGAATGCATAGGAGAAACAACTGATCGATGTTTCTCTGTCACATTGATGTTTCTCTCCCTCTCTGCTTCCCTTCTCCCCTCTCTATAAATAAATAAATAAATAAATAAATAAATAAATAAATAAATAAATATTTTTAATAATAAAAAAGAATTCATGAGTCCATAAGAACATGAAGAAGTAACTGAAAACAATAAATGAATGAAGGAGGAAAGTCCTTGTTTACAGTATAATTTTAATTAATATAGGGAGAATAATGGACATAGAAAATTATCATTTGGAAACAGTTATACAGTAATAACTTTCAGGCAAAAGTCATCAATGGATACTAATATTAATGGACAAAAGTATGATGAGAAGCAGTATATTTATATAGTTTCAAAGTATCTATCCACAAAATGCTTATTCACTGTGAGTGTGGGACCAGCCTGTTCTTCATCTGTGTGTCTCTGCCATTCCTACCAGTCTTGATGGGTGTGGCATCTTCTTTAATTCTGTAGCTGTAGGACTTCCATTTAGCTTGATTTCTACTGTTTCTGAGTAATGGTTTTTCTATAATTTAGTCATAATTTTGATGTGGTTTTAAGAGGAGGTGTGCCTTATTTACCTAGGCCTCCATGTTGGAGCTCATTCTGAAACAGATCATTGTTTTTCAAAAGTGTCATGGTACTGAAAGACCCACCCCCCTGCAAAAAAAAAAAAGGGAAAAGGCTGAGGAGCTGTTCCCAATTAAAGAAGCTGAAGCAGACATGTGAAACTGCACCAGAAAAAATGACATTGGTGGGGCAATTGGAGAAATTTGAATATGGTCTATTGATTATAGTATTGCATTAATGTTAATTTTTATTAATAATATTGTGCTGTGGTTATGTATGGTATTAATATTTGGAAAACCTGGGTGAAAGGATATATGGAGATTTCTTTGTACTATTTTTGCAACTTTTTTGGTAAATGTGTAATTATTTAAAAATAAAAAGTTAAAAATGAAACTTGAGTTTTTATCTCATCTCAAAATATTCCTGGGTGATCTGACTGCTGTGTACAGTGTGGCATATAGAGGGGTTACCATACAAAAGTGGGCAGGCCAATCAGGTGACTATTGCACTATACAGGGGGAGAGATGGTGGTGGCTCAGACTAGAGGGATGGCAGTGGAAATGGAGAGGGGTGGGTGGATTCAGGGTGCATTTTGACTTCTTCATGAAAAGGATATAGGAGAAAATGGAAGAGAGAACAATGTCATTTGAAAAGGAGGTTCTCTGGGGATTACCTTTAGATACAATTGGGAGTAGAATAGACCTTGCATGTTTGTAAGTATTTTTATTAGATGTTATGAATTCAGAATAATTTAGAATGCAGGTTACACTATTTATCATGGAGTTTGTATTTTACTCCCTCCCCCATAGTTTTAGTAGTGTTTCTCTCATACAAGAGAAAACAAAAAAGGGGCTTTCTTTAGTTCCCTCTTGTGTTTACCTCTTGCAAGGATTCTTTTCTTGAACGCCCTTCTCTGATCCTTTCAGGGAGGGGTTTAAATTTTGTTGTCAGCTAACTTGTGACCTTTACATAGCTCATTCGGCCAGCTTGGGTTTCCACAACATGTGCCCTTTCCTACATTCAGGTCTTTACCTAAAATGCTCTCTCATTTAATTTTTGTCTATTTTTCAAGGCTCAGCTGAAGAATGTCCGAATTGTCTTCCTTGGATTTACTCATACCCAGGTAATCCTTCTCTTTCTTGGTAAGTCATAACTCTTAGTTTATTCCTCTTATTTTGCCCTAATTTACTCTTTCAGAGTTATATTCATTGCTTTGTGCTTATTTGTATTCATGACTTATATCCTCTACCAAATTTTAAATTACTTAAATTACTAAAGGGGAACAATGTATTGTTCCAGTTTAAATGAATTATTTTTTTGAGGAGCAACAGTAAAATATATTGATAAAGTTCAACATGTACTTTGAATCCAATCTTGAGTTTCCCTTGTTTCTATTGAGCATTTTTCCTGTGAAATATTTGAGTCCCTTCCTTTGTGATGGGCATTGTAATTTAAGGTCTGTTTTATGATTTTCTTTTGTATTGCTTTGATGGAGTTCTTCCACCAGGGGGAGCTCCTTACTATATGTAGGCCAATTTCTTTTTCTTTAGGAGGCAAAGAAGACTTCATCAGGTAAAATATGAATGCAGTGGAAAAACAAACAATAGGAAGTAGGAAATGAACATCCCCTGACACCTAACTTGGTCCCAGAAGTAGCTGGCTCAAATGCCATTTCACTTGTTATATTGTGTATTTGTTTGATTCTGGCCCATGTGTAAAGATTTCTTCTTCTCAATCTATTTCATTTATTCCATCTACAAATATATATTGAGTGTATCCTTTGTGTCAGCTATTGTTGTGGATGCTGAGGCTTCATCTGGGAAGAAAATCAACCAAGTTCCTGACCTCATGGAGCTTATTTCATATGTGGGCTACAGACAATAAGTGAGATAAATAGATAAAACACACAGTATATTAACTAGGGATAAATGCCAAAGGGGAAAAATAATGCAGGGTATATAGGACATTGTACAAACTTTGACTTTTAGTCTAAAAGAGATAGGAAGCATTGGGGAAATTTGAGTTGAGGAGTGATGTGATCTGACATTTTTAAATGATCGCTCTGGTTGTTTTATGGATAATAAACTATAAGGGGACAGGCCTAGATCTGACTGACAACAGTGGAATTTGGGAGACGTTGTTGGACTTTTGCATATATTTTGAAGGTAGAATCAACTGGATTTGCTAAAAGATTAGATGTGGGATGTGAGAGAAAGGAATAAAGAACAAGGTCGCCATGTTGCATAACGCTGATAGCACTGAATAAAATGTGGCTGGTGCCCTCTGGAGTTGTGTAACACAGCTTTTTTGTTCAAGATGATGACAAGGTTTTCATCCTGAGAAGCTGCAAGGATGGAGTTGCCACTGACTATAATGGTAAAGACTATGAGAAGAACAGGGTTGAAAGTATTATCAGCAGTTCAACTTTGGATATGTTGAATTTGAGATGACAATTAGATATCTAAATGGAGATAATGAATAAACTGTGGGATGAGTCTGGCACTCATAAGAATGGTAGGGGTTAGAGGTAGATATTTTTGAGTCAGGGGCATCTAGGTAGTATCTAGGGGCATCTGGGTAGCATATAGGGGCATCTAGGTAGTTTTTAAAGCTAAGAGATGGATGATATCACCAAGAAAGTGAGATCAGTTAGGGAAGAGAAGGGGAGAAGGATCCATCCCTGTGGCACTCCCACACTGAGAGGTTAGAAAAACAATGAAGAACTAACAAAGTAAACGACAAGATGTGGCCAATAAGGTAGAAAGGAACCCAGAAGAAAATAGTATCCTGGAAGCCAAATGAAGAAGGTGCTTCAAAGAAGAGGGGAATGATCAGTTGTGAAATGTACTTCTGGTTGGCCAAGCAAGAATTCTTTATAGACTTGAGTAACATAGCTATTACTAGTGGCATGGATATAAGCTGTTTCAGTGGACAGAACCTTCATTAGAGTGAGTACAAGAAAGAAAAGGGGGTAAAAAATTGTAGACAATATAGATAAATCTTTTTTTTAAAGATTATTTATTCATTCACTTATTTATTTTTAGAGAGAGAGGAAGGGAGGAGAAAAAGAGGAAGAGAAACACTGATGTGAGAGAGAAGCATTGATCAGTTGCCTCTCGTAAGCACCCCAACCAGGGACCAAACCCACAACCCAGTCACGTGCCCTGACCAGGAATTGAAAATGGTAACCTTTTACTTTGCAGGACAATGTCCAATCAACTGAGCCATGCCAGTGAGAGCTAGACAGATCTTTTGAAGTTTTACTGTAAACAAGAGCAGGGAAATGAGGCCGTCACTGGAATAGTGTGTGGGGGCAAATGAAGATATTTATTGTAGAATGTGAGAAATGATCACAAGTTTGCCCTAGAAGTTTGCACTAGTTGCTAAGATCACTTGTCCTTATTCTCATGTGTTTCTTGGAATAATAGCCAGTAATTCTCAGAGATGCTGTATTTTGAGGGATGGGAAGGTGACAGCAGGTTTGAGTGGAACAAACTCTAAGGAAACCCACGGACAGCCTTTAATAGAACTAGACTTAGAACCTCTATAATTAGCAAATGGAGAACATCTCTATGGATGGAAAAAAATTGGGCCATGAGATCCAACTGTCCCCCTTCCCCACATGCAGCATTTCCAACTTCCTTTGCCAACCTTGGAGGATTTGGCTTCAGTTACACTAAAGAATCATGGGGTCCCCTTTCAGAAACATTATCTATTGTATGGCAGGGCAATGAAAAGCAATTTCTGCAGATACTGAAAGGATGACTAAACCCCAGGTAGAATTTGAACCAAGTGGGAAAACTGACGTAAAAATGCAGGCCACAGTTGCACTAATTATTTTTCTGTTCCTTGGTGAGAAGTGGCCTCAGCAGCAGAAAACAGTGTAGAGCTGGGCTTGCTTCTTAGCTCTGTGTTTCAGTAGTGATGGCTTTGAAAATGTGTATGAGTTTTACTGGTCCCCATGTACTGTGTGTATTTGAATTTATTTCTTATCTTCATGTCTCTGAGGCCCAGTTCAAGTGTTACCTGAATTGCAGAACTTTTTTTGATCCTCCTCTCAGGAAAAATGAATCATTTCCTTCTCTGCATTTCCATATCCCTTTTTCTCTTTCTCTTTTCCAGCATATAGTACATTATATTAAAATTGTGTATGGTTGTAAATGAGAGAGGCAGTAAAGTATGGTGAATAAGAGTATGGACTCTGGAGCTAGGCTGCTTGGGTTGAAATGGTGGCAAGTTGCTTAACCTCCTTGGGACTATTTCTCATCTGTCTCATCTTAATTCAATAAATAAAGTAATAATAATAGTAGTAATAATAATAATGGTACCACTCTCATAGGGATTTTGTAAAGATTAAAGACAATAGTACATGTCAAGTATTTATTTTTTACATTATTTTTATATATTTTATTGATTATGCCATTACAGTTGTCCCATTTCCCCCCCTTTACTCCCCTCCCCCCTGCACACCCCCTCCCATCCACATTCCCCTGCTTTAGTTCATGTCCATGTGTCATACATATATGTTCTTGGCTTTTACATTTCCCATGCTATTTTTACCCTCCCCCTGTCTGTTTTCTACCTACCATCTATGCTACTTATTCTCTGTACCTTTTCTCCCTCTCTCCCCCTCCCACTCCCCTGTAGCTAACCCTCCATGTGATCTCCATTTCTGTGGTTCTGTTCCTGTTCCAGTTGTTTGCTTAGTTTGCTTTTGTTTCAGGTGTGGTTGTTAATAATTGTGAGTTTGCTCTCTTTTTACTGTTCATATTTTTTACCTTCTTTTTCTTAGATAAGTTCCTTTAACATTTCATATAATAAGGGCTTGGTGATGATGAACTCCTTTAAGTTGACTTTATCTGGGAAGCACTTTATCTGCCCTTCCATTCTAAATGAAAGTTTTGCTGGATAGAGCAATCTTGGATGGAGGTCCTTACCTTTCATGACTTGGAATAGTATTTTCCAGCCCCTTCTTGCCTGTAAGGTCTCTTTTGAGAAATCAACTGACAGTCTGATAGGAACTCCTTTATAGGTAACTCATTTTGTCTTGCTGCTTTTAATATTCTCTTATTGTCTTTAATCTTGGGTAATGTAACTATGATGTGCCTTGGTGTGTTCCCCCTTGGGTCGAACTTCTTTGGGACTCTGAGCTTCTTGGACTTCCTGGAAGTCTATTTCCTTTGCCAGAATGGGGAAGTTCTCCTTTATTATTTGTTCAAATAAGTTTCCCACTTGTTGCTCTTCCTCTTCCCCTTCTGGTACCCCTATAATTTGGGTGTTGGAACGTTTAAAGATGTCCTGGAGGTTCCTAAGCCTCTCAGTTTTTTTGAATTCTTGTTTCTTCATTCTTTTCTGATTGGACATTTCTTTCTTCCTTCTGATCCACTCCATTGATTTGAGTCCCAGTTTCCTTCCCATTGCTATTGGTTTCCTGTGCATTTTTCTTTATTTCACTTAGCATAGCCTTCATTTTTTCATCTAATTTGTGACTAAAATCAACCAGTTCTGTGAGCATCCTGATCACCAGTGTTTTGAACTGTGCATCTGATAGGTTGGCTGTTTCTTGGTTGCTTAGATGTATTGGCTCTGGGGCTTCGATCTGTTCTTCCATTTGAGCCATTTTTTTGTCTTGACACACCTGTTACATAGTGAGGGGTGGAGCCTTAGGTGTTCATTAGAGTGGGGAAACCCAGTTGCTGTGTGGTGACACTGTACGTAGGGGAGGATCTGAGAGGGAACAGTGGTGCTTGCTTCATTCTCTGCTGCATTTCAGTCACTTCCTCCACTTTCCACAATCAAATTGGGCCCTCTGGTGCTGATTTACTTGTGGGTGGGCTTGTGTACATTCTAGCACCTGTTGGTGTCTCCAAGGAACTCTCCTGTGAGGCTGGAAGTTTCTCCCAGCACCTCAACCCCCACAGGTGTTTTCCATCAGTGTTTTGAGGCTTTATTTAGCCAAGCTTGGACCCTGGCTTGCACTGTCTGTCTCACTCCCCAGCTTTGCCTGGTTTATCTGTGCACAAATGTGGGACTGCCTGGCCCGCCAGCTGCCTTGCGTGCTGTGCCCCTCCACAATCTGCCGCCTCACTGGTTCTTCCAGCCACCTAGTCGGGAGCCCTCTCAGCCAGGCTCCCTGACTCCGCCCCTCCTACTGGTCTGGATGAATGTGTCTACTTTAACTCCTTGGTTGTTGGACTTCCATACAGTTCAATCTTCTGTCAGTACTGGTGGTTTTTTTATTTTTAAATTGTTCTTGTCCTTATTTTGGTTGTGTGAGGAGGCACAGTCCATCTTGGCCAGAAGTCCATGTCAAGTATTTAGAACAGTGCCTAGCACATAGTAAATACTTGATACGTTTTGCTACTTGTCTCTCTTCTCCTTAAGGAATAAAACCATACCTTTATCTTTATACCTCTGATTATTAGCACTGGGCTTAGCACAGAATACTAGGTGTTTAAAACATCTTTGTGTACTAAAACCAGGCATGGAAATCAAATCAATTTAAGTTTGCACTTAATGGTTTTATATGCATGTAGCCATTTTATCAGCTCACTCATTTATTCCTGTGTACAACTCCATGTAATGCTTAAGAAAAAAGGTGCTAGAACCTGATTGCCTAGTTTGTACCATTGTTTTGCTATTTATTAGCTTATTAACCTCATACTGCCTCAGCTTCCTCATGTGAAAAATGAGTAAAAATAATAGGCAGTTGAACACAGAGTTATTGAACATTCAAATGTTAACTATAATAGTTATTAATCTTATTGTTAATGAAATGATTTAATGAACACCTACAGTGTTCCAGGGACTGTGCTAGACAATAAGGATGCAGAGATGAATAATGATTAGTTCTTGTTCTGAGAAAACCCATAAAGGAGTGAAAGAAACAAGTGTGAACCACTCAGTATATATAGAGCTTAGTGGAGGAAGGGACCAATTTTACAGGAGGGATCAGTGAGGGGGGATAGGAAGATAGTAAGGTTTTATAGAGGAGGTTAATCCTAAGCTTTGCATCTGTGGGTTTATGGTCCTGGGGAAATAATGTCAAATAGATATCAAAATCCCTTTCATGGTTCATCAGAAAAGAGTTTAATAACAGGTTTCTCCCATCAGATTTCTTTAACAAAAGGCCCCGTCCTGTATTTGAAACCCAGACAAGCCATTTTGGGCCAACAACAAAGTATTGTCAGGCCTACCTAAGTGCACCAAACATGGTTTGGGATAGTTTTCCTTGAGCAAAACTCCTCTTCCCTTTTGTAGTTAAGGTAGAGAGAGAGAGAGCCATTACAAGCAAAAGACTGCATTTCAGATGCCTCTGTCCTGCCCTCTGTCTCCCTCCCACTACATTTTCTGAAAAGGTTGAGATTTATGTTCTTACCTTCTTTACCCCAACAATCAGATCCAGAGAAAGTACAGAGTGGCATGTTTTCTAAGAAAAAGCCAGGACTCCTTTATAGATCACACTTTTAATAGAGACCTCTTAGACATGGTGGGACTGTAGCTATATTTAAATTATTGAGATCAAGGGCAGGGTGTGGGCAAATGAGAACCTTTATGTCTTTTGTCTCTTAGAAAACCAATAAAGGCATTGAAACTTGTCTGTCTCCCCCAAGTAGTTAAAGAGAACAATAGAATTTAAAGTTCCTGATGTTCCTCTGGAGCTGATTTTGGCAGGTAATAAGTAGCTTGTTAAAGGGCTTATTATTGGAGTAGAGCTTTGGCTGCCTGACTTTTAAGGTTGATTATTTATTTTGCATGTTGTATAACAGGAGCATTGGGTAATGTTCAGAAGAGGCTTACTGGGTCAGAGTGTAAGGGCTTCTCTGACCATCTCCTTCCAACAGAACCAGATTCCAGCTGCAAAATAAAGGATAAGCTTGTATGCAAGACCCAGGCCATGTCTTTAATGTAGCCTCTAACCTCCAGACAGGCTTTCTCATTAGGGGATGAATACATCAAAATTTCCATCAAATGCTAACCCAAGAAAAATGTGTGTGTGTATAATTTTTCAACTTACACTGATAAAGTGGCATACTTTTGAAAGAAATTCTTTAAAAGATATATTTTGGTCATTTGCAGTAACAAGTCATATGTGGGATCCCTGTCATTTCAGTTATCTCAGGTGCTCTGAAAGGTAGGGTTTTCAGCTAGTTATTGTGAGAAATGGCCAAGAGGTCTTCTCTCCTTTGTGAAGAGTACCAAGAAGAAATTGTCCCCAGCCCTTGTGGTTCAGGCTTTAAAGTGTTGTGTTGGTCTTGCTGGCTCACTGAGACAGGTCCAGACATTTTAGAGACAGTAAATGAGTGAAGTTCCTTTTCTTCTTACTCTAAACTTTAAAAGTGGATTAAGAGAAATTGAGATGATCTCTTTCTTTTCAACAAGGCAGCAGAGCAGTGCCCCAGCAGACGCAGAGATGCAGATCTTTACAAAGACCTTGACTGGCAAGACCATCACCCTTGAGGTTGAGCCCAGGGACACCACTGAAAATGTCAAAGCTAAAATACAAGACAAGGAGGGCATCCTGTCTGACCATCAGTATCTGGCTTTGGGGGGCGAACAGCTGGAGGATGGCTATACTCTTTCAGACTACAACATTCAGAAAGAGTCCACCCTGTAGTTGGTGCTTCGTCTATGGGGTGACATCATGGAGCCTTCTCTCTGCCAGCTCACCCAGAGGCACAACTGTGACAAGATGATCTACTGCACATGTTATGCCTACTTCCCATGCTGTCATCTGTCACAAGAAGGAATGCAGCCACACCAACAACCTGTGCCCCAAGGAGAAGGTTAAATAAGGTCCCTCCTCCACCTTCTTGGGTCCACAGTATGGCCTTCTGCCTGACCTCTGTAACCTCAATAAAGTTTCCCTTTCACTGACTGGGGGGGAAAATAAATTGAGGTGGTTGTGATAGAGAAATTTAGTTTTGTCTCCTTTTTTATTTTTCTCATGTTTGGTTTTATAGAGGCTATAAGCCAGCATTTTTGTTAGTTAGCAATATTAGTAAAATGGGCAGTAGCAGGAGGTGATAGGTGCCTAGAAAGAGATTTTATGAGCTATTGAATGAATTATGGAATGAAGACATGTGTGTTGGGAGAAGACTTTACATCTGAAGTTGCTTGTTTTAGGATCAACCATCCTCCTTCAGAGATAACTTTTTGTTGAAGAAAGTCTTTGGAAATGTGAAATCTTATCATTCTCATGGACTGTGTGAGTGTGACCAGGTTAATTTCTTACACTAAAGTCTGTGGTATTATGGATGCCTATGTTAGTCAGGATAAGCTAGATTCTGATGTAATAACAAATAAACAACAGAGGCTTACTTGTTGCTCACATAAGCTTTGATGCAAGTTGGTTGGCCCTCTTCTATTTTGTACCAATGCCATCTTGAACATATCTTGAACACAGAGACACCATGGCAAAGAAAATGACAACAGCAAGCCCACATGCTTTAATTGCCTCAACTTAGAAGTGACACACATCACTTCTGCACACATTTCAGTGGCAGGAACTAATCAGTTTGCCCCAACTTCATTGCAAGGGAGACTGGGATGTGTAGAGGCATATCTGGTATATGTGGTGCCTATTAACAGTCTTTGCTACATTCCTTGGTTACCAACTGACTGTTAACTTCCCACCCCACTCTAGAAAATATATGAGTGATGCTGATTTTCTAATTCTGTAATGGGCTGGAGTATGAACATCAAACTACCTCTTTAGTCTGACAGATAAGTGCTTGTTTTATCTAAGGAGAGGAGATAAAACAGGCAGTACTCACCTTTTTGTCAGTTGCAGTCCTTTTCCTTTTTCCTCCTTATTACTCACATGAAATACATATTCTCCCTTCTGCTCCTGGCCTAAGAGTCATGCTCGTATGAACATAAAATTGTCCCCTGGTCAAACATCTTTGCCACTATAGTCTCAGGTTCCAGGTCTGACTGGAGCTATGGAGTATTTAATAAGAAAGTGAGAGAATTGTTCTTTTTTTTTAAAAAAGATTTTATTTATTTTTATAGAGAAGGGAAGAGGGGGAGAAAGAGAGGGAGAGAAAGATCAATATATCATTGCCATCACGAGCACCCCTACTGGGGACCTGACCCACAACCCAGACATGTGCTCTGACTGGGAATTGAACCCGTGACAGGCAGGCCAGCACTCAATCCACTGAGCCACACCAGCCAGGGCAAGAGAATTGTTCTTTATGAAGTTGATCTCAAAAGGTAGGGGCAGGCTGTTCATGTCTATAGTGGCCCTAATGCCTCAGGGCTAGTTCAATATGTGGTGAACCCTCTGATAAGACTAAGTGAGCAGAATTCCCTAGTGTCCTTGAATATCACTTAGAAAGGGAACTTACTCCCCTACCAAGACCAAATTCTCAAGAATTAAGGTTGTCCTTCTCCCAGGAAGAGGATGACCTGTGGAACCACTTCTAGATTCTTACTAGAAGTGAAGACCAAATTTCCAGAAGGGATCTGAGGTAAGGAGTGATTGGCTACTTCTGACCTGACTCATAGTGTTCAGCTGGACCATAAACACTAGAGTATACTCGTGTATATGTATGTAGTTATGTGTGTGTGGGTTTGTAAATTTTGTGGTACTGTGTGACTGTGGTTGCCTGGCACTTGCAACAAATTGCTTCTGCCATTGTTGTTTTCCCTTTGAATCTCAGGCATGAGCAAACTAAAGAAATAATTTACTTTTAAATTCCTTTAGTGTCTCTGATAGGAAAGCAGTGGCTAGAGTCAATGTAGATCAACCCAAAGAGTGCAGATCTGCCAGAATTGCAGCTCAGCCTTCCTGCCTCTGACACACATACCTTTCTGAAGGGTAGACCCTAAACCAGATGTAACTTATTCATAGAGTGGTGGGTTGGCTGATTAGGTGGTTGGTTTAGAATAATGGGAGGGGCAAAAATAAATATAAGGAGATAGGGGTTAGGAAGGGCTGCATCTGAAAGAGGGTCAGGATGGTTAATATTCACTTTTCTTCCTTTGGCTTTATTGCTATACTCCGTGTGGATCTTGTTATCTTGATTCTAGATGAGACTCACCCATAGTCAGTTCTTAAATATAAATCACATCCCCTCATAGAATCACTGCAAAATTCATTATGGTTAAGATATTTCTAAGACCCAGATACAGATTCACTTTGGTTGGAGTTTAATATTTAACTTTATTTCACACATATAAGTATTATGTCTTTTATAGTGTATTTTTCCTTTATCTTTTGGGTTTCTGTAAAATTTATTTTTAATTATAGTTGACATATTATAATACTATATATAATATTATATTGGTTTCAGGTGTGCAACATAGTGATAGAACATTTATATAACTTATGAAGTGATCACTATAAGTCTAGTAACCATCTGTCACTGCACATAGTAATTATTCTCTAGGCTGTATATTACATCTTCATGACTTATTTTATAATTGGAAGTTTGTATCTATTAATCCTCTTCCCCTTTCTAGCCACCCCCAGCCCCCTCTGCTCTGGCAACCATCAGTTTGCTCTGTATCTATGAGTTTGTCTCTGTTTTGTTTCATTTTTCATTTATTTTGTTTTTTTGAGTGAAATTATATGGCATTGTCTTATTCTCTGTCCAACATATTTCACCTATCATAATTGTGTCTAGATCCATGCATATAATGTGTCCTTAGTTGTTTCTCAGTTATTCCAGGTTAAGTACTTTTAAAGGCTTCTTTACTCAATCTTTTAATTCTAGTCAGGAACACATCATTTGATGATTACTGTTTGCATTTTCCCTTTCTTTCCCAATAACAAAGTTTAGATTCTTCCATTTGACATTTTCATGTTTTGCTCTTCCTATTCCATATCGCTGCTCTTAATTGTCACTTTTCTCACTAAGGCTTCCCCCCCCAACAATATCAAATCCTAAGCTTTTTCCCTTTTTTTCATATCTCTGGTTGGAGGTGTTATGTATAATTTTTAGTAAAAATTTTAAGTGGAAGATATTTAACTTTTAGTCAGTTAGAATCTCTCAGACTTATGTGATCTATCCAAAAACTTCAAAGAAATTCACCTTAAAAACTGATACTCCATGTAGTACTTTGTTTATCATAACCAAATATGTGGAAACTAGGTAGGGGCAGATTTTACTTCTCCTACTTTAAGAATGGTCAAATCAACATTCAATGATGATAAATAACTGTTTCATTATTATCATCCTACTGGTTCTTTAATGTCCAGACCAAAGTAATGAAATGATGGCTTGTGGATTCTGCATTAGAACCCCCACCCTGGGCTAAAAATGACACTGAGGTGGGCTGAGGAGACCCCTCTGCATTGTGTGGAGGTTAATGGTCTGGTAGAGGCAGAACTCTGAGGTTACAGGTCCCCAGAAGGCAGGGACCCCAGCATTTACATAAGCCCCATTTTATAGCCTGTGTATAGCTGGGCCTGTGAGGCCTGCTTCAGTTCTCCCAGTGGTAGTCCCTGTCTAGAGAGGATGTAAACACAGTGGATATTTAGCTGTTAATAATGCTATAGACAAATTTTCAAGCCTTTGCTAATAACCTTTTTTATAACCTAGCTTCTTAAGGTAAGAAGTGATAGCTAAGGATGGGAGTGAGGATGGCCTGCTCTGAAGCTTATCAAATTAAGCAATGACTATGAAAGTGGTTTCTAAATTTTAAGAGTTGGAAACACATGTGGCTAGTGCTATTACATTGTACATTGCATGTGTTGTTTTCCTCCCAAGATTTTTAAGAAAGACCTCTAACATCTCAAACATTGCTACAGTTAAGAATCTTCAAGTTTATCTTATCTAAGCTTGCTTCTGATCAGTGCACTTTTTTGCTTGAAAGTAGAGCCCATGACTTATTTATCATTTCCTCCCAGCTTCACTGAGGTTTAGCTGGTATACAAAAAAAATGCAAATAATGAATATATATGTTGGGAGTTTGGACACATGAATGGACATAGAAGACATTATTGTAAGTGAAATAATTCAGTCACAGAAGGACAAATTCTGCATGATTCCTCTTATATGAGGCATCTAAAATAGTCAAAGATATAAAAGTAGATAATAGAATGGTGGTTACCAGGGGATAGGGGATGGGGATATGGTGGGTGGTTGTTCAGTGGGTGTAAAGTTACAGTTGTATAATGAAGATAAGTAAATTCTACAAATCTACTGTATGACATACTGCCTATAGTTAATGGTAAGGTATTATGTACTTAAAATTTGATTTGTGCAATCATATATCATTGGGTTTACCTAAGGATCTGCCCAAGCACAATAAAATCACCTTTTTAATTTCCTCAGTGCTTCACAGTTCTGGGGACAATGCAGAGATGCTCCTCTGTTGGAGGTTAGAGCAAATATCCCAAGCCAGTGTTACCCCTGCTTTTTTAGCACTTCACTTTCTGAAAGAACAACCTGGCAGGGCCTCATGTTTAATTGTTATTTATCCTTCCCAATTTTATGTCACTCAGAACAGTCTGAGCTAGGGAGTTGGTGTGGACATGGGATTTTGAGACCTGGCCTGATTCCAAGCAGATACTCAGTAGCACAACAGTTAACCCCAGGTCACATTTCTGGCACCTTCTGTTCCCTGGAAATTTGCCGCAAACCTGGAAGAAAGAAATAGCTGCAAACTCCCTCAAACACACAAATATAGAGCTAAAGCCACAAACTTTATTTCCCAGGCCTTTGCTAATACCTTTTTGTAACCCAGCTCTAAAGAGTTTTGTAATTTGCTTTCCTCGCCCTACAGATTAGAAGCAACAGGAAGGGATATTGGAGTGGGGAGTAGGGGAGAGAAGCTCAGAAAAAGTGACAGGGGAAGTGCCTGCCGAAGGCCTAACATCCTGAAAAGAGACAGAAAAACAAAATAGCATGAAACAATTAAGGATGTTGATTCTGATTATCCTGAGTTAGCTGGAAAACATTCAAGTGGGTTAAGAAATCTGGGAAGCATGTAATATATACATGTATATTTCACATCATCAAAATACTGTTTAAAAGTTTGGTGTTTAAGAGATAAGATTCCCCTATATTCCCATTTTTTTCTGATCCTGCCATACCTCACCTAAACCAGAATCGTGAGGTATTTCCTCTAATGCCAACATAATAACTTTTTAATTTAATATAAAAATAAATAACATTGTTTATTATGCTGTTAATGCTATTAATGTTTTTAAGTTAAATAATTATTGATTTTAATTACAACTATAAATTTTGAATGAATAACTGGGGACCATAGACAAGCCAAGATGTTTATTGACAGTGACCAGAGGGGAGGTGGGAGGGTATAATGGGGGGGAAGGGGGAAGGGTTTTCAGGAACTACAATATAGGACACATGGACAAAACTAAAGGGAGGTAGGATCAAGGGTGGAAAGTGAGGATGGCTGGTATAAGGGAGAGAGTTGGGAGGGAAGTGGAGACAACTGTACTTGAACAACAAAAGAAATGTGGAAAAAAAGAATTGCATTTTGAAAAAAGGAAATGGGAGAAGGGTTTTCAGGAATAACTATAGAGAACACATGGACAAAACCAAGTGGGGTGTGGAAGCAGAGGAGGGAGATGGGAATGGCTGGGGTTAGGGGGAAGGGTAGGGGTAAATGCAGACAACTGTACTTGAACAATAATAAAATAATTTTTTAAAAAGAAGTGTTAACTAAATATATCATTAGAAAATGTTTCTTTTCATAGAAAACACTAGTTCAAACAGGCCTTCAGTAATACCTTTTTATAGTAAGGATTTGGAGCCCCGAGAGGAGCTACAACTAACACTCATTTTGTGACAACAAAATGACATTGAGTAAGATTTAGGCATTGAGTAAGAACGTGATTTGAATGCTGAATTCATTCATTCTCTGATTTGATCCTCCTGGAGATGTTGCATTTCAGACTTCATCTGAGGCTCCCTCGACAGCCCATAGGCTTTTTCTCACATTTCTTTGGCCCAGGAGCTGACTCAGATCCTCCATGGGAACCTAAATTGTGTGGGCTTACAGCTTAGGGGTTTGGGTCCCAAACATGAAGTAACTTCAATCCCCAGAGAAGTCACTGCCGGCTTGATGCCGGGGTTCACTGTGCTGATGAACCAGCCCAACCTATTCATCACCACCTCTGAGTCAGAGGTCTGGGCAGAGCACAGAGGCTGGCGTGCAGATTCCATTCTGGCAGCCTGTCCTGTTCTCATGACCATGAGCTTTCTGACTGGCTGCTGTGAACTGGCAGTCCTTGGGTGGGAGGTGATTTTGGTTGGGCTGGGGCTTTCTGCTGCTGTCATACGCATCTGCAATTACTGCCCTTCTTTTGCTGGTCCATTAATAGTCTGGCCACGTACCTCTGCCAGCAGAAAGGTCTGTTTTGTTCACTCCTCCTGACCCTCCACTCCATGATGCAGTGTGATTGGCTCAGCTCAAAGCAAAGAAGGAATGAGGCTGCAGAGCCCAAAAACAGAAACCTGCCTCTTTTAGCCCATGTAATTGTAATGCCTTGGCTGTGCCTTTTGCCTCCCTTCCTTATTCTGGCCCTTAACATGCTTCACCTGGGGATGGTTTCTAATTGGGAAATTTACTGCATCTACCTTCTTTGGGGATGATTCTTATGGTGGTATAACTATTAAATAAGGCACTAACATGTGGTAGAGCACTGGACTGGGAATCGGGAAAACTGGGTTCTGGTGCTAGATCAGCTATGGAATGCTGTGTGACTTTTTAAAAAATATTTTGTTTACTAATTTTTAGAGAGAGGGGAAGAAACACCAAAGAGAGGGAGAGAAGCGTCAATGTGTGGTTGCCTCCCATACATCACCCCCCATCAGGGACCAGGCCGGAACCCAGGTATGTGCTGAGACTGGGAATCAAACTGGCAACCCCCCGACCCCAAGTTTGCAGACTGGTGCTCAACACACTGAGCCACACCAGCCAGGGCCTGCATGATCTTATACAAACCTCTTACTCATCTGCCAGAGGGAAAGGGCATGATGGTTGCGTTAGATGATCTCTAAGGTCTAAGATCTAAACCTTCCATTTTCTTTTCTACTCATCAGGCAGAAATGTTTTGCTCCATTTCAAGAGTGTATTCTCTTTTCCTTGGTATCCATGTTCCCCTTCACCTGAACCTCTCTTTTGGTGAAGTGGTTAAGAATCTATTTCATTTGAAAGCTGCCCTGGGAATATGAAAAGATGGTATTAGAGATGCATAAGTTCTGAGAGTTTTGATTTGGGAACTGAAATATGGAACTCAGGATTAGTAGAGTTATTGTAGTCCCATCTGGAATTTTGATCACCAAATTACAGTGAAATCAGCCCAGCTAACCATCAACCAGCTAGCTATTCATCTACAATGCAGTGAGATTTAGAACTAGACATCTCAGCCTCAATCTACTCTCTGTCTCTCTGGTTTTTTTTTGTTTTGTTTTTTTGCTTTTAGAGAAAGAGGAAGGAAGAGAGAGAAACACTGATGTGAGAGAAAAGCATCTACTGGTTGCTTCCCACACATGCCTAGACCAGGGGTTGAACCCACAACTTAGGTATGTGTTCTGACTGGGATTCAAACCTGTAACTTTTTGGCTATGGGAGGATGCTCCAACCAACTGAGCCACACTGGCCAGGGCTTCAGTTTACTTTCTTGCAAGCGACTTGAGTGGCTGTAACAGGGATATACTGTGCCATCACCTCACTGCTCATCCTTAGCACTGCCCAGAAAAAGTAAGGAAATGGCAAAAAAGGGTGTGGCAGCAAATTTGGACATGGATACCAGACAAGTAGCACAGTTTATTAAATGCCCTCTGTTTGGTTACTGAGCCAGTCATTGTGGAACAGGGAGACTAAGAGGACGGCTTTCTACAAACAAACCCTGCCTGTTCTTGCTCTTGGGTCTTCATCAAGTTGCTTTCTCCAATTGGCATGCCCTCCTTCTTCTCTTAGCTTACTCAATATCCCACCCATCCAGCAAGTTCCACCTCTTCTACTAATTTCAGCAGACATTTATTGAAGACCTCTCAGTAAGCAAGCCCTCTCTGGGGAATACAATGATGAATAAAGACTTAGAACCTATGCTCGGGCTGACTGCACTATTTTGTCCTGCTTGCAAGGACAAAACACTGTTGCTTCATTATGTTCCTTTCTCCTTTTCAGCTAAAACTTAAGTTCTGAGGGCAAAGTCTGTTTCAGGGGTCCCACAACTACTTCAAGTTGGGTGATTTACTAGAAGGACTCATAGGACACAACATACTTTACTCACAGCTATAGTTTTTTACAGCAAAGGGTACAGAGAAAGGTAGCAAGAAAAACACATGCATTGTCCAGATGCAGGCTTCCAAGTCCTGCCCTATCCAGAGCCACACAGGAACAACTAGCAGTAAACTACAGAGACACTTGTGACATGCCTCTGCCCAGAGAGGCCCATTCAAATATCAGAGTCTGAGGCTTTTATGAAATGAAACGTAGGAGTCCAACATTGAAACCAAATATGTCATGCATCTTGTTAAACAAACCTGAGAAGTCCTTATGACTTTGTACAACATATTCCATTGCTTTGAATATATATAACATCATCAATCAGGGACATGAACAACTTTCCAAGGGCCATATTCCCAGGGCTAGGTCTAGAGTCAATTATAATTCCAGGCTCCTCTGGAGACATGAAAAGACTGATTAATTAGACCTTGTGTGTTAACTCTTTCTTCCAAACTGTGTCTTACATATTTCATGCATCCTCTCAGACTGCTTAGCATGGAATAATACAGTACTTGACCTTTTTCTACTTACTATGTCCAGCCCCATAGATAGCAGCACTCTAACACATCAAAATCTGAACTTTAATTCTGTACTGCTTTACCCTGCTTTTCTTCATCTCTGTAACTGTCAGCATCATTCCCTCTATTGTTCAAGCCCTTAGTTCTGAGGATTTTCATTTTTCTCCTCCTCCTGTCACCTCCCACAGCCAATCAGTAATTCCTACTGATACTGATTCTGAGATATATTTGAAATGCAACCACCACTCATTCTCTCATCCACCCTAATCTAAACCACCATCTTTCATGTGGATTTCTTGCCTTCTAAATGTTTTTTTCTTTAAAGATTTTATTTATTTACTTTTAGAGAGAGGGGAAGGGATGGAGAATGAAGGAGAGAAACATCAAAGTGTGGTTGCCTTTCACCCCCCACCCCCACCACGGGGGACCTGGCCCACAACCCAGGCATGTGCCCTTACCAGGAATTGAACCAACAACCCTGTGATTTGCAGGGTGACATTCAATCTACTGAGCTACACCAGCCAGGGCATTCCTTCTACACGTTTCTACTTGTGTTCCCTATGACCTGTTCTCCACTCATCACCCAGAATGATTCTTCAAAATGTATACCAGATTATGTCACCCCCTGCTATTCACAACTTTCAATGGCTTTTCAGCATGCTTGGATTAAAAATAAAACATTTTACCCCCGCCCCCCCACCCCCGCTCACTGATCATAGTTTGGCCTCAGAACAAGTGAGTGGGTCTGTTTCCTCCTCACATGATATTCCGTCTTCCAAGACTGTTCTTTCCCTAAATCTTCAAATGCTTAGGTCCTTCTTATTCTTTATGTTTTACTTTCACTGTCAGCCCCCTGTGTAAAACTTCTCTGACCATCCTAAGGTAGCCTTGCCCTTCCCTTCATCTAAACTCATGATTATGTATTTATTTATATATTTGTTTTCACTCAACAGTGACTAGAATATGTGCTCATGAGGGAAGACCCTTTTTTATCTCATCTACCGTGATATCCCAGTATCTAATACTTTACTAAATTCAGAGTTAGCATTCATTCAAATAATACTTGTTAATGGATGTAGTAGATAATTAATAAATAATCAGTATTTGATTACTTAAAAGTGATGAACTTGTCTTTGCCCTTAAAGTTTACATTCTGCTGAAGAGTTCAATAGAAAACCCTCCCAAATATACAGAAAGATCTTCTGTGCCTTCCAGTATCCAATATCCAATGTAGGACATGTCAGTGTTCTGAGTAGGAGAAACCAGCAAGCAGCAGAGGGTCCACATCAAGTAGCTTGTATCTATCCAGCTCAGTGGTCTCTTTGATGGACTTCTAGGGGCTGTTCCAGCGGAAATCCCAGCAGTCTGGAAATTACAAATGGAAGGCAAGGATCGTGGGGTGTTGATGTCTTCTTAGGGTAGTAGTGGCAGTAGTGTTATTGCCAGAGAAACACCCACACTGTATGGTTGTACCATGTTTCTGCCTTCTTCAAAGCCTAGCATTATGAGTATCAAGACATCCTGTGGACTGTGTAATATTGTCTAATAAGTTTCCTTTCTGCTTAAACTAGTCAGAGTGGATTCTGAAGTTTGCAACTAAGAACTCTGACCTATCCAATAGGTTGAGAAAGAGATCAAAAATCAGAATCCTGACTTGTAGTTGACATTTAAGCTTGAAAATGTTAAAATTATACTGACATTGGAGGAATTACCTGGAAACTGAACCAACACATATAATCATATCAAAGTGATATGCTAAGTTTGAGGCAAGAGTTATTTATTTGCATACCTGAGGAAAATAGTATGTTTTGTGCGTTTATAATGCACCATTTAAAAAAATGAGCATTTCGAGCATTTACATCTTTAAATTATATGCTGTTGTAATCCAGTGTAATCTTTTTATTACAAGTATATTCATTACTAAGGAAAAAGACAAAATATTTTAAAGAGGCAAAACTAAACTATAGTGTTTAAGGCTGAAACTTGGGTGATAAAGCTATAAAGAAAAGAAAGGGATTACCATAAAAGTCAGCATGATGGTTAATTTTAGAATTGGGATGGGAAATGTGTCAGGCTTCTGAGATAGTTGGCCAAGTCCTATTTCTTGACCTAGATGGTAATTAAAAGGTATTTACTTTATAATACTTGATATGTACTTTTCTATTAAAATGATTAAGAATAAATATATCAATGACTCAAGTGTGAATTATTTTCTGCAGGCATCCTCTGGGTGTTTTAATTTCAGGGTTCCTGAAGACTTTGTTGTGGATTTCGTCTGTGGGAACACATGAGGTCCTATGTAAGTTTAACAGAAAGTTAGGTTAAAATGTTTATCGTCTCTTATGATCAAAGTCATGCAAACAAAAACAAGACACCATTTCCCCTTATCAAACTGGCAAACACTTGAAATCTTATTACTTGGTACTAACATTAAATGGTATTATGTGTATTTATGTGCTCTAATGTAAATATGTACAACTTTTCTAGAAAGCCATTTTGCAATCTGTAACAAGGGCCTAAAAACCAATCATATCCTTTTCCCCAGTAAGCTCAATTCTAGGAAATTTATGTGAAGGAAATGATTAAAGATGTACAAGAAGATACACACACACACACACACACACACACACACACACAGACACAGATATTCTTTGCAACAGTTTTGTGATAGTGAAACCTTGGGAACAACATACATGTTTAACACCAGGAAATAGTATAATCACAAGATGAAATATTATGCAGCCACCAATATGGATGATTTTGAGTATAGGCACATAGAATAAAGATACTGATGGCCAACACTTATTGATCACTTACTGTTTGCCAGGAACTGCTAAACATCTTTACATGAATTTTTTCACCCTTGCAATAGCACTTTAAGGTAAACACAGTACTATGGTTAGTTTCTTTTATTCTTTTTGTTTCTTTCTCCCTTTGGTTTTATTCCTTCTATTACTTGTTATTTATTTATTTTTAAATATTTTTATTTATTTTTAGAGGGGACGGGAAGGAGAAAGAGAGGGAGAGAAACATCAATGTGTGGTTGCCTCTCATGTGTCCCCTACTGGGGACCTAGCCTGCAACCCAGGCATGTGCCCTGACTGGGAATCGAACTGGCAACCCTTTGCTTCACAGGCCCATGCTCAGTCCACTAAGCTACACCAGCCAAGGCTATTATTTGTTATTTTTCACCACATTTATTATACAAATAAATTATTAATATCATCATACTCACATGTAGACATGAAAATTACATAAACAAGTCTCCAAATTAAAGGACATTATAGTAGTTTTTAAAAATACAATTTTCAGCAGCTCATATGGAAATTAGGATTAACTTTTTTTTACAATATTTGGTTTTATACAAATAGAATCATAATTGTTGCCTATACTGCAAAAAATAAATTTATAGAATGAAATCAACCTTATTTTGAGCCAGAGTTATTCTCATTTTGCAGATAAGAAAAGTGAGGCTCAGAAAGGTTGAATAACTTGTCTAAGGTCATACTGTAAGTAAGGAGAAGAGCCAGGGATTGAATTTAGGCCTGAGTACTAGAAATTTATATACAGACTGTTTGTTAACAGTAGAAATTTTTAGGTGAGGGGATTATTGTGATTTTTATCTTATACTTTATATTTTCTTTCTGCTCTTAACTATATGAAATAACTACTTTTATTTTTATAATCAGAAAAATGTAGTAGCTCCTCCTGCCATGCAAAGATACTCTCACTTCTGGTGGAATTGCCCAGGAATGATGGTAGGGCCAAGGGTCTTGAGGCAGGAAATACTAACAAGTTTCCTTGGACTTGGCTTCCCTTGCTCCATGACCAGACCAGATTTTTCCTAAGAACACTGTCATTCAACTATAGACTAGAAAAGCAGCAGCCTTGGTTTGGGTTCCTTGGTTCTCTACAGGTAGAATCTTGCTGAGGAAAGGGATGGCATATGGGTAGTGACAAAGGTTAGGAACGCCTGCCTGCTCTCTGAATTTCCTGTTGCCTGCTTAAATTCCTGCATTTCACACTGCTTACCTCATAGCCATACGTTATGCAGCAGGAGCTCTGATTTGGCACCTCATGTATGTTCTATGCCACTTCTGCCTTCATACCAGGGTCAGGTAGCCTCCTTTTGGCTCTTGTTGGGCAGCAACTTTGGTTAGTCTAGGAGGACTCATGGCTCTCAGCAGGTCATCATAGCTTTGTACTATTTCCATAAGTATATCAGCTATTCTACTTTCACAGCCAGTCTTTTCCTGAAACTTGGATCTTTTGAAGGGAGATGAGGTAAGAAAATGCAGCAGATTCAGTGTGAACCCTTCCTAGGCCTGGGAAAACTCATTCAGTACTCCTGACTTCCTAAGGACAGATCAGTATATGATAGAAAGACTCTCAGGGAATTTGCCTCAAGGTTAACTCAGAGACCTGGGAGTGAAACTTAGCTCTTCTGCTTCCTAGGCCTCCCTGTGCTGTCTATATTTAGCCAAGCTGCCCCGAGCCTTGTCCACGTTGTGTGAAAGCCAAAGTAGGCACAGTTTGCTCATAAACATTCCTGAGCTTGCCAGCTCATGCCAGCCAACCATTCAGATGTGGTTTTAAAATGCAAGCCTCCCCTGCACCCAGCCTCTAAGGCCGGCAGGGAATACACACCAAGGGATCAACAGCCTGAGTTTTTCCCAAAGCCAAGTGACCTCAGCCAAATGTCCTAAAATGAAAGGCGTGTCTTATACTGCTTCATCTTGGCAAGGCTCAGTGAATGACTCCTTCTCAGACCCACTGTTGCTGGTCACAGTTTTCTGAGTGTATTGACCTACTTTCTTCCCTTAAGAGGAAAGACAGAAACCAATAAATATCTCCAGTGAGGACTCTTGCTTTCAGGAACATTGATTCCATCTTCTGGCCCCTAGTCCTTTCCTTGATCCATTATCACTTTGCTATAACCTCTTCAAGCCTGACTGAACCAGAGCTCTGAGTATTGCTTACTGCCCCACTTTTGCAACCCTGTTTTTGAGATAGAATGCCATATACCTCACATGATTGAGGGCAGAGCTCTCCCAGGTTTCCTTTCCCTGGTACATGCTCATTGTTAAGTGGCATGAGCTGGACTGAATTTGCTTCTGGATGAGAATTTTTTTGGAATCAATAGGGTGTCTCTGATTTTGGCCACCTTACACCATATGACTGGCAGCATTAGACACTGAAAGATAACCAGCTTGAGACCACTGATTTGACTTAATACACCTGTGGTGTGGGCCTCCAAGAAGAGTCTTAGGTGACTCAAGTCTTCAGTTGCCTTGAAAGAAAAAGTCCTCTTTAGATAGTGTGTACAGGTGACTCTTAAATATCTACATTGAGATTTTCTGTGGCTAATCAATCATTTTAGGCTGTCCATATGTTCCTAATCTTCATGCTGTTGACCACTTGCTTAAACCATCAGTTACAATGAGCTTGGAAAACACACTCATTTTTTTAATGTCAATTGGAGAAAAGACAATCGCAGGGATAGATCTGCTAGGGCTCAAAGGTAGGGTATGCATGGGTCATATTAAATGTATTCCAGAGTGCCTTTTGGATTATCTCCTGGTGTTAATATTCTGCCATGTCTGTTCTCCATCACCAAGAGTAATTCAGTGTGCTTCAAATTACTCTACTATCCCTGGATGCTTTGTCTTCTTTCTCCCACACTTGTCCCTGTATACAGAGCAGATTAGAACTAGCCTGCTTTCCAGCATCCTACCAAATTTCATTTACATTGAATAACATGGGATTTAAAAAAGGTTCCAGGTCATTTTTACTAACTCCACAATCATATTGGAGTCAAAGTGGCCATGAGAAGTCACACCTCAGATGGTCTGAGGTGAGCTGGGCCATAGTCAGAGTGAGCCCTCTCTCTGGACAGCAGAGCAGGCAGCAGGTGGTGAGACAGAGTGCAGCTGCAGACAACAGTCAGGCCTCTCTACTTCTGAGAGAACTTTCTTTTAGATTTTATTTATTTACTTTTAGAAGGAGAGGGAGAGAGAAAGACACGGAGAAAAACACATGGATCAGTTGCTTCTTGGTTGCCTTTTGCACACCCCCAGCCAGAGACCTGGCTCACAACCTAGGCCTATGCCCTGACTGGGAATTGAACCAGCAACCTTTCATTTTGTAGGCCAGCACTCAATCCACTGAGCCACACCAGCCAGGGCCTGGGGGAACTCTCATACTTGTGGCTGTGAAGTGTCTTTCACCTATCCAGTCATCTAGGTTGGAGGCAGAATGAAAAAGAGTAATGGATAGGACCTCTACATTCCCAATACTGGAGAGTGTAGGGGGTGACTGGGATGGGGCATGATGATGAATTGCAAACATTGGATAGAAATGATGAAATTGCTGAGGAGGTGAATGATGGAAGGGACAATAATGAATATTATTACCTTGATGCATGCCTCAAAGTTTCCCCAAGACTCTGGAATGAGAAGAGCCAGACTGGCAGAGTGGAGAGAAAGGTACAGCACTTGTGGAGCTTGCCTTGTCTTAGATAGCACACTGTAGTGCAGCATTGTCCTATAAAATTTTTTGCGATGAAGCAAATATTCTTTATCTGTGTTCTCTAATATGGTAGTCATTACCCACATGTGGCTTTTGAGCACTTCAAATGTGGCTAGTCTGACTGAGGCTAGTGTTTAAATTTTTATTTAATTTTAATTAACTTAAATGTACCAAGCCACATGTGGATAGTGTGTATCCCTTGGAGGCAGTGCAGCTCTAGAGTCACAGTTGACTCTGGCGAGTGGAAGTGGTCTACCACAGTGGTTTGAAGCAGAGTCTGCAGCTGGCAGCCTTGGCATAAATCCTGGTTTGCAACCTTGTATATGTTACCTACCCTCTTTGAGCCCATCTCCCATCTGTAAGATGAATATTATAACAGTGCCTACACCACGGAGGGCTGTTGGAAATATTAAATGAGATCATCCGTGCAAAACTCTTAAAGTGCTTGGTATCTCTGGAGCTCTCAGTAAATGGCTGCTATTATGATATTTTGGTGTTAAGATGTTATGATGCTTAGTCCTATCTTATTTTCTTGTGCTTTGGCCCTAGTCACTGAGCACTAATATATCAACCTACCTTGCTAGTGCCCAGAGGTGTGAGGATAATGACATTTGTCCTTATTGACTCCTTTGAGCTCCATAGCAAAGGATATGTTATTTGATTTTGCAACTTTATTGTGTCTGAGTTGAGAATGAAATGAGATTTTAAAATGAAAGAAAAGATGAAATAGTCAAGGTCAGGATAATAACATGAAAAAATCCCATGTCGTGCATTCCCAATTTCCCATTCATGCAACAGGCATTTACTGAATCTTTACTGAGAGACTAGTGATTACAAGCACAGACTCTGGAGGTAGACTGTCTGGGCTTGTGAACACTTCTTATCAGCTGTGTGACCTTGGGTAAGTTACTTAACCTCTCAGTCTCTATTTATTTGTTTTTCAATTGGGCATAACAGTAGTACCTACCTCATAGGGTTGTTGTAAAGATTAAATGAGTCAATATATGTAAAAAAAATTTGCAGAATTACATGGCACTGATAGACACTTGATAAATACTGGCTGATGTGCCAATATATGCTAGCCACTATATTAGGTGCTGGAAAAACAAAGATATGTAATTACCATCTCCAACCTCATTAAGGTTATACATTACTAGAGAGAGAAAGATGCAGGAACATATACATACAATAAGGTGTTACAGACAATAAAGATGTAAGCATGCACAGGATACTGAGGGGACATTAAGAAAGAAGAGATCAAGTTGGCTTGGTTAGAGAGCAATCAAGAAACTTTTCATAGAGCTGTATAACAGGTTGTGGTGGGGAGCACTGCAGGCACATAAACAAGGATGATAAGTCCACACAACTAAAAGGAATTGATAAATTGGTATGTCTAAGATTGGTATGTAAGGAAGAGGGAGTAGGTAGAAGGTAAGCTTGGGAAGGTCAGCAGGAAACAGATTCTGAAAGGCCTTTTAAATTAGGTTGAAGAATTCATACCTTATCTTGAACAATGAGAACCCATCCAAGGATTTTAAGTAGGGAACTACCATGATCAAGTCATTTTAGAAGGACCCCATTGGGAGCAGTGGGAAAGAAGACTAAAGGAAGAGACACCAGTAAGAGGGCTATTGTACTCTAGGCATGAGTTACTAAAGTAACTACCATGGGGACAGAGAGGTGGGGAACAGTACTGCAGATGTTCAGAAGAGATCTAGTCAACTGATGAATAAGTGATAGTACATAAGGAGAACCAATTTTGGACAGAAAGTCTATGGAGTCATTATGGGACGTGGCGTTGGCTTGATGTAAGGCAGTTTAATATGTGGTTCAGAAACATGGGAGAGCTGTACTTGAACAACAATTTTTAAAAAAGAAGAAAGAAACATGGGAGAAAGTGGTTAAGACCATAGATAAAAACGTAACAATTCCTCTTTTCATTCTCAACTTCCTTGTAAAGTTATCATCCCCAGGGCTTTAAATACTGTCTTTATGATGATGAATTTCAATCTCTAAATTTTCTTCTCTAGCCTTGACCAACTCAGTAAGCTTTAGACTTCTATAACCAGCCATTCACTTAGGATGTCCACTTGGGTGACTAATGCACATCTCAAATTTTACATGTTCAAAACTCAGTCCTTGAAGCAATCCCCACCATAAACTGGTCCTCCCTGGTCTCAGTGAATGGCACCCACCATCCAGCTAGTTGCTTAAGCCAAAATCCTGGGGGTGGTCTTTGATCCCTCCCTCTCCCTCATCTCTTATCCCTCATCTGTCAGCAAATACCACTGGTCCTATCTGTAACAAAAATTAATATCTTTTTCTCTCCATGTCCTTGGCCTCCACCATAATCCACACTGCTATTGTCTCTCTCCCAGATCAATGCAGCAGTCTCCTCCCTACTTTTCCTGCTTCCACTGACCATTCTCCACACAACAGCCACAGCTAACTTTTAAATGTGTAAATCACATATCACTCTCCCTGCTTCAAAACCCTCCAAGGGCTTCCAGTTGCACTTTGTATAACATCTAAGCTCTTTACTTTGGCCTAATAATACATAGCCCTTGCCTGAATCTCTGATCTCATCTCATTCCTGCTGAGTCTCTAGCATCCAGCACAATACCTAGCATAGGAGATTAATGAATATTTATTGAATGAATTAGTCAGGATCTGGATGGAGGTTGTTGAAGTCATAGGAAATGTGTAAATTTAGGATTACTTCAGGGAAAGCCTAAAGAGTAAAATGAAATTCTAAAGGGATAAGCAGAGGGAGGAATGCCTAAAAAACCAACTTGAACAAACAGAGTGGTAGGAGGAGAAACAGGAAAGTGTGATATCACAGAAGGCAATCCCACTTTCCTCTCCAGGAGTAAGCAATACTAACAGATGGGTGGGTATTCTTCCAAACTATCTTCTATGTATTTACATACATTTACAAATGTTTATGTTACATATATATATATATATATATGTGTGTGTGTGTGTATATATATATATACATATATATACTTGTGGTTTTTATAAAAAATGAGCTCATAGTACATGCATTATTCTATCACTTGCTTTACAAAATAACAGCTTTATTGAGTTATAATTTTCATGCCATACAATCCACACATTTACAGTGTACAATTCAATGGTTTTTAGCATATTTACACATATATGCAACCACCATGATAAATTTTTAGAACATTTTTGTCACCTAAAAAAAGAAACTCTGTATCCTTTAGGTATCACCCCTGTACCTCCCATTTACCACCTCTAACCCTAAGCAACCACTAATCTACATTTTGTCTCTACAGATTTACCTATTCTAGATATTTCATATAAATGGAAGCATATAATATGTGGTCTTTTGTGATTGGCTTATTTAACTTAGCACAAGGTTTTCAACTTTCATTCATGTTGTAGCATGTGTCAGTACTTTCTTCTTTTTATTGCTGAATAGTAAGTAATCCATTGTGTGTATAGACCACATACTGTTATCCATTCATCAGTTGGTAGACATTGAGTTGTTTCCATTTTTTGGTTGTTATGAATAATATTTTTATGAACACTTAATCGCAAGTTTTTGTGAAGACATATATTTTCATGTTTTTTTTGAGTATATACCTAGGAGTAGAATTGCTGGGTCAAATGTAACTCTATGTTTGTCATTTTGAGGAAGTGTCAGAGTATTTTCTAAAGTTGCTACATCATTTGGACATTCCCTCCAGCAGCCTATGAGGGTTCCATTTTCTCTAGATCTTCAGTAACACGTGTTAGTACCTATCTTTTTTATTATAGTCATTCTAGGGGGTGTGATATCACTTGCTTTTTTATTTAATGTTTCTTGAATATTTTTCTATATTGACACATATAGATGTCTCACATATTTAACTGCTAGGTAATATTCCACAGAGGCCAGGATCAAGATGATCCTGTCTGTACAATTGTGTTATTTCCTCCCCAGGCCTCAATAGTCTAGAAATAGAAACAGCAGTGGTGAATGATGGCATTGATCCAGACTTGGAAATTGTGTAGCAAGTAAGGCTGAAGAATGGTGTTGATGGTAATGGTGAGGAGTACTTGAAGTGAGTTACCAACCCTGGTGCATATCAATCCTGTGTAAGTAATAATGCCAAGGAGCTGGAGAGGATGGCATAGCATAACTGCTGGAGCCTTGAAAGCAGGGGTTTTGCATGATAGGGCAAAGATAGTTTTGTTTTGCTTTTACCCATTTCCTCTGTTTATTCTTTTTTCTATTTTAAGATTTCATCATTTACTGCTTTGCCTTCTTAAACAGATGATTCAGAATGTAACATAACCTTGTTTTGTGACTCAAACTGGCCATTATGACCACATGCTTTTGCCGTGGACCTCTGAGTCATGTACAAATATGTCCTTTGTCTATTAAATGGATCCAAGATTTCAGTGGTTTTGAACTTCTCTCCTTCAATTGTAGCTCTACATTTTTAGGTGTCAGAGTCTGAGATCAGTGTATTCTATATAGTTTCTTCTAATGTACAGCTGTTTGACCAAGGATTGATGCCATGCATCTCTTGTGAGGTTGATGCATTTTTTGGTAGCAATTTTACTTACCATTTAGGTGGGTTTTTTTCTCTTCTAGGTTTATGATTATATTATGGCAGAAGTTATGAGAAATTGATCTCCAGAGAAGTGTTGGTGATTCTTTAATTTGTTATAAACTGTTTTTTGACAAGCTAGTTTTCTAGCATTAAAGAAATTTAATGAATAAGTTTATATTTACCTCATCCACATACTTTTTAATGTAGGGACCTGCTATAACATAGTAGCCACTAGCTATATGTGGTTTTTCCCCCAAAAATCTGTTGGTTTCATTTCAAGTGACACAGAATTTGGGATAGAACAAAAACTGAAGAACACACTTTGACGGAATTTTGAGCTGGGTTTATTCTGACCGCATAGTTAAGGTTGAAATGGCAGAGTGAGAAGAACTAAAGAAATGAGCCACTGTATGACTATTATTATTTTTTTTACAAAAGTTTATTGTTAAATGTACAATAAGCTCCAGGACAACACTTCATTCTAGCGAAAGGTGGCAAGAGATGTTATGACAGGGAATCCAGATGTTAAAACAGGAATGGAATTAAGGATCACCCCATTGCCCCAGTAACAAGGAACAGGTCAGTTTTTGTCAGATTTCTTCATTCCACCTGTGGCCAACGGGCCTTTCCCTGTGGCCTTCAGTTGTACTGCCTCATTTCTTCTGCTCTTCTTTTTGCTTCTGTTTAGTTGCCTTGTCTTCCTTGTCTGTCTCCTTGGCCTGCTTCTTGGGCTGCTTCAGGGGTTTCTTCTTGCCACGTTTGTGGCTGGACATGGTGCCTGCTGCCCCTCTTCCAGACCCTCTAATTGTGGCTTTTAAAATTTAAATATAAATTGAATAAATCACATTAAAATTTAGTTTCTTAGTAGCACTAGTCACAAGCGCTACTAAGTTCAAGTTATCACATGTGGCTAGTGACTACCATATTGGAAAGTGCAGATAGAGAATATTTCCATCATCACAGAAAGTTCTATTGGACAGCAGTTGTCTAGACATTGATCCAGTTTCCTCTCAGATTTCACCTTTCCAGACTGTAGTCTCATGTTTTTAGCATGTCCTTGTGCAATAGCCATGTGCCTACTTCTCAGCAGTGCTCCCTGACCTCCCGTCCCTGATCATGTCCCTTGCTGTCTGTCAGAGTATGAGATTTTTTGTTGCTGCTACAACAAATTACTATAAACCTCATAGCTTAAACCAACACACATTTATTACCTTATAGTTCTGGAGATGAGAAGTCTAAAATTAGCCATTTCCTAGTTTCTAGAGGCCACCTTCATTTCATTGGCTCATAGCCCATTCTTCCATCTTCATAGCCAGGACATAGTGTCTTCAAAACTCTCTCAATTTTTGAGCTCTGCTTTCACAGTTGTATTGCCTTCTCTGACTCTGACTCTCCTGTTTCTCTCTTATATGGACTCTGTAATTACATTAACACTACCTAGATAATCCAGGATAATCTCCCTATCTCATATCTTTAATTTAATCATACCTGCAAAGTCCCCTGTCTAATGTAAGGTGACATAGTCACAGATCCCAGGAATTAGAACATGGACATCCTTGTCCATGATTCGGCCTACCAGAACAGTCAGTCTTCTCCAGTTGCATCTTGTTTTCCTTGAGGACTGCTGCTGCGCAGAGTATGCCACACACTGTCTCCCAAGGTTTTATACAGAAAGAGAATATTGTAAAATCTTTTTTCTGCCTTCATCCTGTCTAGAAATACAAAATTTTGGTTGTTCTGACTCCTTAAAATATGATCCTATGAGTGCAATGGCACAGGTGCATCTTATAGGCAAGACAAATCCACAGCTAACTCAGTGTCCTATCAGAGTGTCTGTCCCACTGTGACACAGTTGCTATTTCAGGGCTGATGTCTGCCGGCCTTTCTTCTCAAAAATAAACAAAAACATGCATACCCTCAATCAAAAACAAACAAAAAAATGGGACTCAATGTATTACCCAAAGCAACACCTCTGGAGCTTTGTCCAGGAAAGGATGACATGAAAGCCTGAATCATTCCTAGGAGAAGCAGCAGCAGAAACCAATACAAAATTGATCTTCTACTTCCAGACTATATAAGATGGCATAGACTCATTTCTTTCTGCTCCTTTCACCTAAGTATAACTATAAATTCTATAAATAATCCAATAGTCAACCAAAGTAAAATTCTGAAGGTATAAAGAGGAAGACAAAATGGTTAGGAACCTCTGGAATGGAGAAATACCATACCAGCATGGTGCGGTATGAATCCCCACCCAACAAAAGAAGGCATTTTCTACTCCCAGCCTAGCAGTGAGATGGCTTAGGGAGGTTCGTTCTTCCTCTGGATTAAATGGCAGTCCTGCTGACAACACCAGGTGACTGTGGAAACTCCAGCAAAGAGAATCTAGCATAGAGCCCCACTGACAATAAGCAGCCAGAAGAAGTGCTCTCTTTTTCAAGGCCAGAGACTCTGCTACCCCACCAAAAGACAGTGTGCAACCAGAGCACCATCAAGGGGAAACGCCACCACAGCAATTAATCTGGTTTAGGAAGCCTCTATCTCCATGGTCATGAAGATCCCCTCTCCCCATGAGAGATACCAGGAAAGCATACATCACTGGCAATGGAGGTTCCACCAAGGAAGCAAAGCCAGGGAAGATTCATTACTTGAACAGACTAGAAACTCACTTTCTTCACCTAGAGGCATCAGACAACCCAGCCTGGTAAAACACCTTCTACTCCCTCAGGCAGCACCAGCAGAGCTGTGGGGCATCAGCACCACACTAACCAAGCAGACCAAAATAGCACCACAGAGGCTCTGAAAAGTAAATTGTCATTGCAATCACAGTCTACAGAAATAGGCCAGGACCTGTGTGCTAAACCTAAACACAGTGACTGCCTGCTAAAATAAAAGACTTCAATAGTGTCCTAACATAGTAGACCAAATGTCTGGAATATAATTAAAAAAAAATCACCCATCATGTCAAGAACCAGAAAATCACAAGTCAAATGAGAAAAGACAATCAACTGACATAATACTGAGATGAATCAGATGTTAGAATTATCTGACAAGGATTTTAATGCAGCCATCACAAAAATGCTTCAATAAGCAGTTACAGAGTTTCTTTAAACAAATGAGGGGGAAAAAAGAAAATCTGAACAAAGAAATACAAGTTATGAAAAAAGAACCAAATGGAAATTATAGCACTGAAAAATACAATAACAAATTTTTTTAAAACTTGCTGAATAGACTCAATACTATAGTGAAGATAATAGAGAATAAAATCAGTGAACTTGAGGATTAAATTGATAGAATTAACTCAATCTGAAAAACAGAGAAAAAAGAGCTTCAGATACCTGTGGGAAATAACAAAAAAATCCAATATTCATATTATATGAATCCCAGAAAGATACCAAAACCAAACGATGACAGTACCAAAAGAAAAAAAAAGGGGGGAGAGGAAACTACAGGCCAGTGTCTCTCATCAACTTACATACAAAAGAAAATCTTTTGTAAACTATTAGCAAAATGAATTCATCAATGTATGAAAGAATTATATACCCTGAATGAAGTGAGATTTATTCAAGGCATACAAGACTGATTCAATATTTTAAAATCAATCAATGTGTATCAACAAACTAAAGAAAAAATCATATGACTATATTAGTTAACACAAGAAAAATATTGACAAAAATTTAACATTTATTTATGATAACAACTCTCATACAGAACACTTACAGAAAACCTAGAGCTAACATTATACTTAATGCTTTCCCTCTTAAGATTGGAGCAAGGCAAATGTGTATACTCTTGCCACTTATATTCAACATTGTACTGGAAGTTCTAATAAGTACAACAAGGCAAGAAAAATAAATAAAACATACAGATTTGAAAAAATTAAGTCAAATTGTATTTGCAGAGGACTTGATTGTCTACATAAAACAATCACAAGGAATCAAAAAACAATTCTAGCACTAATAATTGAATTCAGCAAGGTCATGATCAAGGTCAAGATCAACACACAAAAATAATTAAATTTTATACAAAACCTGTGAAAATCTAAATAAAAGACAATACCATTTATAATTGCTCTAAGGAAAATGAAATATTTAGGGATAAACTTAACAGGTAAGATCTGTATGCTGAAAATTATGAAACACTGATGGAAGAACTCAGAGAAGACATTAATAATTTGAGAGACTGTGTTCATGAATTGGAAGACTCAACATAGTAAAGATGTCAGTTCTCCTCAACTGATCTATAGGTTAATAAAATGCCTATCCAAATCCCAGCAGGGATTTCTGTAGACATAGCTAGGCTTATTATAAAATTTATATGGAAAGGCAGAGGACCCAGAGCAGCTAAAATGATTTCTATAAAGAATAAACTGGGGGTGGTCATTCTTTCCATTGTAAAGGCCCACTATATAGCTCCAGTGATCAGGACAGTAGGTAATAGTGGGAGTGGGTAGACAACAAAGATAAATGGAATGGAATAGAGAAACCCAGACATAAACCCACACAAATCTGTTCAACTGATTTTTGACAAAGGTGTAAAAATAATTCAATGGAAGGAGGATAACCTTTTCAACAAATAGTGCAGGAACAATTGACATTCATAGGCAAAATAAGTGAACTTGTACCCCAACATTACACCTGTACAAAAATTAACTCAAAACAGGTCATTCACTTAAGGTGTAAAACTATAAAACTTGTAGAAAAAAAGCAGGAGAAAATCTTCATGATCTGGGGCTCATCAAAGAGTTCTTAGGCTTGAAACCATAAGCATGATCCATAAAAGGAAAAAATATGTTAACTAGATTTTTTAAATTACACAATTTTATTGTATTAAAGATCTTATTAAGATAATGTACAACCCTGGCTGGTGTGGCTCAGTGCATTGAACACCTGCTTGTGAACGAATGGGTTGCTGGTTCAATTCCCAGTCAGGGCACCTGCCTGGGTTGCCAGCCAGGTCCCAGGTAGGGAGCACACAAGAGGCAATCACACATTGATGTTTTCCTGCCTCTCTTTCTCCCTCCCTACCCCTCTCTCTAAAAATAAATAAGTAAAACCTTTTAAAACCTTTAAATAAGATGAGCTACAGACTGGGCAAAATATTTGCAAACCACATAAATGACAAAATATTTGTCAAATATATATTTGTCTAAAATATATACAGAACTCTCAAAATGCAAACATTCCAATTAGAAAATGTGCAAAAAGTATAAATATTTCACTAAGGAGAATATACGCATAACAAATAACATATGAAAAGATGTTCAGCATCATTATCCATCAGGAAAATTCAAATCAAAATCATGCTGCAGTAGGACCACACACTTATCAGAATAGCTAAAATAAAAAATAGTGACAACACTAAATGCTGGGAAGGATGTGAAGAAACTGATCACTCATACATGTGTTCTTCAACATATCAGGACATCCATGCCATGGAATGCTACTCAGAAATAAAAAGAAGTGGATATCAGTTCAAGCAATAACTTGAATGAGTCTCTTGGGAATTTTATTCAGTGAGAAAAAGTCAGTCTTTAAGTGTTGGATACTACATGATTATATACTACTGTTGAAATGACAAAAAATACAGATATGGGGAACAAGTTAGTGGATGCCAAAGGTAATGGAATGGGGTGGATGGAAGGTGAATGTAGCTGCAAAGTGTATCAGGAAGGATCCTTGTGGTGACAGTACAGTTCTGTATTGTGTCAGTGTGTACATGAACCTATACATGTGATAAAATAGTATGTAGCTAAATACACATACAATATAAACAAATGATCACAAATAAAGCTTGGGAAATCTGGACAATATCAATGGTTTGTAACAACATCAATATGTTGGTTATGATCTTATACTACAGTTTTATAAGATGTTACCACTCAGGGAAACTGGGTAAAGGGTACATGATATTCCCCTGTATTATTTTTTACAATTGCATGTAATTCTACAATTATCTCAAAATAAAAAATTTAATTAAAAAAAGATAAAGACAAACAACTGGGGCCTTCAACATTTTCCCAGAAGTTTGAACTAAGGAATCTGGTTCATGCAGGCTTGACACTAATTCGTCATCTGGCTATCAGACCGAATAGTTACAAAGAACAATGACTTCTTAAACCTGAGTATGTAGCACCTTGGGGGGCTTCTAATAATCCATAGAGGTATTGTTCACCTGGAAATTCTCAGTAACCATATTTAAATGCAAGTCACTTTTATGAAAAAGTATTTGCTATATAAATCTTCATAATAAAGGGTCACACTACAAAATCAAAATAGGATATATCAATCTGTCCCAACTCTAGTCCTTCCAAAACAAGCAGTGCTCTTGAAATGCTATCTGTAAAAGGAATGAAACTGCCAGGTATTGAAGACTTCAGGTGGTGGGGGAATTTAACCAGTTTCTGTAAGGGAAGGAATTCAATTTCATGTGGCCATATTTATCCTGAAACTGAGGGCAATAGCATAGTCCTAGCAGTCTGCATCCAGGAAGTGAGCTCCCCTTCTGCCTAAGGTTAACCAGAGCTTTGGTCTTTTTTACCAATGTTATTTCACAGCCTTCCCCCAACACAGACACATACAATTAAGGAAACCAAGACTGAGCATATTCAATAATACAACTAATTTCTGTCAATTAGCCAATGTCCAACAATTAGGAAATCAGTAGATTATGCTTGAGTTGACATGTATTCAATCTAATGGTTCATAAAACAGATTGCTGGTTATTTTATTCATATATAAGTGACTCAGAGTGCATTGAAAGGATGTTTAAAGCAACAAAAGAATAATCAAAAGCACAATTTATCACCTTGGTTCTTAACGGATTTAAAATGCATAATGACAGCAGGGCTTGGTTAAATAAAGCAACAAGTTGAGAGCTGAAGTGCTGAGGGTAGGCACAGTGTCATTCCTGAGGGACTCTGGCCATGGCACCTGTGCTCCAAGCAGGTGTGTTAAGGTATGGTCCAGGAAGTGAGAGAACTGAGCGTTAACATATTCCAAACCTTTGCAAAGTAATAGTCTCAAAGGAGGTGATTTTTTAGAAAGAGCAGAAACAAAACACACCTAGGAAGCTAGTTAGGCATTTGAGACTTAAATGCAAATGGGAAAGAAAAGCACCTTTAGAGCTGGGGCAGTTGGGAGCCTTTCATGTTGAGGCACAAACATTTTCAAATGGGGCATCAACCTCCCGTACATTCTTGTTCACATAATTTTCCACTTCAGTTGCTCATTCTCTTTACCCAGCCCCTCCTCCCCGTGGGACTTCACGCTAATTATCTCATGGCAGTGATACCATCTGCTGAAAAAGCTGGCCCCTGAGCAATCTCCATCTTCCAAACTTTGGGCCTGCCTCTACCTGCCCTGAGATAAGAAACAGAAAGTTACTCTGTTGTCCCCTATACCCTGCCGAGGGGACTGACTCAGCTCCACAGATTGGAGCAAAAACTGAGAACTTGATTAGTTCTTTAAGCCTGAGCCTTTCCTTATAGTATTCAGTACTGAAGTTTTGGGACTCATCCTATGTCTACACATGGCTTGGTGGTGGATCAGGTGACATGGTCAATTTAATGAAAGCGATTGACTAAATTACTTTAGTGTGAGGTTCCAGGCATGCGAGATTCTTAAGGAGGCAGGCAGATAGTTAGAAATGAGGAAGTTTCAAAGGCATCTGCAGCAAATGCAAAATATGCTAAAGAAAGCTAAGCCAGACATCCTAGGCCAGACAACCCGAGTTCCTGAAATGTTACTTCACTCCTTACAAGTAGGTGGACTTGAGGCAGGAGACTTTGGGACAGTAAATAAAATAAAAATGAGGAAGTCTTGGGAGGCTGACATCAAAGTAAGTAGCTGACATTGACACAAACCAACATGCTGAATACTGAAAATAGTCTTGTAATAGCACAGTAATACTTAAAACCACAGCTGGGCTTGTGCACTTTGATCCTGAACAACCTATAGTCCACCTTAGTATCATTATAATCTGATTGTAATAAATTACCATTGTGGTTTCCACCCCTGAGTGGGCAACTAGGGAGAACTATGGGTAATCACGTGCACAGTAGCAGAAAAATTGTATGACTCCTAATGCAAGCACAGTAGAGAAAGTAGATTATGAATAGGGAAGTAAAATCCTTACAAAAATAAAACCCCTCAGACAACAGGGGGCCATTCTCTGTTCAGGGGATTAGCTTGCTCCTGTATTCTGTGGAATGTACTGTCCTATTTTTAAAGAGGGGAAGGGAGGGAGAAAGAGAGGGAGAGAAACATCGATATGCAAGAGAAACAATTGATTGCCTCTTGCACACCTCCAACTGGGGACCTGGCCCACAACCCAGGCATGTGCCCTGACCAGGAATCCAACCAGTGACCTTTTGGCTCACAGGCCAGCGCTCAATCCACTGAGTCACACCAGCCAGGGTGAGTGTACTTGCATTTCAGGTGGCCCCCACTAGGGACCTGGCTCACAACCCAGGCATGTACCCTCACTGGGACTCAAACTGGCAACCCCTTGGTTCACAGCCTGCATTCAATTCACTGAACCATACCAGGCAGGGCTTTAAAAATTTATTTTTGTTTATGCTGTTACAGTTCCTTCTTTTTCTCCCTTTCCCCATCTCCTCTGAGCTTCAACCTCTACCCTCCCCAAGCAACTCCCAATTTTTTGTCCACGTCCATGGGTTGTGCATAAAATATTTTTAAACTTCAGAATAAGAGTGAAGAACTTAGGCGTCCACACCAGTAAACTGTCCATATCTGGAAGCGTGAAAGAAGATGGACAGGGTACACTAACCCCAGTCTAATTTCCATGCAGTGAAGCTTTGAAGTTTTGGTAAGAATAGTTAGTGATTTGAGAATAGTTAGACACTCTTTCTTTTACATATATTAAAATATTCTTTTTAAAAAATGTTTTCTTGATTATGCTATTACAGTTGTCCCATTCCCCCCCTTTATTTCCCTCTACCCTGCACCACCCCTCCTACCAGTATTCTGCTTCCCCCTTAATACATGTCCATGGGTCACTCATATAAGTTCTTTGGCTTCTCCATTTCCTATACTATTTTTAACCTCCCCCTGTCTAGTTTGTACCTACCACTTATGCTTCTTATTCCCTGTACCTTTTCCCCCTTTCCCCCCCTTCCCCTTCCCTGATGATAACCTTCCATGTGACCTCCATTTCTGTGATTCTGTTCCTGTCCTAGTTATTTGTTCAATTTTTTTTAGGTTCAGTTGTTGATAGTCATGTTGGTTGTCATTTTACTGTTCATAGTTTTGATTATCTTCTTTTTCTTAGATAACATTTCATATAGTAAGGACTTGGTGATGATGAACTCCTTTAACTTTACTTTATCTGGGAAGCACTTTCTCTGCCCTTCCATTCTAAATGATAGCTTTGCTGGATAGAGTATTCTTGGATGGAGGGCCTTGCCCTTCATGACTTGGAATACTTCTTTCCAGCCCCTTCTGGCCTGTAAGGTCTATTTTGAGAAATCAGCTGATAGTCTTATGGGAGCTCCTTTGGAGATAACTGTCTCCTTTGTTCTTGCTGCTTTTAAGATTCTCTCCTTCTCTTTAATCTTAGGTAATGCAATCATGATGTGCCTTTGTGTGTGCTTTCTTAGGTCCAACTTATTTGGGTCTCTCTGAGCTTCCTGGACCACTGGAAATCTGTTTCCTTTGCCAGATTGGGGAAGTTCTCCTTCCTTATTTGTTCAAATAAGTTTTCAATTTCTTGCTCTTCCTTTTCTCCTTTGAGTACCCATATGATTCAGATGTTGGAACATTTAAAATTGTCCTGGAGGTTCCTAAGCCTCCTCTTAATTTTTTGAATTCTTTTTTCTTCATTCTGTTCTGCTTGAATGTTTCTTCCTTCTGCTCCAAATCATTCATTTGAGTTCTGGTTTCCTTCCCTTCACTATTGGTTCCCTGTACATTTCTCTTCATTTCACTTTGGGTAGCCTTTACTTTTTTCTCCATTTTGTGACCATACTCAACCATTTCTGTCAGCATCCTGATTACCAGTGTTTTGAACTATGCATCTGATAGGTTAGCTATCTCCTTATTGCTTAGTTCTATTTTTCAAGTTTTGATCTGTTCTTTCATTAGGACCATTTTTTTTTGTCTCGGCATAGGTGTTATGTTACAAGGAGTGGAGCCTTAGGTATTCACCACGGCAGGGCAACCCGGTCACTGCAATATGACACTGTGTGTGGGGGGAGGAGTCCAAGAGGGAACAATGCTACTTGATCAGCTCTGGGCCGGCTTTCAGTCTTCCCCTGCTTCCCACAAGAAAATTGGGCCCTTTCGGTGCTGATTCCTGGGTGGGTGGGTTTGTGTATGTTCTAGGACCTTTTGGGCCTCTCTCCTGTGAGGCTAGGAGTTTCTCCCACCAACACAACCCCAACAGGTTTTTTTCATTCAGAGGGTTTGAGGCTTTATTTCCCTGCACTGGAACCCTGAGTTACTTGATCTGTCTTGCTCCCCAGTTGTTCCTCCAGGTTTACTCACATGCAAATTTGAGACTGCCTGATCTGCCCGCCACCTCCTGGCCTGCCTGGTCCTCTAGCTGCTGCCTTGCCACAAGTCCTCTCCACCTGGCTGCCCATCTCCACCCCTCTTACCAGTGTGAATGAATGTTTCTTCTTTAACTCCTCATTTGTCAGACCTCTATACAGTTCAATTTTCTGTCAGTTCTGGTTGTTTTTTGCTTTTAAATTTGTTGTTGTCCTTTTGGTTGTGCAAGGAGGCAAAATGTATCTATCTACCCCTCCATCTTGGCCAGAAGTTATATATTAAAATATTTTTAATATTATGACAACTCTTGACCCAGTTGTCATAAAATATTCTTATGACAACTGGGAGGGATGTTATGAAGAGAGGAAAATATTTATATCTTATCAAAAGTTGACAGGGTTGGGGAATAAATCTTGGTTTTACTTGGAAAAAAGGTGGTTTGAGTTTTCTACTTTTGAGGCACTGATTTGATCTCAAGGGAAAACATTCTTGCTGTTGTGCAGTTGAGTACTGACATTAATAGCAAGAGGTGAACTGCATTTTCCCCTTTTATTGTTACTTTCTTTTACTTGCCATATTTTGTAATTGCCTGGTTCCTTGGATTATTTTTCTTTTGTCATGAGCTTGAAAAGAATATCATCAGCTTACACCCATTTTTATTAATATAGGAGAGCACTGATAAAGCTACATGAAAAGCATAGATAAATTGGAAGTCAAAGAATCAGAGAATGTTCAAATCAAAGGAGCAATAGAAACAACTGAGGCCAGCCCCTTCACTTTCACATATGGAAGACAGAGACCCAGAGAGGGAAGATGGCAGATCACATGAGTCTCATTCCTGTCCTCTTTTCAGAGTAAGATATATGACTTTATTGCTACATACTTTCCTTTCTAATTATATTTGTAAAGGTTATTAGTTGGTATTCCTGGGGCATGTAACCAACTAGGTATTAAGGGTTATGGATCTAGAGTCATACAATGGTAGAGAAAGCTCGACCCAAAGTAAACAATGAGCAGATCTGGAGTCAACACTCACTTGCATTGTGAATGTTGGCATTCTCCTTATGTTCTGTCCTTGGTCCTCTTTTCTTTTATTAAGAGTAACTCTATGGTTAGGGTTGGTCTGTATGGCAAATACAAGACTAACTCTGAATTGAAAGAGTTCAACTGTAGTTCTTAAGATTTTCTGCCTCAGAGGATGATGTGTTCTTTCTTCAGTTCAGTACCAATCTTTTCACCTCCCCATCTCCTAACAATACATTGCTTTTCCCTTATACTCTGCCACATTTGTAACCACAGCCAAATCTGTTTTGTTTTAATAAGAACAAACAAAAATCTTTTTACCCAGGATTCCCCTCAGCTATTCCCTTGTTAACCTAATTTCTTGAAATAATGGTCTATACTTGATGTTCTACTTCCTTCCATTTAACTTCACCCCAGTGCCAAACTTAATGGACACTTTTTCAACTTTATTTTCAGTAATCTTGCTGGCAGCATTTAACACTGTTCAATCACTCACCTATTTGGGACTCTTTCTTCTCTGACTTTTCTTCTTCTGATCCTCCTATTCCTCTATTCTTCAAGGAGTTTGTTTGAGAGCAGCGGTATTTTGGGTTAATGCCCAGCTTATATCACCTTTATTGCAATACTTTCCAGCCTATAATCTCCCAGGAAGGCAAGGTAAAGCCTCAGGACACAGCCAATAGGAAGACTAAGAATGGATATGTAAATGGAGGTAGATGCCAGACCTCAGGGAGTATATTCTCTCTCCCAGGGATGTAGTAACACAGAGAAAGTTGACTGTAGGCTATCAGGCTGAGTGGTCACATAGACTCAGAGACTAAAGCTACCATTTTGGCCAAACATGACAGTGAATGAGTGACTAGAAGACAGTGATAAGCAGAGAAATGGGTGGGGGAAACAAAACCAACTCTTCCAAAGAAGCAAGGAAGATATCTTGAGCCAGAGAGATGTGGAGTAGCAAGAGGGAGAGAGGGGAAGAGTTGTAACAGGAATAAAAGGGAGAGAGGGGAGTGATGAGAGAGCACAGGAGAGGACACCTAGACAACTTTCTAATTCCTGCAAGGTGCTGCTGCATTTACTGCAGTAAATTTCTCCATGGTTCCCTTCTATACTTGTAATAACCTTCTCTTTTTAGTAGATCATTGTTTCTTTTTTAAAAGATTTTATTTATTTATTTTATAGAGAGATGGGAAGGGAGAGAGGAGAGAAACATTGATTGGTTGCCTCTCATACCAGGGACTGAACTCACAACTCAGGCATGTGCCCTGACCAGGAATTGAACTAGTGACCTTTCACTTTGTGGAATGATGCCCAACCAACTGAGCCACACCAGTCAGGGCAGATTATTGTTTCTTTAAAGGTAACCTTTACACTAGTGCACTTCTTCTGTCAACTCCTCAAACTCTACCCGAGTGATCTCATCCACGTTTTTTTTTAGTTTAATGTGTTTTTATTTCTATCAATGTTATGCATTTATACAATTTTTTTAAAAGACTACCAAAGGATCTAACGATAAGCAGAAGTCCCTATGCCCACTTCTTTCCTGCTTCCCAGAATTAAACACTCTTTGAAGTGTTCTGTATGGTATTTACCTCAGTCATTTAAGAGAATATGATAATTCTGCTATTTATTTTATTATTGTGGCAATATACATAGCACAAATTTACCATTTTAACCATTTTTAAGTGTACTGTTCAGTGACATTAAGCACATTCACATATCACCACTATACAATTATGTCACTATACATTCCCTGAATTTTTTCATTATCTCAAACTGAAATTCTATACCTATTATTAATCAATAACTTTCCATTCCTTTCCCTTCCAGCCCTGGGGACTGTTCCAGTTGCTATGAATTTGACTATTGTAGGTAAGTAATATAAATGGAATAATATAATATTTGTTCTTTGATGTTTGCTTTATTTCACTTAGCACAATGTCTTCAAGTGTTGTATATATTATGACATATATGAGAATTTGATTCCTTTTTGAGGCTGAGTAATATTACATGGATATATAATAGAATATATATACATACTATATTTTATTTATCATTCATTCATTGATAAACATTTGAAGTTTTTCCACCTTTTGGTTATTATTAACATGCTGCTATGAACCCTGCATTCACTTCTTTTAGGTATATTCCTAAAAATGGAATTTCTGGATCGTATGGTAATTCTATGTTGCTTTTTTGAGAAACCACCATCCTGTTCTCTATGTTCTAATATGTTTTGACAAACACTTTTTAAACATCATCTACTGACTTTATATTATGGTAGCTAAGGATTCATTCTTTATTAAAGTATTCTCTAGCCCATGTGTACTGATGATTTCCTATTTATGTTTCCAGTCCTGACTTCCCCTTGAGCTACAGGTTTGTATTATCCAAATGCTTGCTGGACATCCCCATGTAGATGTTAAGCTCAGCATATCCAAATATACTTTCCCTTGCCCCCCCCAATCCACACTTTCTCTTCCTCTGGTTATTATACTGTTCCCTTTGTCAGTGAGTGTCATCAATGTCTACTTAGTCACTCAAACAAGAAACCTGGAAGTTATAACAAACTGCTTTGGGACCTTACCATCCAATTGTTCACCAAAAGTTGTTGATTTTACCACTTAAATACTTCTTGACTCCATTCTCTTTTTGTCTTTCTCACTGTCACTGCCATAGTTCAGGTCTTCATCATGTATTGATCAGACCATTTGCAGCAGCAGCCTCAAGTCCTGTCTCCCTGCCTCCATATTTGGCCTCCTTTAATCCTATTGCAAACTGAGCTAAGCCACTTTAGCCTCTTATATCATCTGGTATTTTTTCAATGACTATTAGTAGCTTCCAATGACTAGAGATAACTGCAGGTTTTGGTTTTCATACCCTGCAATCTCCCTACCAGGTGGTATGTTCCAATGAAAACAGGACTTCAGCCCATTTCTGCCAAGCATACACTTAATAGCACATACCCTGCAATCTCCCTACCAGGTGGTATGTTCCAATGAAAACAGGACTTCAGCCCAATTCTGCCAAGCATACACTTAATAGCAGTTTTACATAGTCTTGTAACCTGTCCTCATAAGATCAATTAAGCCCCATGCAGGAAGTTTCACTTGAAACACATTTAGCAGTTCTCCAGTAGTAGCATTTTAGCCAAACTTATGATCAGATCAGGCAACAGAATCATCTGTTAAGTGTCAAGACTCACTGTACTTCTAGACCCAAATGCCGCTCTGAGATTCCCAGTTTCTTAAGCCTCATTAATGCAAAGGCAAATAGAAGTGCTGATCCATAAATCTAGAACACCATTTATTTCACCAATGAAAGTTTATTTCTAACATCCCTTATGTATATTTTAATTTTCAAAAAGTTTATTAATGACATATTTAAAGAAAAACTTCCACCCCCTGGAAATAGCTTAAAAAATAAACAAAATCTACCTCCCTGTGCCCTCGTCGTCCCATTCCCTCCAAATCAAAGGGGGAAAAGGCAAAGGAAAAAAAACAAATTAAAAACCAAAGATCACCCTCAAAATCCCCTAAATAGAGGTAATGCATCTCCCTGGAGGGGGGGAGGGAAATTTATACTGGAGCTGGGAGTGGAACAGAGATCTTTCTACAGAAACCTGTGTTTTTTGTGTGTAAAAATATATATATATACACACAAAAGGAAACAAAATAGATCACCAGGCAATCTGGAGAGACAGAGAGTTAGAAAACAGGACAGGAACAGGCAAGAGGGGACTGAGAATGTTAGGGAGAAGTTAGAGGGAAGATAAACAGGACATGGTGATATTCTTGGGTAAAAAAAAAAAAACCCTCCTACCATCCATGCCCACCTACCCTTGAGCAGCCCTAAGGGGGTGAAGTTGGACAAGGAAAGGGGAGTAGGTTGCACACTTGAGATGTGTCCATGTGAATCCCCAGAGTGAATGAGCAGCCACTGGACCTTCCCCTACTCCCCAAAGCAGGTTGCTCCTCAGCAGTTACTTATGGGATTCTCCCTGCTTCCATAGTATGTGTTATTTTTTTAAATATATTTTTTCCATCAAATTCACCTTCTGCTTTTGAAAAAAAATCTTCATTTTTCTTTTTTTCCTCTTCGCCTCTTATACATACTTTTTTTGTTTTCGGTAACAGGGATACCATGAAGTTGATGAAGTCTCTTTAGCCCAGCTCCTGTAGATGCAACCCCAGGGCCTGCAGTTAAAACTAATGTGGACTCTAGAGCAAGGACTATTATAGTTGGTGATCTAGGCATGATACAAGGCTCGTAGGAAACCCCCAGTCTGTTGTCTGATGCTTGGTCTCTTGACTCATTTTGGGATCACCTTGATTTGTCTTTTTCTAAACAGGGACTCATCTAACGACAGGGAAGTCCTTACTGACTCTTTGAGAACTATATATGCAAACCTTTTGGGATGGCCACTAAATTTGTCACAGAGTATGGTAACATGGTTAACTGAACCACATCCATGAAATTGTGCTTCCAGCTCCTCTGCTGTTCCACCATAGTCCACATTGCCAACAAAGATGGAATGGACATCAGCCTCCATCTTCTCCTCAATAGATAATGATCACTGGGCTAGCACTGTATGGAGCTGGTCTCATATTCATACTTCTCCGCCTCATTCTCTAGCTCCTTTAGCTTCTTAGCTTCTTGCTCTATCTTCCTGACACAAGCTTTGATCACTTCCAGCTCCTAGTCCTCAGATCTTCAATGGCACCATCCCCCAGGTCACTCTTAACCAATCCAACTCCTTCTCTTCCTGGCTGCTGAGGGCTCCTGAGCAAGGCCTAGGGCCCAGAGCCAGGGGATGAAAGGCTTGGGTGGCTCTTCTTTGGGCTCAGGATGGCTGGGGCTCTAGTTCCTCAGACTCCAGGCCATTCTGTAGTTTCTTGCACCCCTCAAGACCTCTTCCCCAGCCTGCCCACTGGATGGGGGAACAAAGATTATAGGAGACTCCAGTCTGCCCATCACCCCAGACTGGAGCCCCAACTGCCAGTCTCACTGACAACAGTGGAACCTAGGTTCTCTAATTTAATTCCTTCTGGAAGGCTGTCTGAGAAACAATTTGTTCAAAAGCTTAATCTCCTTTGTTTGTCACCTGAGAGACTCATCAGCATGAAAGGGTTGTCCATCAAGAACCAAAGTTTTGTTCATCAACTGAGGTATGTTTTCCATGAACAATGTGGTGGAGAACCACATTGTGCAAGATGAAAGAATCTTTGAGAACCGAGGTTTGATTGTAACCTCATTCAGAATTAAGCTTACATACTTTATTTAACACATGTATAGTGCTTATTATGTACCAGGAAATATTCTAAGATTAGGCTCTATTATTATCTCTCTTTTCAGATGAGGAAACTGAGACAATAAATTTGTCCAAGCTTATTTAATTTGTCCAAGTTCACATAATTGGTAAGTGGCAAAACTGGAGTTCAAACCCAGGCTCCAGGGTCTGTGCTATGAGAAATCAATATGCTACTTTTCTCAAGGGCCTTTTCTCTGCATTCCCACAGGACCCTAGGCACACCTCTATCTTAGCATTTAGCATGATAGTTTGAAAGTGATCTCTCTCTCTATGTGTCTGCAACTTCACCATGAGAGTCTTTAAGCTTAATGGTCTCTGAAGTATGGCATTGAGGTCATGAAGTTTGGAATGAGGCATACCTGGGATCAAGTCCCACCTCTGCTATGTACTAGTTGTGTAAACTTAGGCAGATTATTTAACCTTTCTATTGATCCTTTTCCTCATGTCTAAAGTGGGGCTAAGAATATCTCAGGGTAATAGAAAGAATGAAGTAAAATAATATATTTAAAGCTCCTAGCACAGAGTCTCAAATAGCAAAAAAAAAACAAAACAAAACACCTCTTGGTAATGCTTGACTATTATAAGTAATTATTATTATCTATGCATCTGTAGAAACTAGCATAGTGCCTGGAAAATAGATATTTGAGGACCACTTGTTGAGCTAAACTATTATGGAAATCTTCAGACTGACATAGGTATCAGAAGTATCTCTCAGTATATATGACTTTAGAAGAAATGGTTCACTGTAGTTAAGCAGGATGTGCTACCTCACTTTGCTGGGGAACCCATAAGAGTTTTACCTTCAAATGGTAGATATCCCTGTAGATCTCCAGTCATATAACTAATAAGTATATCATTCTGGTGCTTACAACCATCAGGTTTTTTTAAATATATTTTATTGATTATGCCATTACAGTTGTCCCATTTCCCCCCTTCATTCCCCTCCACCCTGCACACCCCTCCCCCACCATTCCCCCCTTTAGTTTGTGTCCATGTGTCACAAGTTCTTTAGATTCTATATTTCCCATACTATTCTTGCCCTCCCCCTATCTATTTTCTACCTACCATCTATGCTACTTATTCTCTGTACCTTCTCCCCCCTTCTCCTTCTCCCACTCCCCTGTTGCTAACACTCCATGTGATCTCCATTTCTATGGTTCTGCTCCTGATCTAGCTGTCCACTTAGTTTGCTTTTGGTTTAGGTGTGGTTAATAATTGTGAGTTTGCTGTCCTTTCATGGTTCATCTTTTTTATCTTCTTTTTCTTAGATAAATCCCTTTAACATTTCATATAATAAGAGCTTGGTGATGATGAACTCCTTGAATTTGATCTTATCTGAGAAGCGCTTTATGTCCTTCCATTCTAAATGAAAGCTTTGCTGGATAGAGCAATCTTGGATGTAGTCTTTGGATTTCATGACTTGGAATACTTCTTTCCAGCTCCTTCTTGCCTGGAAGGTCTCCTTTGAGAAATCAGCTGACAGTCTGATGGGAACTCCTTTGTAGGTGACTGTCTCCTTATCTCTTGCTGCTTCTAGGATTCTCTCCTTCATTTTAATCTTGGCTAATGTAATTATGATGTGCCTTGGTGTGTTCCTTTTTGGGTCCACCTTCTTTGGGACTCTCTGAGCTTCCTGGATTTCCTGGAACTCTATTGCCTTTGCCAGATTGGGTAAGTTCTCCTTTATTATTTGTTCAAATAACTTTTCCACTTGTTGCTGTTCCTCTTCCCCTTCTGGTATCCCTATAATTTGGATGTTGGAACATTTAAAGATGTCCTTGGAGGTTCCTAAGCCTCTCCTCATTTCTTTGAATTCTTGTTTCTTTATTCTTTTCTGTTTGGTCATTTTTTTCTTCCTTCTGGTCCACTCCCTTGATTTGAGTCCCAGTTTCCTTTCCATCACTATTGGTTTCCTGTGCATTTCCCTTCATTTCACTTAGTTTAGCCTTCATTTTTTCATGTAATTTGTGACTAAAATCAACCAGTTCTGTGAGCATCCTGATCACCAGTGTTTTGAACTGTGCATCTGATAGGTTGGCTATCTCTTGGTCGCTTACAAGTATTGGCTCTGGGACTTTGACCTGTCCTTCTTGAGCCATAATGTTTTGGTCTGGTTGTACCTGTTAAGTAGTGAGGGGTGGAGCCTTAGGTGTTCACCAGGGTGGGGCAACCCAGTCACTGGGTTGTGACACTGTATGTGGGGGCAGGGTCAGAGAGTGGCAATCGCATTTTTTTCTGCTCTCTCTCTCTCTTGGATTTTGATTCCCTCTGCTGCTTCCTGCAAACAAACTCGGCTCCCCTGGTGCTGGCTCCCAGGTGTGTGAGCCTGTGCACCATCTAGAATCCTGTGAGTCTCTCCAGCAAACTCTCAGTGAGCCTGGGAGCTTCTCCCGGCACCTCGACCCTGAAAGTCTTTCCAATTGGTGTTTTCAGGCTCTAATTCCCATCACTGGGGCCCTAGCCTGAGTGGTCTGTCTCACTGCTCGGTCCTTTGCTTGGTTTATCTGTGCATGAATGTGTGACCCTGGTCCGCCAGCTGCCTTGCACCCTCACTGGGTCCACCTATTGCCACCCTATGCCTGGGATCTGCCAACTGCCGCCTGCGTTCCTGGGTCGGTCTGGCCACCTTTTCCTTCCCAATCCTGCTGTGCCAGCCACTGACCCTGCCCCTCTTACTGGTCTGGCTGAATGGTTTGTTGCTGTCAGACTTTTATATAGTTCAATTTTCTGTGTTTTGGTTGCATTTTTGTTACTAAAACTTTGTTGTCTTTAAACTTGGTTCTGCGAGGAGGCACAGCGTTCCCACTTATGCCTCCATCTTGGTCAGAAGTCCACAACCATCAGTTTTAAGCTCAACTGGGATAGCTTATCACTTTGAAGTGAGTGTTGTTATCAGTAAGTCACTTGAGAATCCCTCAAAATGAAAGAGAACCCCATTTCATTCTTTTTCCTAGAATGAGGGCTTCAGAACTCCCCAGTACTATCCATTCTGATTCGGTCACTTACCTTTTTAGTTCTGAAATTCTAGTGCAAATTTCTTCCCCAGCATCTCAGAGCTTTGATCTCCTTTGCTATAATTTCACTTGTCAAATGGATAACATAATACAGTTATCAGACATGCCCAGGACATCTTTGGATAGTGTTGTTGTGATGGAAAATGTCCCAGGTATCCATTAAGTGTCCTTCTTCTTGCACTCAAGAGGAGCAGGACATGCTACTTGAAATGTGGAAGTAGACATAGATATTGCACCCAGGGAATAATACAACCCTTTTGGATACTAGGGGAATGAAAGCTCCTAGAGCATAATTTCTTGGTTAACATGGGGCTAAGGAGAAATATCTGAACCCACTTTCCTTCATAAAAGAGGACAGTCTAGCGACCACTGATTCTCTTTTCCATGAGAACCTTGCAGAGCCCAGAGGCCTACTTGATTATTATCAGTAAACACTTTTCATACTTCTAAGGGGAGAGGCAAAGTGGAAGAAATTGAAATGAATTTGAATAGATCCTGGTCACAATCTAAAATCTGACAGTTTGATTAAACCTCTAATAATTTTTATGTTGCCATTTTTCTCTTTTCCCCCTAAAATCTGGTAAACAGAATCCCACCACCACTACATACATTTTAAAAAGTCCAGTTACTTGATGGTTCTGGGTTCTCAGGTGCTCATGGAATTTAATGTAAGGAAGTAATGACTATTGTGTGCCTTTGGTCAGGAAAGGCTGCCTGGAGAAGGTCTCTGGTCAGACTATGAAGGTTTGGTAGACTTTAGATGGCAAGGGCTTTCAGAGTGGAGGAAGAAGGCTTGGATATGATCCAAGACACACAACACATGTAATAAACTAGAGGTGAGGCTTGTGGTTTTATGCTCAGGGTAAATCCTGGTATTCACCTCTCTTTTTCTATACAGATGGGTGGTCAGAAACAAACCATGGAGAGTCCGGGAGCAGAGGTTAGAAATGTTTTCCTCTAAGAAAGTGTACTGAACCAGAAGTGAGGAGATATGATTTCTAATCCTGATTCTACCACTAATTTGCCCCATGATGGTGGGTAGGTCATGTAAATCTCTTTCAGGCCATTTCTTGTCAAGTTAAATAGAGATAGATATATTGTATGATCAGAGTACCACACAGAACTAGTAGGAGGATTAGGAGAAAGCTTAAAAATATCCGTCAGATATATGAGTAAGTTTCTGAGATACTATTAATAAAATATAGATGCCACTGAAAGACAGACCATTTTTGGCCTTGTCAGTTTGCATCTTATTAGATAATATATATCAGCTTGTTCAAGGACTCTAAGAAATGGGTGTTGGATACAGAAAAGAGAAAGAATTTTTTTTTAACAAATGAAGAAACCAAAGCTCAAAGGACTTAAATCACTCCCCAATTATTTTCACTCCCTAATTATTGAGCAGGGATTCTGCCAAAGCTAAATGTAAACCATTTCACTGCTTTGCTTCAAGAACTTGGAAACCAATTTGTATGTCCTAGAAGGCCATTTAAAATTGCCTTGTACTATTGATAAAATTTCAGGGATAATAGAAGTTATATTGAGGGCAATATTTTGGAGGTTGGCTGCTAAACTAATCTCTGATTGAGTTGATAGCCCTTTAAACTACCAGTAGGTACTGTGTATAATCCTTTTCACCTCTAATGATACAAAACTGTAATAAAAATAAATTTGTTGTATGTGCTTTTATATAACCTTATACATTTTACTTCTAGTATACATGAACTAGATGTCACTCATTCCTTTTGAGCCTGACTTGGAAGAGAGAACTTGGAGTTTATAACACTGAAAAGGAAGGTAATGTCCCTTTAAAATAGTAAATATTCCTGTAGTAGTGCCTCAGGAGAAAGTAAACAACTGAAAGGAAAGTGAGCATGGCAAAGATCTGCAGTCTGGTGGGATCAGTGAGGAGAAAAGTAATTCATGTTTGTATAAGAGGGCATTTCATTTGGTGTGAGGGTCAGGGAGGGAAAGCCTAGTGACGGTGTTGCAGCCCTCCAATGCTTGTACTTGGTCATCGAAATCATTTCAACCCTTTTCCTGGTCTCTTTGTCAGTCACCTCCCATCTCAGCTACTAGAGAAACTTGACCAAGAAGAACAGAAAGATAAAGAACCATCCAGATTGCTCTCTAAGATATGTTTCCCCATCTCAAATTATATCTTCCCTTAGGAAGTAGACTTGTGAAGTTCCTGAAGACCTTCCTGCTGCTCCACTAAGATAATAGTCCAGCTCTTCCTTCCATTTTCTTTGGTATCTTTAGCCAACATTCAACATCTTCATGAGAGGTTACTGCTTACCTTTCTAAAAACATATTTGGCCAGTTTCTTCATATGTTAAAATTAGATGGTAAAAAATGTTAAACTTCAAAGCAATCAAAAAAAATTTTTAATAAATTTTATGACTTTGTTGTGGAGGTTACATCCTTCCTCTTACAACAAAGGGAAGATTTTAAAGAAACTGTTCTTTTGCCTAACCCAGAAAAATACTCTCAGTTGAATGAAGGAGTTGGTGGAAGTTCAAATTTGTTTATCAATATATGACTTTAATCAGAGTCTGAAGATGATATCTTGTTAATAATTTGGCATATTAATCATTTTTTAAAAACTTGTTCTGGTGAAGAGAAAGGCACTATAATTCATCCTCATCTTTTCCACCCCAGTGAATGTATATTTCACATAAAATCACACAAATTCTCTTAGCAACTTTAATAGTGTGCTATTATAACAATATTATGTGAAAAGCATTATCAGTGAGTACTTAGGTACTCTTCACTTTAGAATGAATTAATTCTCCAACACTCTTAGTGGTATCAACTTTTCTCAGCTAAATAGTGTGTAAGTTCAAAAGGTTAACAAGAATATTTCTTGTTAACCAGGACTGGTAAGAATATTTCTGGTAAGAAGAATATTTCTTCTAAGCAGGACTCAAATCAATGATTTGGAGCAGGAGGAAGAAATAAACATTCAACCAGAACAGAATGAAGAAACAAAAATTCAAAAAAAAAAAATGAGGAGAGACCCTGGCTGGTGTAGCTCAGTGGATTGAGCGCGGGCCTGCGAACCAGACAATTGCGGTTCGATTCCCAGTCAGGGCACATACCAGGGTTGCAGGCTGGTTCCCTGCAGGCCAGTTCCCAGCAGGGGATGCATGAAAGGCAACCATACATTGATGTTTCTCTCCCTCTCTCCTTCTCCCCTTCCCCTCTAAAGATAAATAAATAAAATCTTTAAAAAAAATGAGGAGAGACTTAGGAACCTCTGGGACGAATTTAAATGTTCCAACATCTGAATCATATGGGTACCCAAAGGAGAAGAGGAAGAGCAAGAAATTGAAAACTTATTTGAACAAATAAGGAAGGAGAACTTCCCCAATCTGGCAAAGGAAACAGACTTCCAGTAGTCCAGAAGCTCAGAGAGACCCAGAGAAGTTGGACCTAAGGAAGCACACACCAAGGCACATCATAATTACATTACCCAAGATTAAAGAGAAAGAGAAAATTTTAAAAGCAACAAGAGAAAAGGAGATAGTTATCTCCAAGGAGCTCCCATAAGACTATCAGCTGATTTCTCAAAATAGACCTTACAGGCCAGAAGGGGCTGGAAAGAAGTATTCCAAGTCATGAAAGGCAAGAAACTACATCCAAGATTACTCTATCCAGCAAAGCTACCATTTACAATGAAGGGGCAGACAAAGTGCTTCCCAGAAAAAGTAAAGTTAAAAAGTAAAGGAATTCATCATCACCAAGCCCTTATTATATGAAATGTTAAAGGGACTTATCTAAGAAAAAAAAGATAATCAAAACTATGGACAGTAAAATGAAAACCAACTCACAATAATCAACAACTGAACCTAAAAAACAAAAACAAAAACACACTAAGCAAACAACTAGAACAGGAACAGAATCACAGAAATGAAGGTCACATGGAAGGTTATCAGCAGGGAGGAGAAAGGGGTGAATGGGGGAAAAGGCACAGGGAATAAGAAGCATAAATGGTAGGCACAAAATAGACAGCGGGAGGTTAAGGATAGTATGGAAAATGGAGAAGCCAAAGAACTTATATGTGTGATCCATGTACATGAACTAAGGGTGGGGGGGGGTGAATGCTGGTGAAAGGGGGGTGTAGTGTGGAAGGGAATAAAGAGAAAAAATGGGACAATGGTAATAACACAATCAATTTTATATATGTATATGTATATATATATAAAAGAATATATCTTCTTATGTAAAATGTGACATATATGTGGGAGTAGAGTTTTGATAACCATTTGTGAGCTCCCTGTTGGTGGATTTAACAATATCCTTGGTAATATTATGATAACTATGGATACTATGCCCCTTTCCACATAGGGGCCAGGACATAGTGTCTACAGAATCATATATCCATTAAGGTAACACTGGCGCCCTGGCTGGTGTGGCTTGGTGGATTATTCATAGGCCTACGAACCAGAGGATCATGGTTCAATTCCCAGTCAGGGCACATGCCTGGGTTGCAGGCCAGTTCCCAGCAGGGGACGCACAAGAGGCAACCATACATTGATATTTCTCTCCCTCTCTCCTTTCCTTGCCCTCTAAAGATAAATTTTTTAAAAAAGTAACACTAGCTATGTCATTTTTAACATATGGCATCCAATGTCATCCTGGATGCTGACAACCAGCCAACTGATGGGAAAGAGAAAGAGTGGAGATAGTATGTGAGCTTCTTAGATTGGCCTGAATGACACACACACCCCTGCCACCAACATTCCATTGGCGAGAACTTGTCATAAGTCCCTGCCTACATGCAAAGGGAACTGAGAAATTATAGTTCTTGTCTGCAGAGCCACTTCTCAGTCACAACTTAGCATGATGAAAGGATAGTATAGATAGTTGGAAGTTAAGTGTCTTTGTCAGAGTTGTATATGCCAGTCATTAAATTCTCAGGTCCAACCCTTACCTCTTTATATACTCTGCTTTGTGAGGCTGTTATTAACACACTACAAACCACTTTTCTGCTTTGTCTATTGGCTCTATGGTAGGTTCTGCCAACAGGGAGCAGTAGAGGGAGACTGCAAAGCTGGAGGAGGAAGACTTATTCCTACGTGCTTCCTTGCTGTAGGTTTCCTGTATGCTTGTGGTTCCTGTATCACCCCAACCTTGCTTCTTCACACTGGAAACACTAATGCCTTCCTATAGCACTAGCTGAATCTGGTTTGCAGTTTTTCTCTCACTTGAAAGAACCAGCCTCCTCATGCTTCACTCAGAGACAACACCAATGGTCTGTACCCTCTTCTCAGAAGTCTGGATCCCATCACCACAGGGATGCTCGTTCAAGCTCATAGATCCCAGCACTAGCTGATAAGTGCCCCCTTTTCAGAAGTCTGAGTTTTAGCTCCGTGGAGCCTCTCTGCACCAGGTTTTGGATTACAACATCTTTTCTTCCCCCCAGCCTAAGGGTGATAGCTACTTTTTGAAGTTTTTACTTTTGTGATACCTTAGAGCAGCACTGTCCAATAGAACCATAATGTGAATACCATACTAATTTTTTATTTTCTAGTAACCACACTTAAAAAGTGAAAAGATGAAATTAATTTTAATAATATATGTGTTTAACCCAATATATCTGATCTGCCTCATTTCAAAATATAATACTATAAAAATCATTAAAGAGATACTTTTATATGAAGTCTATGAAATCATTTGTATGTTTCAAACTTACAGAATATTTCAGTTTGAATGATAATTTTTTACCCTAAATACTTGATCTGTATTTAGATTTCTTAAAAATTTACAGCCAAAATGTGGATTTACATACCCAAGATGTTCCAAACATACTTAAAAGTTTTCCAGTATTTGAATTGAATATCAATTTATACCATTTTATTTTGAAATAATTATATGTGCATAGAAATTGCAAAAAAATGCTACAGAGAGGTTCTATGTACCCACCACCCAGCCTCCCCCCTTGATGACATCTTCAATAACTATAGTGCATTGTCAAAACCAGAAAATCAATTGGCATGATACAATTAACTTAACTACAGATTTTTCACCAGGAGTGTGATTGCTGGGTCATATGATAACTCTATATTTAATTGCCAGAATGGCTTCCAGAATGGCTGTACCATTTTACATTCTGGCCAACAATGAATGGCAGATCTAGTTTATTAGCATCCTCATCAGCATTTGGTGTTATCAATGTGTTTTTTTTTCAGTGTGTTTTATTTTAACCTTTCAAATAGGTATGTGGTAGCATCTCATTATGATTCTAATTTGCATTTGCTTAATGGTTAGTGACGTTGCACAAGTTTTAATGCATTTATTTACCATCTGGATATCATCTTCAGTGAAATGGCTGTTCAAGTCTTAGCTCATTTAAAAACTGGATGGTTAGGGTTTGTTTTAATTTTTTTTCAATTACAGTTTACATTCAATATTATTTTATATTAGATTCAGGTATACAGCATAGGGGTTAGACAATCATATACTGTACAAAGTGTTCCCCTGATATTTCCAGTACCTACCTGGCACCATCCATAGTTATGATATTAACTGTATTCCCTATACTGTAATTTACATTCCCATGACTATTCTGTAACTACCAATTTGTACTTTTCAATCCCCTCACCTCTTCACCCATTCTCCTCTACACCCACCCATCTGGCAACCATCAATCTGTTCTCTGTGTCTATGAGTCTATTTAAATTTTGTTTATTTTTTGCACAAAGGTTCTCTTTTCTCCACATCCTCACCAAAACGTTTTATTTCTTGATATATTAATGATGGCCATTCTAACAGGTATGAGGTGATATCTCATTGTGGTTTTAATTTGCATTTCTCTGATGATTAGTGATGTTGAGCATCTTTTCATATGTCTGTTGGCCATCTGTATGTCCCCTTTGGAAAAATGTCTAGGTCCTCTGCCCACTTTTTAAAATTGCATTGTTTGTGTTTTAGGTGTTGAGTTGTATGAGTTTTTTAAAATAAAGTTCGGATACTAACCCCTTATCAGATGTATCATTCACAAATGTGTTCCCCCATTCAGGAGGTGGTCTTTTCATTTTGTTGGTGGTTTCCTTTGCTGTGCAAAACCTTTTTAGTTTGATGTAGTTCCATTTGTTTTTTTTTTCTTTTTTCCCCTTGCCTGAGGAGGTATGTCAGAAAAAATATTGCTACAAGAAATGTCAGATATTTTTACTGCCTATGTTTACCTCAAAGAGTGTTATAGTTTTGAGGCTTACATTTAAGTCTTTAATTCATGTTGAGTTTATTCTTTTTTTTTTAAGTATCATACTTTACTGTTTTTTTAATGTTTTTTTTAAATTTTATTTAGTTATTTTTCAAGTACAGTTTTTTGTCTATTTTTCCCATCCCAGCCTCCTCTGCCCCTTGCTCCCCACCTCCCTCCCATTTTGGAGGAACAAATAGGAAGGACACAGGGACGAGAACTAAGGGGGGGGGAGGAAATGGGGGGGGAGTTTATTCTTGTGTATGGTGTAAGAGGGTGGTCTAGTTTCATTTTTTGCATGTATCTGTCCAATTTGCTCAACATTATTTATTGAATAGACTGTCTTTACCTCATTGTTTATTCTTGCCTCCTCTCAAATATGAATTTTCCATTTAGGTGTGGGTTTATTTCTGGGGGAAAATTGGGTGGTTGGTTTCTTATAGTTGAGTTTTGGGAGTTCTTTATGTACTCTGGATATAAATCCTTTCCTATGTATATAATTTGCAAAAACATTCTCCCAGTCTGTGGCTTGTCTTTTTATCTTCTTAACAGGGTTTTTCACAGAGCATAAATTTTTCATTTTGATGAAGTTCAATTTATTGATTGTTTTCTTTTATGTATTGTGCTTTTGGTATCATGTCTAAGAGTTCTTCACCTAACTCTAGGTCATGAATATTTTCTCCTGAAAGTTTTATAATTTTACATTTAAATCTATGATCCAATTTGAGATCATTATTGTGTAAGGTCTGAGGTTTAGATCTAAGTTTATTATTATTTTTTGCTTATGGATATCCAATTTCTCCAGCACAGTTTATTGAAAAAAACAAACCAACCCATGTGTCTGTGGCCTCACGATCACCCAGGCTCCATGGTTCATTGGATGGACTCACAAGACTCAATAGCAGGCTTTACTCACAGGTAAGGTATATTACAACAAAGGAAGGATATAGATGGAAAGCAATAGGAAAAATGCATGCATTGGGCAGAGTTTAGAAAAGTCAGGCATGGACTTCCCCATCTGAAGCCGCACAGGATATGCTTTCTCTCTAGCAGTGAAGTACAGGGACATGTGCAGAATAACTTTGCTCAGGGAAACCTGTTCAAGTCTCAACATCTGAGGCTTTTATGTGTAGAGGAGCAGCTCTGTTATGGCAATGTGGTGATAAGACACATAGGCAAAGTCTTGACCTGTAATTTATCTGAGTCTTTGTATAACTCCTTGTGATCTACTCAGAACACAAGAAGATGGGAGATACTTTCTGTTTTGGAGTCATCCTTTTTACTATGCTGGACAAAGGAGCACAGGTTGCTGGTACCTTTGGCTACTCTTCCTTTCACTTTCCATATGAGTAATAAACTGTCTGAATCTAAAAAAGGTTCATTGTGTCTTTACTGGCTGAATCTGTCAAGCCCTAGCTATTTCTCAAACTCCATTGAATTGCTCTCTCAACTCTATCAAAAATCAGTTGGGCATATTTATGTGAGTAGGTTCTTTTTAACAGTTTTATTGGGGTATAATTGACATATAATAAACTGCACATATTTAAAGCATATGATTTTAATTTGACATATATATACACCAATGAAACCATCAAGTACCCTTGGTAATGCCCCCTTCCCCTTTATCTCCAGGTAGTCACTGATCTGCTTTCTGTCACTTTGGCTTAGTGTGTATATTTTTAATCATACATTGGACCATATATCTTTCTTCCTGGCTTCTTTCATTGAGCATAATTATTTTGAGGTTCACTCATGCTGTTACATATTATATCAATAGTTTCTTCTCTTTTTTTCTTAGTATTTCACCATATGGATATACAACAAATTGTTTATCTATTCACCTGTTGATGGACAGATGGGTTTCTTTCCAGTTTTTAGCTATTACAAATAAAGCTTCTATGAACATTCATGTATAAGCCTTTCTGTGCATACATGCTTTCTTTTCTCTTGGATAAATATCTAAGAGTAAATTGTTGAATCATTTCATAAGTGTAACACTGGTTAACTTTTATTTTTATTTTTATTATTTTTAGAGATTTTATTTATATATTTTTTACAGAGCAGGGAAGGAAGGGAGAAAGAGAGGGAGAGAAACATTGATGTACAAGAGAAACATTGATCAGTTGCTCTTCGCATGCACCCAACTGGAGACCTGGCCCACAACCCAGGCCCACAACCCAGGCATGTATCTTGACTGGGAATTGAACCTGCAACCTTTTGCTTTTCAGGATGATGCCCAACCCACTAAACTACACCAGTCAGGGCAACTTTTTAAAACATTATCAAACTGTTCTACAAAGTGGTACTATTTGCATTACCACCAACTCTGAAAGAAAGTTCCAGTTTATTGGAATCCTTATCAATGTTTGGTATGGCCATTCTTTTTAATTTTCATCATCCTAATTATTCTATAGTGTTATTTCATTGTGGTTTTCATTATCATTTACCTAAGGGCCAGTGATATTGAACCTTTTTTGATGTACTTATGTGCCATCTATATGTTTTCTTTGAAAAAGTGTCTTCAAATATTTTTGCCCATTTTGTATTGATTGCGTTGTTTATTTTCTTCTGAGTTTTTACATTATTTTGTATAGACTGCATACAAGTCTTTTATCAGATATATGTTGTGCACATATTTTCTCCCAGTCTGTGAATTGTCTTCTCATTGTCTTAGGAGTGTTTTTCTTTTTTTTTAAGATTTTTATTTATTTATCTTTAGAGGGGAAGGGAAGGAGAGAGGGAGAGAAACATCAATGTATGATTGCCTTTCATGCGTCCCCTGCTGGGAATTGGCCTGCAGGGTACTGGTCTGCAACCCAGGTATGTGCCCTGACTGGGAATTGAACCGCAATTGTCTGGTTCTCAGGCCCACGCTCAATCCACTGAGCTACACCAGCCAAGGCAAGAGTGTTTTTCAAAGAACAAAATTTTAAATTTTCACAAAGACTAATTTATCAATTTTTTAAATGGATTGCGCTTTTGGTGTCATATCTTAAAAAATCATTGCCTACCTGAAGGTCATAAAGATTTTTCTCCTATATTTTCTTCAAGAAGTTTTACAGTTTTAGTTTTTATATTTAATTCTATGATCTATTTTGAGGTAATTTTATGTGTGGTACAAGGTAAGAATTCAAGTTATTTTTTTTGCAGATGAATATACAATGGTTCTAATACCATTTATTTAAAAAGTTATTCTTTTTCCAGTGAATTGTCTTTGTACCTTTTAAAAAATCAGTTGTCTATATTTGTGTGGTTATATTTCTGAACTCTCTATTTTGTTCCTTTGATACACATCTGATATCAATACCACACTGTCTTAATTATACTGTAGCTATAATTTGCCTTAAGATAAATTAGGGTTAACCTTCCAAATGTGTTTTTTCCAAAGTTGCTTTGGAAATTCTAGGTTATTTGTATTTCCATACAAATTTCAGAATCAGCTTGTTAATTTCTACAATTGTGCTGGAAATTTGAAAAAGATTATATTGAATCTGTAAATCAATTTGGGAAAAATTGTTATCTTAGCAATATTGAGTGTATGATACATGAATAAAGGACAATATAAATCTCCAGTTAGATTTTCTTTACTTCCTCCTAGTAATTCTTTATAGTTTTTATCATACAGGTTTTGCACATCTTTTTCTGATTTATCTCTAATTATTTAATATGTTAATGCTATTGCACATGTCATTTAAAAATTTGAATTGTTCATTGTTTCAATTGTTCATTACAGTTGTTTCAATTGTATAAAAATTATATATTACCCCTGGCTGATGTACCTCAGTGGACTGAGCACAAGCCTGCAAACCAAAGGTTGCCAGTTCAATTCCCAGTCAGGGCACAGGCTTGGGTTGCAGGCCAGGTCCCCAGTGGGGGGTGCACAAGAGGCAACCACACACTGATGTTTCTCTCCCTCTCTTCCCCCTCCTATCCTCTCTATCTATCTATCTATCTATCTATAATTAATTAATTAATTAAAATCTTAAAAATTTATATATTAATGATGTAGCCTACAACTTTACTAAAGTCACATATTGGTTATAGAAACTTTTTTTCGAGTCCAAACAATTTTTTATATACAAACAGGTTATCTACCAGTAAAGAAAAATTGTATTTCTTGCTTTATAATTTGGGTCCTTTCATTGAATTTTTTCCCCTAACTGCTCTGGAAAGAGACTCTGGGACAGTGCTGAATATAAGGGGTGAGAACAGACATCCTTAACTTGTTACTGATCTTATAGGGAAAGCACTCAGTCTTTCACTATTAAGTATGATGTTAGTTTTAGGTCTTTCATTGATACTTTTTCAGGTTGATTAAATTCCCTTCTATTCTTACTTTGATCAGAGTTATTATTACTAATGGACATTGGATTTTTTTGTTAAGTGATGGCTCTGTATATATTGAAATGATCCTATGGCTTTTATTTGTTTATTTGCTAATATAGCGAATTATATTGATTTATTTTCAAATATAAACCAACTTGCATTCCTGACATAACCACACTTACACATGACATAATTCCTTTTCTAGCTGGCTGGATTCAATCTGTTAAAATTTTATTTTTGGTTTTTGTATCTGTGTTCATGAGAGATTCTAGTCTATAGTTTTATTTGTTCTGTTTCAGCACCCGGGTAATGCTGTCCTCTGGAAGACTTTTAGTAAAAGTGATACTATTTCTAACTTATATTGTGGTAGACATCACCAATGAAAACATACGGGCCTGGAGTTTACTTTGTAAGAAGATTTCTAACTGAAATTCAACTTCTATAATAGGTTTAGGGCTATTCATGTTATATATGTGTATTTAATTATTTATTTCTCGCCTGAGGGCATTTTTGCATTAATTTTTAGAGAAAGAGGAAGGGAGAGAGAGAAACATAGATTTGAAAGAGAGAAGCATTTATTGGTTGCCTCCAGTACACATGGACCAGAGATCATATGCCTGGACCTGGACCAGGTATCAGGGATGGGAATTGAAGATCAAAACCACAACCTAGGCATGTGCTGTGATCAGGGATTGAACCTGCAAACTTTCTGTTATGGGACAACCCCCCAACCAACTGAGCCACACCAGCTAAGGCTATATATGTTTTTGAATGAGCTTTAGTAGTTTGTGTCTTTGAAGCCATTAGTCCATTTCCTTTGTCCTCAAATTTATTGACATAAATTTGTTCATAACATTCCCTTATTATTCTTTTACTATTTGTAGAATCTGTAGTGGTGTCTTCTGTCTCATTTCTGACATTGGTCATTTTTGTCTTCTCTTTTTCTGATCAATATAGCCAGAGTTTTATCAACTTTGCTTATTATCTGAAAGAACCAGCTTTTAGGATCATTGAATTTCTCTATTGGTTTTGTTTTCTGTTTTATTGATTTCTGCTTCTTACTTTGAGCTTAATTTTAATCTACCTTTTCTAGTTTTTTAAGGTAGAAGCTGATATCATTGACTTGAAATGTTTTTTCTATTCTTACATATGCATTTGATGCTATAAATTTTCTTCTATTGCTTTATAGCATCTTACACATTTTGATATGTTGTGTTTTCATTTTCATTTAGTTAAAAATACTTTACAATTTCTCTTTTGATTTTTTATTTGACATGTGTTATTTATAAACATGTTATTTAGTTTCCAAATATATGGGGATTTTTCCAGATATCTTTCTGGTATTAGAACCTAATTTATTTCCACTGATATCAGAGTACATACTTTGTATGACAGTACAATTTTTGCTTCATGTATTTTGAAGCTTCATTATTAGTTGCATAAATATTTAATATTGTTATATCCTATTTTTTAATCTTATTTTGATCTCTTTATCATTATCATCCCAGGTAATATTCTTTGCTCTGAAAGCTACTTGGCTATTTTTAACATAGCCATTCATCTTTCCTGTATTTGGTGTTAGCATTAGTTAACTAAGTTCATTAGTTTCCTGTGGCTGCCATAAAAAAAAACCTACCAATTCTTGGTGCTTATTGTCCCACAGTTCTGGAAGTGAGACGTCCAGAATCAAGGCGTACTCAGGACCATATTTCTTCCAGAGGCTCTAGGGGAAACTCCATTCCTTGCCTCTTAAGCTTCTGGTGTCTGTTGGCATTCTTTAGATTGTGTCTGTATTTTTTTCTACTCTATATTCATATTGCCTTCTCTATGTGTCTGTGTCAAATCTCCCTCTGTGTCTCTCCTATAAGAATAGATGTGACTGCATTTAGGATCCTCCTAATATGCTCCTCCTCTCAAAATCCTTAAGTTAAATACATATTTTGCCATATAAGGTAATATTCACAGGTTCTGGGGATTGAAACACAGACATATCTTTGGGGCCACCATTCAGCCTACTACACATGGTATATCTTTTCCTATCCTTTAATTTTAACTTATTTGCATATTTATATATAAAGAATATTTATTGTATTATAAACAACATGTACTTAGTTGTTGCTTTTTAAATCCAGTCTGACAACATTTCCCTTTTAATTGAAGTGCATAGTAAATAATAGCGGACCTCCAAAGAGTCCACATTCTAATTCTATGAACTTATACAAATGTTACCTTACATGGCAAAAGGGACATTGTAGAGGAAATAAATTAAAGATTTTGATATGGGAAAATTATCCTGGATTATCAGGGTAGGTTCAGTGTAATCACAAAAGTCTACAAATAGGAAGGCAAGAATCCAAATGAGAAGAATATGTAATGACAGAACAGAAGTTTGAGTGATATGCTTTGGATATTGAGGATAGGGCCATGAACTAAGGAATACAGGCATCATCTAGAAGCTGGAAAAGTAAAAAAGCAGATTTTCCCCTAGAACCTCCAGAAAGAATGTAGCCCTCCTGACACCTTGATTTTATCTCAAGAGACCCATGTCAAATTTCTGACCTACAGACTGTAAAGTAATAAATTTATGTTGTTTTAAGCCACTAAGTTGATGGCAATTTGCTACACCAGCCATAATAAGCTAATACAAAGTATTTATATCATTTATATTTAATGTGATCATTGATGTAATTATGTTTAAATCTTTTATATAGCAATTTGTTTTTTCTGTACCATCTGTAGTTCATCCCTTTTTTCTTTTCTGCCTTCTGTTAGATTAATTGAATATGTTTTAGATTTTACTTTACCTCTTTTATTGCCTTTTGAACAATAATTCTTTGTTTTGTTATTTTAGTGGTTGCTTTAGGGTTTATAGTATAGATCTTTAACTTATCACAGTTTAAGTGATATTTTATTCTTAACAAATAATACAAAAACCTATAATAGTGCAACCTCTATTTCCCTTTTCTTGGCCTTTATACTATGGTTTTCAAGTATTTTGCTTAAACATAAGTTATGAAGCCCACAATACAGTTTTATCATTTTTTATTAAATAGTCAATTATATTTTAAAGAAATTTAAGAAATAAAAATATATATTTACTCATGAAGTTTCTGTTTTTAATATCCTTTATTACTTTGTGTAGATGCATATTTCTGTCTGGTGTCATTTTTCATCTGCTTAAAGGATATCTTCTAACATATTATAATTAGGTCTTCTGGTGATAGCTTAAAAACTTTTATATGTTTAAAATGTATTTTATCTTTGTTTTTTAATTTTAAAAGTTATGATAAAATACACATAACATAAAATTTGCCTTCTAAATTATTTAAGTGCACAGTTCAATTCTCATTGCACCAACAATGAGAACTACAAGTACATTCTCATTGTTGGTACAAGCATTACCACCCTCCATCTCCAGAACATTTTTCACCTTGTAAAACTGAAACTCTATACCCATTAAATAACTCCCTGGTCTTTCTCCATCCTCTGGCAATTTCTGTCTCTTTAAATTGGACTATTCTAGTACCTCACATAAGCAGAATCATACAGTACTTGTATTTATATAAATTTTCTTTGATCAAATAGCTCATAGTTTTTTTTTTTCTCCTGATTAGACCCTGGTGATGCATTTATTCAGACAGTTTCATTGTCAAGGAAGAATGCTGATAGTACTTGAATCCTAATGACATGGATTTTGCTGTCCTTTACTAACTGACAAGCAAATTACTTAATCACTCTAATCCTCACAATATCACCAGATGAAAGTGGAGAGAGTAATACCTACTTCCCTTAATTATATGTGAGGACATATGAGAACACCTGACTTATAATAGGTGTTCAAAAGCTGTTATTTCCTTTTATTTACTTCTTTATGATCATCCTCTAAGCATGTAGAACTATCTATGTCAGCAATAGCCTCCCACAGTAGTTCTTCCTCTGTCTTTCTGTCAATACCACACTGTGATGTAGCACTTTTTATTGGGATTCTTTTTCAGCAATTCTTATCTTAAAAAGTAATGAAATCTCAGTGTTAATGAATTATGGTAGCTTACCTGACACAAAGAGAAACAGTAATTGATATATTTTAAATTCCATGGTAGGGTCAATAAAGGAGATACTATTGGGGGAGGACAACTTTTGTTTGCCTCAACCTAGCCCACAGAGCAATCTTTACATGGCACCCAAGTTGAATGTCTAAATTGACTCTTTTGGTGTCGGGAAACCCTTATCAGATCTCATACTTAATATGGTGAACTTTTTTAGTCATCTGGGTATAAATTATCCTCATAACCATTTAAATATCACCTGTATTACTTATATCACTTATAATATTAGAAACTTTTATTAGTCAGTTTTTATCAGTGGTTCTCAACTAGTGGCAGATTTGCCTGCCAGAGGACATTTGGTCATGCTTGGAGATATTTTTGGTTGTCTCAATTGCAGGGGAGTGTGCTATTGCCATCTCATGGGTAGTGGTCAGGGATGTTACTGAACATCCTATAATGCACAAGACAACATCCCATAACAAAGAATTATCTGTCATAAACTGTCAGTAGTGCTGAGATTAAGAATCTCTGGCCTAATCTGAGCTTAAAGATAAATGTAAATCTGCTGTGCTTCTCCTGAACTCAATACTATTTATTTTGGGTTTCATGTGCTTTTGTTTCATTTTGGGGTGGAAAATTAAAGGTTGACTAGGTCACATAAATACTCTCAAATGTTACTCAGAGAAGCAGAGTGTTTTTAGGTTCTTACTTTGTTTTCTGCTAATCTGATAAATCAATTATTTTATACCAAAAATATTTACATTGGTGGTTGTTAAATTGTGCCTTGCAGAATGAGGTGTTTCATGGGTCTCCTTAGAGAATGCATGAAAGAGCTGAGAAGTCAAAGCTTTGGTTGTCACTCTACCTCAATCAGAGTTGCTCTGTTTTATAATGTGTGTAAGTATTCTCTGAAATTTTTTTGAAAAAAAGAATTCAACTACTAAAAACAGTTTGAATAACACTGTATATAATAGGTAAGTGTGTTAGTCAGTGTTCCCCAGAGAAACATGTGTGTATGTGTGTGTACTCATATATAAAGAATCTGACACAAATAACACCCCTCTTTTATTATAAAATCATAAGCATGTAATTCTGTAACATAACAATATCAGACTCAAGCACACCATATGACATTTTAGGTGAACTGTTCAAATTAAAACTATAAATTATTACACCCATATTACCCTACCAAACATACTCAAGCAGGTGTTACTTCTGCTAGACCCTGAATATGTATACACACATGCACACACACAGAGTCAAACCTTAGTTCTCAAATGTCTTCGTTTATGATAGTTTGGCTCTTGACCAAGTTGTTCATGGCAAAAGATGTCTTGGTTGTCTAACAAAACTTCAGGTCATGATTCTTGACCCGACAGCCCTTTCATGCTGACACCTGTATGATCAGTCATATGTCTCTCAGGCGACAAGTGAAATTCGATTTTCAAACAAATCAGTTTTCAAACAGTTTTCCAGAATGAATTAAGTTCAAGGTTTCACTATATATGTAGATATAGATATATTAAATATAGATGTATCTATATATCTGTGTGTATATATGTATGTTTTTGTGTGTGTGTGTGTATATATATATATATATATAGAGAGAGAGAGAGAGAGAGAGAGAGTGAGAGAGACGGAGAGAGAGAGAGAGATTTATTATGAGGAACTGGCTCACATGATGATGGAGGCTAAGAAGTCTCAAGATCTGCAGTTAGCAAACTAGGGATTCAGGAGAGCCAGTGGTGTAATTCCAGTCCAAGGGCGGAAGAAGATTAATGTCCCAGCTCAAGCAGGCAGGCAGAAAGCAAAAGGGGAAAATTTCTCCTTCCTCTGCTTTTGTGTACTATTCAGGTGTTCAATGGATTGGACGCTGCCCACTCATGTTGGGAGTGGGCGGCTATCTACTTTACTGAGTCCACTGATTCAAATGCTAATTTCATCTTGAAGCACGTTCACAGACACACTCAGATAACATTTAATCTGAGCACCTGTTGGCCCAGTCAAGTTAGCACATGAAATAAACTTTCACAGTAAATTATTGAATATGTGAATATAAATTTATTTTTATGTGCTAGAAATGCATAGGGAAATCTTTTAAAAGAATATTCCTGCATCTTTATAAAATCCACACTTGTAGATTTTCATAAATCTGATATAATTAAGGGTAGATGGAATTAATAACCTTTTAGGTTCTATTCATATCAAGATTTGGGAAAGTGTTTATCACATGTCCCCTAATCCTTGGAGCTGACTCTAGAATGAAAGGATTCCCAGACTAGTGCTCAAAAACAATGATTCTGCATCCTCTCAAAAGAAGTAGAATTGAAAGGCTGAAATGGAACTTTGCAGAGAAGAGTAATCTCACCTTCTGCCCTTAGAGATGGTAGTGCTGGAGAAAATGTGTGGTAGGTCTGTATAAGGACATTTTCTTATTTCTCTCACTGTTCTATGTCTTAGAAATGAGAAATAACTTTTACACAACCTCAGAATCTGTTGGGAATATAAACTCCTTGAGGGCAGAAACTATATTACTTTCTTTTTGTAGCTCCTTTAGCTCCCTAGCACAGTTCTTTAAACACTTCATATGTTAAATGAATAAATATAAATAGTCAGGCAGGTATCTTTTCTTTCCTACTGTCTCTTGATCTTTACTCTGTAAAATGACTGAGTGCAGCTCTAGACAGAGTTGTGAAGCAGATCCTGTTTGTCTCTGGATGCTCTTTGCCCACCAGGTGTTCCTTTCAGTGAAGTTCCCAGTGTTTCCTGCTATCCAAGATCATTTTACTCTTAAATTCTAAAAAGTCCTGTTCTTCCCAGGTAACATTTCATGCTGGAGATCTCTCCAAAGCCTCATATGCCCCATTTCTTAATCTCTATAACAAATTTACAGGGTTAGGGTCAGGCCACCTAGGAATTACAGAGGGTTACAGAGAAGAGAGCCTTCAAGCTCTTGCCTGAGCATACAGCTAAAGTATAAACATTTTTCACTGTTTCTTTTCATATCTAGCACTGTTACCCATGTTAGGCAATATTACCCACTTCCCAAGCATTTTTTTCACTCTCAAAGGACAGTTCACTGTGATGCAAGGATTGTTTGATTTTTAAGTGCAGGTAAACCACAACATCACAGCAACCACTTCTTGGATCACCATATCTCCCACTGCTCGTAGTTCAAAATTGCTGTCCTACAAATTGATAAATGGAGGAAAGTATAAGCCTCTGCCAGAATAGCCATTTCTCTCCATGTGTGGATTATTCTGTCCTACCTTTGATCACAGGAAGTGAAGTAAACAAACCATTTTGTTGTTTATCTTGCAGAGAATCAGTATTGAGGATTTACTCCCTCTTTTGTTTATCAGTCATCATGTGCTCACTATGTATGAGTAGATTCTGGTAACATTGACCTCCTTGGTGTATTGATTTGTTTTCTATTTATTTAATCAGCAAAAATTCTCAGGGAAACATAAGAATTGTAAAGGATTCACTAACAGAAGCAAACAACAATCAAACATAGTTAATTTTAAGTATGTTTAAGCAAACATACTTAAAATTAAACTTTTAACCTATTATGGGCAAACGTTTCCAAGTTTCATTTAAAAACAAAAACATGCCCTGGCTGGTGTAGCTCAGTGGATTGAGCACGGGCCTGTGAACCAGAGGATCACGGTTTGATTCCCAGTCAGGGCACATACCTCGGTTGCGGGTCAGGTCCCCAGTTGGGGGCGTGCAAGAGGCAACCACACATTGATGTTTCTCTCTCTCTCTTTCTCCTTCCCTTCCCCTCTCTCTAAAAACAAATAAAATCTTTAAAAAATAAAGACAAAAACAATTTGAGTATCATGTATAAACATAAAATAATATGATTATTTTCTTCTAAAAATAAACCTGAGAGGGTATACCCATTCAAAGACATAATCTCCCAGTTAGTGTAGCCACCTTGAGAGTCTGCGCCCTTTTTCTATTGGTGTGGCCATTACTCATTTTTGGGGACTAAAATAAGTTTTAGTTTGAGTAAGATGCTCCCCTTCTGGGATCCCTGGGCATCCTGGGCTTATATCTAGCAAAGAACTTGTCACACTGGACTGTCTGTCTCCCTCACCTGGCTAAATGCCCCCTGAAGGAAGGGATGTCATGTGATTTTATATCCTTGAAACCAATCATGTACTCAGTAAGTTGATTTGTTAGTTGACTGAAAAAAATTTCTGCATCATATTTTTGGACCACCTTCAAAGATAGCACATTGTTCTTTTAACAGATAATGTTATTTTTTGGAGAACAGATGGTATTCAAAAACATGTTGGGCAAATAAGGTATTCATCAAATTTAACTCTTTCTTTATTTTAAAATGAGCTGTTATTAACGTATATTGACTACTTTTCTTCTGTAATTCCTAAACTGGCTCTGAAAATAATTCCAAAGGGATTACAAAAAGTTTTGAGCAATAGAAGCTTCCTAGGGCAATATCATTGAGAGATTGTATTCATTTATATGTTTAAGGTCCAATACATATTTAGAGAAAAATCAAACAGACAAATATTTGTCTTGAAAATTATTGAACACATACCCTAGGAGGAAAGCATACTTTTTAGAATTGAAAGCTGGAGCTGTATTGCTGCATTCAAATCTTGGCTCAGCAGTTACCTTAGCTGTATAGTCTTGGACTAGTTATTCAACCTATTGGTACTCCAGTTTCCTCATTTGTAAAGTGAGGATAAATAGTGCCTTCCAAATATGGTCACTGTAAAGATTAACTGCATTACTCACATAAAGTGCTTAGAGAATAGAGCCTAGTACATAGTACATGTTCAATAAGACTTATTACCATGATTACCTTTATCATCATAATGATGTTTGAGGGACTGGGTTAGATAATACTAAACATAACAAAAAAGGCACGTTCTTTTTTTCTCCGTTTTTAAATTTTTTAATTTTAATTGTTCAAGTAGTTTTTTACCTATTACCCCCATCCGAGCCCACCCCCTGGAGCCCTTCCCACCTCCCTCCTGTTTCCACTCCCCGCCCCCCGTTATTGTCCCTGTGTAAAAAAGGCATGTTCTTATCTTCAGGAAATTTACAGTCTAATTGTAAATGAAACATAGACGTGTAATTTATATTATAATACAACTGTTGGGTGCCCTGAGAAATGCGAACTGTCATTGTGGGAGAAGCATGTGATATGCGGAGAGGTGTAGTAGCAATAACATCTCAGTACAGTTCTTTTTTTTAGTGGGGAAGAAATTCAGCTCTTATTGTTAGAATTTCACAGTTTCAAACACTTGTGGGGGGATAATCGTACAAAATTCCACCTAGTAAAGTTTTATGTGACCAGTGACTTTGTCAATTAGGTCTGCTGGTTTTGGCCCAATTCCTAGGACAGTTTTAGAGCCTGGCACAATCTCTTTACATCCAGCATCTTGGATTAAATGTACAGTCAGCCCTGACTAGTGTGGCTAAGTGCTACCCTGTGAACCAAAAGACTGCTAGTTCAATTTCTGGTCAGGGCATGTGCCTTTTTTGTGGGCCAGGTCCCCAGTTCAGTGTGTGCAAGAGGCAACCAATCAATGTTTCTCTCACACATCGATGTTTCTCTCCCTCTCTTTCTCCCTCCCTTCCCCTCTCTCTGAAAATAAATAAAATCTTTCTTAAAATTTTTTATTTATTTTTAGAGACAGGGAAGGGAAGGAGAAAGAAAGGGAGAGAAACATCTATGTGTGGTTGCCTCTCTCATGCCCCCCACTATGGACCTGGCCTGCAACCCAGGCATGTACCCTGAGTGGGGATCGAACCAGAGATCCTCTGGTTCAAGCCCACACTCAATCCACTGAGCTACACCAGTCAGGTAAACTCTTTAAAATAATAAAACTTACAGTCAGTCTCAGCATCTTTGCATGGGTCAATAATACACTCAGAATTTCTTCATTGGAAGCTTTGACCACCACTTTGGGGGCCACAGTATTCCCATTGTTTGAGCAATTCAGAGTTTCTTCTTTATATTTGCTTATAGGCAGAAATGGCAACATGAGAACATGTGCAGCCACTTTCACTTTTCCCATCTTTAAGTCATTTTGAACCACAAGAATCATTTTGTACTCCCCACTCTTTCCTAAGATGCTTGCTTCAGTTCCAGTCTCTATGTTTCTCTCATTCACTGAGCTTCTGGGGATCATCCCAAAGCATGCACAGAGGTCCCAGTGCAGGCACATGACTACACATGAAGCCAAACTCAGTGCACCAGGATGAACAAAACATTGCATAACAAAGGATTTGGAGGGCATCTAGAGCATCTCTCTTCCACCTCACTTATGTCTTTAGGTTCTTCACTTTTAAGTAACGAACAAGGTTCTATCCTCATTACAGTTCCATACATGCTGAATGGCTTCCACTCAATACAGAACATTGTGTCTTGAGAATATGAGTGTCAGTACAACCAGATGCTTGATATTCATGGGAGCGATGAGAACAGAAGGAACTGAGACTAGAGATAACACGCTTACTAAAATATTTCTTTTTCAACAAAGGAATGGTATATGGTGTTAATGCCTGTGAAACTTTTCAATGTTCCTCACTTCACTTTGAATAGAAACCAGTCTGGATAGAAAATTTATAGACTCTATCATCAATTTGTCTCTCTTTTTTAAAAATTTAGTTCCAATTTCAAAAACTAAGATATAATGTTGCTCCAATCCTGAATGAATGGAATAATATAGAAGGACTTGCCATTTTACCAAGATAATTTAGAGCTTTACTATGGGTTAAAATTTCATCAAAATTTAAGAATAATAATGTTATAGAATGATGTAATTTACATTTGGGGGATGTATTATTTTATTACTGTATCATTTCTTTTACTACACAGAAAATAGATTTTTCAATTTAAATATTGGTTGCTGACTTCCAGTCAAGATGGTGGTGTAGGTAGACATGGTCATCTCTTTGCACAAAAACATCAAAATTACAACTAAAATATAGAACGATCATTACTCAGAAATGTCAGAAATCGAGTTGAATGGAAGTCTGACAACTATGGAATTAAAGAAACCTCATCCATCCAGACTGGTAGGAGATGTGCAGATGTGAAATGGGTTGGTCCCTCACTCACATGCAGTGGATAAAAATTTGGGAGGAGTCCCAGTGACTCCCACTCTTCTCAGCAGTGAGGAGTTCCAGACCCACACCAGGCCTCCCAGCTCAGAGTTCTAGTGCCAGGAAGATAAGTTCCCACAACTTCTGGCTGTAAAAACTAGCAGGGATTGAGTCAGTGGAAAAAAGTTCTGGAGCCCCAAGAAATTCCTTTTAAAGAGCCCACACACCAACTTGCCTAATCAGACTCACTCCCTCTTAACTCCAGCATCAGGGTAGCAGCTTGAAAGGCACCAGTGGTATACAGGGAGAACTGAAATAGCTGGTGTCAATATGAGCAGAGGCCATTGTCCCTTTTCTGCCCACCCCCAGATCTGGCAGACTGGTGCCATATCTGAGATTTCATCCACCTGGCTAACATTGTTTGACCCACCTTGGAGACCCCCAGAGACTCAGCCCCACCCAACTTAAGGGTCCACAAAAGCTGTTTTCCATATGAATGGCTGGTCTTGGCTCCTGCTTTACAACTTCCTAAATCCTATCAAACAAGCAACAACTGACCTCAGTGAGACCAGGCTTAGCAGTAGCAGCAGCCAGACTATATTCATAGCTTTCTTTGCCTGGGAATCTCCAAGCCCAGCACACTGTAGCAGCCTTACCAAATTGCTTTATAGCTGAGGCAGGGTAGCCCCCTGGCAAAACACAGGTGGGAACTGACCTTGGCCTACACCACTCAGGAAACCCCAGGGCCAGTTACAGACCACATCAAAGCACCACCACCCTGCCCCTGCACAGCTGATCTTCCATTAAGGGTGGAGGTTGGTGGTAAGTGGTCACAGCCAACCCTTGCAGCTGACTGGCCTGGGTAAATTCCTCCCATTGACCTGCCAACAGCAACCAAGACTCAACTATAAGAGGAGGGTGTACTCATCCCACATAATGGGCATACCTCAAGTACCCAACTTGGGTGATAGGGGAGGCTATACATTGGGCCCTTCAGGGCACCTACTACATTAGGCCACACTACCAAGACATGGAGCCAAAGCAGCTCTACCTAATACATAGAAACAAACACAGGGAGGTTGCCACAATGAGGAAACAAAAAAAAAATGACCCAAATGAAAGAACAGAACAAAGCTCCAGAAAAAGAGCTAAACAAAATGGAGATAAGCAATCTGTCAGATACAGAGTTCAAAAAATTGGTTATAAGAATGCTCAAGGAAATTAGTAAGGACCTCAATAGTATAAAAATACCCAGTCAGAAATGAAGAATACACTAATGGAAATAACGAACAATTTACAGGGAAACATCAGGAGAGTGGATGAAGCTGAGAATTAAATCAATGATTCGGAACACAAGGATGCAAAAAACAACCAATCAGAACAACGAGGAAAAAAGAATTAAAAAAATGAAGACAGTATAAGCATCCTCTGGGACAACTTCAAAAGGTCCATCATTTGCAATATAGGGGTGGCAGAAGGAGAAGAGAAAGAGCAAGAATTACAAAACTATTTTAAAAAATAATGAAAGAAATCTTCCCTAATTTGGTAAAGGAAACAGACATGCAAGTCTAGGAAGCACAGAAAGTCCCAAACAAGAGGGATGCAAAGAGCCCCAGCCCAAGACCCCCATAATTAAAACCCCAAAGGTTAAAGATAAAAAGAGAATCTTAAAAGCAGCAAGAAAAGAGAAGTTAGTTACGTACAGGGGAGTTCCCATAAGACCATCAGCTGATTACTGAAAAGAAGCTTTGCAGAGAAGGGATGGGCAAGAAATACTCAAAGTCATGAAAAAGGGACTTATAGCCAAGCTTGCTCTACCCAGCAAAGATATCATTTAGAGTTGAAGGGCAGATAAAGAGCTTCCCAGATAAGAAAAAACTAAGAATTTATCATCACCAAACCATTATATGAAATGTTCAAGGGACTTATTTAAGAAAAAGAAGCTCAAAACTATGGACAATATAATGGCAATAAATACACATCTATCAAAAGTTTAATGTAAAAGACAAACTAAGCAAAGAAGAACAGAGACAGAATCATGGATATGCAGAGCAATTTGATGGTTGCCAGATGGGAGGGGGTGGGGTAATGGGTGAAAATATGAGGGTATTAAGAAGTACAAAAAAAAAAAAAAACCCAGCCCTGGCTGGTATAGCTCAGTGGATTGAGTGCGGGCCTGTGAACCAAAGGATCGCAGTTCGATTCCCAGTCAGGGCACATCCCTGGGTTGCAGGCTAGTTCCCAGCAGGGGACACATGAGAGGCAACCATACATTGATATTTCTCTCCCTCTCTCCTTCCCTTCACCTCTAAAGATAGATAAATAAAATATTTAAAAAAAAGAAGTACAAATAGGTGGTTACAGAATAGCTGTAAGGATGTAAAGTACAGTATAGGAGATGGAGTAGCTAAAGAACTTATACACATGACCCATGGACATTAACAGTGATGTAGGGATTGCCTGAAAGAGTGGGGGTGCTGGGTTTAGGGGAGCAAAAGGGGGAAACATCAGGACAACTGCAATAGCATAATCAATAAAATATAATTCAAAAATAAATCGTTGGTTGCCTTTTTAAAAGTAGAGTTCCCCTCTCTCAGAAATAGTTATGAAGATGACAGTTTATGTTGCATCAGTTATTTTGTATGATTCATGGAGAAACAGTTTAAAAATAACTACGTAATAAAAACAGAAAACTGTTTATTCACAATTGTGAATCATCATAATTATTTTTGAACATTTGGTGTATCCTATTTCTGTGAACTTTTAAGTATTTTATTTTAGCGTAACACATAAGAGATTTACTTTTATTTTTGTTTTGACTCTTTTAAGTACATTTTATTAACTATGGTATTATAGTTGTCCCAATTTTTCCTCCTTTGCACACGTCCATTCAGTACCCCCTTCCCTCCAGCAATCGCCTACCTTAGTTCATGTCCATGGGTCGTACATATAAGTTCTTTGGCTTCTCATTTCTTATACTATTCTTAAACTCCTCCTGTCTATTTTGTGCCTACCAATTATGCTTCTTAATCCCTGCAACTTTTTTCCCATTCTCCCTCTTCTGCTTCCCAGCTGATAATGCTCCAAATGATCTCCATGTCTATGATTCTGTTCATGTTCTAGTGGTTTGCTTAGTTTGTTTTTGTCTATACTTTTTATTTAGATTCAGTTGTGGATAGTTTTGAATTTGTTGCCATTTTAATGTTCATAGTTTTGATCTTTTTCTTTTTCTTAAAAAAAGTCCCTTTAACATTTCATGTGATAATGGCTTGGTGATGATGAACTCCTTTAGCTTCACCTTGTCTGGGAAGCACTTTTTATGTCCTTCCATTTTAAATGATAGCTTTGCTGGATAGAGTAATCTAGGTTTTAGCTCCTTGCTTTTCATCACTTTGAATACTTCTTGGCATTCTCTTCTTGCCTGCAAAGCTTCTTTTGAAGAATCAGCTGATTGTGGGAACTCTATTGTAGGTAACTCTCTGCTTTTCTCTTGCTGCTTTTAATATTCTGTTTATCCTTAACCTTTGGTATTTTAATTATGATGTGTCTTTGTGTGGTCCTCTTTGAGTCTAACTTGTTTGGGTCTCTCTGTGCTTCTTGGACTTGCATGTCTATTTCCTTTACCAAATTAGGGAATCTGTTTTTCACTATTTTTTCAAATAAGTTTTCAATTTCTTGCTGTTCCTCTTCTCCTTCTGGCGTCCCTATGATTTGGATGTTGGCACTTCTGGAGATGTCCCAGAGTCTTCTTATATTGTCCTCATTTTTTTTCAATTCTTGTGTCTTCATTCTATTCTGATTGAATATTTGTCTTCCTTATGATCCAAATCATTCATTTGAACACTGGCTTCCTTCTCTTCATTGTTGGTTCCCTGTGGATTTTTCTTTATTTCACTTAATGTAGCCTTCATTTCTTCCCTTATGCTTCTGCTGTACTCAATTACTTCTCTGATTATCCTTACCACCAGTTTTGAACTCTGCATCTGATAGGTTGGTTATCTCCATTTCATTTAGTTCTTTTTCTGGATTTTTGTTATGTTCTTTCATTTAGGCCATATTTCTTTGTCTCCTCAATTTGGCAGCCTCTCTGTGTTTATTTCTGTGTATTAGGTGCTTTGACTCCTCATCTTAGTACACCTGTTAAGTTGTATGGGGTAGAGCCTTTGGTATTCGCCAGGGCATGGCAACCCACTTCACTGCTTTGTGGCTCTGTGTGTGAGGATGGAGGGGTCAGAAAGGGCACAATGACACTGCCTGGCTTCTGGAGGCTTGCCTGGTACTCACCCCATTTCCAGTCACTTCGCCCACTTCCTGTATGTGACTGGCACCCTTCTAGCTGTTGCCCTGGTGTTGGTTTCCAAAGTGAATGGGTTTATATATGTTCTAGGACCACGAGGGCCCTTTAAATGTACTCTCCTGAGAGACTGGAAGTTTCTTTCATGCTCCAACCCCCACTGGTTTTACAGCCAGAAGTTATAAGGCTTTATTTTTCTAATGCTAAAACCCTGGGCTGTGCATTTTGGCCTGGGCTAGGATGGCTTGTTCCCCAGATATCCTTCCCACTTTTTATCTGCCACACATGAATGTTGGGCTGCCTGTTCCACTAGCTGCCACTATCAGCACTGCCACCTCACCGCTGCTGCCTTGTCACTGCCATACCATGTTCTCTCTGCCCCAGCTCCCATCTCTGCCCTTCCTACCCATTTGGATGAATATGGCATCTTTAAATACTCAGTTGTCAGACTTCCATACAGTTCAATTTTCTAGCAGCTCTGCATGTTTTTGTTTTGAAGTTAGTTGTGATCCTTCTTGTGCTTGTGCAAGGAGGTAAAGCATGTCTACCTATGCCTCCATCTTGATTGGAAGTGTTGACTTTTTTTTCTGGACTCATGTTGTGTCAAGAATCCACACACTGCAGGCCAGCACGAGTCAGTCCCTCTCTGGACCCAGTCTCTTTCTAGTGACACTGCTGTCCATACTGTCAAGAGGCTCAGTCCCCAGTCAGTCCCTGGTATGCAACCCTATGACTCAGACCTTTCACCAATCCCACCCCTCAGACTCCCAGTCTCCACAATCTCCCTCTACTTTACATCCAGCATCTTGGTCATTCTTTTCCAGGACGACTGAACATAGTCAAACTTTCAAGTATCTTTCAATCCTTTCAGAGCTTGTTTAAGGCTCTCCTTTACAAATTCTGCAAAAGCTTCACTATGTGAGGAATATGGGCTTAAAATGGTAAGGAGAGTATGAGACAATAGGTTATATATCTGTTTCTACCCTCTTTACATCTTCTCAGTTTCTTTTCTCAGAAGGTCAAAGAAGTCAAGGGATGATTTGGGGAAATTCATTTAATTGCAAAGGGAAACAGCACGGCCCTGTAACCCTTCCAATATGGCATGTTCTGTGCTTCTGGGCCCAAAAGCAGGGCCAAGCAGGGGGTAGGGTATGTATTGGAAGGTTTCTCTTTCACAAGAGAAGAAAGTGAGTTGGCCATAAGAATTTTTAAGAAATCAGTGATGGCACAACAGATTTGTGGGGTTTTTGTTTTGTTTTGTTTTAAGAATTTTATTTATTCATTTTTAAAGAGAGGGGAAGAGAAGGAAACAGAGGGAGACAAATGTCAATGTGTGGTTGCTTCTCACATGCCCCATACTGGGGACCTGGCTGGCAACCCAGGCATGTGCCCTGATTGGGAATCAAACTGGTGACCCTTTGGTTTGCAGCTCATGCTCAATCCACTGAGCTACACCAGCCAGGATGGTTTTGTTGTTTTTAAGGGAGAGGGAATATGGCAGTGGTAACTGAAGCCACGTGCTATATTTGGCATTTGTTCCATATTTGCTTAGTTGAACTGAATTTTCTGCTAAAAGTTAGTAATTACTATTTTGGGGATGGGCAACATACCATTCTGAGTTGTACAGAATGAGCACACAGCTGTCATCTTCATTTTCTCCCAAAGGCTATTAACAGCTTGTCTTAAAGGGAAGGATTTTATTCTGCTACATGGATCATAAGTAGAGCAATCACAAATTATATTAATATTGGGAGGATACTCTGCATCCTCCACATGTGTATGATAGACACCCCTTCTGAACACTAACAATGATGCCTAGAGTTTCCAACCTCATCTGGAACTTCCTAAGGGTTCTGAAGATGAAATTTGCATCAACTACAGCAACTATAATCTGTCTCACTTCTAACATCAAGATTTCTTTGAAAAAATCCAAGATAAATTTCAGTGACAATTTCAGTTATGCTGTTCTTTCATATTTTGGTGCATCCTGACCCCCTATCCTTGTGAGCCTCTTGACTCCCTTCTTACTTTCTCCTAGGTCCCCTGGACCCAGGCATTTTCAGTCATGATTCCACTACCTACAGGCTGCCCAGGTCCTTTCTCTGCTGAAATGCCACACCTAAATATGTCCTTTCCAGGCACTCCTCCCACTTTCCAATCACCATCCCTGCTTTATGGTCCTTCAACCTTAAACTATCCATGATGACACATTTCCTTAGAGAAAGTTGCTCTTCCCCACTCCACTCCCTCTGTCAGTCAACATAAGGGGCCAAGTCCTTCCCTTTTGTACACCTGTCATCAGGGTCAGTGCGGGCTAGGGGAAAGGATGCAAGGTCACAACAATTATCAGCATGACAGGGGACACTCCCTGAAGGCTAATCCACAACTTTCCTTACAGCCAGGCACCCAACTCAATGACTCTGAGAAGGCTTCTTTTTGTATCTGTTCCCCCCCTCACTGGCCCTCCTGAATTACAGTAATATATGTGGACGTTGTTTAGCTTCCCTAAGAAAGCACAGGCCTCTGAGGCAGAACTTCCAGACCTGGTGTTTCTCTCCTGCCTGCCTCAGGCAGACTGTCTACAAAGGGCCTTTGCATCACCTCTTTCTGTCCCTCCTTAGATCCTCTGCATGGCTGGCTTCCAGTGAGGTTTCTGCTCTTCTGGCCGGTTGTGATGCTTGTGGTACTGGGATGCCCAGGATGATGAAGGATTGCACTGCCCTGCACTGCCCCCCCGGCCATGAACGAAACTGTTCCCTGTCCCCCCACACCACTGGGAGTGACTAGGCTTGTTGCTGGCTGGACTGTGGGTGCTCCCCAAAGAGAAGCACCCACACAGCAGTGCCATCTCCTTACAGGAGCCAAGACCCTGGGGTCAAGAACACAAGGTCCTCGAGTTGAACACCTCCTGCAGTTTGTGGAAACCACAGGAGGAGCAGGGGCTGTCTCTCAGAACTTGACCTTGCCTCCCATGTCTCAAGGGGTCACTGCACAGGGCCTGTGACCAGGAGCCCAGCCCCTGGGAGTGGGGTGCAATGTTAGGGCTCCATCCTTCCTATTGAGCAGGAACTGCAGCCCTGCCAGGCCCTGGTCCTGGGTGAGTTGACACCAACAAGGGCCTCTTTGCACTTAAAGGCTTGCCCAACTTCTGGGGTTTGAAACAAGAAAAATATTGCTGTATCACCCTCTGTTTGTGCTGGACCTTGCCATGCACATAGACACTTCTCCTTCAGCATCTCATGGATGCCTCAGGATAGCCATATCAGGCGGGTTTTTCATAAACTGTAAATTCACCTTCTTCCTCCTTCATTTTTCCTACCCTTCTGGTTTTATCACTCACTGAATTGCAATTGCTAAACCCCCAAAAAAAGTCTTAACAGTACATGTGTCTGAGAAAAAAACGAAACATACTCATGCATCTTGGTTAACGGTTACAGAGCAGGAACATACTCCCTAGTGAGCCAACAGTAGAGTTTCAGGGAAAATCCTTAACATCTATGAGTGTATTATAGAGTCAGAAACCCAATTTACCAAGCAGATCATGAAGGTATATTTATTTTAAAAGATATTCATAAAGTCACTGAATCTGAGTATAGATTTGTTCAATTTCTGTGGGTTTCCAAATAGGAGTTTATAGAAAAAAAAAAGAGACTCATTCTGTCCCATAACTAATTAGTGGCCAAGCCTAGGACTTGGGGACACTCTTTCTGAGCCGCAAACTCATTATGTGAGCCTCCCTGAGATGGAAGGGTTTGCATACAGGCTACTCATTAAACACTAAGTAGAATGGAAGGAAAAGAATGTCTTAAAGATCAAGGGTGCAAAGCCACAGTATATTAGCAACCAACTAAACCTCAGATAAAGTACCTCTGAAATGATTATATGCTGGAAAGCAGTCAAAGGGGAAGCAGGACCTCAATTCCTTAAAGAAGATTTATGCTTAAAAGGTCTAGAAACACCTAACAGCATGTTCTGGAGGAGTGAACAGGAATTGTCAGAGGGGAAAAGCCAGACTCCTGATTGAATTATTTCTGGCTCTGGGATCACTTACAAATTATTTATCATATTTTTCCATGTATAATACACAGTTTTGTCCTGAATTTTTGAAGGAAAAATAAGGATGTGCAATATACATGGGTAGTACTAATTCTGTATCTATATACCGTAAAACAAAAGGGTTTTTTTTTCCTGAAAATTGGGCCAAAAATGTGAGTGCACATTATACACAGCAAAATATAGTAACTTTCTTCAGCCTCTATCACTCATCTCAGATGATAGAATGATGCTAATACCTGAATTATTCCCTAAGAGTCCAATGAGATCATCCAGTCAGTCCCCGTATCTGCTCTGTTTTATCCCAAATATCTTTTTAACTCTGCTCTTTTCTCTATCTTCACTCTTCTTTATTTGGTTCATCCTTCCTTCTGGTCTCCCTGAGGCTGCATTCCTTTCATTCCACTCTCTACATTGTAGCCAAAGAGATCTTTCTAAAAAGTAAACCCCGTCATTTCACAAATCTGTTTACAACCCTTCAATAGCTTCTTATTACACTCAGGATAAAATCTCAACTCCTTACCTTCGTCTACAAGGCCCTTCATGGTCAGGCATATGTCTGCCTCTCTAGGCTCATCTCACATGGCTCCTCTCAAATTCCAGGCTCCAGATGTAATAAACTACTAGCCATTTCCCAGTGAGCCAACTTCTCTCACCTCTAGCCTTTGCAGCAGCTTGTTCTGCAATGAACCTAGAACACTCAGCCTCTTCCAACACCCCCTTTCCTCCTTCTAACCTTGTAATCCTGCAGAATTCTGTGTCTGTATCACCCACCTGGGAGACTGTCTCCCAGGTTGAACTGTTCCTCTGTGCCCAGCCCCCTCCAGCACCCTATGCTTCTTTCTTGTTAGCATTCATTACTCTGATTGAAACTGCCTTCTGCTTTGTTGGTTTCTCCCACTCAATTTTACAGGACTGTGTCTTACTCATGTTGAGTGAATGATGAATGCTTAAATACTTTGTAAACTGCAATTTGCTACACAAGTGTTTAGTATTATGTAATATTACTGTGTCCCAGTTAGTTATTAAATATTGTTGGTCTACTCATATTTGACAACTAGCATCACATTTCAATTACATTATTCTGGTTCTTTCTTAAGCCCAATACTAATAAAGACTACCACTTACTGAGCATTTGAACTGAGCTAGGTTCTGTGTTAAGGTTCAGGTGTGTGATCTTATTTACTCACCATCATGACAATCTTATGAGCTAGGTCCTATTATAAGCATCATCCCCATTTTTCAGATGAAGAAAACTAAGGCAGGTTCAAAGAGATTAAGTTGTTTGTCAAACATCAAAGAGCCAGATTGTGAAACCAAATACTTTGAGTCCAAGATCCAAACCTTGCCTTGGCTAGTGTGGCTCCATTGGTTGGGCGTTGTCCTGTAAGTCAAAAGGTCGCCTCAGGGCACATGCCTGGGTTTTAGGTTCAGTCCTTGGTCAGGGGTGGGAATGAGAGGCAACCGGTCAATGTTTCTCTGTCACATCAATGATTCTAACATTGTTTAGAAATCAAGGCAAACCTTGATTCTAATCATCTCTCAGTTCTGCCAAAATCTTCAGGTAAGGGCTATTAATAGAGTGAACACTCACTTCACAGAATGAAAAAAAATTTGCAAATCACATATTTAATAATGTATTAATATCCAGCATATATAGAGAACTCTTAAAACTCAACAACAAAAACCCAAACAACCTGATTTTTAAAATGAGAAGAGGACTTAAAAAGACTTTTCCCCAAAAGAAGATATACAAATGGCCAGTGTGCACATGAAAAGATATTCAACATCACCAATTAGCAGTGATATGCAAATCAAAATCACCTCATACCAGTTAGGATGACAATTATAAAAAGAAAAAACATAAAATGACAAGGTTGGCAATGATATGGAGAAACTGAAGCCCTTATGCATTGCTGGTAGGAATGTAAAATGGTGCAGCCACTGGGGAAAACAGGATGGCAGTTCCTAAAAAAAATTAGAATTCCTAAATTTAGAATTACAATAAATTCCTAAATTAGATTCCTACAGTAAATTCCTAAAATTAGAATTAGAATATAATACAGCGATTTCACTTCTGGGTATATACTCAAAAGAAGGAAAAGCAAGATCTGGGACAGTTATTTGTACACATGTTTATAGCAATATTGTTTACAATAGCCAAAATGTGAAAGCAGCCTAAGTCTTTATTAATGGGTGAATATGTAAGAAAAATGTATATATGAGAGGGGATGCAAAAAACCCAGAATTTATTTATTTTAAAATTGTGTGTTTATTCTTACATGTTTAAACTTCACCTTCAAAGTACTCTGCATTTGATGCGATACACCTATCAAGATGTTTTTTCCAAAGCTAAAGAATAAAACAAACAAGCAAACAGAATAAAAACAAAGACACTGAAATAGAGAACAAGTGGGCAGCGACCAGAGGGGAGAGGGAAGGGAACTTAAGGGGAAAAAGGGGGAGGGATTTTGAGGAACAAGTATGAAAGACACAGAGATGAGGACTGGGGGGGCGGAATGGGAGGGAGGGGGGAGACCGGGCGGGGGGGTGGGGTGGGATGGGAGAAATAAATTAAAAAAATGTACTTGAAAAGTAACTAAATAAAATTTAATTTAAAAAAAAATAAAAATAAGTAAATAAAATCTAAAAAAAAAAAAAAGATGTTTTTTCCAAGACTTCCGCCAAGATGGAGGTGTAGATGGAAACATTGTGCCTTCTCGCACAACCAAGTTTAAAGATAACAAAGTTTTAGCAAAACAAATACGCAGCCATAACACAGAAAATTAAACTACTGAAGTCCGACAACGAGGAACCCTTCAGCAAGACCAGTAAGAGGGGCGGAGCCAGCAGCTGGTGGAGCAGGGTTGCGCAGGGAAACTCGGTGAGACAGACCCAGGCGTTCATTGGTGGTTGGTGGATCCCAGGCAAGGGGCTGCGATGGGCAGACCCAGTGAGGGCGCAAGGCAGCAGGCTGACCACAGTCACATTCATGTGCAGATAAAACAGTGAAGGAGCGAGCAGTGAGACAGACTGCTCAGGCCCCAATGGTGGGAAGCAGCAGAGGGGACCACTATTGCCCTGCTCTGACCCCGCCCATACATACAGCATCACAAACCAGCGACCTGGGCGGTCCCACCCTGGTGAACATCTAAGGCTCTGCTGCTCATACAGAACAGGTGTGAACAGACAAAACATGGCTCAAGAAGAACTCAAAGTCCCAGAGCCCATAACTGTAAGCGACGAAAAAAATAGCCAAACTTTCAGATGCACAGTTCAAAACACTGGTGATCAGGATGCTCACAGAACTGGCTGATTTTAGTCAAAAATTAGAGGAACATATGAAGGCTAAACTAATTGAAACGAAGGGAAATGCACAGGAAAGAAATGATGATAGAAAGGAAACTGGGACTCAAATCAAGGAAGTGGACCAGAAGGAAGAAAAAAATGACCAAACAGAAAAATATGAAGAAACAACAATTCAAAAAAATGAGGAGAGGCTAAGGAACCTCCAGGACATCATTAAACGCTCCGACATCCAAATTATTAGGGGTACCAGAATGGGAAGAGGAACAGCCACCAGTGGAAAACTTATTTGAACAAATAATAAAGGAGAATTTCCCCCAATCTGGCAAAGGAAATAGACTTCCAGGAAATCCAGGAAGCTTAGAGAGTCCAAAGAAGTTGGACCCAAGAAGGAACACACCAAGGCACATCATCATTATATTAGCCAAGATTAAAATGAAGGAGAGAATCCTAGAAGCAGCAAGAGCTAAGGGGACAGTCACCTACAAAGGAGTTCCCATCAGACTATCCGTGGATTTCTCAAAAGATACCTTACAGGCAAGAAGGGGCTGGAAAGAAGTATTCCAAGTCATGAAATCCAAAGACCTACATCCAAGATTGCTCTATCCAGCAAAGCTTTCATTTAGAATGGAAGGACAGATAAAGTGTTTCTCAGATCAGATCAAATTCAAGGAGTTCATCATCACCTTATTATATGAAATGTTAAAGGGACTTATCTAAGAAAAAGAAGATAAAAAAGATGAACAGTGAAAGGACAGCAAACTCAGAGTTATTAAGAACCACACCTAAAACAAAAGCAAACTAAAAGGACAGCTAGATCAGGAGCTGAACCATAGAAATGAAGATCACATGGAGGGTTAGCAACAGGGGAGTGGGAGAAGGAGAAAGGGGGACGAGGTACAGAAAATAAGAAGCATAGATGGTAGGTAGAAAATAGATAGGGGGAGGGCAGGAATAGTATGGGAAATATAGAATCTAAAGAACTTGAGACACGTGGTCATAAACTAACATGGGGAATAGTGGGGGGGTGCAGGGTGGAGGGGAATGAAGGGGGTGAATAGAACAACTGTAATGGCATAATCAATAAAATTAAAAAAAATAATAAAAAAGATGTTTTTCCACTGCTCCAAAAAGTTTTTGAACTCATCGATTTTGATGCCTTTTAGTGCTTCTGCCATATTTGTTTGTTTGTTTCACCTCTTCCACGTTGGCAAAACGTTTCCCTTTGAGAGAAACCAAAAAAGTCTCTTGGGGTGAGATCAGGTGAATAGGAAGGGTGGGGCATCGGGGTCATGCTGTTGTTTGTCAAAAACTGCTGACCACTCAGCGCAGCGTGGGCAGGTATCCCCATAAATTACCCATTATGAAGTGGGCAAACACACTAAAAGAGTCTTCCAAAAAATTCAGTGAAGCGTAATGCAGCCTCTCACAACAATGCCAGCTGGTGCACTGATACAGATGGGTTCCTAGAACACTCACCTAGGGGGGAAACCCATAGTGCAAGGGACCCATCCTCCTGAAGATAATTTAATTTGTTTGGGTCCCCTCTCATACATAGTGTACAATGGAATAGTATTCAGCTTTTTAAAGAAAGGAAATTCTGACACATGCTACAACATGAGTGAACATTGAGGACATTATACTAAGTGAAATAAGTCAGTCACAAAAAGACAAATACTGTAAAATTCTACTTACTTGTGGTACCTAGAGTTCTCCAATTTTAGAGACAGAAAATAGAACAGCGTTTGCCAGGGGCTGGAGGGAGGGCAGAATTGGGAGTTGTTGTGTCAATACGGAGTTTTGGGTTTTCAAGATGAAAAAAAGTTCTGGAGATGGGTGTTGTAGTGGTTACAAAATAATGTGAATGTACTTAGTATCACTAAACCTTACACCTAAAAATGGTTAAAATGGTAAATTATATGTTTTTTATATTTTATCACAATTTATTAAAGATCCAAGATTTTAACCAATTCCCAGTCCTGCCAAAGTCTCCAGACAATTTCTTGTGATGAAAGTTTGCTGCTTTCCCTCCAGATAACCTGTCTTTTATTTCTTTTTCCTCCTAAGACCAGACTGCTCTCTTCCAGGATCTTTGGAGCCTCCACATTGGTCAGTGCCCCTGACAGGGCAGGACCAGCCTAAGGCTCTAGCTTACTCTCCTCCTGAGAAGAAAATGCCTCTATTCCAAAGGCAGCCAGCACACATTTTACTCACAAGAGTCGGCAGATGGCTGTGGATGCTTTCTGTTCCCAGGAATCACATCGGACTAATTGCACTGTGCATTTTCCATCACTGGTAGCTAATCCCAACTGTGATGTTGGGCATCATTATTAGTAGGCCAAGGACAGACAAAAAGGGGAAGTGGCTTGGACTGTGTCACACAACAAAGTTAGAACTCCAAGCTCCCTAGCGACTAACCTTGCCCTGGGCTCTGTCCCACACACCTGGCAGCTCCAGAAATTTGCTGATTTTTGTACTCTGGGCAATAAACACTCTGGCTACCCAAGCGGGTCTAACTTGTTTTGCAGCGAAATAAAGCAAAATTCTTCCTTGGGATAGTATCTTCTGATCTTTCTGTTTCTACTGGTTGGCAGGAAACCAGCGTCCCCACTTCTTGCTGAATGGCCTTGAACATATCATTGAAAGTCTCTGGGTCAGTTTTTCCTTCAGTAAAATGTAAACAAGAATTATTGATGTCCACCCCCAGAGAAACTGGATGAGTTAGGGAGAGGAGTATTGGGGGGCACTTATCCGATCTATTCTGCATTATCTTTTATACAGGTGAACTCCAAACCTGGCAGCACATTATTATCACATGGTTACACTTAAAAAATAGAAATTCCTGGGTCTTGACCAGCTCAGTTTACTTGGACTCCTCCTCCATTCTCCTGGCCACGTGGCTGCAAATGTGAAGGGAAGGCCATTGAGTTGACAAGCAGGGTAGTCTTTAATTTTTCTATTTAAATCCTCTCCAACCTCATTTATAGGTACCTTCTCTACAAGATGGGGAGCACTTGGACTCACTGTTTATCAATTTTGCCATTTCTCACATACTACTGTTGTAGACGATCGGTGGGTAAATACACACTCTCGGAGTCCGGAACCAAATTGATAAAAATTTTAATGGCCAAAGATTTTTCCTGCGCAGGGGCGAACTTCCCCAACTGTGACCGGAGTCACGTAGCTACTCAGAGCTACAAAATGGAAGTCGCGCCTGGCTTACAGACTACTGGGTATTTATATTTTCTAGCAAGCAAGCAAAGGCATACAGAAGCAGAGGTGGCGGTTAGCTATTGGCTTATTTAAAAACGGCGAGGGTCCCTGATTGGTGGGTGCTGCTGCTGGCGGGCACTTCCTGGCGGGCCCGGGTTAGTTACCTTATTTGGCTAGAATTTTAAACCCAATTGTTCCCGGATGTTTGTTCATTACCCTGTTCCAGGAACTGCAGATTTAGGGTTGGGTAATGCCCTAGCTGTAATTTTCCTACCTGGGTATAACACTACCTGTTATTTTTACTTAACTCTTTTAAGTCTTTGCCTCTTGTGTTCTCAGCTATTGGAGGATAAGAACTGTGTCATACCCTTCTCTTTTTGCCCCTACAAATGTCAGCTCTATTAGCCCATAATATATGTTTAATGAATGTTCATTGACTTGCAAATCTTGTAATTAGGAAATCTGGAATAATTTCTTAATTACTAGGGGAGTTGTTCTGTGTCCTTTGGAAGCTTAACAATCACATGGAGACAACTTTAAACAAAAAGACAGGAGCCTTAGCTTCTAATCCTAGCTGTGTCACAAACTCCTGTTGACCTGCAGCAAATAGCTTGCCTTTTCTTGCTATCGGTTCCCTCATTTGTGAAACCAGTGTTGATTTGTAAAAGTTTCTTTAGCTCTGGGTTTGGGTTACTTACTCTAGATAACAAGGGGCAGCCTTTTTCATGTCAGTGCTGTTAATGCCCATGATGACTTTTTTTTTCATTTAAGGACTGCTTAATTGATGGACTCACCCCTCCAGTATATAAAATGAGAAACACAACAGAAAGTAAGTACTTGGTCAAGCTTCCATGCATAACATGTGTGCACGTGTATGTGTGGGTAGCTCACGCTTCACCCCAGGCCCCTGGCTTTGATTGGATTCTTCCATTCTAGAGCTGTTTAGCAGCCCTTCCCAAGCATAGGACTGTCAACACTTAATTATGTGCATGCTCACTTTCTCCTTTGTGATTGGCACAGAGGAAAGGTATGACATTCCTCTTGGCCCTCTACACATTCCCATCCAGCACCATAATGTCCATTGTCACGTTCAGTACACTCTCTTCAAATACTGTCCTTTGAGAAGGACATGAGAGACACAAGACACTAATAATCCTTGCCCTTATGGAACTTCTAGTCACCCTGGGAAGTGAGGACAAGAATATGTGTGGGGGAAATGTGCTACCATATGTGAGGGATGACCTGGGAGTCAAGTGCTACTTTAATGCATTTCTAATACCTAGAACAGTGCCTAATACATAGAAGATGCTCAACAAATACATAAAAATAGGTGAAAATTGCCACGGTTTTCAAACGTTTTAGTTTAGAAGGGAAAGGCTTTCTTTAATAAAAGAGATGAATGTGAGGCTGCCCTGGTAAGAGGACCTAGGGTTGAGCCATCTGGGCTCCAGAGCCCCATTACTTACTGCAGTCAATTGACAAGGAGTCGAAGATCAACTTGCTCTTTTTCCTGGTTAACCTTAGCAAAATAAGTGAAGGTTTGAAAACTCTAGTCCTCCAGACGGAATATTTGCATCTGAAAAAGTGTTGTCAATCTCTCTTCTCCCCTCCTTCTAGGGAGCTCTAATTAATAAGGGCAAAGGGGAGGAAGTTTTGAGTGAGAAACTTCTGAGTTGGTCTTCAAATGTATAACAATGTAATGCTTGTTAACTTTAAATAAAGAAGGAAAGAAACCCACTGTGGTAATGTTTTCCAGTATTCAATAGAAACCCATTTGGTGTTGTCTTACAAGTAGTATACAATGTAAAACTCTTGTGAAGTCTGCTCAGTGAATTGAGGGTGCTGTCTTTTGCACAATGCACCCTACATGCCACTGGTAGCTACTAACATTCCTGATCAAGTTCATGGTTAATCTTGGGCACATGCACCTGCTAGAGGAGGTACCTGATGAGAGAATCTCTACTTCATGCCTGAAGAACTGAGACCCACTGCCTAAACTAGACCTTCTCCTCGCACATTCACCCCTGACCAGCAAAGGAGGGAAAGCGACCCGGGGAGTGCATACTTGACTTGTCACAGTGACCCTCCCTGGGCAGGCACATCCCAGATCTGCATCTGGAAGACAATTTTGGGTGACCAATATCAATTTTTTAAAACTTGTCAAATGGATAAAGCTGTTGAATTAAGAGGTTTTCATCATTACCCATTTCATGGCCCTTTCATATAAATCTCTTTATCTGTGCCACAGACTGCCCCTCCATACAGGTGCCAGAAGTTGCATGCAGATAATGCTGGGGACCCTGATAGAGACTGTTTCACCCCAAAATACATAAGTTGAAAGCTAATCCCCAATGTGATAATGTGGTGGTGGGACATCCGGGAAGTGACTAGGTTATGAGGTCCCCTCATGAATGACATTCGTGTCCTTATAAGAGACTTGAGAGAGATCCCTTGCCCCTTTCTGCCATGTGAAGTTATCGGCTCCCAGAATTTAGGTCACTTGCCAAAGGTCAGTCAGCTATGAAGTGGACACAACTGTAGGTTGCGCCCCAGGGCCCAGGGGCGGCGCTCTACCCCAAGTACTGCTCGGGGCACTGCTCCAGGCACTGCCCTGAGCTCTCAGACGGAGGCTGACTGAGCTAGAGGCAAGCCCAGACCCTAACTCCCTACTCCGTGCAGCGTGACGGGCTGAGGAGACCCCACATGGGTGGTGGAAGAGTGAGCTATTCCTTTAGATCTCTAGGCATTGCCTCCTTGTTTGTGATTGTGGCTCCCATCTAAAGTGTGGCGACTGAAAGGAGAGAGTGTGGGCAGTTCACAATGGCCTTCTGGAAGTGATCGGAGCACCCTCAAGGGTCGCTAGCCATTGGAGCCAAGCTCCTGCAGCTTTTGCTCAACCCTACCCCTGGAGCGCACCCCGAGACTGTGGTGTGAGAATGTGTGAACGCAGGGCTCTGGAGCAGCGAACCTGGAGACAGCTTGGTCCACCGCTGCAGCGCCAGGATTCGCCGACTTTCTCTGGAGTAGCACTCTCTGGTCCTTCTCCGCTTGCCCACAGAGTACCCTCTGACTCCCACAGGCCAAGTTGTCGCGGCCCCGCCCGTTCCCAGCGCCCAGTGCAAGTTCTGTTCAGCACCCGCGCCAGCGCGGGTTCCGGGGTTGGGGACCAGGGAGGTGAAGAATGGGACACGCGTGGCGCCACCCCCAGGCCCCAGGTAGCGAGCGAATATTGTAGGCACTTACCTCATCTTTTAGCCCTCGCTGCCCAACTTCTATATCCCCTGGGCTGCTGCTCCGTGCCGCTCCCAGAACGGGAAACCCAGCGCCCTCGGATAATTGCATTGACTGCTTTTGGAGGACTCCCGGGGACGGTGGTAAGGGGCTCTGGTATGAGGAGCTGGGCCGGAGCTTCCAGAGCTTGCTGGCAGGGGCCGTGATGGAATGGGAGCTTCCAGGGGACTCTCCCCACCCCTTTCCCTTCGCAGACACTAGTGGTCGTCCCTAGAAGGACGAGACTGGGGCGTCCCAAAAGACCTGCCATACCGTTATCCTAGAGGTACCGGCCTCTCCAAGTGGGGCATGGTGGGGAAGAGCCGCTAGCAAATGGCTGGAAGAGGGGACTTGTTCGCTGGCCAGTCTGGAGATGGGATGGGGTAGTATGGAGACGGAAGAGCCCGAGAGAACACACTGAGTTTTCTTTCTCTCTCCCTCGTCCGAAAAGGAACCACATTGGCAGGGGAAATAGGCGGAGTGTAAACACAAACAACCTCAAAAAGAAGCCAAGAAAAGTGAAGCCAAAAGAAGCAAGCGCAACACTGTTACAAAACTGTCTGGTTTTGTAACAATTTTCCTGTGGCTGGCCAATGAGCAGCTTGGCGGCGAGTCACGTGGTACTGTTTTATATAACACTTTGCTGAGACAAGACAGTTATTAGCCTGCGCGCGGCGGCCGGCATGGAGCTTGTGGAGGCGCGTCCAGGACCGGTGTGCGGTGGCACGGCCGCGGTGGCAGCCCTAATTCCCTCCAGCTGCCGCTCTGAGTCCCGGATCCTTGGCTCCTAGACGCCTTGCTGTGCGCGTGTCACTCCCTCTATGGATTCACTGCCGACTGGACAGATGCTGAGCTTGCCCTCCGAGCTTGGCAGCAACAACTTAGAGCTGGCGCAGCCGTCGGCATCAGTGACCCGTGTAGATACGGGCCCCCATCCGGAGGTGAAAGGCCCCGAACTTCTACCGACTCGAGAGCCGGAGCGAGAGCAGCCTCCTACAGCCTCGACGCCGGAGTGCAAAGTCCTGCTCAGGCAGGCCGACGCCCTGGCGTCTGGGGGACGCCTCCGGGAAGCTCTCGAGGTGTACAGACAGCTGTCGGAACGTCAGCAGCTGGTGGCCCAACAACTGGAGCAGCTGGTGCGCTGCTTGGCGGAGAACGTCCCGCAAGGAGAGGCGTTGGCTCCGGTGCCCGAGAACCGGAGCAGCGCGGCAAAGCTGGTGGTGTCGGACGAGGCAGCGGCGGCAACGGCTGCTGAAGCCTCCGAGGTGTGGGACGGCTTCAAGTGCCGAAAGTGCCATGGATTTCTATCAGACCCCGTGTCCTTGTCATGCGGCCACACCTTTTGTAAACTGTGCCTGGAACGCGGGCGGGCAGCCGACCGGCGCTGTGCGTTGTGCGGCGTCAAGCTCTCCGCGTTGATGGTGGCCACAGGGCGGGCGCGCGGAGCCCGGAGGGCTGCTCAGCAGGCGCCGCCGCCGCTGCGGGTCAACGTGGTGCTCAGCGGTCTCCTAGGCAAGTTGTTCCCTGGTCCAGCACGGGCGTCGCAACTCCGGCACGAGGGCAACCGACTGTACCGAGAGCGCCAGGTGGAAGCAGCGCTGCTCAAGTACAACGAGGCAGTCAGACTAGGTGAGCCTACCGCGCCTCCCGGCAATGAACCCGCAGGGAGATGAGGGATGGACCGGGCAGAGAAGGGCGCGGGGGATCTGGGACGTACTGGGACCGGAGTGGCGGAGGGGTTTATGGAGTTCAGTCTTTGACTTTTTCTTCTATCCCTACCAATTTTTCTTTCTTTTTCTGTGTCGCTGCCTCTTTGTTCCTGTTGCTCTTTGCTTTTTTCTGTATCTCCTGTTAGCCTCTGTGTTTCTGCATCTCTGTTTGTGTTTATGACACTGTTTCATTCCTCCTTTTCTCTGTCTTTCCCACCCTTGTCACTCTGTTTGTTGATGGGTGTTACCGACTCTGTTTCCCTCTTCTGCCTTTGCACGCCTGGGTCCCCTCTTACACCTGCCTGCACCTTCCCTGCTGAGAGGGGAACTTCGCACCCTTTCCACCCTCGCGCTGGCTCAGCTGGGTTCCTGCCAGTCTGAGGTGTTCACTAAACGCCTTCATCTGCTGTCCCGCCTTGCCCGGGCCGCCGTTTTGGCCGGGAGGTGTCCCTTCCGGGGCCGCGGCTTAGGGTGGGGTGGGTCTGGCGTGGAATTAGGTCAGGAGAGCACTGGTTGCATAAGGGCCACGAGCGGCCCGGGCCGGGCAGCCCCTCCTTCGCGCGGGCGGGCAGGCAGGCGGGCCGGATTGTGTAACGGCTGAGGTAACCGAAGTGGGCCACGCTTGCCTCAGAAACCATCCCGCGAGCATGGAGGGAGGAGCGCTCGCGCCTCGCTGCCCTGTGACTCATTGTCACCGCTTCCTATCACAGGATCCTCAGCTGAAATAGATGCTCCCCCCACCCCCTTCCCGCTCCAGCCCGCTGCCTGCGCCCTCGCTTGGAACCCTTACCTTGCCAGCCCGGTAAAAGACCGGCCTGGCGACTGCTCAGGAATCCCGGGAGGCTGTGGGCAAGCTGCGACTGGGACAGGTCTCTGTCCCGCTTTCCCGTGCTGCCTGGAGACAGATGGGTGGGCTTTGTGGAGTCAAGGACAACGTGGCTAACTCCATGCCTGCAGCCGGACTAGGGTGCGGGTATTTCTGCAGGAAGAAGCTCCCTCGACGTCCCTTCCCACATCCGGACCCAGGGAGTAGCCACTGAGCCTCTTGCCTGTGTTGCCCAGTTCAGGCAGGCTGCCAGAAGCTCAGCCAGTGAGGCGGTGTCTGACGAAACGTGCTGGGGAGGAAGGAGGCAGCAGGGCTGGTCAGACAGGGCTCTGGGATTGAGGGTGCCCTGAGCCTGACTCTGATGGGTTGAGGAGGGGGTGGGCTGGAGTCTCCACCTGTTGATCTTCCCCCAGAACTGGCAACAGGTATTGGGGGAAAGAGGAGGAATTAAGGCTGACTGGTCAAGACTAGAACCTGAGGGAAATGGGCATTTCCTACACACACATACACACCCTATGCACACACACACTGTGAGCTGCCACTGGGCTGGCATGTGCTGCAGAAACGAAGGGACATAGAAGACTGCAAACGTTTTGCTAATATCTTTACAGTAAGGAATAGGCACCCAAGCAAACCCTCAGACACACCTGGCCAGGGGGAAGCCTATTCCTTCAACATTAGCTGGAGGCAGGTCCCTCTGGAAGAGTACAGCAATGTGAAGAAGACAGGTGGAAGCCACTTAAGTCCAGATCTCCAAGAGAGGTTCCATTCTTTTCAGCCACCTCTGCAGGGCTCCTTTGCCCTGGGGTTTTTCCTTGCATGGTCAGAGCAGTCAGGGAGAATATGTCAAGACTACTTCGCCCTTCTAGGAGGAAAGGGGCCTTCCCAGCAAGGAGTATCTTTCTGCTGGAGGACGACCAGACTCTCCTCATTATTCTAAACACTGTATATCCCCTTCAGAAAAAACAAAACTACTCCCCACCCCAGATTCTATGTCTGGCCAATTAACAATGAGTCTGACCAACTACCTCTGTGACTTTCAGCAGATGCCTTCTCCTGTCTGGGCTTGATTTTTCTCATCTGAAGAATGGGTTGGTTGAGCCAGATGATTTGTAAAGGCCTGTCCAGCCCTGGCATCTAGTGATTCAGAGTGTTGAATCAGAGCCAACCTCACTTTATGTTCAGAAACCTTGCTCAGGTTTATTCACATTTGACCATTGTAATGAAAGGATAGAGCCTTGCAAATACATTTCCATTTTCTTAGAGAAACTTCCTATGTTCACGGTTTCTACACAGAGAGGTTGCTGTTACCACCAGAGGACTAACTTGAACTGGTCTTCCTGGTGGCCAGGATGCAGGTCACATCTGGCCACCTCCCTCTCCCTCCTCCATGGCCTGTTTCCTTATGGGTAATACTTCACTCAGAAACCAGGCTGCTAGTTGCTAGTCCCATATGACTACAAAGCGGGGTGCCAGGATTTGTTCTATGTCAAAGTTGTTGATGCATCACTGACACCACAGGCCCTCTAAGGAACTGCTTGAGAGAGAGGCAAGAATTATTTCTTTACAACTGGGACATCTCAGAGCCAGAGTGGCTGGGGATGTGTGGTCAGCAGGGCAATATTAGGGATAGAAATTGAGTCTAACCTTTTGGATCTCCAAGAGAAAAGTCCTAGAAAACTTGCCCTTTGCTTAAGATGTATCCTCATACAGGACTTATAATATGTTTTTGCTGGGGGCCATTAATGAGGGCTTTTTCTCCCTCATTTGGCAGCTCCGAATGACCACTTGCTTTATAGCAACCGGTCTCAAATTTATTTCACCTTGGAGTCTCATGAGGACGCACTGCATGATGCAGAAATAGCATGTAAGCTCCGCCCAATGGGTTTTAAGGTGAGTGTGGAATGGGAGGGATGGGAAGGGGTCATATTTTAGACAGGAATTGGCAAGAAGGGCTGCTGCCCAGGGTGGGGTGGAGGCACTAGAGATCAAGCAGAGCTGGGAGGCAGCTTTGCAAAGGAGCTGAGGGTCCCTTGACAAAGGGTGACTTAGGGATCTTCAAGGGAACTGGATTCTTCTCCAATTTGACCTTCAATTGATGACCTGCACAGCAGCATGGACTTAGGAGCCCGACTATCTGAGTTTATGTCCCAACTCTACTACTTTTATAAGCTGTGTCACCTTGGGCAAATGACTTAACCTTTCTGTGCCTCATCTTACCATATATAAAATGAGGATATTCAAAGTGCTTACTGAACAGCATTTGTTGTGGGGATTACATGAGCTAAAACCTGTAAGATGCTTAGAACAATGCCTGGCACATAGTATTGTATAAATGTTTGCTGTCATCATCACCACCATGATTTTCCAGGGATAGTAGAAAGTAGAGGGTAAGAGAAGTGTTGCTGGCTGGTTGTGCCATTTAGAGTCCTTAATATAGTCACTCAACCTGTCAGTATCCACAAACATCTAGGTCACATAGAAGGGTGGGGGAAAAGACAGGCTAAGCATCTCTCAGAATACCAGGATGCAAAGTGTCGCTTTTTGCATCTGTGTTGTGGCCTCAGCAACTGGCCCTCAGCCACATGTCAATATTTGGTTTAGAAGATAAGATTTGAACCTGAACTCTACTTATTCCCAGCTAAGTGACCATGGGGAAGTCGCTTTACTCTCTGGGCTCCCAGTGTCCTTGTTTGAAAAATGAAGCTATTGTTATCTATCCTGATTACCTCACAGGGATGCATTGAGGGTCGCAGATGAGCATGGCCAAAGGTTCATTCTTTGAGCTATAACACTTGCTGAGTCTTGGTATAGTGCTCGCTCTGTGCAATCCCAGGATGCCTTCCTTGGACACTCAACTTATGCAAGTCCAGGTCCATGATTTCTTTATGAATTTCATGGGGCCAGATGTGTTCAGACTCAGGAATTCTTCCAATTCCAGAAAGACTTTAAATGAATTAACATCCTCAGAGTTTTAGAGAGTGCCTCATAATCAAACACGCTAGTGTTTCGCAGTGTATTACATGACAATTCACACTAAGTGGGATAAAGAATATAATCCACTTTATATCATTTTAGGTCAAGCTTTGCTACCTCATGACTTTTGATGTCAAATTTATGAGAATAACAAATTATCAAACATTTGGCAGGGTCTGGGAACTTCAGAAAAAACATACAATGCCATTAATGTCGAAGTGAATCTTATGTCTTTCATGAGAAGATTTTCATGGGTGATGGATTAGTAGTATGTTCTCTTTGCCAAGGAATGCATTTACAGGTTGCTAAAAGTCACCAATATGTTAACCCAAAGGAGCTCCAGTGGGAGCATTTCAGACCTTGCAGCAGCACAGGTCAGGGACCTGCCCAGGGCTAAGAGGACTTCTCTTGCAACTTTTTCTACTCTTACCCTTGACCTAGGGCCTAAGAGTGGGGTCTTGATAGAGCAATGGGAAACAGGGCTGAGTAAGTAATGGACCCTTTTGGATGAAGTGGGAAAAGTAACTTCCCCAGTGGAGGAAGAGTTGATGGAAGTATTAAACAGGAGTTTTAGTTCCCCACAGGTAAGTGGAGAGGCTTACCTCTCTGCCCCTGGTTAGCCCTTTGAAGGGAAGTCTGCTCTATTAGGTAGAACTGTCTGAGGGTCCCAGACCACAGTTTTAGTTCCAGCTTTGTTGTTGAGGTCTCAGGGAGGTGATATCCCTTCCCTTAGGCATCTTCTAAAACATGATCTGTAAGTGTAGGTGGTCATTCAAGTCGGTAATTTGGACTAGGCCTCTGCTTGACAGACTAGTTGGTAGGAAGACATATTTGGGCAGGTCCTGAAAGCTGGTTAGCATGTGTTGATATGACTGCTCTTGCTAGTTGTTGATCCCTCCAGTACAATGGCGGAGCCACATGGTTGGGGGGGAGGTAGTACTGCCCAGTGGTTAAAAATTTGGACCTCAGTGTCAGTCAGTCCCAGGCTCAAACCCTGATTCCAGAATTTATCAGCTCTGTTACTTTGAGCAAGTCACTTATCTGAGTTTCAGTTTTGTTTTCTTTAAAATGAACTTCAGAACAGTTGTCTATATTGTAGCACTATATATAAGATAATCCTTTGAAATGCTTCAGGCAATAGTGAAGTCTAGCTAGTGTTAAGAAGAGCAGTGTCAAGAAGGTGAATAAGAGTGGGATTGAATGCTAACATTTTCTTCCAGGCACACTTCAGAAAAGCGCAAGCCTTAGCCACCCTAGGCAAGGTGGAAGAAGCACTAAGAGAATTTCTATACTGTGTGTCCCTGGATGGAAAGAACAAAAGAGCAAGATCTGAAGCCCAAAGGGTGAGTTGAGATGATATCAGGTCCAGCTGCCCAGAGGGCTCCCACCTCACTGTCTTCTCCAGGAAGGGGAGTGAGGGAACTACCTTCCAGGGCATTTGGGGTCTTGAGTGGGGGAACCCCTGGGTTATGGAGACAGAAGGGAGACACAAGTGCCAATTGATTGCTCCCAAATCACCCTCCTCTTGATGTGTACAATTAGATTGACCTGTTGTTGCATTTCTGTAGGAACCTGTGAAGAATGTTCCTGCTTCTTTGACTCAGGGTTTGGGTTTTCAGTGGGACAAAAACAAGATAAAATAAATCCAAACCAGTTAACATAGGGATGGAGGCTCACTGAGGAGATTCTGGCTCTTGACAGGAGGGCACAGGTGTGGGGCTATCTGCAGCTGTAGAATGCTTTGTAGATTATTTTGGCCAAGTCACAGCTTTACCAGCCACACTGGAAAGCCAGCTCCTCAGAAAGGATGCTGGTCCCCATATCCCTTGCCATATGCACAACCTCAATCTTCAGCTCCATTGCTAGAAATAAAATACATACCCTACCTCAAAAATGTAATTCAGTGACCAATACAATATACAGTAGTACCTCAGTACTTGTTCATTCATTCCAGAACTTGTGACAAGTGCCAAAACCAATGAGTACCATATGATAAAGCATTTTCTCTTGCGGGGTGGTGTTGCGACACATACAAGTGTGATGAAGCCGGAGCAAGCACTGAGAGCGGAAACATTTTTTTCTTGTCAAAATGCAATGAGTACAGGGTTTGATGAGTTCTGAAGTCAACGAGTACCAAAGTATGACTGTAATCCAAACAGTTGTTCCAACTCTTGAGTCCCAGGAGAATGTGGTTATTTGAAAAAGCTGCATGAAGTGCTGAGAGTATTAGTGAAGGCTCAAGCATCCTCACTTCACAGACTTTGTTGCTTACCCTTGTGTAGTGTGCTCTCAGTGTGCCTGGCTAATTGGCCTGAAGTTGGATACTGACAGTCAGTGGTGGCCTCTGCTCTCCCTATGCCCCACCTCCAATTTACCACTACACTCCAAGTGCTTCTGTTCTAGTGTGGTTTGGCAGGGCATCAGATGAAGAAAGGCAGCAAAAGACAGGACTAGTCTCCCGAAGGCTCCAGAAATGAATCTTTAGTGAAATGAATGTATGAAGAAAAGCATGGCCCTGGAGGTTCTGCCTCTGACAGATTTCTTTTCTGGGGAGTTGTTTTGACCTGATTTGGGAATATGGACAAGGTGTTCTTGAGAGAAGCACAGATGGACCCTCCAAGCTCTGGACCCTTCAACAAATCTTAAGTGTAGTCCATGTTTTGGATAATAATAATAATAATAATAATAATAATAATAGCTAACATTACTGAGTATTTCCTATGCACCAGGCAGTGTACTAGGGCTCTCTGTGGAAGATATAATTTAATCCCCACAACATCTCTATGGGAGTAGGTACTATTATTTATCCCCATGTTACAAATAAGATGGATGAGGATTCTGAGGCTTGGTGACTTTCCCAAGGTCATGCAGCTAGTGATTGGTGGAAGAGCATTCAAAACCAACTCCACCTGCTTCCAGAGTCTACCTTCTAGCTGCTTCACCATCCTGCTGTTCTGGGAGGACACTCCTGGACTCTCAGCATTCATCGCTGTGGTTGGCCAGAGAGTACCAATGGGACCATCAAGATCTGGAGTGGCTGAACAGAGGCAGTTAGAAAAACCTTGACTTTGGGGACAGAGTATGCAAAGTCCAACAGAGGCAGATGTCAGGTTCAAGGATGAGAGGCATAAACCTGTATTAGTCTTCAAAAACCTTGCAGTCCTGAATGTGTTACCCACTGCAATATCAATACCAGATAATATGAAAATGTGCCCATAATGAGTGTGCTGGGGCAAGAATTTAGAGGCAAATATCCCCTGAGTGTGACAAGAGCATGGCAGCCATTTAAGAACACTGAGGGCCCTAGCCCTGGCTGGCATAGCTCAGTGGATTGAGCACGGGCCTGTGAACCAGAGTTTTGTGGTTTGATTCCCAGTCAGGGCATATGCCTGGATTTCAAGCCAGTTCCCAGCAGGGGACGTATGAGAGGCAAGCATACATTGATATTTCTCTCCCTCTCTCCTTCCCTTCCCCTCTAAAGATAAATAAATAAATTCTTTTAAAAAAAGAACACTGAGGGCCCTCAGCAGTGCTTATTTACTGGATTTTCCCATTTTCAGATTTGACAGAGGTGGTCCAGTTCACTTGGCATTAATTAGTTACTTTAGACACAGACCTCGGATTCTTTTTTTCTCCTTCTTGACCCATTTGGGCCTTTTTTGGGCTGACACTGAAGTGGGTTTGACTTTCACCTATGTGGAATGATTATTATCACTGATAGTTGACCCCAACTTTTGTTTTCCAAAGCCATTGGGAAGGCTGAGAATAAGATCTTAGGTAGTAAAGGGAAGAAGCAAAATGCTGCTGTTGTTTCTGCCTTGTTTCCTTTGATCTTTCCCTTCTACCTCAGCTCCCTCTCACCACGCTCTGCCCTTTTTAATCTTCATACCTTAAGATGGTGTGTGGCTGCTACTGAAGAGCATCATGCTGTTTTGGGAAGAAGGTGAGCGAGATTGCTTTAGAAATGAATTGATCCTGTTGGGCCACTCAGGATGGCTTCTGAGAGTCAATTTTAGCTTCTGTGGAGGAGAGGCTCTGAAAGCTCGCATTTATGCCCGTGGGTACAGTAAGTGCCTCCCCACCTCACTCTTTCACCAACTTAGACTTAGGAAGTGGGTTTCCCATAAATGGAAGGTTACAGATCTGTCTGAGGACTTTGAGCCTGAATCCAAGGGCTCTCCCTGGGTCCTGGGATGGATAAGTGTCTTAATTCAATTCCATCCAGTGTGATGAGTATCTGTCAGACATCTATCATGTGACCTCTATGCCCATATGGTTAGAGAAAAAGACTTATATCTGTGATAAGATTTGAGGCTGACACATGACTATGTAGTGTAAGGTGCTTATATTATAGTTCAGTGGAGAACATGAAAGGACAGGTGACATCAGACAGTCTGGGGTAGTAGGGGTAGGCAGCACTGGAACTGAGCCTCTAAGGCTGAGCAGGGTTTGGTTACGTGGTAAGTGCTGACGTCTGAAGAAACATCATGAAGGAACTGTGGAGGCCAGCAAGGGGACAAATCAAACTGGAGTTTGGTCAGAGTTTCTGTCAGGTTCCCTTGATCAGTTAATACCCTGACTATGTACCCTGAACAAGGGGGTAAAACATCCTTTAGTGGGTCTCCAAACACTGCAGGGGCCTCTCAGTGGTGAACACTTGAATGTTTTGGAAGCCAAGTGACCCGTCCTGTGTTACATGTTACATAGAATATATACGCATGTATTAATAGTCCCTTTTGGCACAGGGGCAAATTGAGGCAAGAATTTGGGCAGCCAAGGATGCAGCCTGCACTAGAATACCCGTCACTGACTCCCAGTTCCTTCTGGATCTTCTCACCCAAAAGTCTTATCCCATCACAAGGGAACCAGCTATACACTGGAACTTGTCTGCCCCAGTACTGGTGTTTGAAGTTACTTGACTTTCCTTTGAAAACTGAAGGTCAGAATAGAGGATGAGAGGCTGGAAATGGAGGAAGGAAGGTCAGCTTCTGCTTTTTCTAACACTTCAGTGTGAAAGGGATTAAAGATCCAAGGATGATGGTTGGGGAAAGAGGGAGTAAAATGGGCAGGCAAAGGTAAGAAATATTGGAACCTAGAAGACAATGGTAGACTTTTACCCACTGGGGTATTACAAATATGCCTCCAGGTCCCCCAGGTGATGTTTGCCTCCTGCCTTCACCTCTTTGTCTCTTTTCTCCTAAATAGGCTTTTAAACCCTATGCAGATATTTCTATGTAGTGGTAGCACTACGGTGATAGTTCTTAAGTTTGACTAGGATGACAGAGGCATCTGTGATACCTTTTAAAAATGCAGATTCTCCAGCCACAATTCATACCTGGGGAGCCAGGCATGGGAACTCAGAACGTGGACTTTAAGTAAGCTCCCAAGTGATTCTGATGCACGTTGAAGTGAGGACTCCTGCACTGATCTGCTCTGGTCTGCCCTGGTCTGTCTGATCCAAGGCTCCCCCATTGGACTTTTGCCCTACAAGCTTTGCCCCCCCCCCGCCCCTTCCTACCCTTGCCCCTTCACCTGAGTCGCTTTAGAAATTTAAGTAGTGAAGTCTTCTGTTTTATGTCACAGCTTCTCCTTAGTTTCTTTTCACCATCAGTCCCGGGGGATTCTCAGGAACACTCTCCCGATATCCTGAAGCTGTTGGCACCTCACCCTAGATTAAAGGAACACGTAGAGTCAATGGCTACTGAAGGCACCAGCCATAATCTACCAAAGTTGTCACAGGTAAAACTCAACTCACCCAGCTCGTTTGTGACGCTTCATTTGGCTGTTTTGTGGGCAAGCCTGGGGAGTGAGCCCTACCTCTCCTACTTTAGTTCCTGAGAAAGAAGAAATGGAGTGGCTAGTGGTTATGTTCTTTGTTAGAAGGTTACTTCTTAAAGATAAAACTGGATTTCAGGCATCGTCCCAGAGTTTATGATTTGTTACATTTATTTTTCAGTTCTTGGTTTAGACCCAGCTGAGAGAGATTTGACAGAACTAGAAAGGAATTGGTCCACTTCCGTTGGAGCCATTCAATGAGGTGGCTTTATCAGCCTAGGGGTGGAGCCTGGGAAAAGGGCCTGACAGCTCCTCCTTTCCTGCTTTTTTATTTGTTCAACTTGCTGGTCTTTGAGCACCAACTGATTTCCTTGTAAAGACAACTCCATTTGATTCCCAAGTGGAGGCAATTTTCTATTCCTGCAATATGCCTTATACACATAAGTAGATTTCCAGTACCTATTTGAGGATGAGAAAAGGAAAGCAATTTGGGTGGGGTTAAGTTCCTGGGAGGAAGACAGGTATTTGTGCTTTTCTTTGAAAACAAAGGAACAGAACCACGGAGTGGTTCTGTTCAGGAACAGGCCTGACTTTCTCAGCAGAGGGAAAGTGGACAGCCACTGGGGTGCAGACTTGAAGGCAGGGTTTAGTGCTGACTACCTCAACTCCTTAGGGCTGCAGTCCCTGCTCCACTTGGGCCCTGTGTTCTTCCCCTGTGTGGAAGCCCTGGGATCTCTGTGGCTTCTTGCATTCTCTGGCAAGTGGAAACCTTCTTTCCCTGCTCAGGAGAAGGAATGAAATGCAGGTGTGTTCATCTCAAAGAGGGGGAAGGCAGAACTCAGAGTATCTCCTGAAGTCAGAGAAGCCCTAGTGCATTTCAGTCATTGTATGAGATCATGATTATATGTGTAAGAACACTAACACTGAAGCAAAGTGCCTGGGGTAACTTCTAATTGTAATTCAATCCAAAATGAAGAAAAAGACCACCCCTGGCTTTCCAGTGAGAGCCAGCTGGGGATCAGGATGGGGTTTCCACCCCAACTGTGCTTTGCAAAGCAGTGTCCTCCTGTGTAGACAATGCCTAGGGCTCATGAGAGTTGAGGATACAGCATTGTTATGGTGCTGGGAAAAAAACCCTGAACTCCCCAAGTTAGAGACTGAGAAAACCCACATCCTTTTTCTCCTCACTTCATTCTTTTCTCCTAACCTCATGGCTCTCATTTTTCATCTATCTACCAATTTTTTGGCAGGGGTTGGAAGGGAAACAGGAACATAGGCATTTGGACCTGTAGACTATGGGTTTAGAATAGAGAGGGATTCTCCTGGTAAATCTGCATAAACACTTTGTCATTGGATTTATTTGTAAATCCATTTTCAAATATCCCTCTCCTGGACAAACATTCTTTGAAAGGCTAGAGACATTATTCATTGTTTTACCCAATGATTTTGTCTCTTTTTCAGATTTCTTCCTCAAAATCTAGTAAAGGGAATAGTTTGGCCCTAGTTCATTTGACCAGTATAAGATACAGCTCTGGAGCATGAAGTAACTCTGCAGGTCTATGGACATACCTGTGACAAAGCCTTACTTAAAGTCCTTTTGGAGCTGGGCTGTGGGGCTCCCAGCTAGCCTAGAATGGCAGCAAGGTGAGAGGAAGCACTGAGTGACAGGATACCCTTACTGCATGCCTTGCTTTCCCTAATGTTGATAACCTTGGAATCATCTGGGTAGGAGAGGGGACTGGTGCTGCATCTTACATTTCTCCCCTTCACCACTGCCCAAGGAATCTCTCCCCTACATGCCTTTCTGTCCTTGCCTAGGGAAGTCCCTCCACTCTTCCCATACTGGGCATGCCTTTGTCATTGATGATATGTGGGCAGACGTAGGAAGTATGCCTTATAACTACCCTCCCCGGTTAAGCTACATGTCCCCTAAATGATCAGAGCTGTGTAGTTCTCTCTCTGTCCCTTGTGGAATGAATATCAGAGCACAGTGTTGGTCCTTAGTAGATTCTGATGTTTGGCTCTTTCTTCATCCAGGAAAATACAGAGCTCCCACATTGTTCCAGTCAGGAAGATGCAGTAGCCAGTGGAGACTGTAAGAGCCTGATGAACCCAATGAAAGTAAAGGAGGATGGGCAACAAGGTGGTGACATGAAAGACCAGGAAGGAGAAGAGGAGAACAGGGACTCTGCCTCTCTAGAAGCTGCCTCCATCAAGACTGGCAAATGCCAGGAAAAGAAAAGGAAACACTGTCAGATTGAACCCCAAGACACAGGGGTGCCTAATAAGGCCTCTAAGCCAGGTACAGACTCTACCCAGGGTTAAAGGGGCTTGGAGGAGATGCCTGGGTTCCCCAGTATATACAGGTTTTTTGCTCTCCATATAAGGGCTCCTGAGGCTCTGGGTGTGTGGCCCTGCTCTGGCACTTAGCTGTGACACCTCAGGAGTTGCTAGGAAGTTTCCATGAGAGTATGCACAGTTCCTAGCATACTGCCAGTGCTCAAGAATAATTATAATGGGAAGCCAAGGCATAAGGTCAAACACAGTCCCAAGTAATAATATCCAATGCCCTTGATGGTGTCACTTATGGCCAGGCCAAACTCTCCCTACTCTGATCCCTGTTCCAGGAATGAAGGACCAGCTGTGTGATCAGGCCACGCTCTGCTCATTCCCAGTTGTGTTTCTGTAGGTAGGCATCTGAGAAACAGCAGCTGCAGCTCAATAGCTTTCCAAGAGAGGTGGGCAGTGCCAAGATTAAGTATCAGCTTTGAAGGCGTGGCTCACTCAAAGGAGTTGCTGCTGCTGCTCCTGCTGTATGAAATGCCTGTTGTGCTGGAATGAAGTCCCCAGGGTTCCTGGACATCCCCTAACTTGCACTTCTCTTTTAATGGGGCTGCTGGACACCTTGAGAGTCTATTTCAGGGTATCCCATTTTCAGTGGGTCAGGTGGTCATTAAATCAACTTTCTAGAAGGGGGTGAGAGTGGAAACCAAAAAAGTAATTGGGATTTTTAGCCTCAGAAATACAGTCTGTGAAACCAAGGTAGCTCCAGCTCTAATTTATTGCTTTCTAAATTGCAGATCCTCCCACTGATATGGGGGCCAAACCTGCTCTCAGTGTTCCCCTAGCATCTTTTGATGCATCTGACCTTGAATGCTCCCTATGTATGAGGTATGTGATATGTGGTATCACCTACTGCCTGAGCACTCTTCCTCTCTGGTGTGTAGATCTTTCTGCTAGCGACCTACTGCTCCATCGGTTAGAACATAAAAACATGGTTCTAGCGAAAAGGAGATTACATCAATTGTGACATAGACTAGCTTGTGTCCTCTGTGTACTGATTGCATTCCCTGCATTTGGAAATACTGAGAGAGTGGGAAGAAATGGCCTACTCAGAGGTCACAACCTGGTAGCCCACAGGCTAAATGTCTCGTGTTTTGTCTTCAACGGGATTTTTTGTTGTGAAATGTGAATATCCTGAGACAGGACACACACTCTCCAGTTGGTAATGGCCCCCCCCCTCACTGCCTTACCTTAGCCTGCATCTCACATTTACATCACTTTCCTGGCCTTTGTAGGTATCTAGATTATGACTCTGAAACTAATGCTAACTACTGGATCAAGACCTCAAAGCTCAAGGACTAATGCCAGTGCCATAGGTCTATGTTTTGGAAACAAAGTAGAAGACCTGCCTAGTGTTTGTTTTGTTCCATGAAGAGAATTAGTAGTAAGCCTGTACTGCTTGGCCAAGCATCTTTCCTTTGCCCAGTGCCTTATCATCTGTACTTTTTCAGATTTCTTGAGACAAATTATCGAAATGCCTCTCTGCCCTGCCAAAGGAAGTTGCTATAATCGTAGTCTATGTGAAAAAAATACTTTCATTTGTTTTAATTTCAAAGCTGTGACCTTGTGGCTAAGAGGAGGTGCTCCAAAGGTAGATGGCTTGGGTTTGAACCATGGCTCTTCCACTTACTGGCTGTTGGACCTGCAACAAATGACTCTCTGCGCCACTGTTTTCTCATCAGTAAAATAGATAACAGTAGTCCCTATCCCATGGGGTGGTTACGATTAATTGAGAAAATCTATTTAAAACAATTAGCATAGTGCCTGACACAGAGTAAGTACTCAATAAATATTAATTACTTTTTTATCTTAGACCATAGGTTCCTTTCTTTAGGTCCATGAAGAGGTTCCATGTATACATTCTAATAGATCTACAGATTCCCTGATGTTGTATGTAAATGTGTACAAGGACCACAGTTTTCAGTAAAGTCTCAAATCTGTCTTTTTTCTAAAAGAACACAAGAGAAGATTGAGATACTTGCACAAAAGTTGTTCAGATGGTTGAGACAAGAGAAGATATGTCAAGAAAAAATCTTTTGGTCCACCATATAGTAGGATCCAGCCAGCAGAGGATCCTCAGATGTTTTCTTGCCCTTTACAAGCCTTCCATATCAATCACATCCATTTGTACTCAGAATGATTTTTCTTGCCATCCTGAATAAAAATGAGTAAGGCAGCCATTACCTTAACATGTACTTTTTGTTTCTCTTAAAAGAATTAGAGTTGGCAGATTTGCTCATGAGCTCAGACAGATGTGATAATGAACAGTTCAACATATGGAATGTAGAAGCACTCAAGGAAAGCCTTCCATATATGTTGGGAGTTTGTTTTCTTTTACCACCTCCCTTTCCTCCACAACAAAGTGGCAGGTGGGTCATGCTAGAACCAAAGTATAGGATAGAGAAACTGCTTCCTAGCAGAGAAGTGGCTTCCACAGGAAATGCTATGGCGACTCTAAGCCTGTGATGTGAGTTGTGGACTTTCATATGTCAGACTTTGAGAGGCTTGATTCGTCTTGCTCAGAAAGCCCAACTCCTTCGTGTACTTATCCCTTCTCCTGACATCCAGGGGACACAGAATAAAAAACACAGACTCATCCTGTTTGTGTTTTCCCTGAGGACTAAGAATCCTGAGGTTGAAGTTCTTTTGTTCCCTTTCCTCTGTTTTCTCCCTTTCATCTTGTTTGTCCCTGGTCTCAACAGGGGGCTTCAGAGAAGGGTTAGAAATCTGGTCCAAGAGGTAAACACCAAGATAAGACCCCTTTTAGTTTTCTTGCTCTGAGTTTAAAAGCTATTATTTCCCTTATCCTGCCCCCTCTGTTCCAAGTGAGACTTCAAAACAAAAAGCCATGTTTGAAGTAGCTCTTTTATAGGTCAGGAAGTTATAGGGGGACCCTAGATGCTTTATGGCAAAAAGAAACCTGCCAAATTCAGAGAGCATTTTTTTCTAAAGGCTCTTAAAACTGTAACCCTTGGTTAGAAGCATGTAGTTCCCCTTCCAACAAGGTTTGTCTCTAAGTCACAAATCAGAAGTTGATAGGGGCTATTTTCATATACCTGTTTTAGCTTGAATTATTGTAGTCTTGAAAAAGCTCCTGTTTTCACTTCTCTTTTAGTGTTTTTCTTCTTATTATTGTGACTAGGATTATTATTAGGTTTTATTATGACCCTCATGTGTCTTTGTGGGAGAAGGTCTAAGGGGACATATATTTTAAAGCAATCTGCTGGGTCATGAACTAGACATTTGTATCTTCTATGCAAGTTTCTAGAATTAACTGCAGTCCTGTGGTGCTGCATTGGTAGAAAACAAGTTAGAGTGTGAATTTATCTATTGTGAGTCAACAGAGAAAATAAGGAGCAGCTTATAAATTCTGCAGGAAAGGGTGAAAAGGGTGAATAGAGCAATAATTGGCGGGTGTATTCATGAGGAAGTTTTCAGTCTCCAACTCTCTCTCTGCTGGGGAGGTTTCTTCCTAATTCCAACACCTAGGAATTCTGCCCCTCAGTCTTTGGTGACAGAAAATCCTCCCTTGAGATTTACCTGATATGGATACCCTAGCCATGGGGTGTTACCTCTGGGGCTCCTGTAGAGAAGTACTTTTGGGGTGACAAGAATATTTTGAGATATGGAGCAAGAATGTTTGATAGCTGAACCAGTTACCTAATGACCCAGTGACCTCTTTGTCAATTAAAACAAAAAAACTTCATATTTAAACTAGGTTTAGCTACTCAACTACCTGGGTGTTAGGGAGTCAGTTCTTTCTGTTCTATTCTATTTTCTCTCCCTCTCTCTATCTCCCCCTCCTTCTCTGTTCCTCTTTGCTGTCATTCGATAGCACAGAGGAACACAATACAAGGATGTAACTGGTGAGAAAAGATAGCTACTTTCAGATAACCTAAACATTTTATCCAGACTGAGATCTAACTGAAAACATTTATTATTATCATTGTTCAGTCCCTCATGTGACAAGGTAAAATGTTTTCTTGTGGAAAAATCTGGCTCTATTCTGATTTGTAAATGTACCCATGAAGTGTTTTCTGAAATCATTCTCAAAAGTGGTAAAGAAAAGGTAGAAGAATTCAAGAGTATATCTGTTGTCTATCTATCTATCTATCTATCTATCTATCTATCTATTCATCCACCCATATATCTGTCCAGAGTCGTCTCTCAGGGTAGAGGAGAAGGGAAGGAAGGAAACAAATGTAGGGAGAAAAGTGTGTATGAGTATGTGCTTCTACACATACATGGATTGATGTCTGTTCTAGAGATAGAGGTACATACAGTCATGGCCATGTCTTATGGTGGAGAAAGAAGATGCGGCTGGGAATCAGATGTGACATCACAGCCAAGCCCTCATTAGCCATGTGACCTTGGGCAAATTATTTAACCTGTCTGGATCTTAATTTCCTCAGTAGTAAAATGGAGCTAATAATAATTACTGCCTATTAATATATAAACTTAATTTATGTGAAAAATAGTATTGTACACACTGAGAATAGCAAGAGGACAATAGGAACAACATTCTATCTGTTTGTAATTACTTTATTCAGTCAGCCTTTGTAGTACAGTCACCCTGGATATAGAAGTGAATTCAATGTTGAAAGGTGATATATCTAAGCATTTGAACCTTGAGTTATTTCAAAGCAATAATTATGCACCATCTGTGACAGCACTTTTGTTTGTGATCATACAGATCAGGGCCATTTTAATCATAGCTCTTACAAAGAGTTGCTGTATCCTTTTGTATCTATATCACTCTGCTCATTAAATGTCAGTAGTTATTGCAATTAATTAACCAGCTATATCATTGTCATTTTATGTGAATGACATTGTTAAATGAACTAAAGATCCAATACTGAAATTCTCAGGCAAAATAGTTTTGCAGATACAGATTCATCAATCATCTTCATCATTAGCCTCATTGAATAATGTAAAGCATTCTGATTCATGAGACTGACATTACTGAGGAAGTGAGATACTCTGGTTTGGCTGTGTTAGTACTTAGACCACAGCATGGGTCCCCAATCAGCCTGTAAATCACACTTTTGCACAACATTTTAATTGTGAAATCTACATGGTGGAAAAGTACATAAATACAAGTGTATGCTCTTACCAAAATATTGTAAAAGGACACTCATGCAACCCATCTCGGTTCAAGAAATGAGAGTGTCAACACCCCAGATGCTGACCAGACACTGCTTTCAAATCACAACTCCCTCACCCTCCTCCTGAAACCATTATCTTCACTTTTATCTTTTCTTTAAAAAGATAGTTTTACCACCCATGAATGCATCTCTAAACAGTGTAATTTAGTTTTGCCTATTTTTTTAAAAATCCATTATGTAAATGAAATGATCCCAAATGTATTCTTTTGTTCTGCTTTCTTTCCCTCAGTATTAAGATTTACCAATGTTATTACAGGTAGGTGAAGTTTGTTCATTTTCTTAAGTGTATGTATATTGTCTCACTGTATGAATCTACCACAATATTAGTTCTATTACAGATGGATATTTGGGCATTTTCTAGTTTGGGGCTATTATGAAGAACATTGCTACAAACAGTTTTTATGTATACTGGTGCATATAAGTCTTTGCCCATTTTTTATTAGGTTCTCTCTTTTTTTCTTTTTTAAAAATTTTATTTAGTTATTTTTCAAGTACAGTTTTATGTCTATTTCTCCCATTCCAGTCTCTTTTTTTCTTAATGACTTGCAGGAACTCTATATATGCTCTAAATACAAGTCTTTTGTTAGTCAGTAGTGCTACAAGCATCCTCTCTCATTCTGTGGCTTGCCTATTTGCTCTCTTAATGACATCTTTTCATGAACTTACAAGTTCTTAATTTTAATGAAGAAAAATTACCAATCTCTTCAGTTATAGTTAGTGTATTTTGTATGTGTCTTGTTTAAGAAATCTTTTTTTAAACCTTGAGGTCATAAAGATATTCTGTTCATCTTCTAAAAGCTTTACTGTTTGTCTTTCACACTTATTTTTACAGCTCACATGGAATTGATTTCTGTGTATAGTGTGAGAAATGGTTTAACTCCATTTCCCTCTGTGGATAACCAACTATTCCCAAATAGCACTTATTGTGCTTGCTTCAGCAGCATATATACCAACTAGCATGTATTGAGAATGCTATTTATGCACTGAAAATCTCCCTTCTGTTTTGAAATGCCACATTTGTCATAAATCAAGAATCTGTGTCTGGATCTATTTCTGGGCTTTTCTATTCTACTCTACAGATTTATGTGTCCTTGTGCTAGTCCTATACTGTTTTAATCACTAGAGCGTTATAAGTTCTGACATCTGGTAGACCAAGTCCTCGACATTATTGCTCTTCAGAAGTGTCTTGGCTTTTCTTGGTCCTGTGGCTTGCCTTATAAAGTGTAGAAATCAACTTGTTCCACAAAAACAAACACACAAGTGAAATAACCTGTGGGATTTGTATTGGTGCTTATTTAGATCTTCTTTATTTTCTTTCAGTGAAGTGTTTATAGTTGTTTCCGATAGACGCCTTGTACAACTTTTGTTAGATTTATTCTTGGTACTTGATTTTGAAAAGCAATTGTAAATGTCATCTTTAAAAATCAATTTTCTCATGTTTGTTGCTGATATATAGGATACTGTTGTATGTGTAGTTTTGTAGCAATCTTGTGAATTCTAGCAACTTATTAATTCTAATAATCATTAGGTAGACTCTCTTAGATTTTTTAAGTTCATCATCATACTATTTGTGAATAATGACAGATTTGGTTTTTTTCTTCCCAGTTCTCAAACTTTGATTTATTTTTCTTTTTGCCTTGGTGAAGCAGTTAGGACCTCCATCATAAAGAGGGTCTTTTGAAAATTAATTTTACTTTTTGGACAATTTAATAGCTAAAATGTATTACTTGAAAGTAAGTTAGTTACTTTCAAAAAAGGATTATAACATTCGAAAAGTAAAACAAGGTGAATATATGAAAAGTCTCACTTCTACTCCAGACTTACAAGGTCTTGTTAAAAATATCAAATCCCTGTCTCTTCCCTTGACCTGCTGATGGACAAAGTGTATCCAGTGGGGCTTCGCCATGTCTACATGTTTAAAGCTCCACAGGTGACAGAAGGTTTGTTTCTGCAGAGATTAGTAAGAGTGTGTAATACAGTGGTTCTCAACTCTGGTTGCACATTAAGACCACCCAAGGAGTTTTAAAAACTCCTGATGCCTGGCCCTTACTCTGAACCAACTGATCTGAATCTCTGCGGATGTGGTCCCAAGCATGTGTAGTTTTTAAAAGTCCCCCAGGTGATGGGGAGTGCAGGATGAGGAGAGTGGGAGGGAGGGTTTACAAAGGGGCATGAGATGTTTGAGGGTGACGAATATGTTCACAATCTTGATTGTGGAGATGATTTCATAGGTGTGTGTATATGTTACAACTTATCAAACTGTATACTTTAAGTATGTGCAGTTAATTTACAGGTCAATTATACATCAATAAAGCTGTTTAAAGAAAAAGCTCCCCAGGAGACTCTCACTCACAGCAACAGTTGAGAATCATTGTTGTAATAGAAAGAACACATGACTGGAGAGAAGTTGAAGATCCTTTCATTGGCCAACAGTTAGCTGTGTACACGTAGATAAGTAACCGAATCCCCCCTAGACTTCAGTTTCATTCTGGTTGGTGAGATTAATTTTTTCTCAAGTACTTTTCAGCTCTGATATTTTGATTCTTCTCAGTCTGGCAGTGTGGGCCAGGCTGCTGATGCACCTCTCAGCCAAAGCCTCATGAGGGGGCTGTGCAGCTGGCAGCCTCTTTCATCTGACGCTCCTGTGAGGTCAAAATAGTCTGGTCATGGTCTTTCCCTTCTTTCTGTCCTCTTGGTGAGTGGGAGCTCCATTTATAAACCATCATTTTCAGCTGCCCCAACCCAGTGGTTCTGCTACAGGTGAGCCTTTCTTTAAGCAAAGTAAATCCATGAATCTCTCAATGTACAGAATAGCTTTTAAAAAGACCCCCAGATTTCTTTGAAAAAACATCCAACTCTCACAAAACAATTAAAATAAAATTTAATTGAAGTATATATATGGATACATATGTATATATCTACATATGTATGTATCTATCTATCTATCAGTAAGCACATTAATAATATTATTCTACTGCTCCTAGAACAATGATTCATTCATACAAAAGGCAGTTATATTGATATGTTTGTTACAGGTGCAATTTCAAGATCCTTCAGGGAGTAAATATTGCATAGGTACAAAATAGAGTCAAGGTTAGCAAAGAAACCAAGTCTTTTTCCATTACCATGTGATATAAAGTGGTTAAACAGGTAAACATATGAATATGTGAGTATTTATCTATCTGTGTGTTTGCATACACTCAAGTGAAGAAGTTGGCTAAATATGTTAGAACAGAAGAATCTATTCAGACACGCTGGGTATTCATCTATAGACAGTGAAAAAAATCTGGATGCCCCAGAAGAGACTGACTAGAACTAATGTTACAAAGTGATCTAGCTATGTCCTGAACTTTAATAAATGCATTATTTCACAATTCAGCTCAGAAAGAAAAAGCAAATGCTTTTCTGAAGTGCAACAACATGGATTAAGAAAAAATGAACTCCCCCCAACGCGCAAAATTTTCTAAATAATACTATAAAACGTTAAAATTCAGTAGCTCTGTCTTTTATTTTTGGTCTTATTGTAGTTTTCTTCCATTTTGATTTCTAAATTTCAGATTATTCTATGAACCAGTCACAACACCTTGTGGGCACACATTTTGCTTAAAATGCCTTGAAAGATGCCTAGATCACAATGCCAAGTGTCCACTGTGCAAAGATGGTCTTTCACAGGTAAAACATTGTTTCTTTCCTGGTTTGGTTGGAATATTTGGAATTGGGTACTTAATAGTGTCCTCTTGGATCCCCAGCCACTGCACTGTGCTAGGGCAAAATACCTGCTCAGACCATCTGTCTTTCTCCTGTTTTACAGCAAACCCCTCCCCTCTCCACAAAGTCCTTTAGAAAAATGAGGCAATATCTGGCTTTTTAGAAACTGTTGGTAATGAAATTAATTTGTATTGGAAACAAAAGTATTACATTGATGATAAACATGGATCTTGGTTCTAATCCCATTATGGCACCTGATTCACTGTACTGTTGAGTCAATCTTGTATTCTCTCTGGGCTTGGACTAGAAGAGCTCTATGTCCCCTGTTAATTCTGTGGTTTGAAGAGATCATTCCCAAGGCTGCAGAAACCTCAATGGACCTTCAGTGTCATCCTTCTTCTGCCCCTCAGAAGCCACTGTATTTATTAGTAGATTTTTGGCTACTTGAAAAGCTCTGGGACTTCCAGGTCCTCTAAAATGAATCACACAAATTACCGCCTGGCTTTTTCAAATGGACCTGATGGAATTTTCTTTGGCACAAGAAGACCAAGGAGTCCATTTTGTTTTCCTTCCCTCAAGAACTTGCATGCCACATTTTAAAATCGGTATTAATGTTCCTTGACTCCCGCCATCCTTGAGGAGAGGTTGGAGACACAAGACCATTTCAAGGTGAATATAGGTCCAGATAAGTCATATGTTGAGCTTTACCGACACTACAACATTTAAACTAAGGCAATGGAGTGAAATAAGCATCCAGGATAATCCTGAGGGTTAGTATTGGGTTGGGGGAGGGTCAGTGTCATAACCTTGCCTAGGTAAAGGGATAGGAGTTGCTGCCGATTGTATGTGAGAAGCACACAGTCCTTATACTTAAATAATACATTTGTATTACGGTAACATTGCAACATTTAGATAAACTGAAAAAAAAGTCTACCATTATGTTCATTATGTGGAGAAAACCATCATTAACAGTTTAGTATGTGCCTTTGCTGGGTTTTTGTTTTAGCATCAGCAGAAGACTCACTTCCTTCTTGAGTTAGCTACCTCCTGAGTCTTTGCTTTCCCCCAAGACGGGGACAGGGCAAAGCAGTCGGTTTTCTTGCAGCCATGCAAAGACGGTGGCTGATAAGGTATCCTACAGGCAGATGCTGTAGGATCTCAGACTTAGGGGCTAGAAGATATTCTCATCTATGTCTTTGTATTCACACAGGATCACACTTACGCCATTTGTCAAAGAGATAAATATCGTATGCTAATAATATTTCCTGCAGAGCCCTGGCTGGTGTACCTCAGTGGATTAAGTGCAGGCCTGCGAACCAAATGACTGTGGTTCAATTCCCAGTCAGGGCACATGCTTGGGTTGCAGGCCAGTTCCCAGCAGGGGACACACAAGAGGCAACTACATATTGCTATTTCTCTCCCTCTCTCCTTCCATTCCCCTCTAAAGATAAAGAAATAAAATCTTTAAAAAATTTCCTGCAGAATAGGCAGACCTAGCCCATACCAGGAAAGGGAATACATTGTCTGAAGTCAGCAGTTTTATACTCAGGAGCTCTCCCTGCTGGGCCTGTGTGGGTAGCTTCCATAGTGAGCAACTCTGCAGATGCTTTATTGCCTGGTCCACACAGTTAAATGCCCCGTACTTACAGATGTCTGGATATGCTTGCAGTAAGGGGTTTGGGTAGAGAGTAATAGTGACAATGAGACTGAGTTCAGTTCTGAAATAATGTTTATAATATAATTTCAGTGATACCTAGATGGTGTATTTAAAAAAATAGACAAACAAAATCACCAGCATTTAACTTTTTTTTAAGATAGAGAAGAAAAATATTTACACTAGAAATATCCAAAAGACAAACATTGAGATGGTGTGGGAGTGGGGCGGGGCAGAAGAGAATCAATGATTGAGAATTGCTTTTTAGTTCCCTGAACCTTTTGACCACGGACATTCAGCAAGTCCCAGGTGGAGACCATTTCTGTGAGCTTGAAAACACAATAATAGAAATGAGAAAGGGAAGGATTCCTCCCCTACCCCCACCTTTTAAAATAAGAACATGATCTCAATTTCAGTGTTTAGGGAAAGCAATGAAATTTTAAAAACATAAATGCAAGTCTTTTCCCCTTGTTAGAATACTTTTTCTTTTTTAGTTTTTAAGCATATTAAATTTTATTGACCTTCTGATTTTTTAAAACACTTAATCTCTTTCATTTTTAAAAGATTTTATTTGTTTATTTTAGAGAGGGGAAGGAAGGGAGAAAGAGAGGAAGAGAAACATCAGTGTGTGGTTGCCTCCCACATGCCCCCTATTGGGGACCTGGCCTGCAACCCAGGCATGTGCCCTGACTGGGAATCGAACTGGCAACCCTTTGGTTCGCAGGCCAGTGCTCAATGCACTGAGCCACACCAGCAGAGGCTAAAAAAAGTTAATCTTAAGGTCATACCTCTAAATTTAATGTACTATATACAGATTGTTCAGAATAAGACTATGAAGAGATACAAATTAGTCCATGCCCAAAAAGATTTACTAAAGAATCATCTTCATAAAGACCTATAAAATTCTTGTGAAGATAGGACTGTCCAGGTTTTCTGAGACACTTTCAAAGTAATACAAGGCACAAAATCACACCATTGTGAATATACATATATTCCAAGCTTCGTGCTTCTAATACAGCCCATCAAAGATTTGGCTTCATAAATACTTTTTCTAATTAGAATAATCAAATGTATGTGTTTTTTAATCTGTATCAAATTTATTGGGGTGATATTGGGTAATAAATTATAGGTTTCGACCATACAGTTCTATAGTAAATCATCTGTATATTGTATGTTCATCGTCCTAATTCAAGTCTCCTTCTGTCACCACTTATCCCCCCCTTTAACCTCTTCTACCTCCACCCACCCCCTTTTCCTCTGGTAATCACCATACTGTTGTCTGTTGTTTTTTTTTTTTTAACTGTAACATCCAGAGAATACATACATTATGATAGTATCAGCTGCTAATGTGTGGGTCCAAATTACTCCCATATGTGGGTCATTTGACTAGTCTACTGAATGCATCAGAAGTGTTTTGTGTTTTTCTAATGACTGCATAAAATGTCTAATTGCCTCATTCCTCATATAGTGCTTGGCATCAAGAAAATACAGCAAAAATATCATAATGGAAGAGCTAATAGCTAAATTTCTTCCAGAAGAACTCAAGGAACGAAGGAGGCTTTATGAAGAGGAAATGGAAGAACTTTCTAAGTATGTATATGCAGGTTTCTATTTTCAAATTTCACTCATACCAGATCACAGAGCTGAATGTGCACATTTCTTCTTAACTCTTCATTAAGTGATGTCATGTTGGTAGCTTGAAATTGGCCATGATGAAAGTTTTTACACCATGAAAATTGGCAAATGTTATGTAAACCAGGGATTTTTTTTTCCCCCTAGAAAGTCAGTTGTTCAACATTTACCAGCACTCTGTTGAGGAAGCATTAGCCAAACCACTGACCAGGTCAGATCTTGGCACTAGTGACTGAGTGTCACTGGCAGGAGTAAGTTGGAACAACTTAAGTGTCTAGAAGTATCCAGGAGACTGTTTTCAAATATATAAGGAGGTGCTGTGAGGTTAAGAACTTTGGTGTCAGCCAGACATGGGATCATGACCCACTTTTGCCACGAAGTAAATGTACTTCATGACCCTAGGCAAGTTACTTCACCTCTCTGGGCCTTCATTTCCTCGTCTGTAGTTTGGGGATGGTAATAGTTCTCACTTCATGGCTTGTTATGAAGATCAAATGAGCTAGTGCCTCGTAAGCACTTAATAAATGGTAATAGTAAAAATGCTGCTTTCTCTGCCATGCACAGCTCTTGTGAAAGGTGAAGGGGAGGGATGGTGTTGCAAATAGGGCTCCAAGCTCTCTGGCTGGAAGAAAAGCTCCTTTAGAAGAGAAAGCAATAGACAATCACTAATTTCTGCCTCTCATACTGCTGCCTTCTTGTCTCCACCCCAGTGGAATCCTCACAGCATTCTGGGGGCGAGGTTCCTAATGGCAAAAGCTGTTTTGGTTTTATGCCTACCCTGTAAAGAACCATTTCTAAACTGCCACCAGTTTGTCTGAATGTCCCTCTCACTTATAACAACATGTTTTCCTGGGAAGCTAGAAATGAAATCCTCTCTTTCTCACTAACTTATATTAGGTCTTCTTAGGGCATCTTTATTTCTGATTCTTAAGTTTGCCTTGAATCTCTGAGCCCTCCTCTTGAATATTATTTAATGTTTTATTAACAAACACTAGAATACACTAGAGGGATTTCTTTTTTTTTAATTTTATTTAGTTACTTTTCAAGTACATTTTTTTTTATCTATTTCTCCCATCCCTCCCCACCCCCCCACCCGGTCTCCCCCCTCCCTCCCATTCCCCCCCCCCAGTCCTCATCTCTGTGTCTTTCATACTTGTTCCTCAAAATCCTAGAGGGATTTCTATTTAAAGGCATCATAAACTTAATCCTTTTGGGATTTGGGCAGATGGTCTTATATCTATTGATAGGTTCAGCTGTTCCTATATTGGACTTACTAGACGAATAAGAGAACAGGAATCCAGGAGGAGCTGGCCCAGTTGGTGGTACCTCTTAGACTGTGTGTCTGAATCTTCATGGGCACTTGTTGAAGGGCAGACTCCCGAGTCCTGATTCCAGAGCTATTGCACCAGGGTCTCTGGGGTGCTACAACCTGGTTGTTGGGATTCAATGACCCCCAGTGATTCTGATATACAGGTGTATTTGACTATCACTAGGCTAAATTACTCTTGCTTTTCCACTGCTCCCTCCTTCTCCCAGATGGACCTGCCAGCCAGATCTTCTAGGGACTTTACAAATTTGAGGTGCTCATGGTGACTCTGCAGAGAATTTCCCACCATGCTTCTGGAGATCTGGCTCTACTTATACCATCAGTACCATTCTCCATACTGCAAGCAAGACACCTGGAGAGATTGTTTGAGTGGAGGGCATGAAAGAAAAAAGTGGAATACAACTGTCACCTACCATGTTAATGTACTGAGAACTTTAGCCAAATTACATTGTATAGAATGTCAATTTTTCTCTCTGAGCCCTTAGGCTAACCCCATCATGAGACTCAGTCCACAGCATCAGTTGTATTTCAGTATTTTTTTTTTTATCAGCCATCAAAACTTGATGTCTCCTGGCCTTCCTGTGAGGAAACCGCACGGTGATATTTGATCAACCTTTCTGTGTTGTGCTCTATTTTATTGAGAACCATGTCATTTGCTTTCCCTGACAGCTTAAATAAGAACGTGCCTATTTTTGTGTGTACTATGGCCTATCCCACTGTTCCTTGTCCCCTGCACATCTTTGAGCCTTGTTACCGTCTGATGATTCGTAGATGCATTGAGACAGGCACAAGACAGTTCGGCATGTGCCTTGGAGATCCCATCAAAGGGTAAGTGAGTAGCTATGTGAGTCTAGAGAGATGGATGGAGAAGGTTTTTATTTTACCTTGGGGCTCTCCCAGGAGATTGGGAGGCACAGCTCATGAGACTTAGCCAGCTTATGATCATGAGTCTTTGTAAGGATCAGGGTCCCTCTAGCCCCTGGTTTATAATATGAGAGGCTTCCTATTTAAAGGAACCTCAGGATTACTCTTTTGTTAAATGGGTAGTATATGCTATAAAACTTATTTTATAAGAGTGTGGGCTCTTGCCCTGGCTGGAGTGGCTCAGTGCATTGAGTGCCGGCCTATGAACTAAAAAGTAGCGGTTCAATTCTCAGTTGGGGCACATGCCTGAGTTGTGGGCCAGATTCCTGGTGGGAGGCATGCGAGAGGCAACCAGACATTGATGTTTATCTCCCTTTCGTTCTCCATTCCTTCTCCTCTCTCTAAAATTAAATAAAATAATTTTTTTAAAGGCTAAGATTAAAAAATGCTTGCTTTAAAAAAGAGCATGAGCTTTGGAGTCACGCTGCTTGAATTCATATTCTGGCTTTAGCCTTGGAACAAGTTTGTCTTTGGGGAAGTTACTTACCCTTTCTGTGACTCAGTTTCTTATCTGTAAAACGGGTACAATGAGAATGCCTACATCATTGGGTTTGTTGGGAGGACTGGTAAGTTCATAATTAAAACAAAGCACCAAGCACAATACCTAGCCCATGGTATGTGCTCAATAAATGGCAGTTATACTAATACATTAAGATATTTTTTCTCACACAGGCACTGCCTGTTGTGTAGCTGTAGCTGTAGATCCTGGGACAGATGAATAGGCATAAGTCCCTTGAGGTGCAGCATGGGATTGTGGAAATGGCTTGGAGAGGTGAGAAATAACTCAGGAAGATTTCACTTTCTTGACTTTATTTCCAATAAACAGGTTTGCAGAATATGGCTGCATCCTAGAGATCAGAAATGTTCAATTCTTTGCTGATGGCCGTTCAGTGGTCGACAGCATAGGCAAGAGGCGCTTCAAGGTCCTCCATCAGGGCCAGAGGGATGGCTACAACACAGCCGACATTGAATACATTGAAGACCAAAAGGTAAGAGTGGCTAATGCCAAAAATTCTAAAGCCAGGCTGTTCCTGTGGTTTAGCAGATGGAGATGGCTGTAAAAAGATTTCTCAGCACCACTGGGGACCTTGGGATTTCTCATCAAATTGGTGCAGCAACCTTGAATGCTGCCAGATTGCTACTGGGTTGTAGACTGGTAGTGAGAACACCCCTGTTCTGGCTCTTCCTGCTTAGTTGCTGAGTTGTATTCATGGATAAGAAATGCCAAGGCAGACCAACCTTGGTGCCCATTCACCTAGGAGTTAGGTCTCTTTCAGGGGAAGAAGGAGATAGATCTCAAGAGGGGTCTACATATGTGTATTGTTTCTATCAACTTATTTACATTTTAAAACTTTTTCTTTTGAGATAATTGGAGATTCACATTACAGTTGTATTTTTAAATGGGCAACCTGGCTAACAGCCCTTTCCACTAATGCATCATCTTATAGGTAGAAAGGTGGCATGTCTGGTTAATCTTTTGTTTTCTGGACTATTGGGCGGAAGAGGAAGTAAATAATCCATGTTCACTTATATTTACATTTACTACATAGAACACTATTAATAAGTATTTGATCAACAAAAAAAATGTATTCAACTTGGAAGACGGAGTTATAAAAAAAAGTGAGAAACAGACACTTTTGTGTCTTTCTTCCTAGTGAGCAATGAGAAAGCAGATGCAACAAATGAAAAGGAGACATAAGCCAGCATAACCTAGTTTAAGAGCATGCCTCCACTCAGGCCAGTTTGCATTTCTGGTTTTCTATATGTGATGCTGTTTTGGCCAATTTCCCCAGATGAATCTTTCTCTTTCCTCTACCCGCAGCTGTATTTACACATAGTCCATCACCTAGCTGAGGAGCCCTTCACATACCACACAAAGAAAGCTGGGTGGGTGAGCCTTCCCATAGGGGGATAGGATGGATGTTCAGGAGAGTCAGGTGCCAACAGTGGCTCTGGGCGTTATGGAAAAGGTACAGAATGTTTCACCTCCACTTTGATTCTTTTAGGTTCAAGGAGAGGATTGTGCTGAGCTCATGGGATTACATAACTGTGTCTATGAGCAAGCATCATCTTGGTTTCATTCGCTCAAATCATCTCTGAAGAATCGGATACTCAATCATTTTGGTCCAATGCCGGAGAAAGATGCAGATCCCCAGGTATATAAAGTGTCTCTTTGTAATCACTTGCCTCCATCAGATGAAAGAGCTTAGGGTTTATGATCAGATGGACTCATGGTCATCTACCAAATCAAGTGCAGAGAGCAAGGTAGATCTAATCTGGTATTGTATGGCTGGGCAATGGGCATCAAGGGTAAGACCAAAAGGACCCCAGAACTGGAGGAACTGAAATATAGCAGTACTGACTTGGGTCCAAGACAGATTTTTGAGAGATAAGTCGGGTGAGAGGTGGGAACACAGACACCATCAACAGTGGGAGTCCAGATTTACACCATAGTAATGTGTTAGGGCAACATGAATCACACAAAAGCCAGGCTTAAGAGAAGGGTATCCTGGGACCAAAGGCTGCCACTTCCGGGCAGCTTAGTAACTCTCTCCTCCATTGCTGCAGGGGATAGAAAATAAGGACTGCTACATTAAAGGATACCAACTGTAAGACCACAGCAACTTTTCATGCCCTGGTCCCTCCATGTTTCATCCTGCAGGCCTAGACCCTTGTCATTGTCCTCATCCAGGGTGGGAAGGACCTTAGAAAACTGACCCAATCGTTAAATTTGCAGTCTCTGATTGGTGTGGTTCAGTGGATTGGGTATCACCCTGAGAACTGAAAGGTCTCTGGTTTGATTCCTGGTGAGGGTATATGACTGGGTTGTGGGCCAGGTCACCAGTTGGGGCCATGGGAGAGGCAATGAATCAGTGTTTCTCTGGTACATCAATGTTTCTCTCCCTCCCTTACCTCTCTAAAAAATAAATAAATAAAATCTTTTAAAAATAGTTAAATTTACCATTGGCTGAATTATATGAGAAAACAATTCATTGGGTTCTACTGGGTCAGTCTATTTCCTAGAGAGACAGTTCTCTTTGAGAGATCAAAGTGCAGATCACAAGCTCTCCAGGTGAATGGAGATAATTAAGTTCCATCAGGCTTTGCTTGCCTGGTATAAATCAGAAAGCACTCTCTTTTTGAAGACAAGGCTGGAGATATGCTAGCCAAATATTTTCCCGCAGTCACCCTTCACACATTCTGAACTGGCTCTCCTACATCATCACCTCCAGAACTTCATGGGTACTTTACTTACACTCACTCCTGACTCTGTCACAAAAGTAAAATAGAATATGTACATTCTGATTTCCCTGGCAAAATATTGGTCCTGGTTACCTTTCTAGCTGTATGACCTTGGGTAAGTCTCTACTTTTCTCCCATTTCTGAAATGAGGCAGATAGATGAAAAGGTCTCTAAAGTCTCCTAATTCCTTTTGCATTTTAAGGCTTTAAAACAGCTTATTGGGCTAAAGTGTCTTGCTGTCTCCAGACCACAAAAGTGGCTTCTTTACTCCATGCAAGAGCATCATGAATGTTGAGGGGAGAAAGGCCAGTTAGTGCTTCCCAATAACCCAGGTCCTGGCTCTGGGACACTATGGCTTGGGACTACAGCAGAGCTCTGAGCAAGCTCATGATCAAGCTTAATGTTCCCCTTCACCTTCTGGAAAGCATTCTCCCCCAGTCAGGTGGAAGATAGTGATCAGCAATGATAACAGCATCTTCCACAAAAAAAAAAACACAGATTCCACAGAGTGGCTCATAAGGTTCAGTGACAGAAAGCCAAAAGTTGGGTTTTTTATCTTTTCTTTTTTAAAAAAGATTTTATTTACTTATTTTTAGAGAGAAGGGAAGGGAGGGAGAAAGAGAGGGAGAGAAACATCCATGTGCATGTTGCCTCTCACACGCCCCCTCCTGGGGACCTGGCCCACAACCCAGGCATGTGCTCTGACTGGGAATTGAACCGAGACTGTTTGGTTCACAGGCCTGTACCCATTCCACTGAGCTATACCAGCCAAGGCCATATCCTTTCTTATTAGGACTGTTACATGTTGATTTGGAAGCAGCAGCATGAGCAAAAGAACAAGTAAAAAACCCAAATTCCATCCAGTTTGATCCAGTCAATGCTGCAGACCCAGTGGTTCCATTAATAAGAATGTGCTAAGTCTTGGGAGGAGGCTTCTTAGAAACAGCCATAGATATTAACATCAGCTTAAATATCTTCATTAATTTTCCTGGGAAACTTTAGAATATGTCTATCTAATATTCAAAACTGATAATATGAGGGAGAGGATATTACAGAATGCAGCGAGGGACAAAAACGAACCCAAATCAAGCTGGAAGAACAGAGAGGCCAAGAGAGCAGTGGTGCTTGGGGCAGAATTAGGTGAGCCAGTTTGGAGGTAGATGATCCCATGTGTAGGTGATTTGAGCAGAATGTGGTTTTCTACAGTCCTAAAAGAAACGTTCAGGAAATTGGGGGCAGAGAGCTCATTTTGGACTTAGCAGAAAGTAAGTCACCGATGTCTAAAATGTGTGTCTAGGCAGCTTCTGACAAACAGCATTTTGATGAAGGGTTTTTGTGGGATGGGAAATCTCCTTAGTAAAAGGAAACCTGAGAACAGAATGCATTTCTCATATGAATGTGCTCTCTGATTGGAATGTTTGCAAAGTGGGATTGCTGGGCTTTGGGGCTGTGAATCATAAGTTTGGTTTCAGGGGAGAAGTGAGTTGTGGCCCTACATAATGACATAGCATATGCAGACTACAGTGCCTTCAGTCAGAAGCATGGAAATGAAGGGAGTTAAGAGACATGCAAAGCCTAAGGAAGAGGCCATGGGAATGGAAAGCCCACAAGTTGTATGCATCTGTCCAGAGCACCTTAAATCTAGCCTTAGAAGTGGAAGAGACTGAGTAGTGGATATTCCAGCTTATAAAATCACACTGGCTAGGAAGTATAGTAAATATGTTAAGATATTTATTTGCTTCCTTTAATAACTACCAAAAATAAATAGCTTAAACAAGATAGCAGGCATATGTCTTGGAGGTGTAGGGCAGCTCTGTTCTATGAGGTTGTTGAGAGACCCAGGTTCCTTCCTCACTAAGCTCTACCATCCTTTGAATGTTTTCCTCGTCATCCTGATTGAAGTAGGCAGATCATCATCATGTCCATGGTTCTAGCTAGAGGAAAGGGAGAAAGAGGAAGGAAGGCGGAGGGTATGTGCCCCTTTCCCAGGACATGACCTAGAAGTCACATATATCACTTCCCTTTACATCTTAGTAGCCAGAACTTTGTCTCACAGCCTCACCCAGCTGCAAAGGAGGCTAAGAAATGTGGTCTTATTTTTCTGGGTGGCTATATGTCCAGCTAAGATAAGGAGAATAGATAAAGGGGCAATTATTAGTCTCTGCCACACACAGAAGCAGTTTCACCTAGGATATTTACCTTACTACTGTCAAAATCTGCCCATTGATATCACTTCCATGGGGATAAGATGAACTCATTTTGTTTCTCTGTTGCAGATTAATCCAAATGGTCCAGCCTGGTGCTGGTGGACATTAGCAGTTCTTCCATTGGAAAGCCGAGCTCAGCTGCCATTCCTAGCAATGAGATCCTTAAAGGATAGATTGAATGGCATTCGGCGTATCCTGGCCTTTATATCTCGAAACCAAAACTAGTCAGAGTGGATTGCTGACGAGAAAGTTCTACCCTCCCCACTGCCTAAGGGAGTTGTCTTGTAAATACATCTAATTGCAATAACATCCTAACAGAAGGAAGTATCAAACAAAGGCATTACCCTGCTGTTGATTACAGAGAGAAATTGAGAGAAAGACAAAGAATGTGACCTGTTAGAAACTTTTTGTCTTAAGATACTTCTTGACATGCTGCACAACTACACACACAGCAGGGGTGTTCAAGAGCCCAGAAAAAATATTGCTTTTAACATAAAATTTTCTAAAAGTTTAAAGTGGTTTTGCTTTAATTTTCTTTCCTTCATTGGCGAATGACTGTGTGATTGAAATGTGAAGCAGAAATACTAATAATGTTGCTACATTATTTCATTGGCTTGTGGTCCTATTCCAAATGGTTTAGTTTGATAAAGCATTGTATAAAATAATATTTATACTTCTTTTTGTTTTACTAATTTATTTTTGCACTACTGTATCCTTTTTTCTACATGTATGTTTGTAACTATTTAAGTGTACATTACTGAAGTCGGTTGCTTTATTTATTGATGTAGTTTGCCATGTAACTAGGGGGAAGTAACAAAACTACAAATGTGCCATTCTTTTATCATGTTCCTTCTTGTATGTATCAAAACTCATACCAAACAATGAGTTCTGGGTTGCAAAAGAGGGTTTATATCCACACCTATATGTAGTCTTTGCCCACAAAAAAATGTGCCATTTTTGCTTTAACCATTTTTTACTATGTTCGACCCCAGTTCTTGAACCATTTTTGTGTCTCTCTGATTGGATGCTTAAAGGAAGTTCAAAATTATGCTAAATCATCTTTCTTCACAGACTCCATTTTATTTTCACATTGAATTCAACAACATGAAATATTTAAGGGATTTGAAATAGATTGTAAAGTAAACCAGGATAAAGTAAAATAATCCATTTTCCATGTGTTATACAGAGCAAAGCTGAAGGAACTATTTTTCGGGAACAAAGTGATGAATCAGAGGAGTGTCCTTTATTACAGTCTATTATAGGCATTTATCTCGGCAATCTAATTCTAAGTGTTTCTAATTTCTCCCCAGTTCAGTTAGGAATGGGATTTTTAAGCAAGGTAACATTTAACCCTTCAGAGGGAATGGTTTTCAGATTGGTATATCACGGTTAGGTCCAACTGGCTTCCATACCCCATTTCTTCTCAGGGCTCTGAGGATCACAGCATGGCCAGAATGTGTGGAAACACTTGATGAAGAACTGTTTGTTGTGAAAAGTGTAAAAAACCTGGTAGAAAAGGTAGAATGCTTTAAAGAAAACAAACTATCACTTTGGTTTTATAATCTTTTTAAAGGAACCAGAAAGTTAATCCATGATTTTATCTAACTACTGCCTTTCTTCCTACTTGCAGTGGGCCAAAAATTTCAATATAGAGAGGGAATGGTGGATAAGGAGTGAACCCTGTTTTATCTTGCTTAGAATTAGTGTGATTCCTTTAGTTCCAAGCAAACATGAAAAATAGCATGACTATTCTGTGTTATAATGAAAGAGTGAAAAGATTAGGGCAGGGAAGAAGTGAATTGTGTGTGCCATCAGTACCTTTGCACAAAAGATTCCCCCACCCCATGATTGTGGATGGCTGCAGTGTGCTGTTTACTTGAGGCCTGTCCACTCTGTTAAGGTAAGAGGTTAATGCCTCAAATAATGACTCTGACTTCTTTCCTTACCACCTGTGGCCAGAAGCAGAAAAGGCAGAATGAGATAATCTGCATTTTCTTAACAGACGTTATGTTGTCAGAGCATCACATTACCAGGTTTGATGTTTGGAACCAGACTAGGCTGTTGAGGAATGGCAGGATAGACATGGTTACCATCCAAGCAAACTCTTCAAGACTCTGGGGGTATGAAATTACAGGCTTCCACTTCGACTTGGTGCACAAACATGTGGTCATAACACAGTCCTAGTTTAATAGTTTCCTATTATCTAGTGTAAATGCACCCCGCAAAGGGTTATAAGCATTTCTGCTTACTAGATGTGTTACTTTTGTGATTTATCTTTTTTCTGAGCCCCAGTTTCCTCATCAAGCAAATAGTAATGATAAATACCACATACGTGGGAGTTATGAACATTAAATGAGATAAGATATGCAAATCACTTAGCATAGTACCTAGATTAGAGGAATCATTCAAAATAATACCTGTGATTAGATTATTCATTGTTATAGAATATCACTAGGGGCATACATTTGCATAAAATGCTTCCTTTATACACAATTCCTATTCTAACTCCTTTAAACTCAGTTGGGGAAATCCACACCACTGAGTTTTGGACTATAACTTAATGCTTTACAGATAATTCCTTTTGGAGTCAAGTCTCTTAGGGCAAATGAAAAGACCAGAAAACAAATAATGGTGAGGGAGAAGGGAGAATTCTGTGTTAGCAATTTTTTCTTATTTCTGTAGGGCTGAAAAGTAGTATTGTTTGGAGGTCTAGAGTTTTTGATAAAATGGAAGCCTTAAATTCTATCTTTGGTAGAATAACCAACTCATCACTCCCTGCTCTCCAAAATGTATTAAAAATCTTGGCCATGCCAGGGTGAGCAAATTTTACAATCTATGACTTTTGTGCTTAGTTCATGGTATTTCCTCATGCTCCCCCAACAAATATGTATTGTGAACTTACTACATACCAGGTACTGAGCCAGATGACTTCACATATGTGAGCCTGTTAAATCATTTTATTTCTCACATCCACCCTGTGAGATCATTTATCATCCCCCTATTATTGGATGAGAAAGCCGAGGCTCTGCAATGTTAAATTCTTTGCCTAAGTAACACAGTCAGCCAGTAAGTAGGCAGGCTTGTTTTTGAACCCATTATTTTGCAGATTTTTAACATTTTAAATATCTTGTGTTATACATAACTTTATTAAATAGGCATGACAAATCACAAAAGCACCCCAGAAGCTCACAATGGGAAGTTGCAGGTTAAGTAAAAGTAAATTACCTATTACATCTCTACTTAATCTAGGTAGAAAGGGAAGCTTGATTTTTTAAAGTAAAATTCCATATCACAAAATGCTTCCTGTAAACTGAGTACTTAACTCCAGCAAATTGAGATCTTGGCAAGGCGGAGTTGCACTTGGCTCTCAGTAGCCTAGATACACATTTGGGTGGGTAGCTCCTGCTGTTCAACTATTTAATAATCAGGGTTATGCACATCCAGAGGTGAAATGAAGACATTTTTACTTACAAATGGGTATTTGCAAATGTGCTAAGTTAACCTTGAGAGAGAAGTGCCTGTAATCTCTGTTCCTGGTCATTTTTAAAGCTTTGCTTCATGACTTTGTAGCCTTTTAAAAATTTGCTGCAGCAAATATGATTAACAAAAGTTTACAAAACAACAGTGCAGTTTATACATCACTTTAAAAGTTGCTTAACATGCCTGGTTGGTGTAGCTCAGTGGATTGAGTGTGGGCCTGTGAACCAAAAGATTGTGGTTTGATTTCCAGTCAGGGCACATGCCTGGGTTGCAGGCCAGTTTCCAACGGGGGATGCATGAGAGGCAACCACACACTGATATTTCTCTCCCTCTCTTCTTCCCTTCCCTGCTAAAGATAAATAAATAAAATCTTTTAAAAAATAAATGAAAGTTGCTTAACATGAATCTATTGTCAAAGCAACAATAATAAACAACAAAATAAAAGAGCAAATCAATGATGAGGCTTCATAGGCTTATCTTAGATAAACTAATTCCATCATTTCATGCGGTTCTCAGTAATGCTGGGAGTAAAATATTAAGCAACACATTTAAACAGCAGCAAATGTGTCTGTGTTTGTTACTCTAATTATTTATTGAGTAGCCATTTCACTCTCATTCTGTAATAAACTGAAAGGGGAATTAAGGTAATGCTTTTCCCTCCCATATGGCTATTCAACTACCTCTATATACTTGATTTCTCTTTAGTATTTTCTTTCCTCCAAATCTGTACAAAGAAAAGTTTCAGCTCATGTATGTTGTAATAACAACATGATACAGACAGTCTCTGTGAAAACTGTTCATTAAAAAATGTTTTCTATTGTCTCATTTTGTGTCTAATCCAGCTTTACCTACACTTTACAATTACCCAAATACTTTCATCTTGTTGCAAGTATTTTATTGAAAGCTCAATAGAAAGGAAAGCTATTGGAGCATCTATTTTGTTCATATTCCTATTGGTTATGATACTTTTGACCAGAAGATCTTTCAAGGAAATATTCAGCAAGCTCTTATGTATGTGACAGTGAGGCAGATGTGAATTGATTAATGTGATATGTGTTCTGAACACCTAGCCATAAATTGTTTTAAAGATTGACCAGAAAAACTTTCTTAAGGAGTTGTGTTGAAGTATTTTGCCAATAATCTACCCACAGTTTATTTGTAAATCTGTTCATATATTGGGTTTGCTTAAAGCAGAGCATACTACTTAGTCTGGTGGGGGGTTGGCATTATGAAATGTTTATGAAAGTGAATTATACATTTTTATTTCAATTAAACAGTTTCTCAACAATAGGCTAAAGCTAAGGCATAGACCTTTTGACAGGAAAATTGGTAACATTGACTGGAACAATGAATGATATTGCCCAAGCTGCTTCTAGCAAGAGAGCTTCGGGAAAAACTCATCTTAGGTACAGAGCCCATTTTAGTCTCATGCCACTGATGACTTTATATAAACTATATTTTACCAATGAAGAAAGAAAATGATATGGGAGTAGGACAATTAAAAAATGAAATGATAGGAAATTCCACTTGGCCTGGACCTTGTTCTTTGTAACAGGATCTTTGGGTAATTGAGAAAAAAAATCAGAACTCCTGCCCAATGAGGCCCCAGAGGAAATGCTTGCCTCTGTCAGAAGTTGCCCTTCTAAGCCCAGTGTGCCACACTCTGGCTCTCATGAGATCTAGTACATTTTGGCCAAAGGCACACTCTTCCCTCCAAGGCAGTTCTTCTGCCCAGAATGCTGGCACAACTTTCTCTGGAGAATTTGATTGAATCACCTAAAGAGATCTTGTTTGCAGTTGTCCCCTAGGCCTTGAGCAAAGCCAAAGCCAACACTTTCTGTTTCCTTGCCCCTGAGACCCACCCTGGCAAAATTGAGTTCTCCAGGGCCAAGTAAGCACTTTTATCAGAGGACCACTAGTTGGGGGAGCATTATGTTCACAAATGGAGTTAAGCCCTTAGGTTTAGGCAGTCTATAGGGATGAGGTCCAGTTGGAGGGAGGGAAGACAGGAGAGAAGGGTTGTGGAAATAGATAATCATGACAACTGAAATGGTACCCTTTTTACCTCTCTTTGGACAGAACATCATACACCCTTTTCCCCTACTGACTAGATTTGATCTGATTAGGAATGCCACTTACGCTCACACCAAGACTGCGGTCATATCTTTAGGAACTGCGAGTCATGTTCTTATACTCTTAGGCAGCCAAAGGCCTAGCTTTTCTGTTCAAGGAGGTTTTCTCTCACACACCCTGCTACCTGGAAGACACTTCACCAGCTCTCCATAAGTTTGGGTTCAGTGGGTCTGAGGCAGGCTGCTTTAGGCTTGGCAAGAGGAGCCCTTAAGAATGACATCTGGCAGTTCCCCTAGGGAAACACCCTCTCATCTGAACTTTGAAGTTGAGGTAAGTACTAGAAGACCTCTTTTCTACTTTATTTATTTTCTGCACACATGTCAAATATTTTATTCAACTCATTAATTAATGAGGAAACCAGTAAAATGTTAATACAACCTGTTCCAAGAAGAACCCCTTTCCACTTTAAAAATTCCTTCATCTATGGATTTATAGCCATGGATTGCTGGTGACCCTCCCATTCAGGCATCTGGCCTTCAACAGGAGAGAAGTTGTTTCATTAAGGGGCTTTAAAAATATTCAGGAAACATGGAAACATACCAGATAGATGGGGTCATTGCATCTACAAACCAAATCTGAAATGTCTTGCTTCTGGTTGTCCTTGTTTGTCAGACAAAGAAGATAATGAATATCTGTTTTGTGGAGGGATATATAGGAATCTTTTGATGATCTGTCCTTTGGAAAAAAAGGGCTGAATATGTTTTTATGGCCTGCTGGAGAGGGCCATAATTTGACAAATCACAATGATAAGAAGAAGCCTGGGATCTAGCAGGTTACCAATAGTTAAGAAACTAGCACTTATTGAGTGCTCACTGTGAGCCAGAGCTTAATAAACCTCAGCTCATATAATCCTTATAATAATCCTATTTGGCAAATATTCTTAACACTATCATTTTACACCTGTGGAAACTGAGATTTAGAGATGTGAAATAATTTCCGTTTTATGATCCTTCCAATGTATTAAGACAAACAAATAAAAACAAAGAAATGTCAAAGACAAGGTTTAAAAAAATTGTGGTAACACTTTCACACATCTCATTACAAGAGCAATTGAACACAGTATGGGTTTGCTATTCATAAGATAAATCCAGGACTTGTATTAAAATTAATTTGTACTGCACTATGTACAATGTGCTCTGCAAATGTCTGCTGTGTGGTCTACAAGCTTTAAGTTGTATGACAAATGTTTCTGTCCAAACTTATCAGCAAAATTCTGTGAATATATGGAAAATAGCCTTGTTGTGAGATAACCTCAAACACAGATGCCCTTCATGAATGTAAGGTTTTCATCAAATGGCTTTCCTAACTGCCCATCCAACTCTTGCCCTGACCAAAGTCTTCTGACAGCAGAAGGCCCCTCACAAGTACATTCGGTGCCACTAAGTTTCACAGCTTTGACTCTTACTATAGCTTCTAAAGGGGTAGTGCAAGCTTGAAAGTCCTTCCAGGCCAAAACAACGTTGTCCTGCCATTTTTGGTTATGTGAGTAGATTAATCTTATTTCATTGTTCTTTTTATCATTGTATCTCAGTGGTTATCACCATTATTGTGTCACACACAAACATAAAACATTATGTATCTGCTGTCTAGAAATATGTACACACACACATACACACAATTTTGAATACACTTTCCATACAGTTTACAACCTGTTCTAGACCTCTGAATCAATGAAGGTCAGTCATGTACTCTATGTATAAAAACTCTCTGTACACTAGCATCCATGATCTTCAATAGGAAATTCTAAGCCATAATTATTTGAGGCTACCAAGGTTAATACAAGAGCCCCCTAATATTTCAGTGATTTGGTGGTTATTTAACATATCAGGACAACATGCTAAATTTGAAATTGATCCAGAGTCCCACTTTTTCCAGTCTGACAAGTTAGAGGACTCCCTCACACACACCTCCCTCTGACTTAATTTCCCTGGAATGATGGCCACTGGGTTATAGCCTAGAATTGACCCAGTAACCAAGAAATTATAAATAGTCATTGAATCTCTGTGGGGCCGTTCTATGTAAACAGAAAATGTGTATGTTTTTCTGCCTTTGCGAATCAGTTAAAAGCCATGTATATGGGCACATATACTGGGATGGGGGGGGGAACTCTTAGACTTCCTGACATGCATCCATGGATCATCCTGCTCTATTTACTCTCTGATTTCTGAACATTCACTTCCTGTTTTGTTCCCTGTTTTATTCATCTGGTTGTCTCTGTCCTTGTCCCATCACACTTGAGCTCTCCAATCTTGGACCCATCGTTATGTTTCTTTCAGGTTTCTTCCTCTCTTTTAAGTTTTATTTTCTTGAGCTTTACATTACATTGTTCTATACTTTTGGTCTTAGCTCCCCCTTTTCCTCAATAAACTCTGAACACCACCTGGCTGTTCTTCCTCTGCTTGGTCCAATTGACAGTTTCCACTGTCTCCTGAAAATAGGCTTTGCCTTATTCTTCTAAAGAGTTTCATTACGGCCTCCCAATATACATTTGCATTTTGGTTATATTTTATATAGATTTCAGCTTTGCAAACACAAAAACAAATCAAACCCCAAAACTCAGGAAGCCACATTGATCTATATTTTTTAAAAAATCTACTTCTGGCTATCCTTTTATCCTCCATTTGTTTCCACCATTCAGAGCTGCTGCTTTGTGAGGAGTAGAATTATATCTTTCCCACCCCTCTCTTCCCTTAGCTGTGGAACTAAAGAATAAAAGATTCTGGAGACTTCTCCCAAGATGGAGGCATAGGTGGGAACACTTTGCATCCTCACACAACCAAATCTAAAAACGATGAAGTTTTAACAACAATAAACGCAACCAAACCACACAGAAAATCGAATACGGAGTCCGAAAACAATGAGAACCGCTCAGCTAAACGAGTGAGAGGGGCGAAGCCAGCAGCGGAGCAGGTCGGGCAAAAAAGATCCCCCGACCCGGGTGGTGCACCGGCAGCCCAGCCGAGAGCACGGATCCAAGGTGTGGGCTAGCTATGGGCGGAACCCAGGGAAGAGGCGCAGTTGGCTGTCAGCAGTTGGTTGCACATTTGCATGCAGATAAACCAGTGAAGAGGTGAGCGTTGAGACAGATTGCGCAGGCCCTGGTGGCCGGCGCTGGGTGGCGGCCTCACACACTTGCGCTGGAGCGGTGAGGCGGACTGGGTAAGCTGAGAGGACCGCCAGTGCTCCCTCTCTGACCCCACCCCGACATATAGCGTCACAAACCAGCGACCTGGGTGGCCCCGCCCTCGTAAACACCTAAGGTTCCTCTCCGCATACGTAACAGGCACAGACAAATCAAAACATGGCTCAAGAACAACTCAGAGCCCCAGAGCCGATAAATCTAAGCGATGAAGAAATAGCTAAACTTTCAGATGCACAGTTCAAAACACTGGTGATCGGGATGCTCACAGAACTGGTTGATTTTAGTCACAAATTAGAGGAACATATGAAGGCTAAACTAATTGAAATGAATGGTAATGCACAGGAAACCAATAGTAATGGAAAGGAAACTGGGACTCGAATCAAGGGAGCAGACCAGAAGGAAGGAAAAAAATGACCAAACAGAAAACTATGAAGAAACAAGAATTCAAAAAAATGAGGAGAGGTTTAGGAACCTCCAGGACATCTTTAAATGCTCCAACATCCGAATTATAGGGGTGCCAGAAGGGGAAGAGGAACAGTCACGAGTGGAAACCTTATTTGAACAAATAATAAAAGAGAACTTCCCCATTCTGGCAAAGGAAATAGACTTCCAGGAAATCCAGGAAGCTCAGAGAGTCCCAAAGAAGTTGGACCCAAGAAGGAGCACACCAAGGCACATCATCATTACATTAGCCAAGATTAAAATGAAGGAGAGAATCCTAGAAGCAGCAAGAAATAAGGGGACAGTCACCTACAAAGGAGTTCCCATCAGACTATCAGCAGATTCCTCAAAAGAGACCTTCCAGGCAAGAAGGGGCTGGAAAGAGGTATTCCAAGTCATGGAATCCAAAGACCTACATCCAAGATTGATCTATCCAGCAAAGCTTTCATTTAGAATGGAAGGACAGATAAAGTGCTTCTCAGATAAGCTCAAATTCAAGAAGTTCATCCTCACCAAGCCCTTATTCTATGGAATAGACAAAAAAACTGTACTTGAAAAATAACTAAATAAAATTAATTTAAAAAAAAGGGACTTACCTAAGAAAAAGAAGATAAAAAAGATGAACAGTGAAAGGACAGCAAACTCATAGTTATCAACAACCACACCTAAAACAAAAGCAAATTAAGAGGACAGCTAGATCAGGAGTGAACCATAGAAATGAAGATCACATGGAGGGTTAGCAACAGGGGAGTGGGAGGAGGAGAAGGGGGAGAAGGTACAGAAAATAAGTAGCATAGATGGTAGATAGAAAATAGATAGGGGGAGGGTAAGAATAGTAGGGGAAATATAGAAGGTAAAGAACTTGAGACACGTGTTCATGAACTAAAGGGGGTGGGGGAGGGGTGTGCAGGGTGGAGGGGAACGGAGGGGCAAAATAGAACAAATGTAATGGCATAATCAATAAAATAAATAAACTTAAAAAAATAAAAGATTCTGTTTGGCTAAAAACAGAGATCATCAGACTGAGCCCAAGGATTTATATGTGGGGGCCCATAAACAAAACAACTTTGTTTTACTGTTTTCAAACAGAATCTTAGTTAGGTCACTTCTACCAATACCATTTATTAAGTGAAAATTAATGACTATCAATTTACAAAACAGGATTTGGGAATTTTCAAAATGAGAGCTAGGTAGATGAACTCTTGGAGTTACACTTTTAATTTACCTAAAACTACATGGCAAAAGGAAAATACTGTATTCCGATTGTAAAGACATGACCTCTGTACATAGTCTTTTTAAAAATTATTTTATTGTTGCCCTGGCTGGTGTAGCTCAGTGGATTGAGCACGGGCCTGCGAACAAGACAATCGTGGTTTGATTCCCAGTCAGGGCACATACTGGGGTTGCAGGCCGTTCCCCTGCAGGCCAGTTCCCAGCAGGGGACGCATGAAAGGCAACCATATATTGATGTTTCTCTCTCTCTCTCCTTCCCTTCCCCTCTAAAGATAAAAAAATAAAATCTTTAAAAAATTATTTTATTGTTGTTCAATTCTTTTTAGATTAATGGTGGTGTATATAATCTTTATAAGGGCAATGGAACCACATTCTAAATAATTTTCTCCAGAGCTTAGCTTGAGGAACATGATAGTCAAATGTTTCTAGATATTGTCACCCATGCGGTTCTTGGAACACGAGTTGATACTGGATCCAGAACCTGCTGCCATTAGATGAACCAATTTGAAGTCTAATATTTCGTCTAGAAGAATATCAGATCAGAAGGTTTAAGAACTCTAGATGTTTTAATTTCAGTAAGTGCAGCCAGAAGGCCTGCTGGGGTTTCAATAGAGGACTGGTAGAGAAGAGGAAGTAGCTGATATTAAATAACATTGTGGGTATAGTTAGCCTGGTTTGAACTTAGAAGATCAGAGTGAATGAAGTAGTAAGCCATCCCAAGTCAGTAGTGCCCAGCAGGGTGACAAACTTGGAGAAATAAACATTTGTCCCTGTTGTGGGCTGAATTGTGTTCCTTACAAAATTTATATGTTGAAGCCCTAACTACTTCTGCCCAAATACTTTTAAATGTGACTGTATTTGAATATATAGTCTTTAAAGAAGTAATTAACTTTAAATTAGGTCATTAAGGTTAGCCCCAATCCCAAATGACTGGGGTGTCCTTATAAGAAGAGAAAGGACCACATGAGGACACAATGAGAGAATGACCATATGCAAGGCAAGGAGACATCAAGAGAAACCAGACCTGCCACACCTTGATCTTGGGCTTCTACCTTCAAAAACCGAGAAAATAAATTTCTGCTTTTTAAGCCACCAATCTGTGTTATTTTTTAATGGAAGCTTTAGCAAATGAATACAGTTCTTCAGTTTTACATACCAGACTCTAAATCCCATTCTAATATTTGGGGAAGTCCCCATTGATGAGTGTGGGTGGGAGGCAGAGCCTCTCTAGCAGCAGCAAGGCTGCATGAAGGTGGAGTTCCTGGTTCAACATCAACAGTGTTAGGCGGCAGGCTGCCATGTCTAGTACCTATTGGTGACAAGTGTAGTAGTGTACTGAGATAACTAGTAATGCAATGCAATGCTCATTATTGTGGTTTTCATAGACCTAGGCCAGGCTTGCTAGCTCTCCTAAGGACTCTGTGAGCTACTAAACTAGTAGAGCCACTGACTGGTATGATTCAGGTCTATATCTGTATCCAGAGAGTAACGCAATGGTAAATGTTACTAGGTATCAGAAGCATTCAAAGTTGGATGCCTAAAGGCTTTAGGATTCTCAGTAGTCAGGCAATTTGGAGCAGTGCTCTAGCCATCAGAGATGCTGGGAAGAGGAACACCTGACTTGAGAGGTTTTTTTTCTTCCTCTACTTTTTTTTCTTCTCCTTCTCCTTTTTCTTTTGTCCTTTCTTTGTGTTCCTCATCCTTGGCCAATATCCTGGCTAAGCCACTAGGCTCCACAGACATTCTTCAGCCCTAAGTGGGGCCCTTGAGAGTAAGGTACCTCTGAGAGCCCTACTCAGTTAGGGGGTCTCTTAGGAATTAAAACTGCCTTAGAATTTGTTCCCTGCTAATCTATTCCAGGCCTTTTTTCACTCAGTCATGAAGACTGGAGATAATGATAATACCATATTATTTCTGTGTAAACTTTTATTCTCCATTACTTGGAAACCAAGGCTTATCCCTGGACACAGTTACAGCTCTATAATATCTATATATCTATTAAGGGCAGCAAGTACTTACTAGTTGGAGGTGGGGAGATGGGCCAAGAAGAAGGGCCACTGTGTGTGGTCAGGGGGTTATCGTGAAGCTTAGTTAACATAACAAGCACACTACTTCTATTTAGATGGTGGCCCTCTACTACAGTAGAGGAGCAGAAATAGTAAACATCTCTAAATATACCCTTTTTCATTTTTTACTTAATATTAAAAATGTATGTTATCCTTATCAAAGAAGGCTTTTATTACTTTTACTTGAGAGTAACTTTGAGAGACAGATGGTTATAAGCAGGTCTATATAGCTCACTCAAGCTATTCCTTGGTGCCACCACTCCTGAGCAGGAGGCATCTAAGTTAAAAATCTTTTATTAGAAGACAGTTGTTCAGATCCAAGTTCAGTTTTTGCTCTTAGGGACCTATGCCAGCTCTGCTCACTATTCTCCCAAGCACGGGATTCAGAGCTTTTGTGGTCTCACCATTTGGGCTTAGAGTGCAGCTCTTAGCCGATCATGTTTTTAAAAATTAACATAACTAATAAATTCACTTTTATAGTCAGTGTTCTTTCAAAATATGGAACCCACCTTGGGACTAACAGAATAGCATGCAGGAAGAGTTTGGATAATGTTCAACTTGAGTCTTCCTGAGGCCACTTTCAGTCCTAGAATCTCTGAGGTTTGTGGTCCAGAAGATACTGCCACTGTCTGCAGTTCCCATAGACATTGTATCAGAATGGAAAAGATAGTCATCCCCAAAAATTCTGTCAGGGGGCATCTTGGCCATACTAATGATTAACCCCATAGTCTACTAGCCAGGCCTCCCGAGCAGCAAGGAAAACCCTGATTCAAATCAAGGAGGTTCTACCCAAGGTTCTAACATCAGCTGGTAGGCAGTTAAAGGGCTTCAGAAGTGACTGTAATAGCTGATCACTTTTTAATGTGATATCAGGCTTGCCAGACTTCTGGTACTACCAACTCTTCCTTTGCTATTCCATATCAACTCTCTAGTCTCCCCCATTCCATTCCAGCCTGTGGAATCTAGGCATGACAATGAATCCAGTCCTTTAACAACAGCATGCATAACTAAGGAGTAATTCTTTTCTTTTTAGAAACTCAATAGAATTATTTAATTGAAAATGTTGAAATATTGCCCTGGCTGGTGTAGCTCAGTGGATTGAGCATGGGCCTATGAACCAGAGTATTGCGGTTCAATTCCTAATCAGGGCACACGCCTGGGTTGCAGGCCAATTCCCATCAGGGGACACATGAGAGGCAACCATACATTGATATTTCTCTCCCTCTCTCCTTCCCTTCCCCTCTAAAGATAAATAAATAAATAAATTTTTAATGTCAAAATACCATACAAAACAAAAAAGTCAGGAGACAAATTGAATTTCTCTGAGGTAGAAAGCTTTCAAACATTCTCCAGTGTAAAAAAGCACATTACACTTAATATACCCAACCCCTCATTGAATAGTTATTTAACTTTGTTTTAACTTTTTATTAGGGTAAAAAATAAAGGTCAGTAAAGCAAAGGTTTCTATAGCAACTTGGCAGCCACACCTCTTTTAACCTATGAAATCATTAAATTCTGAAGTGCAAGTGGGTCAGAGAAGAGCCTTATGGGAATTGGCTGACCAACAGTTATATAACTGGAATAAGTGAAGATTATAGCCCACTCATCAAGGAGGAGACAAGCAAGTATTACAAATGTCTAAAACTACCTCATACTGTCCTTTGTTAGGAGGGCCTTCAATTGGTGGTGGGGAGTGGAAGTTGGGAGTATCTATGTTGCATATATGCCTTCAAGGATGGTGGGGGGGGCGTGCCCTAAGGAATGGAAGGATAAAACCTGAGAAAGCAGAAAACCTAAGGCTGAAGTTTGAAAAGCTTAGTGCTACTCAGACTGGGTTATCCCTGCCGGTCTGCTACCCTGGCAAGAGTGGATAGGCCCCTTTTTGGGGTGGGGGGAGGATGGGGCAGATGAGCACAAACCAGCTATATTTGAGAGTAAAGCGATGTGTGGGCAAAAAAACACAGGAAGACCCAGGATGAGCGTGCTGGCAGGTACCAACCTCCCCCCAAAAACCTAGGTCTGAGAATCTAAAGGCTTACCAAGGTTATAAAGGACTAAACTACCCCCTAGATATATCCCTTGCAGTCTCCATTTTCCCTCATACCACAACTTATGATAACAACCATAAATTCTTATCTTAGCCTCCAAAGCATCAGGTAAAAAATTTAGTAATACAGGGACTGCTGGAAATAAAAACCCATCATTACTTTCTTTCATCCTGGTGCCACCTCTGGAAAACAGGTGTAGACTAATCACCATACTTTTGTTTTAATGTGGAGAATTGCAGAGCATTATATATGGCAGCTATTTTATTTTGCACCTGCTGATGAGAACGGGGTTTGACATAGAGAAATTTGTTTCCAGTCTGGGTCATGCAATGAAGGAAAGAGAGAGAAAGATGCATTCTATTTCCTCAGCATCCTATGGAAGGAAAGCCTGTTGCTTTGTCAACATCAGTACCATCAGAGGGGCCAGAGTCCCCATTCTCACCAACCACACAAATGCTGGGATGTTGTCCAATTCCTGGACCCTAGGAATTTCTTCTTTGTCAACCTCCCTTGTGACTCAGAAGCCACCTCTCCCTTCCAATCCCCTAAACAACACGCTCAGGCACCCTATTTGTTGTCTTCGATCACATTTACCCGAGAGAAGGTAGGAGTGGAAGACTGAAGAATGTTTAACTTTGAGGGAGTGGTGGTGGGAAAGGTCAGTTTGGGATAACAACCAGAGCTACAGCACTTGGGTGCTGGCTCTAGTACAAGTCCAGAGTCATTCCCAACTTGCTGAGTGACCTTCAGTTGTCTGTGAGTCACAGCTGCAGCTGAATTGTATACAGACAGAGAGAGACTTGTGTTTGCTGCTCATAGGCTTTCTTCCTTACCCTCTCACCATATTATTCCTAGTTACTTGAGGAAGGGACTGTGCCTTCTATTATCATCATGTCAAATGTCACACTGTCTTTGGAGTCATATAGATCTGTCCTTTACTTCCTATAAATGACTTCCTCTGTCTGAAGCTTAATTTCTGTATCTACAATGTGGGGAGAAAATAGAACATCACAGCATACTTCAGGAATATTATGAAGTATAAACATCATAAATCATGTAAAGAATTTTTCAGTGTCCCTGTCGCACACTAAGTACTCAAGGAGTATGAATCATTATTAAGTCATTTCCCCCAAATTATTTTTGAAATATTATTAAAATTCATCTATTATGAACTTGGTTAGTGGGAATCATTTTTTTAAAACCTCATCACAGTCAATGATCCAATCTAATTTCTTCATCAAAAGACACATACCCGACAAAGGTAGGCATGAAAAAGCACATGGGCTTCACTCTGAACATCCCTTGTACACAATAAGGACAGGATTATGCATTAATTGCCTTCTTCTTGTTAGATTTCTGCTAGGGGTGGAGGTGTCTCGGGTTCTCCATGTTAATGCTAATGGGAATGATTTGCCCAGCCCATATAGAAAAACAATGCTGTTCCTAAGTGTAGTTAGAACCTGTCTTTTGGCTACTTGTGAACTTCTTGGGTTCCCTGCATATTTGACATCCTTTGTAGGTGTCCCTTGGACGCCCTGGCATCATATTCAAACAATGGAACTGACCATCTCTCTGACAAAATAGCCTCTGACCAAAGGCTATTTTGCTAGTTTCTTTCTCTAAAAACAGTACATTCATCAATATTTCCTACTAAAGTTATTTTTTAATTTTTAATTTTTAATTTTTTCCAGAGAAAGGAAAGTCTGTGAGATTTTATGAAGTGTTGCTAAGTCTTTTCCAACAGGTTCGGAGAGTCAATTTCATGGGTAGGTATGCTTTTAGTACACCCCAAAATTGATAAGAACCAATTTGCCATATAGCCTCCCAATCTCAGAATGTACTCATAAAAGATTGACAAACCTCCAGACTCCAGGGACAGCTTTTTTTATTCAGGAACATTACTTTGGTAATTGTTCATACACACAAAGCCAAAGGCAATATCAGTGAGGATGTTTTCATTGTTTCACACATAGCCATTGGAGAACCATTGTGTAGGTGCTTCTGAAGTATCCCCATGTATTCCAAATGCAAAAAAGTAGAGGCACATAAATGTAAATGATAAAGTGTGGCCTCAGTGGCCTATTTTGTCATGCCAATAATGCATTCATGGGCAGCTCCAATCTTCTCCAACTCATTATTGCAGGGCTCCTGCTGTAATCTACCCTTCACAACAGACTACTGCCATGGGCAAAGACATGCTACTGCACTGACGAGGGGCCTATACAAGTTTTCCTTTGATAACTGCATGGATACTTTTTAATCCAGTAATTTACACATTTCAGTTTTCTTCATCTTTAGAGGCAGAAATAGTGGACTTTTCTGTAATAAGGGAGTTACTACATTGTTGTGGAATGATATTTAAAATTGGACAAGACTTTAGAAAACATCTACTCCAAAGTCCTTTTTACAAGGGAATAAACTAAGGTTCAGAGAGTTTTTGTCACCTACCCGAAGACATTATTGATATTTTGTTGCAGAATCAGGGCTAGAATGCAGGACTGGACATCCAGTTCAGTGCCTTTTCCAGGACAATATGCTACTTCCCATTGTAATGGCATTTGTTTTACCTTAAATAAAACAGCTAATACTTATTGACTACTCCCTATGTGCCAGGAATTGTGCTAAGCTCTTAAGTGCATTATTGTATTTAATCCACAAAACAACACTAAGAGGTAGAGACTTATATTTTCCCCACTCTATAGACAAAAAGATGGAGGCTTACAGAGGTCAAGTAACTGAGCCAAGATTACACATGATACCATACAACTCATTTAATATTTAATTTACTAAGCTAACCAATTCAATCCAACTACAAGAGTACTCAGACTACAGGGGATATTTACATTGGCCTGAATCTATCATAAGGTAGAATGTCAGAATTAGAATATTTACATTTGTTTATTTTTATTCTGAGAAGACAATTCTCTCTATGAACACTTACTCCCTTATGAATGCTCTCACTGGCATTCACCATTATGTTTAGGAATGGTAATATGATGAACCTTTGCAAATGTGCACATTAGAATTAAAATGGGGAAGATAGAGACTGGTGGTTTCCAGGGGCTAGAGTTGGGACTGGGGGAAATGAGAAAGTTACTAATCAGCGAACATAAGGTTTTGGTTAAGCAATATGAATGTACTCTAGAGATGTGCTGTACAACATTGCACTTAGAGTTAACAATAATATATTATACACTTAAGAATTTGTTAAGAAGGCCCTGGCAGGTGTGGCTCAGTGGATTAGGTGCCAGCATGTGACCAAAGGGTCACCAGTTCAATTCTCAGTCAGGGCACATGCCAGAGTTGTGAGCCTGGTACCCCACTGGGAGCGTGTGAGAGGCAACTAAACATTGATGTTTCTCTCCCTCTCTTTCTCTCTCCCTTCCCCCTCTCTTAAAATAAGTAGATAAAATCTTTTTAAAGTTTTGTTAAGAAGGTAGATCTCATGTGTTTTTACCACAGTAAAACAAAATTTAAAAGAATGATGTTAACAATGATGCTAGAAAGAAAAAAGTTTCACTTTTTTTCACTGAGGATATGTCATTAGTATAACTAGAGGAAATTATACTGCAGTCAGAAACACACTTTAAATATCATACGGGGATAGACTTCTGGTCAAGATAGAGGCATAGGTAGACGTGTTTTTTCTCCGCACACAACCACAAAGAGAATCACAACTAAACCTCAAAACAATAACACCCAGAACTGTCAGAAAATTGAATGGCATGGAAGTCCAAAAATCAAGCATTTAAAGAAGCCACATTCATCCAGATGGGTAGGAGGGGCAGAGACGTGGAGACTGGCAGAGAAACTAGGAGATCTGGTGTGGCATAAAGAGGTGGCACCAGCAGTGGAATGGGTAGTCCCACACTCACGTGTGGTGGATAAAAATCAGGAGGGATTCTTTTGGAGTAATAGATCCCAGCCCCAGGCCAGACCAGAGTTCCAATGCCAGGAAGATAAATCCCCATAACTTCTGTCTATAAAAAAACAGTGAGGATTGGGGTGGCAGAATAAATTGCCAGATTTTTAGGAGACTATGCTCAAAGGGCCTTCACAGTCTTAGAATGTATGCAATACCACTCCCTGTGGGATTCAGCACTAGGGCAACAGCTGTTAGGGTGCCAGTCACATAAGGGGAGTGGGCAAAGGAGCTGGAAGGGGGTGAGTTCCAGGCAAACCTCCAGAAGCCAGACAACAGCACTGTCCCCTCTCCAAGCCCTCCCCGACACAGAGCCACAAATCAGTGAAGTGGATTGTCCTGCCCTGGTGATTACTTAAGACTCTGCCCCACACAACTTACAGGTGCCTTTTCTACAATAGGCCATGCTACTAAGACAGGGAGTCAAAGCAACTCTACCTAATACATGGAAACAAACACAGGAAGGCTGCCAAACTGGGGAAAGAAAGAAGTATAGCCTAAATGAAAGAACAAAACTAAACTTCAGAATAAGAACTAAACAAAATGAAGATTGCCAACCTGTCAGATGCATCATTCAAAACACTGGTGATCAGGATATTCAGAGAACTCACTGAGTATGGCAACAACATAAAGGGAAGAATGAAGTTTAGACTAAGTGAAATAAATAAAAATCTACAGGGAACCAAAAGTGAAGGGGAGGGAGCTGTGATTCAAATCAACAATTTGGAACATTAAGAAGAAATAAGCATTCAACCAGAATAGCAGGAAGAAACAAGAATTTAAAAAAACTGAGGATAGTATAAGACACTGGAACATCTCTAAATGTAGCAACATCTGAGTCATTATGGTGTCAGAAGGAGAAGAGGAAGAGCAAGAAATTGAAAACTTATTTAGAAAAATAATGAAAGAAAACTTCACTAATTTGGCAAAGGAAATAGACATACAAGTCCATCAAACACAGAGTCCCAAAAAAGTTGGACCCAAAAGAGGAACACACCAAGACACATCATAATTAAAATGCCAAATGTTAAAGATAAACAGAGAATCTTAAAAGCAACAAGAGAGCCCTGGCTGGCATAGGTCAGTGGATTGAGCACAGGCCTCTGAAGCAAAGGGTTGCTGGTTCAATCCCTAGTCAGGGCACACACCTGGGTTGCAGGCCAGGTCCCCAGTGTGGGATACGTGAGAGGCAGCCACACATTGAAGTTTCTCTCCCACTCTTTCTCCTTTCCTTCCCCTCTCTCTAAGAACAAATAAATAAAATATTTTTTTAAAAAACAATAAGAGAAAAGCAGAGTTAACTACAATAGAGTTCCCATAATCAGCTGATTTCTCAAAAGACAATTTGCAGGGAAGAAGGGACTGGCAAGAAGTATTCAAGGTGTTGAAAAGCAAGGAGCTACAACCTAGATTACTCTATCCAGCAAAGCTATCATTTAGAATTGAGGGGCAGATAAAGTGCTTCCCAGACAAGGTAAAGCTAAAGGAGTTCACCATCAGCAAGCCATTATTACATGAAACGTTAAAGGGACTTATTTAAGAAAAAGAAGATCAAAACTATGAACATTAAAAAAGCAACAAATTCACAACCATCAACAACTGAATCTATAAAGACAAACTAAGCAAACAACCAGAACAGGAACAGAATCATAGATATGAAGCTCATTTGGAGGTTTATCAGCATGGAGGGGGAAGGGGAAGAATGGGGAAAAGGTGCAGGGATTGAGAAGCATAATTGGTGGGTACAAATAGACAGGGGGAGGTTAAAAATAGGATAGGAAATGGAGAAGCAAAAGAATGTATACGCATGACCCATGAACATGAACTGAGGGGGCATTGCTGGAGAGAAGGGGATTACCAGGTGGAGGGGGGCCAAAGGGGAAAAATTGGGACAATTGTAACAGCATAATCAACAAAATATATTTAAAAATGAAAAAATACACTGTGTGAATATAGGTATACATATAACTCTTCAAATTAGTGTTTTCATTTTGGGGGGCAGATACTCAAATGTGGAAGTGCTAGGTTATATGGTAGATCTCTTTTTAGTTTTTTTCTGAGCAACATCCATACTGCTCTCCATATTGACTGCACCAGTTTACAATACAAACACAAATGCACAAAAGATCCTTTTTCTCCACATCCTCACCAATATTTATTTTTTGTTGATTTATTGATTATAGGAATTCAGACAGATGTGAGGTGGTATGTCATCATAGCTTTGATTTGCACTTTTCTGATGATTAGTGACATTGAATATTTTTGCATGTCTCTTGGCCATATACAATAGCCCACATATGGAAGTGACCAAAGTGTTCATTGATAGGTGAATTTATAAAGAGGAAGTTGCATGTATATGGAGAGAGAATAGAATGTTACACAGAATTTAAAAAGAATGAAATCTCCCTATTTGAGACAACATGGGTGGATCTATGGGTATTATGCTAAGTGAAATAAGCCAGGTGATGACTGCCAGGGATCTCACTTTATAAGAGGAATCTAATGAACAAAATAAACTAATGGGCAAAATGGAACTACGGGCATGGAAACATGGAACAGACTGACAGTGACCAGTGAGGAGGGTGGGGTATAATGATGAAAAGAACAATACAGGACTAGTCAAAGAATATGTACGAATGACCCATGGACATGGACAACAGTGTGGGGATTGACTGTGCAAGTGGGGTGGTGGAATGGACAAAGTAGGGCAAAGGGGGGGGGGAATGGGGACACCTGTAATAGAATAACAATAAAAATAATTATATGTACACCTGAAAGCAATATAACTAATATAATATTGTATACCAACTATAGTTAAATTAAAAAATCACACTGTATGGAATCCTGTGTATAACATGTTGAAAAAATGAAACCACAGAGAAATGCTTGGGAACAACATATATAAAATGTTATATATATAGACTTCCAGCCAAGATGGAGGCATAGGTAGACACACTGTGCCTCCTTGCACAACCAAAATTAAGAACAACATAAATTTAGAAACAAAAAACCAACCAAAACTGACAGAAAATTGAACTGTATGGAAGTCCAACAACCATTCATCCAGACTGGTAAGAGGGGAGAAGTCGGCAGCTGGCAGAGAGGGGTTGAGGCAGGAAAAATCAGTGTCTGGCAGACCGGGTTCGCAGGAGGCAGTTGGCAGACCCGGGCACAGGGAGGCAATGAGCAGACCCAGTGAGGCACACAAGGTGGCCCCAGGTGAAAATGGGCAGTGAGATGCACCGTGCAACCCAGGGCCCCAGCACCAGGAAATAAAGCCTAAAAGCTCCAACTGAAAACACTTGTGGGGGGTGAGGTGCTGGAAGAGACTCCCAGCCTCACAAGAGTGTTTGTTAGAGAGACCCACAGGGTCCTAGAATGTACACAACCCCACCCACCCAGGAACCAGCACCAGAAGGGACCAATTTGCTTGTGGGCAGCAGCAGAAGGGACAGAAATCTGAGAGAGAGTGGAGCAAATGCCATTGTTCCCTCTCTGACCCCACCCTCACTTATAGAATCACAGCCCAGCCACTGGGTTGACCTGACCTAGTGAACAACTAATGCTCTGCCCCTCATACATAACAAGCCCAACCAGACCTAAAAAAATAAAAAAGGCTCAAACGGAAGAACAGATCAAAGCCCCAGAGCCAATAATTCTAAGCAACCAAGAGATAGCCAACCTATCAGATGCAGAGTTCAAAACACTGGTAATCAGGATGCTCACAGAATTGGTTTATTTTGGTCGCAAATTAGCTGGAAAAAATGAAGGCTACACTAAGTGAAATGAAGGGAGATGCACAGGGAACCAATAGTGATGGAAAGAAAACTGGGACTCAAATCAATGGAGTGGACCAGAAGGAAGGGAGAAACAACCAAACAGAAAAGAAGGAAGAAACAAGAATTCAAAGAAATGAGGAGAGGCTTAGGAACCTCCAAGACATCTTTAAATGTTCCAACATCTGAATTATAGGGATACCAGAAGGGGAAGAGGAAGAGCAACAAGTGGAAAACTTATAATAAAGGAGAACTTCCCCATCTGGCAAAGGAAATACACTTCCAGGAAGTCCAGGAAGCTCAGAGAGTCTCAAAGAAGTTGGACCCAAGGAGGAACACACCAAGACACATCATAATTACATTACCCAAGATTAAAATGAAGGAGAGAATTCTAGAAGCAGCAAGAGATAAGAGGATGGTCACCTACAAAGGAGTTCCCATCAGACTGTCACCTGATTTCTCAAAATACACCTTCCAGGCAAGAAGGGGCTGGAAAGAAGTATTCCAAGTCATGAAATCCAAAGACCTACATTTTGAAAAATCCGAGATTCCTCTATCCAGCAAAGCTTTCATTTAGAATGGAAGGGCAGATAAAGAACTTCCCAGATAAAGTCAAGTTAAGGGAGTTCATCATCACCAAGTCCTTATTATATGAAGTGTTAAAGGGACTTATCTAAGAATAAGAAGATAAGAAATATGACCAGTAAAAAGACAGCAAACTCAGATATTAACAACCACACCTAAAATAAAAACAAACTAAGGAAACAACTAGAACAGGAACAGAACCACAGAAATGGAGATTACATGCAGAGTTAGCAACAGGGGAGTGGGAGGAGGAGAGAGGGGGAAAAGGCACAGAGAATAAGTAGCATAGATAGTAGGGAGCAAATAGGGGGAAGGTAAGAATTGGGAAATGTAGAAGCTAAAGAACTTATGACACATGGACATGAACTGAAGAGGGGAAGTGTGGGTGGGATGGGGTGTTCAGGGTAGAGGGGAATGAAGGGGGGAAATGGGAAAACTGTAATAGCATAATCAATAAAATATTTTTAAATGCTAAAAATGTTATATATATAAATAAGTATATGACTACACATCTATCACAATGGCTAAAATAAAATATAGTGACAATAAAAAATGCTGGTGAGGATGAATATCAGTCACTTGTGACAGGTAGGGGTTTGCAAATGTTGGTGATACAAAAATTCTCCCTGGAAACCCTTCAAATCAGAAGTTTCTGACATTAATATTTTTATAATTCAGATTTTTCCAAATGTAGAAAAATTTATATTTGATGAAACATGCAGATAGCTCACTGGAAACACTTCCCAGGAGAGCTGAAATATGATAAAAGGTGAACACTACTAGCACTTTTGGGGACATCCTGTGTTGACTCCAGTGGTACTAGAGGAATGACGTGGACACTGGCCTGCAGTGTCCTCAGCATTATGGATGAGATATGAGACAAATTCACATGGACTACTGAGTCCTGTGGAGGAAAAGGGACAGTGTGGTTCTCTCTCAAGTGGAGAGCAAGGCTCTGAGGGCCTTGGCCACTCTCTCAAGAGGAGAGTGCCTGGACCCTTACCTTGACAAGTATTGGATTCAATTTGCATAGGAATACAGGGTGTATATGTAAAGCTCATCAATCATTATCAGGCAGAAAGGTTTAAATGATAGATAACATTCAAAGAATTCTGAGGGTCTATTTTGAGTCAGGGTCAGATAGCTAAAGGGCCATAAAACTTTGAGGAACAAACTCACTTCCTGCTTGGACCCTTATCATTTAAATTAAGGGTATTAGCAAAGTAGGTTTCATAGGATTTAATGCATTCTTTCTTAGGCCTGATTGCCCCAGGGAACCTGCCCATTCCAGCACAGGGCCACACCCACCACCAGAATTGTTTCAGGCTTAGGTCAGGCATGGGAAATAAGGCAGCCAAGAGATTAGGAGACTTTGTGCAGACATAATGAGGACTCAGGCTATGTCAAAGCTGAGGGATGAGGGTCCATCACCCCCTTTTTCAGTAGTCCCCAAGTCCTTCCCTGGGGGGCTCCCCGTGACCATGCCTGTCTTAGGTTATCCCTTCCCTTGAGGAATCTTACCCATCATTGGCTAATGGATCAAGCACTGGGGGCCAGGCAGGGTGAAGTAAAAGGAGCAGAGGTGGCACCCCTGCCAGGGAGGTAAGCTTTGTCTCCTTAGTGGCTTATAGTCCCAAGGTCACTCACTCAGCCTTAGCCATGGTGGGGTTATAGCTCATGAAACCAGGCAGGGCAGTTCCCAACAGAGGCACATTTCAAAAACCCCTCAAAGTTAATTAATGATCTTAATTTACTTTATACTAAAGACAAATTAAAGCATGAACCTCCCTGAAAAAAAAACCCTTTGACTGAAATTGCATTTTACTCTTCCTTTTTCCTCCACAGAGCTTCCCTAGGCCCATCTGACTCATGGTGAGCTCTTGCTGTGAAATTTCTCTGCATTTATGGTACAAATTTATGTGACGTTCAAAGAACCATGTAATTTAGCACATTCTTCTGTGTCCATGGTCTTATTCTCTTTGTAATGATTTGCTGTCTCTTAGTCGGGTTGTATACTCCTTGAGAATAAGATTAGTGTCAGATACTTTAGTTATACCACCTCTTCTACCTCCTCAGTGGGCGAGCACAGTTTGGAATCAAATGATTATTCAAGAACAGCAATTGAGAATTTGCTGCAAAATGTCATAAACCTAAAGTCTGTGTCCCTATGAAGCATTTAAAAATAGTTACAATAGGGCTACTGCGTGAGCAATGATTGTAATTTTCTCCTGGTGCTAAGATCATAAGGAAATTATGTCAGACTCTGTATTTAACCAAACTGAAGTTTGGGCTCATCTTCCCTGGGCTCTTAGTTAGAGATTACAGGAAAATACGAGCTTTGGAGGAATGTTTTATTGGGTAGTGGAAAGACATTGTCCAGGTGTTGGTTGTAGAAGCAGCAGCAGATAGAAGTCAAGTTATCTCTGTAAATGGAGTATAATCAGGAAAAAAGGAGAGTACTATGCATAGTGAATTGTAAAATTGTGATATGTTGCTGAAAGAAGCCTTTTTTGTGTCCCTACAGCATCCTGTCATTGCCTCTATCATTTTATTTGTATGAGGTAGGGCTGTTTTTGTGTCAGACATTTCGAGAATTATTTCTGGGAATTGTTAAAATGAAGCTAAGTGGCATGTCTGATTCTGTAGCCCTCAATTATTATAGTGATAACGTCAATGTCCTCTAGCCAAAGACTACCAGGAACACACATATAATGATAAAGCAGGTTTTATCACTTGTTGCAGTGAGGGAGAACAAACACAATGGAGAACTATGAAGTTCCTAAAGGTTGTTAATAAGTTTTATATAGGAATTGAGCTTTGGTTAGATGACCTGGGGAGGGTCAGAGGAAGCTTCACTCTAGGATAGGCGGTATCAGACAGCAGAGCAATTCTGTGATTGAAAATTTCAATAAATTTTGGAGATTAAACCTTTGTCTGAGGTATCATTGGCAAATATGTTTTCCCATACAGTTGGTTGTCTTTTTAATTTAATACTGTTTTCTTTAGCCGTGCAGAAGCTTTTTATTTTGATGAAATCCCATTTGTTTATTCTTTCCTTTATATTCCTTGCTCTAGGGGACATATCCGTAAAAATGTTGCTGCGTGGAATATCTGAGATTTTCTTGCCAATGTTCTCCTCTAGGACTTTAATGGTGTCACGGCTTATATTTAAGTCTTTTATCCACCTTGAATTTATTTTGGTGTATGGTGTAAGTTGGTGCTCAAGTTTCATTTTTTTGCATGTAGCTGTCCAGTTCTCCCAACACCATTTGCTGAAGAGGCTATCTTTACTCTATTTTATGTTACTACCCCCTTTGTCAAATATTAATTGACTGTAGAGAGTTGGGTTGATTTCTGGGCTCTCTGTTCTGTTCCATCTCCAAAATATACAAAGAACTTACACGACTCCACTCTAGGAAGACATTAAACCCAATTAAAAAATGGGAAAAGGACTTGAACAGACATTTCTCTAAAGAGGACATACAGAATATCCAGAGACACATGAAGAGATGCTCAATATCATTAGCTATCAGAGAGATGCAAATTAAAACCACAATGAGATACCACTTTACACCAGTCAGGATGGCTATCATAAACAAAGCAACAAACAACAAATGTTGGAGAGGTTGTGGGGAAAAGGGGACCTTAGTTCACTGTTGGTGGGATTGCAGACTGGTACAACCATTATGGAAAACAGTATGGAATTTTCTCAGAAAAATAAAAATTGACCTGCCTTTTGACCCAGCAATTCCACTGCTAGGATTATACCCCAAGAATCCTAAAACATCAATTTCAAAGAACCTATGCACCACAATGTTCATAGCAGCACAATTTACAATAGCCAAGAGCTGGAAGCAACCTAGGTGCCCATCAGTAAACGAATGGATCAAAAAATTGTGGTACATATACACAATGGAATTCTATGCAGCAGAGAGAAAGAAGGAGCTACTACCCTTTGCAACAACATGGATGGAACTGGAAAGCATTATGCTGAGTGAAATAGTTCAGGCATTGAAAGACAAATACCATATGATCTCACCTTTGACAGGAAGCTAAAGAATAAAACAAACAAGCAAACAGAATAAAAACAAAGACACTGAAATAGAGAACAAGTGGGCAGCGACCAGAGGGGAGAGGGAAGGGAATTTAAGGGGAAAAAGGGGGAGGAATTTTGAGGAACAAGTATAAAAGACACAGGGATGAGGACTGGGGGAGGGTAAATTGGAGGGAGGGGGGAGACAGGGCGGGGGGGATGGGAGAAATAGATAAAAAATGTACTTGAAAAGTAACTAAATAAAATTTATTATAAAAAAAGAAAATTTCAATAAATTTTATGTAGGTGGGAGGCAGAAGCTATAATTGTTAATGAATCAGTAGTCATATTAGCTTGGAAAGAGAGAGACAATGAGTCATTTCTGTGGTTTGGACAATGTTTATATTTGATCTGGGTTCAAACATTATGGGCTAATCTTGTTGTTAACTTGCTAAATTAGTCACAGAGTTGATTTTTCTGATATTAATGCCCTGTGAAATTGTTTATATTCAAGAGAACACCAAGCCCTAGTTTGGTGTTACTGCTAGTGCCAGGCCAGCTCCTAGCAACACCAAGGCTTACCTTATAGTACCAGGATAGCTCCTGGATGTTAGGAAATGATGTTCTCTTTATGAGTTTAGTGTTTTACCAGAAGTCATGTACAAGGGGCTTCTGCATTTCAAATAGGCTTGAGCTTCCCCTCCATGCCACAGGCATTTCTCTTGCCTCTACTGCATTACTCTACCCACACCTACTCAGCCCCTGTCATATTTCTGGGGCCTACTCCAAATCCTAGATTTTCCATGAAACCATTTCTGACCACTCTGCCCCAAAGGCTTTTCTTGCTGCTCTGATCTTGGTGCCTTTATCGTTTGCTCTAGATCTTTGGCACTCTCCTGTCATATTAAGATGGTCTTTCTCATTCTCATATCTTAGGGCCGAACACTACAAGCAATCTATGGATGTAGTGATAACTGGTGACACGGACTGTTAATTGCCTTTTACTGCTGGAGTCTTATCTCTCCAACTAAACTCTAAGCTACTTAAGGACAAAAAGTATGTGCTGAGACATCAAATGTTATTTATGTCCAAGGCTTTGTTCTAAGTTTCTATATGTATTAACCCATTCAATACTCATGACAAGCCTCTGAAGTAAGAGCTATTATTATCTCCATATTTCAGATGAAAACATAACACCTCTTTCTAGCCTTTTCTGCTAACACTTCCACCCCTTCCCCATCCAGTTCTCTCAGAAGCTAGTTAATGATGTATAGCAAAAGGCCAGGGAGCAGTGCATGTTGATTTTCTCTCCAAATACTATTCAGGTGTAATTCATTTTACATAATGCATGTTCTTGAAAATGAAGCATTAATAAAATGGTGCTTGCTTAAACAGAGCAGCTACCACTAGTAAGTGGATCAGAATAGCATTGTTGTGAGGGTCTACCAAGATACCACATGCCAAGTTACAGCAATACAATTAAGCATATAGTATCTCCTTAGACTCTCACAACAATGCTAACTTCATCCTCATTTTACAGGTAATGAAATCAAGGCACAGAGTAGTTCTTAGAAGAAAAAGAGGAGTACAGGATAAAGAGGTAAAAGAAAAGTGGAGCTACAGATTCAATGCAATCTCTATTAAAATTCCAATGACATTTTCACAGAAATAAAACAAATGATTACCCTGGCTGGTGTGGCTCAGTAGATTGAATGTTGGCCTGAGAACCAAAGGGTTGCAGGGTCAATTCCCAGTCAGATCACGTGCCTGGGTTGAGGGCCAGGTTCCCTGTAGGGGGCGTGCAAGAAACAACCACACATTGATGTTTTTCTCACTTTCTTTCTTCCTCCCTTCTCCTCTCTAAAAATAAATAAATAAAATCTTTTTTAAAATCCTAAAAATTGCATGGCACCACAAAAGACCCTGAATAGTCAAAGCAATCCTGAGAAAGAAGAAAGCTGGAGGAATCAAACTTCTTGATCTCAAACTATATTACGAAGTGACAGTAATCAAAATAGTATGGTACCAGCATAAAACAGACACAGAGATAACACTGGTCAGGGGGTTCAGTTGGCTGGAGTGTCATCCTGTACATCATAAGGCTGTAGATTTGATTCCTGGTCAGGGCACATACCTAAGTTGTGGGTTCAGTCCCTGGTTGGGATGCATATGGGGGGCAACCAATTGATGTTTCTCTCTCACATTAATGTTTCTCTCTTTCTCTCTCCCTTCCTGTCTCTAAAAAATCATCCATTAATATATTCTCTGGTGAGGATTGGAAAAAACTACATAGATTAATGGAATAGAACAGAGAGCCCAGAAATAAACCTTCTAATATATGGTTAACTAATATTTGAATAGGAGCCAAGATTACTCAATGAAGAAAGGATAATCTCTTCAATAAAAGGTTTTGGGGAAAAGTGGATATTTACATGCAAAGGAATGAAATTAAACCCCTATCTTACATGAGAAAAATGAACTCTAAATGGATTGAAGAGTTAAATGTAAGACCTGAAAATGTAAAACTCCTAGAAGAAAATATAAGGGAAAAGTTCCTTGATGTTGGCAATGATTTTTTGGATATAACACAAAAGCACAAGCAATAAAAAACAAAAATCAACAAATGGAACTACATCAAACATTTTAATGCCTTTGTGCAACAAAGGAACAATTTTTAAAGATTAAAAGGCAACTCACAGAATAAGAGAAAATATTTTAAAAGTATATATCTGATAAGGAGTTAATATCCAAAATATATAAGAAACTTGTATAACTCAATAGAAAAAAATAACCTGATTTCAAAATGAACAAAGGACCTGAATAGACATTTTTTCCCATGGAAGACATACGGATGGCTAACAAGTACATGAAAAGATGTTGAACATCACTAATCATTGGGGAGATGCAAATTAATACCACTATGAGATCTCACCTCACACCTGTTAGAATGGCTACCATAAAAAAGACAAGAGATGCCAAGTACTGGTGAAGATGCAGAGAAAAGAGAAAATTTGTGCATGTTCGTGGGACAGCAAATTGGTGCAGCCACTATGGAAAAAGAGTATGGAGGTTCCTCAACAAATTAAAAACAGAACTACCACATTATCCAGTAATCTCACTTCTTTGTATATGCAGATACCAAAAGGAAGTAAAATCACTATCTCAAAGAGATATCTGTACCTCTGTGTTCATTGCAGCTTTATTCATAACAGCCAACACAGGAAAAAAAATCTAAGTGTCCACTGATGGATGAACGGATTAAAAAAAAAAGGAAATCCTGTCATTTGTGACAACATGAATAGATCTTGAGGGTATTATGCTAAGTGAAGTAAGTCAGACAAAGAAAGACACATAGTGTATTATCTCACTTATATATGGAATTTTAAAAAGACAAACTCAGAAACAGAGAATAGAATAGTGGTTGTCAGATGATGGGGGTTGGGGGTTGTGGGTAGTAGAGAGATTATAGAGACATTTTCTACTCCATCAAAGGGTAGAAACTTCCAATTGCAAGATGAATAAATTTTAGGTATATACTGTACAGCATAGTGACCACAGTTAACAATACTGTATTATATACTTGAAGGTTGGTAAAAGAGTATATCTTAAATGTCCTCACCACAAAAAAAGTGGTAATTATTCGACATGACGGAGCTGTTAAATAACCTTATCATATAATCATTTCATAAAACATGCACATATTAAACCATCACTATAAGGTTGTATACCTTAAATTTACACATAAGTGTATGTCAATTGTATCTCAATAAAGCTGGTAAAAAGTAAATCGGAGGTCTGGAGGTGAGGGGATGGTGGCAGAGCTTTTGGAAGTGGGTTAAGAGAGGTGAGGGTAGCTCCTCTTCCTCACCTACTAGGTAGGTGTACTTTTATTCAATACGTGTAAAGATAAGGAAAAGAAAGCAGGACTAGAATCTTACTGGAGGTACTGCCTAGCCAACCCTTCTAGAATGGGAAAATCTGAGGTCAGAGTTGTCGAAGCAACAACAAAATCATAAAAAATTGTCATTTGTCTTCTCTCTTCCCTGCAGCAAAGCCTGATCTCTCCTGTAAAACACAATCACACTGCTCCGCCTAGTGGCAGACTCTAGATAGTGCACTGAGAGTGTCAGAACCCCCCAGACTGAATTGGACCCTTGAAGTAGTGGGGAGGAGTGGCTATATTATTATTCTTTTATGAAAAAGAGACATTTATTGAAGAAGATATAAGGTACAAGAAACATTGTACATAGGACGATGATGCTTCAGTCCCCTTCAAAGTAGCCACCTTGGTTTCTAACATACTTCTCCCAATCGCCATCAGTTGTCCCACCCCATATTGCCCTGAATCTCATCAATGGCTTGAAATCTCTTCCCTTTCAAGGGTGATTTTTAGTTTTGGGGAAAACCAGAAGTCACAGGATGCCAAATCTTGACCGTAGGGGTACTAAGTCACCTGAGTGATTTAATGTTTTGCAAAAAGTTCTGCGTGGGACATGATACCTGAGTGGACATGTTATGATGGATTTGTCAATCACCAGTTGCCCATAGCTGTGGCCTTCTGAATCATCCAAATAATTTCCTCAGAGGGATATTCAAGCTTAACATGAAATTGATGCAGATTCACTGCTCTATTCATTCAGTCTTTTTATTAACATTTTTACTGTTGTTCAAGTACAGTATTCTGCCTTTCCCCACCACCCCAGCCCTCCCCACCTCCCTCCCGTGTTTCCATCCCTCTTGTTATTGTCCATGTGTACTTTATAGTTGTTCCTGTAAACCCTTCACCCTTTCCCCCCCATTACCCCCCTCTCCCTTCCGGTCACTGTCACCCTGTCAATTTCAATGTCTTTGGCTATACTTAGCTTGCTTGTTCGTTTTGTTGATTAGCTTCCTGTTAAAGGTGAGATCATATGGTATTTGTCTTTCACCACCTGATTTATTTTACTTAGCATAATGCTCTCCAGATACATCCATGCTGTCACAAAGGGTAGGAGCTCCTTCTTTCTTTCTGCTGCATAGAATTCCATTGTGTAAATGTACCACAGTTTTTTTATCCACTCATTTACTGATGGGCACTTGGGTTGCTTCTGGCACTTGGCTATTGTAAATTGTGTATCTTATTGTGTTATTATTTTTATTATTTTTAATCCTCCCCAATTCTGATGTGCTGCTGTATTTAAGAATGTCTGGCTGAATGTGGACTTTCCTTATGAAAAGGAGAATTTTTCATATGCCAATCAGGGTGGCAGATACACCTGGGCAAAGTGGTAAGTGAGATCCTTTTTGTTCACCGTATTCTTCCACCAGGAGTTTTCTTCTTTTTTGTCAATTGCCACTTCTCAGTGGGTAATTGTGTATTAAGTGGGTAGAGATTCAGCATCATACAAGACAGACAAGATCTCTGCTCATGGAACTAACAGTGAGGAAGACAGACTGACAAATCTATACTTAGAGATGGTGGTAAGTTCTGTTAAGGAAATAGACATGGTACTGAGATACATAATGACAGGTGAAAGAAGATCTCTTTGAGGACATGACACTGAAGCTGAGACTTGAAGAATGAAAAGTCAGTTGCGGGAAGAATTGAAGCACGGCCTCTGCCAGCCCTCAGAGTGCCTTTGTTCTGAAAGAAAAATTAACACCCCTGTTCATACATAGCTCTCCTGACTTGTACTAAGTGTTCACTGGCACTTTGGAGTCAAGAGATAAATCTGTTTCTCAGAACATTATAGCACCATACAAGTATGCACAGCTCTGACAGTAGATTGTGGGCTAGATTCCAGTCCATTCTACAATGGATATCCTTGTGTAGGAAACAATCTGTACACTTTTACATAAAAGTATAGAACTAAAGGCGCTCGCTTCTACAACTCTTCCCATAGCCAACTTCAAGTATATGGAATCGCATGGGTAGGAAAGAACTTCATGTGTTCTAGAAACTATGAGACCAGTGACAAGAAGAGGTTATGTCACACACGGTCTTATATGGTACAATAAGAAGTTTGTACCTTCTTTGATCTGTGAGAAATCCAGTGAAGGTTTGAATGAGTGAAAGAATCTGAGTTATATTTTAAGAAAATCACTCTGGTTGCTGTTCAGAAGATCTACTGGAGGGGCTTCCTCCAATATTAGCAACACTAATTCCATCTGCAACCTTAATTCCCCTTTGCCATGTAACCTAACATATTCACAGGATTACAGGGATGGGGATGTAGATATCTTGGGGAGGGGACATTATTTTGCCTACCACAGTGATTACACGATGGCAAATGGATGGACTCCAAACTGGGTAAGCAAATGGAGAAACAGCGGTCAGATAAAGAGTAAAAAAGTGGTAGGATTAAGAGATTGAAGAAGTAATCTGATGAGATTGAAGAACTGTAACACTATACTGCAAAATTTATTTTTAAATATTTTATTATATGTTTTTCATTACCATTTAATCCCCTTACTCCCCTCCCCCAGCAATCCCCACACTGTTGTCCATGTCCATGAGTCCCTTTTTATTTTTGCTCAATCCCTCCACCCCCTAACTCACCCCTGCTTAGCTGTCATCCTGCTCTATATCTATGAGTCTGTCTCTTTTTCTTGTTAGTTCAGTTTGTTCATTAGATTTCACATTTACTTAGCATTATCTTCTCCGGGTCCATCCATACTGTCTCAAAGGGTCAAAATTTCTTCCTTTTCATGGCCAATTAGTATTCCATGTGTAAATGTCCCATAGTTGTTTTATCCACTCATCTATCAATGGGCACTTGGGCTGCTTCCATATCTTGGTGATTGTAAATAACCCTGCAGTGAACATAGGGGTACTCATGTTCTTTTGAATTCGTGTTTTAGGTTCCTTTGGATATATTCCCAGAAGTGGGATCTCTGGGTCAAAAAGCAGATCCATTTTTAATTATATGAGATATCTCCATATGGCTTTCCACGGTGGCTGCACCAATCTGTATTGTGCAATACAGATTGTGCAAATACTGTTCCAATAGTGCAAAAGGGTTCCCCTCTCTCCACATCCTTGCCAACACCTGTTGTTTGTTGATTTATTGATGGTAGCCATTCTGACAGGTGAGAGGTGGTATCTCATTGTGGTTTTAACTTGCATTTCTCTGATGATTGGAGTAGGAAATTTCAAAATGGTGCAGTTTCTGGTGATGAAACAGTCTAGTATGGATCATGTCATAGAGGTGAGTATCTGGTGTAAGGTAGAAAATGTCAAATAAAGAAGTCAGTGGCAGTGAAAGTATAGGGTGTGAAATATGCAGTCCGTGTGAATGTTAAAATCACCAGGAATAATGAACAAGCTGTAGTTTAGGAAGGATGACTGAGCCTGGAAGAAAAAACATAAACCCCAGAAGCTGGGCAAGCTTTTAAGTGCAAAGAGGCCCTTGTTGGTGTCAACTCACCCAGGACCAGGGCCTGGCAGGGCTGCAGTTCCTGCTCAATAGGAAGGATGGAGCCCTGACATTGCACCCCACTCCCAGGGGCTGGGCTCTTGGTCACAGGCCCTGTGCAATGACCCCTTGAGACATGGGAGGCAAGGCCAAGTTCTGAAAGACAGTCTCCTGCTCCTCCTGTGGTTTCCACAAACTGCAGGAGGTGTTCAACTCGAGGACCTTGTGCTCTTGACCCCAGATCTTGGCTCCTGTAAGGAGATGGCACTGCTGTGTGGGTGCTTCTCTTTGGGGAGCACCCATAGTCCAGCCAGCAACAAGCCTAGTCACTCCCAGTGGTGTGGGGGGACAGGGAACAGTTTCATTCATGGCCGGGGGTGGGCAGTGCAGGGCAGTGCAATCCTTCATCATCCTGGGCATCCCAGCACCACAAGCATCACAACCGGCCACAAGAGCAGAAACCTCACTGGAAACCAGCCATGCAGAGGATCCAAGGAGGGATGAAAAGAGGCTATGCAAAGGCCCTTTGCAGATAATCTGCCCTATGCAGGCAGGAGAGAAACACCGTTGACACTGATGGGGATTCCAAAGCCCTGTTTTTCTATCACAAACACCTACCTACCTGTGTAGACAGCATGGGTGCTACAAACTTGAAGGTCGGTACATTCCCCCACAAAGGTCTTTGGTTTTTGTAAAGGAACTAACAAATAATGTCCACACATATTACTGTAATTCAGGAGAGCCTGTGGGGGTGATGGTGGGGGTGAGGGAACAAATACATAAAAAAGAAGTTTTCCTGGAGGCAGTGAATACAAGGCAGGCTGTAGAAGAGAGTTTTGGATTGGTCTTTGGGGAGTGACCCTGCCATGCTGATATTAAATGGTAATCTCTTCAGGTTGTTGTAGCCTTGGGTCTTTCCCTGTCTCACTCTGATCCTGATGACAGGTCTGGAAAGGAAAAAGATTTGGATGCTTCTGTTAACTGACAGGGAAGAAAAAGAACCTTTCCCTAAGGAAATCTGAAATCCAAAATTATGCTAACTTCCTGGCTTGGATACCAATCAGAAGTCATAGGTAGATTACTGGATATGGAGGTCAGGCACCAACTACACACCAGAGATACAATTTGGGACCTCTTGGATGGACCTGCTACCCTGGGCAGCTTCAGGCAAATAACTGAGGCCCTGGTGACTGTTCCATAGACTTCTGGGCCACATACTTGCCATGAAGAAAGCCCCAAGGTCACAGCTGAAAGGAGAATCTCCCTCATTTTTGCTTCAGGTATTTTCCTGGAGGAACACCCACCTTTTCCTTTCTTCTTTGTTTGATGGTACCAACTAGTTCGACCTCCCAGGGACTTAGCGCCAACTCCAACCACTTAGGGAGATAACTTGCTTCCTCTGTGAAAGGACCATCTCCGTTGGGTTCTTCTTCATGCCCATCACTTCATAGCAGTAGTTTTTCATGAAAACGATTTTCTGCATGGCAAGCCCAGTACCCAGTTTGGTCTCCCTGCACAAATAAGAGGCTTCAGGTGCAAACTTCTTTACCAGAGACATCTTGATTAACAGTAGCCATCATGTTGTTTTTCAATCCTGCTGATAACTGGAGGGGACAACTGAAGAGGAAATGATCGAATATAAATAGTCTTGGCAGATATATCAGAACACCAACATTTGTGTGCAGCTTGGAAGGCCTGGCTTCCACAGGTCTTAGCCAACTCCTCAAAAAGTGCATAAGAATGTGCTGGCAGGGTAGTTCAGTTGGTTGGAGTGTCATCCCATGCACCAAAAGATTGTAGGTTCAATCCCTGGTCATATACCTGGGTTGCAGGTTCAATCTCCTGTCATGACGCACATGGAAGGCAACCAATAGATGTTTTTCTCTCACATGTCTGTCTGTCTGTCTCTCTCTCTCTCCTCCTTTCTCTAAAATCTATACAAAATATCCTTGAGTGAGGATTTAAAAAGGGGGCACAAGAATGATGATGGGAAGATGCTAGGATGGGGACCATGGGCAGTTTTACCATTTTTAGTTTCATGTGTGAAACAAACAGATACAAACGATAGTTCCAATGGGACATGGCATTGGTACATTAGAAGGTTCCCGGTAAACTTGGTAGATGTGTAAATTCATGATTTAATGAATAAAGTTGATCAGTTCGGATAGAACATTAAGAGGATGGGAGGGAAAGGGAATGGTGGCACAAAGAAGAATGTGTGTTTATACAGGAGACAGAAGACTTTCTTCCTAATTATGATTAGTAGTAATGATTAATTAGTAGTACTAATTATTGGCTCAGTCTCTTTTCCAAGACCATTTGCCACTCTGCCCAAGCTGGAGACTTTTTGTTCCCTGGACAATGACTTTCACATGTGTACACACATCTCTTCCACTATGAATTCTCTTTCCATTACCTGCAGTGTATCCCCACCATCCCCCTGTCCTGCCATCCTTCATTGCTAGGCAAACTCCTAGTAATCCCTTAGGATCCAGGTGAAATACCTGTTCTTAAGCACCTTCTCAGGCACCAATCCACTTCTTCCCCACTCCCAGTTAATCATTCTCTTCATGTCATAGCACTTTGTGTTCATCCCTGTTTTAGCACTTGACATTTTTGTCATCATTGTCCACATGTTTGTCTAACCCTCTAGATCATGAACTAGAACAAGTCACGAGTGTTAAGGCATCTATGAGTAGGCACTCACTAGCACAACTGCAGGCATATAGTAGGTAGTCAATACATGCTTGGTGAATGGTTGAATGATTGGGATCTTCAGTGTATGTCCTGCAGTTTCATGAATCAACAGATATTAAAATTGCTAGGTTGTTGTTTAGTTGAGGAGTCAATGCTCAGTTGTTGTTTTTTTACATTGTGTTTTTGGGACTCTCTTAATATGTGGCTTTTATGAAGGGCAGAGTCCATAGCACTGGGTTTTTCTGAACAAGTCTGGAGAACTATTGCCAGGCTTCTTATCTTTGATCATAAGAGGTAGAGAAAATCTCTGATTAATTGGAAGTAGTAAAGTGGGGTACTCACTGATGAATAAAATACTTATTTTTGCTGGGTAGACTTATTGACAGTAAAATATCAATATCACAAAGAGAAATTGCATAAACCACTATATAAAGACTCAAATATCCCTCATGCATTTCCACCAATTGTGTGTATTTATTACCAAATATTTTGACAATGGTTTGTCCAGGTTCCTTGAATGTCTTTGATTTAGCTGTCACAGAGATTTGACTTTGATGGTGTTGAGAGATGTAGTGGTTTATTGTTAAATTGGGGAGAGGAGTTAGGAACTTACTTGGAGGTAGCATGGACTTCAAATGAAAGATGACTTTTCATTGTATGGACTAAGACTCTGTTTTAGCATTATATTGGTACTACTGTTCCTTATGTGTGAATTAGCCACTAGCGACCTAAGCTCTGCTATGCTTAGTCACAGTAATTTTTGTAATTTCATGGCCATAATTTTTAATTTTTATTGAATTTATTGGGGTGACATTGGTTAATAAAATAATATGTGTTTCAGGTGTACAATTCTATAACACGTCATCTGTATATTGTATTGTGTGTTCACTGCCCAAAGGCAAGTCTCCATCCATCACCATTTATGTCCACTTTATCCTTTCTACCTCTCCCCACCTCCTTGCCCTCTGGTAATCACCATAGTATTGTCTGTGTCTATGTAGTTTCATTTTTTCTTTTTTTGCTTAATCCTTTCACATTTTTCACCCAGTTCCCCAAACCTCCTCCCCTCTGGCAGCTGTCAGTCTGTTCTCTGTATCTACGAGTTTGTTTCTATTTTATTAGTTTATTTTGTTCATTATATCCCACATGTAAGTGAAATCATATGGCATTTGTCTTTCTCTAACTAGCTTATTTCAATAAAGTATCGTAAATTGCATTTCTTGTTGTGTTTCTGTAGTATCAGTTGTTACTTTTCCATTTTTGTTTCTGACTTTATTTATTTGGGTCCTTTCTGTCTTGTTTTTTTATATATTTTATTTCTTTTTATTTTTAGAGGGAGGGGAAAGGGAAGGAGAAAGAAAGGGAGGGAAACATCAATGTGTGGTTGCCTCTCCCATGCCCCCAACTGAGACCTGGCCCACAACCTAGGCATGTGCCCTGACTGGGAATCAAACCAGCTACCCTTTGGTCTGCAGGCCTGCATTCAATCCACTGAGCTACACCAGCCAGGGCTCTCTCTTGGTTTTTGATGAATCTCATTAAAGGTTTGTTAGTATTGTTTACCTTTTCAAAGAACCAGCTCTTGGTTTCATTGCTCTTTTGTATTTTTTAAAACTCTGCTTTATTTCTTCTCTGATCTTTATTTTTGCCTTCTTCTACTCACTTTGGGCTTTGTTTGTTGTTCTTTTTATAGTTTGTTGTTTTTTTTAGTGTAAACATAGATTGTTTACTTCAGATTTTTATTGTTTCTTGAGGTAGGCCTATAATGCTATGAATTTCCCTCTTAGGACTACTTTCATATTCCATATATTTTGGGTTGTTGTGCTCTCATTTTCATTTGTTTCAAGGTATCTTTTGATTTATTTCTTGATCTAATTGTTAATCCACTCACTGTTTAGTAACATGTTATTTAGCCTCCTGTCTTTGTGTGTTTCTCAGTTTTTTTTCCTTGTAATTGATTTCTAGTTCCATAGCATTATGGTCAGAGAAGATACTTGATATGATATCAGTCTTTTTAAATTTATTGAGATTTGTTTTGTGTCTTAATCTGTGGTTTATCCTAGAAAATGTACCATGTGCACTTGAAAAGAATGTATATTCTACTGCTTTGGTGTGAATTGCTCTGAAGATATCAATTAAATCCATCAGATGTAGTTTGTCATTTAAGTCATAAACATATTTTTCATTGGCAGCTTCCTAATGAGCTCTTTCTTGGGATGCCAAGTGGCAGAGCTATGGGATTTCTTCAAGAAATTTGAAAGATGTAGTGAGACAGCCAATTAGAATTTTTATTTACTTAGGAGAACTTTGAATCTCAATACTTGCCTGAGAATGTCCTAGTAATACTTTTACTAACAGAACATGTCAAAAATGCCGTACTTGTTATCCCAGGAATTTGACAGTGACAGGAGTAAGAAGACCAGTACTGAGAGACTGGTGACTGATGAGTTTAAAGAGACTAAAGACTTAGTATCTATGAACAGTCTGCATGGAACTACTTTGGGGAGAATAGTTTGGAAGAAGTTGAAAAATACACTTAGTATAACCTAAAGTGGAATCTGGTAAGAGGTGTTCCAACCGATGGTGGTAACAATATGTATGAAGCAGAAAACGGGTTTGTGAACAAATATACAAAACTTGTGAAAATGTAAGGTATTTAACTATCATGACTATTCATTATGTTATTTATCAGCAGTTAAATTGCAAATGATAGCTGAATCTCTCGTGTTATTCATCCAATAGTATCAATGGGGAATTTCATTCACTTTCATTAACATAGCTATCACAGTTCTGTGTACTTTTGTCAGAAATGGGAGCTGGGTATTCTCACTTGCTCTATCACAGAGCAATTCTATCGCTTCACAGTGGTAAAGGGGTGTGTGTGTGCATGTGTGTGTAATTTTTTGAGCTCAAGGTAGAGACTGAATTATTATGATTCACAAAATCTCCTTCAAATGTTATTCAACACTGAATAGCTTTGAAAATAAGCTTTTGTTGTAGGTTTGATAATATGTCTTAATCAATTCAATGCACAATTACAATGTGAACAGCAGTTATATACAAAGCTTATATTGGACTTCCAGCCAAGATGGAGGCATAGGTGGAAATACTGTACCTCCTCGCACAACCAAATTGAAGGACAACAAAGATTTACAAACAAAAATAAAACCAAACAGACAGAAAATTGAACTGTACCGAAGTCCGACAACAACGAACCATTCATCCAGACTGGTAAGAGGGGCGGACTCAGTGGCTGGTGGAGAGGAGTCTCCACAGGAGGAGGTGGTGATTGGCACCCCAAGCAGGTGCAGTATGAAAACTCAGTAAGGCTCGCAAGGCGACTGGCTGACCGTGAACACACATTTGTGCACAGAGAAACCAGGCAGGTTTAAAAATGGTCAGCGAGACAGACTGTGCAACCCAGGGCCCCAGCGACAGGAAATAAAGTCTAAAAGCACCAATTGAAAAAACTTTCAAGGGTTGAGGTGCCGGGAGAGGTGGCCAGACAAACAGGAGAGTTCGTTGGGGAGACCCACAGGGTCCTTGAATGAACACAAGCCCACCCACCCGGGAACCAGCACCAGAAGGGCCCAATTTGCTGTGAGAAGTGGCAGAGGGGACCAAAATTCGAGAAATGCCATTTCTCCCTCTCTGACTTCGCCCCCAGTCACAGTTCAGCGACTGGGCTGGCCGGCCCCATTGAACACCTAAGCTTTCACCCCTCACACTTAATAGGCATGAACAGACGAAAACATGGCTCAAGTAGAAGACAGCTCAAAGGCCCAGAGCCAATACTTCTAAGCAACAAAGAGATAGCCAACCTATCAATGCACAGGGCAAAACACTGGTGATCAGGATGCTCACTGAACTGGTTTATTTTAGTCACAAATTACATGAAAAAAAATGAAGGCTACGCTAAGTGAAATGAGGCAAAATGCACAGGGAACCAATAGTGATGGAAACAAATCTGGGACTAACCTACAAAGAAGTTCCCATCAGACTGTCAGCTGATTTCTCAAAAGAGACCTTACAGGCAAGAAGGGGCTAGAAAGAAGTATTCCAAGTCATAAAAGACAAGGACCTACATCCAAGATTGCTCTATCCAGCAAAGCTTTCATTTAGAATGGAAGGACAGATAAAGTGCTTCTCAGATAAGGTGAAGTTGAAGGCGTTCTCATCACCAAGCCCTTATTACATGAAATGTTAAAGGGACTTATCTAAGAAAAGGAAGATAAAAAACATGTATACTAAAATGACAGCAAACTCACAGTTACTAACAACCACACCTAAAATAAAAACAAACTAAGGAAACAAATAGAACAGAAACAGAACCACAGAAATGGAGAGATCACATGGAGGGTTAGCGACAGAGGAGTGGGAGGAGGAGAGGGGGAGAAGGCACAGAGAATAAGTAGCATAGATGGCAGGCAGAAAATAGACAGAGGGAGGGCAAGAATAGTATGGGAAATGTAGAAGCTAAAGAACTTATGACACATGGACATGAGCTAAAGGGGGGAAATGTGGGTGGGAGGGGGTGTGCAGGGTGGAGGGGAATGAAGGGGAGGAATGGGACAAATGTAATGGCATAATCAATAAAATATATTTAAAAATATAAAGCTTATGCTCTGGTAGAGTCATTTCAATGTCAACAAAAATCATTCAAATTAAAGTATTATCTGGCTGATGTATATGCTTCTCATGCTGTCAGAAGTTAAAATAAGGAGCAAGACCTTTATTCCCATGCAGATTTGCAGTGAATATAGATCCAAGTTCAGACAATACTTCCAGCAGTTTTTTCAGACCTCTATGAAGATACAAAGGAAATTTCCATATTTCACAACCACCTAATTGTGCAATTGAGAAGCTTCCACATGAACTTCAGTTGGAAGTGATTGACCATGACTATAAGGTAATGACCATTTAAAAGGTAAATATCAAGAGGAAAATCTAACAACTGTATAAATGACATCCAAGAGATGAATATGCTCAGTTAAAATCATATGCTTGCCCTGACTGGTGTGGCTCAGTAAACTGAGTGCTGACCCACAAACCAAAAGGTCATGGGTTCAATTCCCAGTCAGGGGACATGCCAGGATTGTGGGCCAGGTCTCCAGTAGGGGGCACTCGAGAAGCAACCACACATTGATGTTTCCCTCCCTCTCTTTCTCCCTCCTCTCTCTCATAAATAAATAAATAAATAAATAAATAAATAAATAAATACAATCTTTTTTAAAAATCTTCGTTATCTTAAAAAATCACATGCTTTTGCTAAGTGAAATAAGTCAGTCAGAAAAAGACAAATATCATGATTTCATTTACATGTGGAATCTAAAGTACAAAATAAACAAAGAAACAAAACAGAAACAGACTCATAGATACAGAGAATAAATTGATGGTTGCCAGAGGCAAGGGTTTTTGAGGACTGGGTGGAAAAGGTGAAGGGATTAAGACTGGTAGTTACAGAACAGTCATGGGGATGTAAAGTGCAGCATAGGGAATATAGTCAATAATATTTTAATAATTATGTATGGTGCTAGGTGGGTACTGGAAGTATTGGGAGGAACACTTTGTAAAGTATATTTGACATGATCTACCCACTATTCTATGCACTTGAAACTAATAAAAATAATATTTAATATAAACTATAATTGATAAATAAAATATAAAAAACATATGCATGTGGATTGATGTCAGTTTTTGGAAGCATCTATCTCATGGAGTGATATCAATATTTTCCAATATCTGTGTGAAAAGATATTTGCAAGATAAACTATGTAAGCCCCTTCTAAATGGTGATGTAGAGCTAGCACTGTTGTCTAGAAATAGGCTGCAGCCTCAACCGTACTAGCAGCCTTCCCCAGCTTCACAACCATGGACCCTCACAGAGTGAGGGAGCTTTGGGCCATAGTGAAAAATCTCTAAGCAGAATCCAAGCATTTTACACACTGAGGAAACATCTTCCCGAAGGAGTTAGTGAAGAGCATTCAGGGTGGGGGGCTGGCAAAATACCACCTGCTACTCATAAAACTAAATCAGAAGAAAATATCAGGGAAGAAAAAAACAGTAAGGTGGTAGAGCACAACATAAAGACAGAAGAATCATTGAGGAAAGTGATCTAGAAACTGACAATGAAAATGTAATTGAATCAGACACTGATTCATTTTAAAAAGAGAGATGAAAATATAGACATAGCAGAAGATATGATGAATTGGGAAAATAATTTTTTAATAAGTGACTGCCATTGATGCCCTAAATGATGGTGAACTACAGAAAGCCATTGACTTGTTCACAGATGCTATCAAGCTGAATCTCCACTTGGCCATTCTATAAGCCAAGAGAGCCAGTGTCTTCATCAAATTAAAGAAGCCAAATGCTGCCATCAGAGATTGTGACAGAACTATTGGAAAAAATCCTTATCCAGCTCAGCCTTACAAGTGACGAGGGAAAGCACACAGACTTCTGGGCCATTGGGATGAAGCAGCCCATGATCTTGACCTTGCCTATAATTGGATTATAATGAAGATGCTAGTGCAATGATAACAGAGGTTCAACCAAGGACCCCCAAATTGCAGAACATCAGAGAAAGTATGGGCGGAAATGAGAAGTGCAAGAGATCAAAGAATGGAAAGGGTTAAGAAGACTCCTGACAAAAGGAGAGGGCCAAGAGGGAGAAAGAGCCAGAGGACAACCAGGAGCTCTGTATAGCTCTTTTCTGGGTGCTGTCTTGGGAGAATGACTGGTAGTTTTCCTGGAGAAATGCTTAAAATGGAAGGAGGCATACCTGAATGGCAGGAATGCCTGGGCTCCATGAAATTCTTAGTGATCCAGAGATTCTTGAATCTATGCAGGATCCAGAAGTTATAGTAGCTTCCCAGGATGTGGCCCAGAACCCAGAAAATATGTCAAAAATAAGAGCAACCCAAAAGTTATTAATCTCATCACTAACTTGTCAGCCAAATATAGAGGTAAAGCATAATGCCCTTCTGACAAATAAAGCCTTTGCTGAAGGAAAAACAACTTCGATCACCCAGTGGATGTCGCAAAATATGAACCAGTTTAATTCTGACCTTCACATGAATAAAGTTTTGAAGAAAATCCCTACCCCTCTATCAAAAGCAGCTGTATCATTTTGTAACGGTTTTCCATTAGGGTACTCATTCAGATAACGTTTTCCTATTAGGAATTACAAACTTTAAACACTTTTAATCTTTCAAAATATTTAAAAGCAAATTGAAAGGGTGTTTTAAACCCTATTTTTTTTTACTAATTACGTTGGTGTTTTGCTTCAAATTAATTGGGCAAAAAAGATACTTCAGTATGGGAGATTTATTGCTCAGTTTGAGTGGAATAAATAAAGGTTTATTAGCAAGAGGCAACTATAATATTTAAATAGATAAAATTTGATTTGAATTTACAGTTTCTGTGGCATTTGATTTGTTTTTAAATACTCTATTTTTAAATGATTTATTTTGATAAAACTACTGGAACCACCAGTATTGCAGTAGGACCCAGGTAGAGACTGGAAGTACTTGGCAGGGCAGCAGTAATATTACTACATGTTAAATAAAAATGTACCCTGTGTTAGATACATTTCAATCTTACACTGAGGTTAAGGGATGATTTATATTTTTAACTTTGAACAAATATTATTACACAATGTTCGTATAACTGGACATTTCTCTACTTTGTACACAGTTATTCTTACTCTCCACAGAAAGGCTGCTTTCTAACTTCTCATTGGAATGGCAAGCACTAAAATCCTGATTTTAACAAAATAGTAGTAAAAATGCCTCAGTGACTTAAGCTGAAAGCAGTACATTGGTTAATGGCTTTTTTTACTTAGTTATCAGGAATGTACAAATGTATTTGTATTAAAAAAATACAAAATAAATTATCTGTAGGCATGGACAACAATAGCAGTAAACCATTGTATGTTGTCAACTGAAACCAGTAACTGATGGTTATGATGATTTTCTTAAACATCAACCACAGTTTTCTTCCATCATTTCCTTTAACTGATATCTCTGAAGTTATAGGTGATGAGCACTGCCTTGAGCTTCCTCTCTCCATTCTCATTAATAACGGTAAAGCACTATTTTAAGATTGGAACATGCCACCTCACATTCCACCCATCCTATCCATCCCAGGATCTTTCTTTTCTTTAGGAATTTCTGTGACTACAATTTCTGTTGTTGTTAACAGAGAGGCCACTCCAGCAGCATCCAATAAAGCAGTTCCTACAATCTGAATTGAATCATGATTCCTTTTCCCACAATATTCAAAAAATTGCCAAGCATAATATCATAACCAACTTCTGAGGAACTTTGCATAATTTTCTCAAGTGTCAACAATTCTGCAACACCGGCATTCTTAGTTAGCAATGATGATTGCAGAAATTCTGAGTGCTTTTTGTGTGATTTCTATAACAATTTTATTCCTTTTTATTTTTTTTAAAAATATTTTTAAGATTTTATTTATTTATCTTTAGAGGGGAAGGGAAGGAAAGAGAAAGAGAAATATCAATGTATGGTTGCCTCTTGTGAGTCCCCTGATGGAAACTGGCCTGCAACCCAGGCACATACCCTGACTGGGAATTGAACCATGGTTGCTTGGTTCCTAGGCCCACACTCAATCCACTGAGCTACACCAGCCAGGGCTTATTTTTTTAATATATTTTATTAATTATGCCATTACAGTTGTTCTATTTCCCCCTTCATTCCCCTCCATCCTGCACATCCCCTCCCACACCATTCCCCCTTTTAGTTTATGACCACGTGTCTAAAGTTCTTTAGATTCCATATTTCCCATACTCTTCTTGCACTCCCCCCTACCTATTTTCTACCTACCATCTATGCTGCTTATTCTCTGTACCTTCTCCCACCTTCTCCTCCTCCCACTTCCCTGTTGCTAAGCCTCCATGTGATCTTCATTTCTATGGTTCTGCTCCTGATCTAGCTGTCCTCTTAGTTTGCTTTTGTTTTAGGTGTGGTTCTTAATAACTGTGAGTTTGCTGTCCTTTCACTGTTCATCTTTCTTAGGTAAGTCCCTTTAACATTTCATATAATAAGGGCTTGGTGATTATGAACTTCTTGAATTTGATCTTATCTGAGAAGCATTTTATCTGTCCTTCCATTCTAAATGAAAAGTTTTGCTGGATAGAGCAATCTTGGTTGTAGGTCTTTGGATTTCATGACTTGGAATACCTCTTTCCAGCCCCTTCTTGCCTGTAAGGTCTCTTCTGAGAAATCAGCTGACAGTCTGATGGGGACTCCTTTGTAGGTGACTGTCCCCTTATGTCTTGCTGCTTCTAGGATTCTCTTCTTCATTTTAATCTTGGCTAATCTAATTATGATGTGCCTTGGTGTGCTTCTTCTTGGGTCCCAACTTCTTTGGGACTCTCTGAGCTTCCTGGATTTCCTGGAAGTCTATTTCCCTTTGCCAGATTGGAGAAATTCTCCTTTATTATTTGTTCAAATAAGTTTTCCACTGGTGGCTGTTCCTTTCCCCCCTTCTGGTACCCCTATAATTCGGATGTTGGAGCATTTAAAGATGTCCTGGAGGTTCCTAAGTCTCTTCTCATTTTTTTGAATTGTTGTTTCTTCATATTTTCCTGTTTGGCCATTATTTTCTTCCTTCTGGTTTACTCCTTGATTTGAGTCCCAGTTTCCTCTTCATCACTATTGGTTTCCTGTGCAATTCCCTTCATTTCAATTAGTTTCGCCTTCATATTCTCCTCTAATTTATGACTAAAATCAACCAGTTCTGTGAGCATCCTGATCACCAATGGTTTGAACTGTGCATCTGAAAGTTTTGCTATTTCTTCATCGCTTAGATTTATGGGCTCTGGGGCTTTGAGATCTTCTTGAGCCATTTTTGGTCTGTGTGTGCCTGTTAGGTATGAGGGAGTGGAGCCTTAGGTGTTTACCAGGCGGGGCCGCCCAGGTTGCTGGGTTGTGACGCTGTATGTGGGGACGGGGTCAGAGTGGAGAAGTGGCGGCCCCCTCTGCTGCCTCTTGCCGCTGGGACCTACTTGGTCCCATTGTCTCACTGCCCACTCCCTCGCAGGTCTATCTGCGCACGAATGCGGGACCACAGTCAACCCGCCACCCTGCACCCTTGCTGGGTACACAAGTCGCTCACTGGGTCCGCCCGTTGCAACCCCATGCCTGGGATCCCTGCGCCTGAGTTCATCTGACTGAGTTTTCCTGTGCAACTCCGCTCCACCAGCTGCTGGCTTCGCCCCTCTTACTGGTCAGGCTGAAGAATTTGTTGTTATCAGACTTCCAAAAAGTTCAATTTTCTGTGTTCTGGCTGTGTTTTCTGTTGCTAATATTTTGTTGTCTCTCAACTTGGTTGTGGGAGAAGGCACAGCGTCTCCAACTATGCCTCCATCGTGGTGGAAGTCTCCGATTTCTATAACAATTTTTTATCTTCATTAGCTGGAGTTTGGTGCAAAGTTGAAATGCACGGAAGCAGGGGCGTTTTAGAACAATGCCTTCCAGAACAATGCCTTCCTCAATAGCAGCTTGTGTAGCATTGAGGGCATCTGTTACTCTGTCTTTCTTTTCATTCACTTCAACATCTCTTGTTAAAGATGATGGTCCCACCAACCATCAGCACAGCTACTCTGTCTTAAAGTTTACCAGACATTCATTTAGTTTTCCATTTTATATTCACTAGTTATGATATCTAACTGCTTGATTTCTTGAATATGTTTTTCAATTTGAGCCTCGTCACCTCTTCCTTTCAAAAATAAGGCATCATCTTTGGTCACAATGACCTCTCTAACTTTTCTTATTTCATGAGTCTGAACATCTTCAAAATTTAAAGTCAATCCTCCTTTTCCAAACACTGCACCACCAGTAGCAACAGCCACGTCTTTAAGGTGTTTCTTTCTATTGTCACCAAAATCTTGAGCTTTGGCTGTTACAACCAACTTTTAGCCTATTCAGACCAAGTGTACTTAGAGCTTCTCCATAAACATCTTCAGCAATTATGACCAAGGACTTACAATGAACATTGGCAATTTCAAGAGCAGGGTCAGTGGACTAAACACTAGAAATTGTCTTTTTACCCAATAGGACATAAGTATTTTGAAATTTATACCTCTGACCTTCTGCTGTATTAATAAAGTATGGAGAAATATAACCTCAAACTTCATGTGTTCAATAATTCCTAATTCATTATTCAGTGTTTTCCCATCCTTTACTGTGGTGATGCCCTTTCTTCCAACCATTTCCATTACATTGGAAATGATGTTGCTAATTACTTTGTCTCCATTTGCAGAAATTGTAGCAAACTGAACTATTTCTTCAGGGGCTGTCACAGATTTAGACTGCTTCTTATAATCATAAATTATAGCATCAATAGCCAACATTACACCTCTCCCGATTTCCAATGGATTAGCACCTTTGCCTAGCTTCTCAAAGCCTTCCTTGGCAAAAGAGCATGCCAGTACAGTAGTAGTGGTGCCACTCCCAACTTCTTTATTTGTATTATTGGCAACATCTTCAACATATCAGTGCCAATATTTTTATATTTATTTTCAAGTCAGTGGGCTTTGCAATGATCACACCATCTTTTGTTAGTTTGGGACTTCCCAAACTCTGTTCAATAATCCCCGTTTTTCCTTTTGGCCCTATAGTTACGGCTACAGCGTCAGCTAAACAAAGGTCTATAGCATTGAGGCTCAGGCATCTGCACCAAATTTCACATCTTTGGAATAAGCCCGAGGGAGATGAAGAGCTACTTCCCTGGACACTGGCCTAATCTGGTAAAGGACTATGTGTAATCGAAGCATTTCTGCAGAGCAGTGACAGGATGTGCCAACAGAGAGGCAGTCCCTTTGGTGGTGAGAAGATGGGATGATTTTTATAATGCTGTAGTAAAGTTGGATTACTTAGCTCTGTTCTTATTTGATATATAAAATAAATTATTCATATTAATTCCATACAGGAAGAGTAAGAGAATACTTTTATTTTTATATTTCTATGTTTTTTAATATTTTACTTATTTATTCTTATGGGAAGGGAGAGAGAAAGAAACAGAGAGAAACATCAACACATGTTTGCCTCTCAGGTGTCCCCCACTGGGGACCTGGCCCACAACCCAGACATGTGTCCTGACTGGAAATCAAACCAGTGAATGTTTGGTTTGCAGGCCAGTGCTCAGTCCACTGAACCACACCAGCCAGGGCATAATTCTATGTTTAAAATTACCTTTCCTAGTTAGAAAATGCCCATCTCTTTGTCAACTTCCTACTTGTTTTCACATTTCCCCCCTTATTCTTCTTAAGCTAAATATAGTCCCTTTTCACTAATATCATCACTGCTATCATCATTCACTGCATAATTGTGCCAGCATATTTAATACTGGGTTTGATTTCATATGTAATACATATAGTGACTATGTAGGGTAATAATATAATGACAGCTGCAGTTTGTTGCTTGGGCAAGAGATTTCATATTTAAGTGTTAGATTTCTACTTTGGTGAAATCGTATCACAAGTTGTTAGAGAGAAAGATTCTCTCTGATGTTTGGTCTTCAACTTAGGAAATTCCAATTGAGTTTATCTTTGTATTTTGGAGGGTATGTGGTTTGAATTAATTGAGGTACATAGAGGGGAACCTAACTTACTGATGTAACATGAATTATAAAATTGATGAGATACATGGTTTTCTTTATTATGCAGTTGTTGGCATTATGAAAGATTCATTGTTCCCCTATTCAGCTCTTAAATATTGCAACCATATTCCTGCCTCTCCTTTCTCTCTTTTCCTTTGCTCCAAGGATAAAGAAAATTGTAACATTTTTGTGGTATAATTCAATTGCTATATTTAATTAAGACAAAGTCCAGGCACAGTACCAGGAATTTCTAGGTTTTAACCTGTATTTCAACTAAAATGCTAGTGTTTAAAAACAATTTTAAGGGATGATACTATCTGTACTTTGCTAATTTAAAGGACCAGTGGTAGTAACAGTGAAGTAAATTCTATAGAACACATTTTTGAAATAGCACATCTCTGAAATCATAAATTGATTCAGATTCTAACCCTTTGCTGTACTCAAACAGATGAAAATGCATCTGTTATATAAATGAGAAAAAGCTGTATGCTATTTGAATGCTTTTTAAACCTTTAAAAATATTCAGTATATTATTTAAAAAAGATAAACTATGGAAAACCTCATTACATGTCAGATCAACATATGTAATCAATTTTGATAGAGAACACTAGCTTCGAACCCCAATTAAGCAAAATGTTACTCTCCTAAAACTATTCCACTCTTCTCATTAATAAATCTTTATTATTAAAAATGTATGCAATTAGTATATTATATTTTTAGTCTTAACAATAAAATATTTGTCGAAATTTGTTTTCCCTTTTGTTATATAAGTATGTACATAGTGGTTTCAAATGTACCTCTGAGTTTTCTCAAACGCAAAATATTTACTCTCTGCCCTTTACAGCAGCAATTTTCAACCGTTTTCATCTTGTGTCACACATAAACTAATTACTAAAATTCTGTGACACACCAAAAAATATATTTTTGCTGACATGACAAAAAAAGTAGGTATAGGGACTTCCGCCAAGATGGAGGTTTAAGGTGGATGTGCCGTGCCTCCCCCACAACCAAGTTTAGGGACAACTAAATATTAGCATCAGAAAACACAACCAGAACACGGACAACTGAACTTTTCGGAAGTCCGCTAACAACAAATTCTTCGGCCCGACCGGTAAGGGGCGAAACCGGCGTTGGGTGAGGAGTTACAAAGGAGTCGACCCGGGCGCGGAATCCAGATGCGCGAATCCAGTCGCACGGGTTCCAAACCCAGGATTGGACCTAGTGAGCGACCGAGCGGCCCACCGGGTGAGCGACCACGGAGAGTCAGTGGGGAGGCGGTGGCAGCGAGTTGACTGTGGTTGCCTGCTTGCACACGGGTGAGGGAGTGAGCGCTTGGACCGCCGGCGGCAGCGGCGGCAGCGCCAATTCCCGCTCTGACCACGCCCCCACATACAGCGCCACAACTCAGCGACCTGGGAATCCAAGGCGCCACTCCTCCCACTTAAAGGGCCAGAACAGACCAAAAATGTCGCAGGAAGACCTCAAAGCCCCAGAGATAAATCTAAGTGACGAAGAAATAGCAAATCTCTCAGACGCACAGTTTAAAACACTGGTCATAAGCTTCCTCACAGATCTGGTGGGCTATAGCCACAAATTAGAGAAATATATGAAGGCTAAATTAAGGGAAATGAATGGAATTCCACAGGAAAACCATAGAGATGAAAAAAAAAACTGGGACTCAAATCAATGAAGTGGACGAGAAGGAAGAAGAAAAAAATCATCAAACAGAAAGGAATGAAGAAATAAGAATTCAGAAAAATGAGGAGAAGCTTAGGAACCTCCAGGACATCTATAAACGCTCCAATATCCGAATTATAGGGGTACCAGAAGGGGGAAAGACACAACCACCAGTGGAAAAACTATTTGAACAAATAATAAAAGAAAATTTCCCCAGTCTGGCAAAGGAAATAGACTTCCAAGAAATCCAAGAAGCCCAGAGAGTACCAAAAAAGTTGGACTCAAGAAGAAACACACCAAGGCATATCATAATTACATTAGCCAAAATTAAAATGAAGGAGAGAATCCTGGAAGCAGCAAGAGGTAAGGGGACAATCACCTACAAAGGAGTCCCCATCAGGCTGTCAGCAGATTTCTCAAAAGAGACCTTACAGGCAAGAAGGGGCTGGAAAGAAATATTCCAAGTCATGAAATCTAAAGACCTACAACCAAGATTGCTCTACCCAGCAAAACTTTCATTTAGAATGGAAGGACAGATAAGGTGCTTCTCAGATAAGACCAAATTCAAGGAGTTCATCATCACCAAGCCCTTATTATATGAAATGTTAAAGGGACTTATCTAAGAAAAAGAAGTTAAAGAAACATGAACAGTGAAAGGAGAACAAACTCACAGTTATTAACAACCACACCTAAAACGAAAGCAAACTAAAAGGACAGCTAGATCAGGAGTGGAAACATAGAAATGAAGATCTCAAGGAGGGTTAGCAACAGGGGAGTGGGAGGAGGGAGACGGGGGAGAAGGTACAGAAAACAAGTAGCATAGACAGTAGATAGAAAATAGATGGGGGGGGCAAGAATAGTATGGGAAATATAGAACCTAAAGGATTTGAGACACATGGACATAAACTAAAGGGGGGTAATGGTGGGGTTGGGGGGGCAGGGTGGAGGGGAATGAAGGGGGGAATAGAACAACTGTAACAGCATAATTAATTCAAAAAATAAATAAATTTTAAAAAAGTAGGTATAATTTTGATTTATTCACATTGGACAGCTATTGTTGTGTTGGTTATTGTCATTTTTCACTTGACAACCATAGGGAAGTCAGTGCCCCTGACTAAATAGTCAGGTATTGCAGGTTTCAAAAATTCTTGCTGCACAACAGTTAAAAATCACTGCTTTATAGAATAAGTGTCACCAATCCAAGGTGCCTCCATCTCTGACAACTATAGTTGTTCAGACAATCACAACCTTAAAACGGCAGGACTTGTGTGGACTTAAAGATAGCTCAGGACCCTAAGGCCGCAAAGAAAAAAGAGGCCCTTGTGAGCCACCCTAGGATCTAAGGGCCTTGGCCATTCATTGGACACAGAGCATGTCAATCTTTGCTTCTCAGCCAATGAGCTTGACGTTTGTGATGAGAGGGCATGGCCCTTTGTTGACTCTTCTGGAACCTCCACCTCCGCTCCCGCCATTTTGTGGTGCCATTTTGTGGCGAAGCCTTGGTGGGTGGTTTCTGACGTCTGCCTCCTGCCTTTTCGGTTGTGAGTCCTCTTCAGGCACCAACAGCAATTGTTCTCGCTCCAACAGCCGCTCTTCTGCCACCGGTCCAGTCCACCGCACACCAGGCCCCACTGCCCGAGGCGTCCTCTCCGTGGCCACCATCTTGGCCGTTGACGCCACACCTGATCACTGCGCAGCGGAGGTACTGCCTGGCGCCATGTCTGACACTGGTGAGGAAAACCCTGCCTTGGGGGGCCAGGAGAACCCCATAGACGATGCGGGAGCCGGGGTCTGGGAGGCGGGAGTTGAGGACGCGGGGATTCGCGACTCTGGGCCCCACGGGAATGAGGAGGCCGAGGCCGATATCGAGGTCCTGGATGAAGCCGAGGGAGGGGCCCAGGGTGAGGCCGAGGCTGGAACCTGGACCGAGACCGGGCCAGGGGAGGCCGGAGTCACAGGGGGCCGTGGGTGGTCTTGATGAGGGAGCCATGGCAGCCGGAGTCTCAGAGGGAGGTGTTAGCGGGGAGGATTCCAACATGGCGGCAGAATACTATGAGGAGCAGCCCCTAGAACGTCGAGCGCCCCGCCTCGTGTTCCTGGACCTGGTGCGCTCAACGCTCCACCGCCTGTACTACAACGACCATATCATCGTGCCTCCGCGCCGCAGCTTAAGAGTAGTTCGGCCCAGGTCTCAGACGCCCACTCTCGTGAGCAGAATCCGCATGCTCTCAGTGTCCGGGGGCTCGGAAGAGGGGGCTGGAGAGGGGGCAGCAGCCATGGTGCCCCGGGGCTCGGAAGAGGGGGCTGGAGAGGGGGCAGCAGCCATGGTGCCCTGGGGCGCTGGAGAGGGGGCCACAGCCCTGGTGCCCCGGGGCTCGGAAGAGGGGGCTGGAGAGGGGGCAGCAGCCATGGTGCCCTGGGGCTCGGAAGAGGGGGCTGGAGAGGGGGCAGCAGCCATGGTGCCCTGGGGCGCTGGAGAGGGGGCCACAGCCCTGGTGCCCCGGGGCTCGGAAGAGGGGGCTGGAGAGGGGGCAGCAGCCATGGTGCTCTGGGGCGCTGGAGAGGGGGCCACAGCCCTGGTGCCCCGGGGCCCGGAAGAGGGGGCTGGAGAGGGGGCAGCAGCCATGGTGCCCTGGGGCGCTGGAGAGGGGGCCACAGCCCTGGTGCCCCGGGGCTCGGAAGAGGGGGCTGGAGAGGGGGCAGCAGCCATGGTGCCCGAGGGCTCCGGAGAGGGGGCTACAGCCACGGCACCTGAAGACCAGCCCAAGGCCGACGTGGAGGAGCCCATGCAGAAGGCTGAAGGCCCAGAGGGTGAGGATGCAGGTTGGAGTGGGAGCCAGGGGTGGCCAGGCCCCAAGGCTGGGGAGGCCCCGAGGTGGGCGGGCACAGCTGGCCTGTGGCCAGTCACACTCACTGCGGTGGGTGGGGGCCCGCAATACACTGCAGGCCCAGTGGGCCCCAGGAGAAGCCCAAGTCCGTAACGACCCTCCCCGTCTAGAGAAAAAATACTTTGCCCCCTCCCACCCTCTGCTAAGAGATCTGAGCTCATCAGTGCAGCTCGTGGCCCACAGACAGAAGTCCCAAGGTTCCAGGGGGCACGTGTTTGGGAGGGAATGGGGGGAGGACATGGAAAGGCAATCTGAAGGAAAAGACCAAGCAGGTTTGAACCATACTTCATGTTGGTTCATGCCTTTTGAAAGTGTCAAGACTCTTAGAATGTTGACCCCCCAAACATTAGAACTGATACAGGAGGACTTTGTAAAAATGAAACATTCAGGGGGTTGAGGAACTGATGAGCTGCACCATACAATTTGTTGCTGAAGCAAAAATATTTTCACAAATATTTTGACCAAAACATACAGAATGCCCTAGACCCTGATGATTCTGATTCCTCCTTCTCCCAAGTGCCAGAAGTCATCAGCAGTACAGCTTTACTGGAAAAATAATGTCACTGTAAAAATGATCAAGTAGCAGAAATGTGAGGGCCATGGAAGTGTTGCATCAACCAGTAGGAAGTTGCCTAGCTGCTCTTTTCCTAATTACTTGGATCCTTCTGCTTCTCTGGAGGCTGGAGCACTGGATGTCCCCATTTGTTATGAACTGGGATTTTTTTTTCTGTGAATGTCTGGTCCTAAAGTCTGTCTTATTCTTTACTAAAGAGACAACTAAATATCAGTATGAAAACACTGAGGAAGAGGCCCAAGATGCTGAAACTAAGGAAGAAAAAGAAGAGTTTAACGAAAACAAGGACCTGAAAAAGGATGTGAATCCAGCAGAGAGCAGGTCCAGAAAATCCACATATCTGTGTATAGCTTTAAATATCACCCAACCATTCCTGGCATTTACCTGTTACTGACTGCTTTCTTTTATTGATTTATTTACCTTAAAGATTTTATTTGTTTATTTTTTAGAGAGAGGAAAGGAGGGAAAAAGAGAGGGGAGAGAAACATCAATGTGTGGTTACCTCTTGCCCACCCCCTACTGGGGACCTGGCCTGCAACCCAGGCATATGCCCTGACTAGGAATCAAACCGGGACCCTTTGGTTTGCAGGCGGGCACTCAATCCACTGAGCTACACCAGCCAGGGGCGACAGCTTTATTTTTGTTAATGCTCCCAGTAAATTAAGAAAAAAATTGTTTAAAATTAGTTTTAAAACTTCAATTTTATGTACTTAGAATGTTAATAGAATACTCATATACCTAGTAATATAAAACACATTATGTACTGACATCTACTTCATGGCTTCTCATCAGTCTTACAAGATCTTCTGTCCTTTTCCTGTAAAGATCACTGACAGCCCTGGCTGGTGTAGCTCAGTGGATTGAGCGCGGGCCTGCGAACCAGACGATCATGGTTCAATTCCCAGTCCGGGCACATACCAGGGTTGCAGGCTGGTTGCAGGCTGGTTCCCTGCAGGCCAGTTCCCAGCAGGGAACGCACGAAAGGCAACCATACATTGATGTTTCTCTCCCTCTCTCCTTCCCTTCCCCTCTAAAGATAAATAAAAATCTTAAAAAAAAAAAGATCACTGACAAATGGCAAATGCATCAGTATCCAAGACCAGTATTTCATTTAGAAAAGTTACTAGATGCAGCAGCTGAAGTAGCTGATCTGTGCACTGGCTGGGGCTTCATAATTTGACCACAGAAATGCAGTTTCCTGTACCAACTAGGAGACAAGGGCTACTTAAAAATAGCAAAGAGTTAAGAATTTCATGCAGGACCACATTTAATGATTAATACTTAAACATTGGTTTGGTTGCAGATTTTTGTATTTTATGTGATAGTCAAAAGAAAAGAAATTCAGCGTATGATTATTGTTTTTCACTAAATTGGTAATTAAGTCTTAAGGTTTATCTTACTTTTGAGTACATTTAAATGATCAACATTTTCTATTTTTGTACTTTCCCAATTGCTCATTTTATAATAATAAGCTCACGTATGGGAGATAATGGAAACTCAGGGTCTGGGAGGGTAAGGGAGCATCGTTTGTGGAATGAGCACAGGCTTTTAAGGTGGAGAGATTAATTTAAATCCCAGAATGGCCTCCAAGGAGAAGGGCCATTTATGGTGTTAGGCAAGAGGGAGACAAGGTTGGTATGATCACATCACATGGAGCTGTGGGTCACGAGAGCACTCTATATCCAAGGGTGCGGGGTATAATACGTGGACATTTGGTCCTGTCCAAAACATCCATGGAGACATTTGGTCCACACCGAAAAGCCCTTGATTTTCAAATTCCACTCTTCTGTAAGATTCAAACCCTCACTCAACTTTCTAACCCCATGAACCATTACCAGCCAGGCTACTGAGGCAAGGAGGGTTATTATAGGCAATACAGCCATGATATAATTATTGGACCAATAAAACACAATGGTATTTCTTCATGTATTAATCCTATAAACCAGAACTGTAAGTAAACATTATGGGGTGTTTGAGCCCAGCGTGTTTTCTAAGCCTGGACATTTTGGATAAGACCCAATATCAAGGACCTTTTAGTGTGGACCAAATGTCTCAGTGGACCTTTTGAATAAGACCTATGTCCTCCACAGCAGGCTATAAGAGAGAAATGTGTTTTTCTTCTCTGCTTGTTGAGATAAACGCACAAATGCAGCAGATACACATAAGGCTACTCTCTTAAATTTGTAAAGTCATTGGAGTTGGTTAGTGCTGTGTAATTGTTCATTTTCTCATTTCATCCTGCAGGTTGAAAGAATGAAAAGAAGATGGAGAAAGAAAGGAGACTCCATCGTGCATTCTTTTCTACGTTTTTCATTTTAAGCCACGTAGACATTTTATTAAGCACTGATAACATCCCAAAGTTTATTACCCAAAAAGGTGCTAGCCAGTGATATCTAACTTATTTTTATAGATGTATTTGACAGTATTTGTTTTAGTCAAAACTAAGTTTGTTTTCATTAATAAAGTGAAATGCAGGCTGATTTGGTTTAGATAAATAATCCCGACTCAAATCTCTCTCTTACCTCTTTGTTTTGAAAGGAATGACTTTCCACCATTTTGTAAGCCTGCTTTAAAATATTTAGTGGCAGCCCCAAATAAATTTAAATGTCAATTTTAACACAATATTTATAATGCAAGAAATGGATGTCAAGCCTTTAGAGCTGTTCTGTCCACTGTTAGTCACTGGCAAGCTGAAATACAGTCTGATTTGAGATGTGCTGTAACTATAAAAAATGTTACCTGTCTCATTAATAAATTATATACTGGTTTACCTGTTTAGATGATAATATATTGAGTTAAAATATATTAAAATTAATTTTGTCTGTTTCTTTTTTGATGTAAGTACTAGAAAACTTAGACTTACTCATGTGACTTGTATTATATGTCTGCTAGACAGAGTCTCTAGAGCACAGTTTCAAAGGAAACCTCTTAGATGGTCCAGCTTGCCTGGATGCCAGATGGTGCTGCTGATCCTGGGCTCAAACATTGATTTGGAGCAGTGGTTCTCAGAGTTTGGTCCCCCAAACAGCATCATCAGCATCACCACCCAGGAATGCTTAGGCTCCACCCAAGGCCTCCTCAATTAGAAAGTCTTAGGGTAGGCCCAGTGTGTTAAATGTGTGTTTAACAAACCTTCCAGGGGCTTCTGATGCAGCTCAGGTTTGAGAAGCACTGGTTTAAAGCCACAGAGGAAAAGAAGCACAGACCCACCTGTTGTAGGACCAGCCTTAACTCACTGGCTTGGGACTGTTGCAGGAAAACAAAACAGGATGGCGATGGCTGGACTAGGGAGGAAACTAGAAACTCAGGGATTGACAGGCACAGGGCTAAGAATGGGTGATGGAAGCAAAAAAATGGGTAAGGAGAAAATGCTGGTTCCAGAAGGGTGCAAATATAGTACCATGTATATGAAGTCTAAAAAACATGCGACAGACCACATATATATTGATTCGTGTGGATACAAAAAGAGTAAGTCCTGCCTGTAAAATGTATACAAAGGTACCACACAGAAACACGTGTTTGGATAGATGAACACAGTTAGGATGGTGGTTACCTTTTGGGAAAAGAAAGGGAGGGGGATTTTATTGGGGAGTGCTCCACTGCGGGCTTCAACTGTATTTGTAATGTTCCATTTCTTACGCTGGGCGGTGGGTAAATTGATGTTTACATTAGTGTAAACATCAATTATACTATTCTTTATCGTTTTGTATAGATCTGAAATATGCCATAAGTAATTAGGAAAATAAAAAGAGGAAAGGAGAGAATGAATTAGTCTCTGAAATCTGCTCAAGGGAAAAATAAGATAAAGTCAGAGGTGATCTGAGTGAAGATCACAGAGGGAGAAAGAGGTTTCAGACTAGACGGCCTCCTTTCTGCATTTTGTTCCGGCTTCCCTAGATACCTCCTTCATAGCATTAATGCCTTCTTTCATGCAGTATTCTGTGGTAGCCACATCTCATATCTTCATGTATATTATATATAATTAATTTATATATAATTATTTATATTTCCCATAACACCAGCCCCTGGAATGAATGAATGAATGAATGAATGAATGAATGAATGGTTGGGAGTTTAAAGGGTTTTATTTATCTTGCCTTCCCACACCCCTAAGCAAAGAGTTTTTCTTAGTAGGTACTTTATTAGAGTGAACTAAACACTCCCATGCTCCTTTTTGGTCACTAATGTTGACATTTTGAAATGTACTTCACATAGTATTATCAACTGGAATCACATGTTGAGAGACAAAAGGCAAAGGGCTTCTTTTTGCCATTATGTGAACCAAAAGAGCTGGCCAAGTTATATGGTTTGAGCACCTTCAAACTGATTTTGATTTGTCAGTGTTTACATTGTATTAGTTGATACTGTAGTTTTGCTTTTGGACCCAGGCAAAAAAGGGACCTGCGTCCTGAGCTCCATGCTTTTACAGGCCTCACTTTTGTTGTCTTCCATCCATGCCCATCCCCTCCGGGGCCAGGAGGACCCCAGCCCCACAGAACACGGGGTGGGTCCCTACTAGCTCATGCTCCCTGGCACCCCTGAACAGTCCCCATGCCTGCTGCCAGGGCCCAAGTGCTCCCTGTTGGGGTTGCCCTTGGGAGGGCCGTGTGTACTCAGCTGGGGGTCTGTGCTCCCAGCCCTGAGGGATGGGATGGGACAGGGCCTGGTCTAGGAGCTAGGGCAGGGGGAGGAGAGGGGGGAGCAGCTCTTCCCTCACTGTTGGAGCAGGACTTAGAGGAGTCTGAGAATTCCTAAATCAACCTGGACTTTTAGGTGGTTAGTGAAGGCACATCTGTCATGGAAGAAGGAACAACTTACCCTATTTAATGGTTTATTACTTGATTAAAACATTTTAAGTATTTTTATACACATGGATATGTGTATAAAATTGAACTCTTTCTGAACCCCACAAATTTTACAAATGCTACAGGAGGGTCAAGTTAAAATATCTGATATATCACACTCTTCCCCTTGCTCACTCCATGTTACACTTTAACGAACACAGAAGGGCCCTTTCCTTTTTATAATGGCTTATTTCAATAGCCCATATTACTATAGGACTTGGACCCAGTCCCTGGACTAGACTAGAGTATAACAACCACCATTTTGTGCCCTTCTGTTCACCCCCATCAGCATTCTCCTACCAGTCTCTTTGCTCCCCATGTTTACACAGATGAGAACCTCCTCTTTAATACCACTCTCTCCTTGTATAATCACTCAACCGGAGGCCATCAGCTCCATCAGGCACACTCATTTATGTCACACACCACCTCTAGAGATCATTTTGCTTCTCCCATCTGAACTGTCAAAATTCTACGTCATTTCTATCCCTATGTAACAGACAGAGACAGACTACAGAACAGGCTTTATTGAGTTTATTTGCTTTGCATATAGCTAAAATCAAGAATGCTAAAAAGCCGAAAACCTGTCAAAATGTGTCTCTAGGCATTAAAAAACATAACCTCTACTTAAAAACAGAGTTTTGTTATTAACTGTGGAAAAGAAATAGTTAATGGACAGTTCTTATATTGAGAATAACCTAATAGTGGTCCACCCAGGGAAAGGGGGTGGAAGGTAGGGGATAACTTAAATTTCTATTTTAACAATTCACTATGGAAATACAAGGGAAATTCAATCCAATCACAAAAACCTAGCATTATCAAAAAATCAAAGGTACAGTATTAGGAACAAAAGATGTTTTACAGACAAAATGCAAAATCTAGCATATGATTATACAATGTCATGCTATACTATCAGCAAAGCCAAATGTTTAAATCAGCTCTGGCACCTCACTGTCCCTCCGAATATTTTTTTTCATGAGGCATCACTCCACTCAGATCCCTGCAGTTTTGTTTAAGCAAAGTAGTCTCAAGGTGGCAGAGACAGACACAGTGAAAGATATACTGAGAAGACACTTCCGGGTCTGCTAAGAAAATAAGCTAGGTGCTGTCCAGGCATCCAAAGGTAGCTCTACTCTAGTGTTTGGTTTGTTTGGGGGATGAAAGAGAAGGGAAGATTTGGGATGAATGGTTTACTGGGGAGGTTAGGACTGTTGAACTTAGTGACTTTTGGGGTGTATGCCTTTAGAAATGTAGGCAGGGAGAGGGCTGATTTAATCACTTAAGGCTCCCAGTTACCAGAAAGTGAATTGCTTGATGGCAGGTTTGCTTTGGGCTAAAACCTTGGGAAACAGCTTTCTGAGGGAAAGGGACAAAAAACTGGGCTACACAGAGGTCTCTACCCTAACTCTGGAGCTAGGGATAAGGTGACTCTCCAGTGGCCCCAGACTTCCTTCCTGGAAGACTTCTTGACTGAAAGTACAGCTTTTGGCATTTATAGAATTTTGAATGTCAACAGTGTCTTCAATGCTTATAAAACAGGATATGTATGATATCCAGACCACTTCTGAGCAACTGGAGAGGGTCACAGTGGTATTGGGGCAAGCAGTCAAAGACTGATGAACTAACCATCCAAAGGAGCGTAATAATCCCCAAGAAATAGTCTGCCTCTTAGAAAAGCACTCACTGCTGCCAGACCTGTAACAGGCTGACGTGGGAAATGTGTGTAAGGAGGGAGCTCTGTATAAATTGCAGGCATGGGGGATTCCCAGGTATTCAAAGGTGTTTCAAAAGGGGCACTGGGCTGACTACAGGACTGGCTGTGCAAACTTTTTCTTGAAAATCCAGAATTTTCACCTCTACCACCTCTTCTAGGGGCCTTTGCAAAATTTGGAGCAGCAACCAAGAAAACCTGGAGTATTAACTAGGTCCATAAACCTAAAAGCCAATCCTAGGGCAAAGGAAATCATCTGGACATTTCCACTAGAGTCTAATTTATTTGATAAAGGGAAATGACCCTTTTCTTAGTAGCTCCCAAAAAATGTTTTTGCTTTTGCCCTCCTAAAACACATTGCCCCAAGTTAAAGATTTCCCAATTCTACAGCGCTGCAAACATTTTATGTAGTTTTTATAGAGGAAATGCTGGTTTTTCAGATGCTGGCAATGACTATACTGGTTATTAGGCATTCATGGCATGTTTCACTCACATAATTATTAGGCTTTAATTCCCATTTTGGCTTGCTTATTAAAATGGTTACAGTAAATAAATCAGTGCAAGGCATTAGATACAGCTCTGAGCAAATATCATTTGAAATGCTTTGATAACTGCACCCAGGAGCTATTCACTGCATGATTTCTGTTATATGGCTCCATGCTTGGGCTTTCTTCTTGGCCATGGAGAACCAGATTGGCTCAGCTGGCTCTTGGAACATGGCTGGGTGAGCTGAAGAATGTCTGGTTTCTTTTCTTGTGGCAGGCACTTGAAATATCTTCTGATTTTCAAATCCTACAGGAACCACAGCAAATAACACACAGAGTAAGAAGCCCCAGAAAGGGGGAAAAAAGAAGCCCCAGAGGTACTGAGCTATGTTTATAGGATGCAATAAAATTTTCCTTCTTTTGTGTTTATTCTGGTTCCTAAAACTCAGTGCATGGGCAATGCAATGAGTAGTATGGCAGAAGGACATCAATATGGCTATGGCCACGGGTAACCTGGAAAAGAGAAGGTCTGAGAGAAAATACTTACAGCTGTAACTGCGGAAATCTTTATGTGGTTAGTGTTAGATTGAGACTTTAGAATTGGGACCAGAGAGAAATCATACTGAATGGTATCTGTTCAGGATTTTAAATGTAAAAATAGGGTAATATTACTTTTGTTTTGGTAATCCAATGATGTTGTATGACACAAATGCTGACAAAATAGCTCCATCCAGTAAAAGTCTATGATAAATAATACTAAAAAAACTACTCTGATCATGCAAACTACCTCCCTATTCTCCAATTCTACTCCTTTCCTCCTCCTGTCTTATGGTTGTGATTGACTTAGTAGCTTAGACTCAACCAATGGTTCTCAATCCTGACTACATATTGAATTACCTAGATCTCTTTTTTAAAATACCAAGTCCCATGCCATTTCCTAAACTAACTGAATTAGAATATCTAGCAAAGGAGCCAGGACTACCTGTAATTTTCTGAAAGCTCACCAGGTTATTCTAATGCACAGTGAGGGATGAGAACCACTTGATAGTACTATAGTGCCTCAAGAGACTATCAATAGCTATGAGCAGGTCAAGTGCTGCTAATTCATGGCCTAATTTCTTCACTAGGGGGACTAAGGAAAAGGGCAAAGATGATTCATTATAAATCACATCCTCCCTGTCCCCTGCTCCTCCCCTGAAAAAAAATCCCTTTGGCATATAACCATTGATGAAATAACATTCTATTTTATCCCAGCATAATTTTTTTTCCCCAGCTTTCGACATTTCCCCACCTCTCATACCCCTGGACTCAGAATACAGAGGGGCTGAAACAAGTCTTTTAAATAGTTAAAAAAAAAGTCAGCCCTGGCTGAGTGGCTCAGTGGATTGAGCACTAGCGTGTGGACGGAAAGGTTGCCAGTTCGATTCCCCAGTCAGGGCACGTGCCTAGGGTGCGGGCCAGGCCCCCGAGCTAGGGGTGTGGAGAGAGTCAACCAATTGCCGTTTCTCTCGTACATCTGTTTCTCTCTCTCTCTATTTTTTTAAATATTTTTTTGTACCTACGCAATTGTACCTACCTTTTGATGGGGTAAAAGACTGGAAGCTTTCTCTGAAAGTTACACACTGGATTTGTATTAGCTTAGTAATGATTGGATTTTCCTAAAACAAGCTAATATCTGTATCTAATGGAAGAGCCATGAGAGAATTATGAAGCTGATTTGGAGGCAGGGGAATACATTTTATCTAAGCTTGAAAATTGCAAAAGTCTCACAGTATTCTACCAGAGCTATTTGGGGTGGGTATTGGGGTATGCATTTTTACCTGGATCAGTGGACTTAGGTAGTGTCATCCTGTTCAATATTTTCCTGTCTATCGACACATTGGAAGTGGGAAAATCTCTCTTGGTTCGGTTTGATGTACACAGCCAGCTCCCTTTTAATTCAACAATGGAAATCAGCAAATTACTTACTCAGAAAGTCACAAGGTATAAACCCTGTCATAGGTATTATGAATTAAACATTAATCAAAAGGAAAGAGAGATAGAAAAAGAAAAGAGATGGCATTGAGAAGACCTGGTTAGAATTTAGGTTCACAAAACCTGAGGCTGGTTCAAGTTTATCACTTCTCAGATCTGAAAGAAAGGGTTGTCTAATCATACAAATAGTGTAAACAGGTTAACATGAGAATAATTTAACTTGAGAACAACTTTAACTGCCTAGCACTTAGCAGCAAGCTAACAGAATGTGGTAGTTACAAAAGAAATCTTATCAATTAATCGGAGTTCCATAGGATTTCTACTTAGCAAAACTTGTTGACACCTGATTTGTACTCTTTGCATTAGAAAACACTAACTACAGGTCTTTCTCAAAATTGCACAGTTTAAGCTTTTCAAATTAACCTCTCCAAGCAACTGGTCTAAGTTAAGGGTTTATATATACATACACTTATAGGCATAAATATATGTAAGGATAGTTTGCTGCTCACCCCAGTGGTTACCTTTAAGGGTTTTTCATGACTTACTCCTTATTGCTCAACCAATTTCATGGAATCCTGCTCACAGAATATTTAGGGACAGGATTTGACTTATAGAATCTTCTCATAGTCATTACTTTTTGCACACCCTTTAAGAACACAAAGTGGGGCACACTTGTTTGAGCACAAAGCAAGTCTTCCCCTGAAGAGTCCCCCCTGCCTTGATTTATGCAGTTAAAGAAGTAAGGAGCTAAATGCCTGGCAAAATTCCCAGTTCAAGCTTAATCAATACCCTCCATCGAAGTTTTTGGAGTCATTCTGTGGGCTGCCCCAATCCTACCTCATATCTACCTACCTTAGTCTCAGTCTCTGGTCCAGCTCTATTATTGGCTTTCAGCTCTTCCATAGTAATCTCAGCCTGGAACTTCCTCTGCTTCTGCTTTGCCATGGTTATCCAAACTGGCTCTGAGGTGGCATAATCTGATTGTTGATCAGCCTTTTCTGAGAAAGGAATTCAAGGAGTTAGAACCGAAGGCAGGCAGAGTCTTGAGCCTGGCTGGGTCCTCCCCACAATAATATTCCAATGGGATCCTTGTGAATTGTCAAATAAAAATAAATAGATATCGTATAGAGAAGGGTCCCATTCTTTTGTGCTCTCCCCACAACCTGGCAAGGCAGGAGATCCTTGGGCAGTTAAGAAAGCTATATTTAAAAAGTTTGACAGTGACCAGAGGGGAGAGGGAGGGGAAAGGGGAAAAGGGGAAGAAGGGGTTACAGGAACAAGTATAAAGGACACATGGACAACAACTAAGGGGTGGAAACAGGAGGGAGGTGGGGAACTGGGGGTGGGCTGGGATGGGAGTAAAAGACAGAAAACTGTACTTGAACAATAAATAAATAAATAAATAAATAAATAAATAAATAAATAAATAAATTTGCATGCTGTCCTGTTACTGGTCCCTTTCCCTCATTTGTCCATCCCTTTTCCTATCTCCAAATTATGATAGAATGGTGGTTGTTAGGTAAGCTGGAAAAAATTTCTAGGAGGCCAGGAGGCCTAAGTTATTGATGTCATTCCTCTAACTTCAAGGAAATACAATATTTGAAATTTCATAATTCCTCACATGCAAGTGTGTGGGGATACATGGGTGTGGTTATAGGCATATACAACACTATGTGATAGTGACTGTGAAGGTGCAAAGAGTTTGGGAGAGATTAGTGTTCAAAAGATCATCTAGCTCTGGATTCTTGAACATTTCAGGTGAGTGAAGAAGGTATGGGAACAAAGAAAATGAAGATTTCAGAAAGCTGAGAGTCTGCACATAGTGCTCTATTAGTGAACTGGCTTAAAAAATCTATCTAGTGTTGAACATAATGACACATATAAAAGTGTTTTGAGGAAAACCCCATATAATTCCATCTACATGTAAGGTGTACAGTGGGGGAGAGAATGGAAAACATGGGTCATGTGTCCATTAGAAAATCCATTAATATATGCCCTGGCTGGTATAGCTCAGTGGATTGAGCACAGGCCTGTGAACCAGAGGAACAAGGTTTGATTCCCAGTCAGGGCACATGCCCGGCAACTTGCAGGCCAGTTCCCTGCAGGCCATTTCCCAGGGGACTCACACGAAAGCAAACCACATTGATGTTTCTCTCCCTCTCTCCTTCCCCCTCTAAAGATAAATAAATAAATAAAATAAAATCTTTTAAAAAAAAAAAGAAAATCCATTAATATAGATAGAAATGGGCCATTGACTTGCCTCTAAATCAACAACCCAAAGCCCTATCAAAGGGAACAACTCAGCAGGCAAGGCTAGAACACACTTCTTCTAGGTCCTAAGACTTTGATTTCCAGTTCTTCCCTCCATTTGGTACCACAGACAGTCCCTACCTGGGATCTTGTAAGCAGGTTGCTTCTTGGGCATGCTGAGATTTGGTGGTGCCTTCTGTTGCTTCTCTGCAAAGTCAGAGGGAATGCGGTGAGGTTCTCTTCAGTGTGGGAGGAGTACCTTGGAAGCACTTTTGATTTCTGATTCTCTACCTACAGCAGTTGAAATTGGGCCCAAGGAGGGTGAAGGAGAAGCATGCCAAAATGCTCCTGTTCCTTAGCATCTATCTTCAGTGAGGAAGGGGATCCCTCCTGGTCGGATTCCAAAGGTTTTCAACATCAGCCTCACTGGTGGATAAAACTTGGAACAGCCATCATTCCGATCACTACTCTCAGGAACTTCTTCCTTAGGATAACTATCCCCAGAAATGGATGTGTTGGCCAAACAGGAGTGACAGTGGACTTCACAGGTTTGGTAGCAGAAGTCGGGATGTTCTTAATGAGACTCTTTAGAGCCTTGGTGTGTTTTCTAGTTTCGTTTGGAGAAGCTGGACCTGTTGTTTGGGAACAACTGCTAGGATTGCTCTCAAAAATGGTTGCCTTAGCAGCAGCACTCATGGAACTTGAATAAACTTGTTGCTGATATTCAGGACCTGCCAAAAAGCCTGAAAAGGTTGTCTGGGAGGCAGGTGATGCCCGGCACTGCTACACTCTATAGGTACACTCACTGAGCCTGTTGACAAAATCTGTGGCTTGGGAATTCAGCCCCCACCCTCGGCTTGGAAGTATATCTTGAAGGCCCTTGCTCTTCAGAACACCTCCATTCTTCAAGAGACCTCTGAGAAACTGAGGAGCCTACTTTGCTTATGCTCAAACTTTCCATATGTCTGGGAAAGGTATCTGGAAGGCCACTGCGTCTTGAGGACAGATCCACTTCACAGGAGCACTCTCTGAATATGAGAAAACTTCTCTGTGGGATTTTCAGGCCTCTCCAAGGACTGTAAAGGCATTAGTGGTAGCAGCTTCGAAGAGATGCCTCCCTCAATATCAGCACTCTCGAAACCTGAGAAAACTTGGTACTCAACTTTAGGACCCGGTGCAAAGATTTGGAAGGTTGATTTGTAAAGCAGAGGATCCACGATAAACCTGCTGTTCCTTATCAGTGCTCTCTGAAAAGATATGCTTGTGCCATGAATTCTCGAAATGACTGGGAAGGACACCTGGAAGTAGTGATTTCTTAGACATAGCCTCCTTCAACAGCAGGTATTCTGTAGCTCTGAGGATACTTCCTGAGCTTCAAAGTTTAAGAAATGGATGGGATATTTGGGGAGACTGTGCTCTCCCAGAAATGACTCTCTCAACAGCAGCTTCCAAAACCTTGGCGACATTTTTCTGAACTTTATGTCTAACAATGGACCAATGTCTGGGAGGTGGCAGCTCTGTAGAAGTGCCCTTTCATTGTCAATACTCTCTGGACCTGTAGAGATTGGATTTTCTCAGAGCTCAGAAGGATTCTGGGTTGCAGAGGCTCTGTCAAAGTGCTGCTCTCAGCCACAGTGCTCTCTGGACCTGTATGTGCTTGTTGCTTTCCCGAATTTAGGGCCATCCAGGGCTGGTAAGTATTTGTGGGACGTATTGGCTCCACAAGACCACTCCATGTGTGCAGAAGCACTCAATGGATGGGTCGAAGACTTTTTGCTGGGCAAACTGGTCTCATCAGGGGCTGTGAAGGCATTCTGGGAAGCAGTGGCTCCATAGGAATGCCCCACTCCACAGCAGTGCTCTTTGGACCTGCAGAGGATTGTTCACAAAGCTGGTTTTCATAGGGGTAGAAGGTGTGTCTTGGAGGCATCACCTCCATAGGACCGCCCCATTCTTTGGAAGCACTCCCTGAGTCACAGGTAATATTCTGGCTGTAAATTGAGGCGAGACCAAAAGGCTGGCAAGGACATTTTGGAGGCAGCAGCTCTACAAACATGCTACCTTCATTACCAGTAGTGTCCTCTGGAGATGATATGCTGGGCTTCAGGATTTGTCAAGCATTGGGGACAACATTCCGAGAATGGTGGCTCCACTGAAACGACCTTCTCAGCACCTCTGAACCTACAAGAACACATTTTGTTCAACTTCTGGGTTCATCAAGCGGTGGGCAAGCAGTTTAGGAGGCAGAGGGCTCCATAGCAATTCTCCCCTCAACAACCGTGCTCTGGACCTGCAGAGAATTTCACTCTCTCAGATATTGGTTTCCACCAGGGGCTGAGAATGAGTTCCCTGGAGGGTGGTAGTTCCATAGAAGTGATCCCTTCAATAACAGCAATTTCTGGACCTGGAGGAGACTGGTCGCCCAACTTTACGCCTCAACTGGCGCCTTGAAGACGACGGGAGGCAGTGGCTCCATAGTAATGGCCCACTCAAGAGCAGTACTCTCTGGACTGGCAGAGGCTTTTGCTGCAGGTTCGGGCTTCAGCCAAGGCTGGTAAATGTGCCTGGAAAGGCATTGGCACCATTCTGAAGAAGTATTCATTGTGACCTTTGGAGAGGATTGTTGCTGAACAAATGGCACTCATAAAAGGCTGAGGAAGGCGTCTGGGAGGGGAGCCTCGCTCCACAGAAAGACCCCACTCCTCAGCTGTGTTCCTTTGAAACTGAGAATACTTCCTTTTGGTCTTTGGGCTTCTCCAAGGCCAGGGAAGGGTGTCTAGGAGGGGCTGATCTTCTCAGAGCTGCTCCAGCCCTTAGCAGTATTGTATTTTGCAAGATAACTACTTGATTCTGTGGACACTTCATCTTTAGGCTCCCCAGAGCTTGGGACACACGACTGGGAATAAACTGCTCATGAGAACTGCTCAATTTCCCAACAAAACTGCTTGATTCTACAAAGCCTTCTTCATCATCATCTTCGGGCTCCCCCGAGGACTGGAAAGCATGACTTTGGGAGCCAGGTGCTGTTTAGAACCACTGCCCTTCTGTGAAGCACTCTCTAAATCTGAAAGAGTTTTTCATCTTCAGGTTCCCCTGAGGAGTGCAAAAAGTATCCAGGAGTCAGCGGCTGCTCAAAACCACTTTCCCACTCTGAAGTGCTGTCTGCATTTGAGGAGATTTCTTCAGCTTCTGCTTCCCCAAGGACCGGGAAGGGTGTCTGGGAGGCAGACATCAGAGAGCTGCTCCAATCTTTAGCAGTATTGTATTTTTGAAAATACCTTTTTGATTCTGTGGACACTTTGTCTTCAGGCTCCCCCAAAGCCCAGGTTGCACCACTGGGAGCCAGCTGCTCAGCAGGAACTGCTCAATTTCCGACAAAACTGCTTGATTCTGCAAAGCCTTCTTCATCATCTTCGGGGTCCCCTGAGGACTGCAAGGTATCCAGGGAGCCAGCTGCTGCTCAGAACCACTTTCCATCTCTGAAGTGACTGTCTCCATCTGAGGCGGACTTCTTCAGCTTCAGAGCTTCCCATGGACTGGAGGAGACGGGGGCAGCCTCTACAGAAATGCCTCTCTCTGCCAAATCTCTTGCCATACCCCAAAAATGCTTACTGGAAAGGCCTGGGGGACATTTCCAGGAGACTTCTTTGCAGATATTTGAGATATCTTGTTCTGACTCCACATTTTAAATTTGGTACTTTGTGAATGAAAGCTAGAAGCACTTCCTCTTCTGACTGGATGTGAGGAAGGACTCCATACTACACCTGAGCCTCCCCTGCCACTGAGAACATGACATCTTCTTGGGTTATAGAGGGGCTTTCCAACACTGATAAAAGAGAAGCTCTGGCTTCTGACTTGGTTCCTGAAGCCTTATCTTCATGGTATTTTTTGATGAACCACTAATCATGGGTGCTTTCCTGTGTTTAGGTATAGGATGAGATACTGATGCTTTTCTGGTTTCATAATCTAAACCAGCCTTTCTCTGTTTCATGTAGTTTTTATCTGGAAAGCAACTCCGGGAGGAGTAGTGGCTTGGGCTTGAGTGGCTAGAGCTGTGAGGCTGCCCTGACTTGCTTCTCCAAGGGCAACCGGAAACTGGCTATCCCTGGCAAGGTCTGTATCGGCAGATGTGGGGACCCAGCTCCTATTACCTAAGTCAAGCCTTCGACTAGATTTTGTAGTGCTCCTTCCTTGGTCCTCTCACTCTTTCCTGAAGTACTTGATCCTTTTTTCCACTTTGTCTTCCATATGCTAAGTAGCCCTGACTCCTGTAGCATCTGTCTTTGTAGCCTGATCTGTTGTCTTAGAAATCGCAGTGTTGTTGCTCTGTTCCTGAGTCAAGGGACCTGTACCAAACAGGGAAATGAGTTAGTAAAAATATGTGCGCTTTTGACTTGTTAAAATAAGAACAATTTGCCTTGGCCTGATGGGTACCCATTTGCATTATTGCATTCCCTAGTATGAAGAAGTGAGTTATTCAGAAAACAGAGCAATTTGGTCACTATTAGCCTTCTGCAGTTGAAAATTTTAAAATCAAAGTGAAATATGTGCTTTATAAACTGATTCCATGGTTGACTTATTACCATTACATCAATATCCTGGTGCACCATTAGTGAGACAAATCAAAAGACAATTTTTTTCGTGTTCTTGCAGCAATGATTATCTTTTCAGGAAACTGAGTGGGGCAGGGCAAGGGAAAATTTTACTTTCTAATTAGTATTTGTATTTTCTACTTAATTCCATTTAATTTTCACATCATGTGCAGGTATCGGTTCTTTCGTAGAAAGATACTCCACAGGAAGTATCTGGGAGGGTAAAATTATGGTCCCTTTTCTTCGATTTCTACTCAACTGTATAAAATAAGCTGATGTAATATACACGCAAATAAACTCTTGGAGAGCTTCCTGTAAGTGCATTGCTTCATAAGCTTTAGGTGAAGCACAAGGCAACAATTAACTACATTGTTCCTTTTCCCTTTATGCTTTTAAAGGAACTCAGCTTGATGCCCAGGTGGGAGTGCTCCCCGCTGCCTTCCCTCCCTCATCATTTGCTGCACCTAGTGGCTTCATATCCAATATGCAACACTGAGCATAGCTGGATGTACTCAAAACATTCCCATTATATGAAACCAATCAGTATCTGCCCCCATAGACAATGAATCAATTCTATCCCCTGCATTACAGGGTACAACCTATGAAAAAATAAATGTGAGAAAAGACAAAAAGGCAAGGGGATTAAGGGATTAGCTCCATCTTTTCTCGCTCTAACCACTCCCTCTCTCTCTTTCCCTCTCTCTTACAGAACAGTTTTGTTAGTTTTCATGGGAAATTTTGTTTAGGGAATATCCTCTTTCAAACACACATGTGAAATTCTTTCTGGGAAAAATATGAAATAACTATTTGACTTAATTTGTGGAACTAGAATTTTGTTTTATCAGTATTGCTTAAGTTAGGTTCCATCAGCTGGAGATAATATCCACATACACACACAGAGAAATCTAATCACTACTATTGGAGATTTGATGGGTGTTGGCTGCCAAGGACATTTGTCTGCAACCCTTCGGCCCTCTCTGCCCGTGGATTTGAGAACTGGTCTCACTAATAATTTATGACCTTTTTCTCTCTACTAGAAGAGAAAAACAACTTTAAAAAACTAGTTTTGACCCAATTCTGTTATTATTGTCTGGTTCTGTTGCTGAGGGAAAATGTCAAGGTGAGAAATCACTGGCTGCCCACTAAAGGGCTCACTAAGGAACTCAGCATGTACATTAGACTTAGAGAGGATTAAATAAACTTATAAACAAACACAAAACACCTCTGGTTGGAAATTCATTTAGACAAAATAGGGGATTCAGTTACGACCCTTTATCTAACTCACACAAGTGTCAATTGTATCAATCTGGCAGTTTAGATGGAAAATCCTGGATCATATTAGTATGCATCTTAAATTGAAATCTCTCTGAGAACCAAGGACAGCAGGCCTGGGGAATTAACCATTATATAGCTCCCGTCTACATAGCACTGTGCAATTAATCTTGTAATACATGCTTCTGGGTAGGGATGAAGATGTGTCAACCTGCACTGTCTTTTTTTGGCTTCTTTTGTGAGTTGCTTTTGGTTTGGTTTTACTCTTCTCTTCAGCAACCAGTGGAGGCTCAGCTCCTCCTGCTTTGGCTTCATCCTATAAAAGGAAAAAGAAAGAGTTTGAATCAGAATACAGTGCTCACCCACACCTTCGTACAACAAAGGAAATAAAATCAGGAAAAACATCTGTGATATCCAGATGATTCTGTTGAAGTTAACAATACCATGTACAGCGAAATTATCTACAATGGCATCCATCACCTGGTGATCATTTGACCTATTGAAAGTGGTCCACCCACATTGGAAGTTTCTAATCTCTGAGTG